>NC_091021.1:31435000-32130000 GCF_041296385.1 Aphelocoma coerulescens | reverse complement strand
TATTTACATATTTCTATGACACTAAGTTATATCTTTTCCTTCCTTTCTTCCTTTTTTATTTTTTTTCTTGACCTCTGATGTAATGGGCTAAAAACAATGACAATTTCTGAAATGTTTTATAGTCATTTCACCTATTTTTTTTTTCTGCTGACATGAAAAACCTTAGCAAAGTGGTCAGGGTGTCAGTTTCTTAGACTGGTTTCTTAATGAAGTTTCTAGAGTGTGACCATCCAGTTATTCCTCCTGTCCCATCTCCCATCAAAATGTTAATATTTCTTCTATGAAATAGAATTTGGAGTAGTAGAAGTGTCAAGGTTACAAACATTCCTCCAGTTTTCCTCTGCTCATCTCTGCATTTTTACCAAGGCATCCAAATTAATGTGTGGTGGATAATCCTGAGGGGTCCCAAACCAACCCCTTCTCTGTGCTTGACTGACTTGGCATTCCTAATCCAAAGGCGTTTGTGGGTCTCGTGTTCCCACTGACTGTGGTTGGTCATCCTCTCCAGCTCCTCACCTTCCCATGCTGTTTTCAGGATGCACCTCACTTTCTGTGGTGTTCCCAAGCCACCTTTGCTAAGTGATGGGTTCCTGAATTCTGTCATCAGCAGTGATGAGAGGCCATTAGATACTTACAGGTTTTACATTCACTGCACTTGGCGACTCAGCCCTTTGCGTTCCTGCCCCTTTCCCACAGGGTCTCCTTGCAAGCACTGTTTTGTATTGATTGATCTCAGCTTTCTCACCATCTGCTATTGAATCAATTTTCATGTTTCTTGCTTTTACTTTAGCATCTTGCCTGTATTTTGTTCTTGACCAACCTATTTGAATTGTACTCGTGTATTTCTTAGGAACTTGTCTGTGCTGAAGGCAGATGTTACTTAGTGATGCAGAATTGATTCAACTTAAGGAAGTGGGGTTTATTTAATATTATATCTCAGATATAAATTGCAGCACTGGCAAGCTACAGAATGTTAGGTTATTCTGCAGTGGGCAGAAAAGGTCAATTTTTAGATTGCTTCCTTAGTTAACTGAAATTTTACCTGGGTTACACCTGCCTTGCCTTTGCAGTCCAGGATGTAAAAAACACCATCTCCCTGACTGAATCACTGCTATGAAAAGTCATGGTTTTGACCTCAAACTCTTGGCTGTATCCTGTTAAGCTGGGAAACAGATTTTTTTGTTTGTTTTCTATGATACAGGAGGTTGTAACTGTCTGTTTACAATCTCCTAAATACCTGTGGTTTTTTAGGTACTTGAATTAGCCCTACAAGTTTATCATCCTTGGTGCTACTACAGGATTCTCTGCCTGCTCTTGTCTGTGTCAAGCAGCCAGTCTTGTCAGAGATATGAATTAGAAGTTAAGTCCTGTAGTAAAGACTGTGATCTCTTTGATTACTGTGAATAGTTCAGGTTATTAACAATAAATGCAACTACAAATTAATAACATAATAAAGTTGCATTAATTTGTAAATTTCTATTAAGATATGCAATACTTTACAAAGTACATTGCTAAGTCCCAAGAACAATGACCTTTGGGTAAAAAATTTAGAGGCATTGAATACCTATCATAAACCAGATTATGTTCTGCCACATTAATAATTTATACCTTGGCTATAGGTATAATTTTCTATAATAAAATCACGTTATTCTTGAATGCAGGTTACAATGTACATGGATGAATTGACTTCTAGAGATAGTCAAAGTGAATTAAAGATAAAACTGTGAATTTTGATAGTAATTTTGTACAAGTTCTGTACTCATTCTTTATGAGCTTTATGCAGTTAGGCATTTCTACCTGTCTTTTTTCAGTCTTTCTATATGCTTATGTATTTTTAATGTCTTTTGATTTAAATGCTTCAAATAATCTGTTTCATCATCACCTGTTACAGAAAAAGAATATGTGCTTAATTGAATTTAAATTATTTTAAGAGTCTACAACTGATAACCATCATCTACTAAGACAGAATTTCTAACTTGTAGGAGTTAGTAACTTTGAAATTGGCATTTCTTTTCTCTGGTAATGATTACAACTGCAGATTCTGCACAAATGGCATATTACATCAAGTGAAAGTTTAATTATAAGGGGAAACTTAATTGAACATTTCTGTTTGATTAATAATAAAGAAGCAGGAACATCACATTTGATTCTAGACAGGCCAAATAAAGGTTGTTGAAGTACTGCTGTCAGTGAATTAAATGTGCAGTGCTAAGATGGGCCTTCTTTCACTTTGCTTCTCAAGGCTGAGCATGGGCTGTGGCCTCTTAGCTTCTGTTTTTGCTGTGTGTGGCATTCAGAGTGGTCCAAGGCAGACAAGAAGGTCACAAGGCTTTTACACAAACTCTCTCAGCTGGTTGTCAATAGATGATCTTCAGTTTAGTGAATGCAGCACCACTGCTTGAAGGAGCAAGGCAACAGACTGAAATGGTGGAAAGAATGAGTATTGTCCTTTCCTCAGACTGCCTGGAGAATAAATGACCCAGAAATTTCAGTCAGTGGGCCCTGTTCACATCTTATGTAAAATAATTTGAATCCAAAATGGCCACAGAGAGTTCAATAAAATCACACCACAAGGAAGCAGCAACAGGAAACAAGCTGATGAAAAAGATCGGCTTTTTTTAAAGTATATCAGAATTTCAGCTTTTAAAATTTATTTAAAATTAAAGACACTTAAATCATGTAATTTTTTTCCTGTTGTGATTATGGATTACTGAAACCTGCACATGCACTTTTTGCCACAGTGACACCTCCTTGCTGGGATTTCTAACCAATAAATTACTAACTTCAGAGAAAGCTTGATTAGCTTCCAGAGACATGCTTTTTCTGGGCAGGCTGTTTATGGCACGTAGTTCCCAGATGGTTATCATACCACTCAGCAAGCAGTTGTTCCTGAACACACCCATTTAGTGAATGTGCAGGGGGTTTTTTTACTGGAAAGGACACTTTACCAAATATTTGGATGCAAAGGAGCTAAAATACAAAACACTACTGACAATTCAAATAAGTGTAATCTGTAAAATTATGCCTAGGAGTTACTTTGCTGAGCAAGAAGCTTAAAAAACCTCCTTCTAACAAAAGAACTGTAACTGGAAGTTATCTATGGCAAGCTTCACATGTTGTACAAGATGAGCATCTCCAGAAAGTGCTGTGTTTTACAACATTGTTATGGGATGCTGTTTCAATAGCTAAGATATCCTAATAATGAAGAAATACTCCTCAGTAACCAAACAGACTTTTAAGTGCTTTGGTTTCCCACAGAATTTTTCACCCATGAAGTTATCAAACTTGAGGCTAGCACCTCACACAGCTACAAAAGTAGATGTGGTGTAATGGGATCATATCTTACACCCAAAAGAGCTCTGTATGATCTTTTTTTTATTTTCTTTTTTTTTTTTTAAACTCAAAAAAAAGTATTGTGATGCACAAAAAAAGAGTGGCATTCAATTTCTAACACTAAAAGATATAAGATGGACAGAAGAAAATGGTTTTGATTTTCAGGGTACTGTTGAGCTTCATAGGCAAGTGCTCTGTAAATGGGTACTAGTTTTCCTACAAATTTAAGAATTTCTGGAAATAATCATACGTAGCTGAGCATTAGCACTGTGTGATATTCTGATAAATGAAACTGCCCTCATGATGATGCTTTTGAATCTACACCATAGGGGACTCAGGCTTACTGGCATATCTGCACTATAACCCATGTATCTAACCCACACCTTTTTGCTGTAAAAATTGAAATAGAAGCCTTGCAATTCATCTGAAATGTGTGCCAGGGCTCCCAGTGCATAAGAATAGCCTGATGGAGCTGTATGTGAAGGAGGAGAAGCTTCTGAACTTTTCAGTAGGGGGTTGAATGTATATTATGGCAAATAGATCATTTTAAATTAGTGTTCTGTACATTTAGGATAGAGTGTATTTTTGCTCCTGGATAAATTGCCTCTGAACACAATTCAGAAACCCAATCTTAGGCTTAGCAGTGAACATTTCAAAAAAGTAAATTAATATCTTCACAGGGAAGAAATATGGTTTATTATAGAATCACCTGCAATTGCCACTATAATTATGGCCTTGTCAGTATTTCTGTGAAAACTATTTATTAGGAGTTTTGGAAAAAAATATTCTTTCAGAATAAGCTGTAATGGAGTGTGCAGCTTTGCAGGCAACATCTGAGCCTGAGGTCTGTCCTGCACTTGGTGCTCTGAACAGACAAGTTTGACTTTTCTCCTGCCTAAGGTCACACACAAGTTGTTGGGAGAGTCCCAGAGATGCTGACTTTTCTCTTTAAGTAGCCTTTTTAATATCTTAGGGGATATTAAGCAGGGAATCATCATGCTTAGGATGCCTCTGGCAGAGGTCTGTTCTTGCTGACAGCATCAGTCCCTGGAACGTGGGTCGTGCCCTTTCCTGCAGGGCTGGCAGTGCCAGAGCAGGGCAGGGAATTGGCCTCTCCTCATGGGCTTGGCAGTCCCAGGTGAATGGTTGGACTTGGTGACCCTGAAGGTCTTTTTCCACCCAAGTGTTTTGGTGATCCTGCAATTTCTTTGCTTTCCTTACAGTAAAAGGTGGCAAATCTGCAATTAGCAAACTGTTGCTGTATCCACTGGCACAGCAAAGAGAGGTAATTCAGTTTCAGTATTTTCCACAACGCTGGTGTGTATAGATTAAAAAGGGTAGTAGTTGATGCTCTAAATTAAAAAAATAAATTTAATTCAGATTTCAAAGTTAGTTATTAGCCCAAGAGACCTATATAAGTTTGACAGGAAGTTTTAATATATTAGTAGGATGCTATTTACCACACTGACTTTTTGCTTCAAAATGCTGACTTTAATTTTTATCTCTTCTTCAGTTAGCAGTCTTGACTCTGTTTTCTGAAATAGCCTTGTGGTTCTGAAGAAGTTCTTCTGAAATGAATAGAATGAGAATTGGGGTGAAAATAAATTATTAATAAGTGAATAAAATAAATAAGGTTAAATAAATGAGATGGAAAGCCAGACCTACTCAAAGGAAGATACTGGAAGTGTTGACCAACTCACAGTTAGTGTGAGAACACTGATGTCTCACAATATTCTTGTAATGGGAACTAAATTAAAAGCAGGGAAAAAAAAAATAGCAATTTAAGAAAAAACAGCGATCCTCAGATCCTCACTTGTTAAATCTGAAGTCAGCCAAGCAAATTTTAGTGAGCCAAGAGTGTTTTTCAGGATAAATATAGGTACAGATCCTGGGGTCAGAGGGTTAGGACAGGGAGAAAGTGCCTCTTATCCCACTTTTGTGGACTTTGTTTCAGGGAGTAAAGGAAGAAGAATTAAAATTCTTGCACCCTTCCAGCAGCGATCATTATGTGTCAGATAGCCCAGTGAAGCAGTTCATTCATTCCAGAAATGTAAAGTTATAAAGGCATTCACAAGTACAATTTTCCTCTTCAGCTGGTAATATCATTTGAGTGTTACCAAAAAGAGTGTTAATGAGTGATTAAAAATGGGCATAATTTAGTTTTTAAAAGTCCTACTCACTCTCTTGTAATTAGCAGTGTGTGTTTATATATTAGCAGAGCTTAATCAGATCAGGAGGAAAGGATTTTAACTCAGAGGAAAGGAAATCCCAGGGATGATTTTTCAAAGCAGATGTGAACATATATCCTCATTGTAGGGATTACCTAAACAAGATAGGAGTCACTGATGCTGTAGCTCTGGCTATGGAATGAAGATGGGCAGGTTCTATATTCTGACAGTGACTTGATGGTTTTCTTAAAGAGTTGTTCAAAATCATACAGAAATTAGGGGCATGATGTGTCAGTTGTGGAGTAATATCTGTCATTAGCATGAGGTTGGCAAGAGCTCAAAATAGATGATTATAATGGTCACTTTTGACCTTAAAAAGAGAAAAATGTAATAACTGTTCTCTGTATTCATTCCTGCTACAGATTTCTGATTTCTGAGCTCTCTTTAGTCTTCAGAAGTACCAGAAACTGGATAATTTTTTCCAGTTCTATTCATTGCCTGCGAAGAACTGTGTTTTCCATCCCCTTAGTAGTATGTCTTGAGATCACAAATAATCAGTTTGTACAGCTTATCATTACCTCTAATCCTTAAATTACATTCACAGTCTCACTAAAATCATTAAAAGTGGCTTTCATGAATTCAGGAGGGCACAGCTCTGTAGAGAAATAGCATTGCAACTCATGAAGGAAGCACTTGGGAGGGAAAATGTGTCCTGTAAATGGCCAGAGCTACTTCCCCATTCTGTATACCTTGAGGAGTGTGTTTATTCTCTGGTAATGCCAGCTAAATAAGCAGCATTAGTAGTTAATTAAGAGACTATTAAATATGAATAAGGCTGCCATGACCTGAACTTGTAACAGAAGAAATGGAAGACAGAAAATGTTGGTTGAAAATGTAACATGAAAATTTCTAGGGGTAATACTTCAGAGTTTAATAGTTTGTATTCTGTTTTGTCATAGATTAAATAAAGACTGATGCCAGATCTGAATAGTAGCATTTTATACTCATTTTTTAGGAGGGAGTGGTTTTAGTAATCCAGCCCTTACTTAAAGTGGGATGAGAATATATTATGAATTTAGCTTAATTTCTACATGCTTCAGTCGTCTTCAAATTTATTTAAAATCATGAAGCAGTGCCAGGATCCCACACTGTGTGTCATAGTAACCACAAACCAGTGTCAGAGATATATCAAAAAAGCATTTAAAGAGTGGAGGACAGAATTACAAAAACATAGCTATGCTTTTTAAAAACCTTTTAAATATAGTAAAATATTTTTTTAATGCATAATGAGTGATTTTAAAATTTTTCTTTTCTTTACGCATTCTGGGAAATTTTAAGAGTAAGAGTGAATCATCTGTCATGCGTGAAAGCACAATAATTTTGTAGTAGTAGTAAAAAGAGGAAAAAAATAAAGTATTTTAATGTAACATATGCTGCTGCTTTTCCCCATTCCTGCTTCAGGGAAGAGTCAGGCCATGCCTGACAGTAGCTTCTTAGTGAAAGTGTGTAATTCTCTTCTTACAGGCATTCACTATTACATTTGAGAGGTTTCATTTCACAGCAAAGGCAAAGAATCATCTTAGGCACGGTTATCATGGTAATGGTTTAAAACAGAGAATGACGTTTGTGGTTTTGGCATATTCCTTTTGTCTTCTGCAGAATGGGGTATAGCCTGAATGACTGAGTGCCTATGGCAATTCCATGTCTTCCTCTTTGATTTCCTAGGATAATAGGAATTTGCAGACTGTTTTATTCAGTGGTTGGTTTAGTGAGTGTGGTGTCAATCACAGATGAAGCTTCAATCCCAATTTATCTGTTTACTAATGTTTCACTCTTAGAAGATGGAACATTAAATAGACATATACACATAATCAGTTTTCCTACTTTTCTTTCTTTTTTATAACTCTTTATACCATTATTGTCAGATGTGCCCAAAATACAATGGAAGCTTTTTAAAAAAAATTAAATCACTGCAGTAAAAGCAGTCTCCCCAGTTTGTGGCAGATTTTACCCAGTGAAGGACTGCAGAACATGTGATGAGCGTATGCATACACGTATGTAGGGAGCTCTCCTCTCTCCACATTGTCCTTTCCCTGAGAAGAGACTGATGAACACAATTCCTTTTTTCCTTTGTGGAAAAGAATGGATGAGTTTCTCACTCCAGCCCAGGCAAATTCAGAATCTCATTTTGTGAGGCTCAGAGCCACGGGCTCACAGATGAGTGGAGGTTTTAAAAGGGATTGAGGTAACCCAAGGAGCCAGAGCTGCTGCTGGTGCTTTGAGAAGTTTCTTGCTGCTTTGCCACAGGCTGTTCTCCTCCTCTGCTGCAGCAAGAGTTTCCTAGGTTTGTTCTCAGAGTTGGAAGAGCTGCTTTTCTTCAGTAATCAGGAAAAGCAAATTCCGTGCGTTTTGCTGGAAGGCCCCTGTACTGAAAAAAAGGCCAATAAAAATACCAATGGTTCAAGGTCTTCCAGTCCTAAGCATGTAAAGCAGTGTTTCAAAAGGTACCAGCGAACTGTAGCTGCAGGCAACTATTCTATAAAGAAACTTCTGCACCTCTGTAAAATATTTATGTGTATTTGAAATGAGGTTGTTCCTCATAATGAAGAATAAGTAGCCAACATACCTGCTTGGCTCTACTTTGCATTTTAACTTTGGAGGCTTTTAAAATATGAAATTCGATGCAGATTTTTTCTTGTCTCAGTGTTAAAAAAAAAAAAAAAAATCAAATATGGGCAAATCCATACAGGTTATCCTGCTATTAGATTATTTTCTCAACTTTCCTTTCAGCTCTTTCTACAGAATTCACACTTCGAGTGGATTTAATTCTGGAAAGTTATCAACTTTATTGCATAACTGTGGGATATGCTTCTCTAAATGTCAGGTATTATCAGAGCACAGCACATTTAGAAGAACTCAGACTGTATAACCCCAAGGTTATATGTATTTAAATCTGACTTCATTACATTTTATACAAGACAGAATATCTCTATCCAAAAAGGTCTGTGAGGTTTTTTTCTCCCATTACTCGCCACACTTCAAAATCAGTAGGAAAAAACTTTGAAAAGCAGAGCTGTGAGGGTCAGAGCTGCACAAAGCATTGACATGTTAAAGTTGCATGTGTTTGATTAACAGTGAGATACAACACTCTGTTATTCATCATGCCAAAAAATACCTCTTAAAGAACAAACTGATTTCTTCTCTGTTAAGGACTGTCAAAGGATTTAGTCATTCTCAGTGGGCAGGGAGAGAGTGTTTGCTGGAGGAGGGGTGAAAACCTCCCTTGGCCCCAGGGTTGTGCCTTCTGGAGCAGCATTGGGAAGGGCAGCAGTGGCTGCTGGGGCATGGCACGGGTAGGTGCAGCGAGTGGTGGTTTGAGGATGCTCAGCAGAGCCAAGAGTTCAGCTGTTGGGGATATCAGATGTATTTTATGTGTGATAGCAGAGCAATTTAACACCTGTTTCAAAACTGTGTTTTTTTTTTTTTTTCTTTTCTGTGTGTGAAGAATTTAAATGCTAAAAGGACACCTCTAGGAGTAGTCAATAATTAAGTTTCTACCAGTGATTCTTCTTCCCCCAGGGCTGCAATATTGGGTTGCAGTGCCGATATCCACTTTACAAACCCAAGTTCTGTTTGTGTCTGGCTCTTAAAAAAGATTCTGAGAAAGGCATCCTGAATTCACATAGGGTTCCAATTGAAATTAAAAAAAAAAAATCGATCTCATGGTGCAGTTAACTTCAGTAATGTCCATATGAATCTTGGTGCACATGTGCCTAGCTGAGCCACAGAACAAGCAGCACAGTTGGTTTAAGCTGTGTGAGGAGTGTGTAGTTGCAGAGTAATTGCTGATTCTTTTTCTGCCTTGTTCTTTTTTCTTTTTCTTTTTCTTTTTCTTTTTCTTTTTCTTTTTCTTTTTCTTTTTCTTTTTCTTTTTCTTTTTCTTTTTCTTTTTCTTTTTCTTTTTCTTTTTCTTTTTCTTTTTCTTTTTTCTTTGGTGGGTTTAGTTTTTATGGTTTTTTTTTTTTTGAGCAGTAGCTAGAAATCAGACTGTTGGCTCTTCTCATTCATCATCTTTTTGCTTGTTCTTTCATGGGCCTGCCTGAAAGTCTTGAGAAAATGTATGACCCAAAAAAAGAAACAGATGCCTTATGCTGAATTTTGTACAGAAAGAGAATAATGGGAGCAAGTAGAGAAAACACAGCCAGGAGTGTGAAAGCTGAGTAGGAATTGCGCTGCAGATGGGCTGAGTGATCAGGAGAGCATCACAATTCCCCTCCTGGCACTGTGGCCATCCCTCCCACAGCACTCACTGAAAGTGTGAGAAGGGAAAAACAAGAAGGGAGTTGCTGCTCACTTGGGTTTTCTGTCAGTGAGTAGAGTAGCATGACTGGAATGCAGGACCAAGCATCTGGGATGTCCCCCTGGGGTGACTGAGTGAAGGTGAAGAGTCCTGAGAAAGGGCTTCAACAAAAAGGAAAATAAAAATGAGGGAAAAGTCAATCTGTCTGTTGGAGAGAGGAGGAACTGCTACAGCAGTGAAGATTGAAGTGTTGTCTCTTCTGCCCCAGTGTTCAAAAGCAAGGTTAGCTGTGACCTGGTTAACCTAACAAACACTTAGATTAAGATAGGGAAA
This sequence comes from Aphelocoma coerulescens, assembly GCF_041296385.1. Lineage (NCBI taxonomy): Eukaryota > Metazoa > Chordata > Aves > Passeriformes > Corvidae > Aphelocoma > Aphelocoma coerulescens. The sequence continues at coordinate 32,119,866 of NC_091021.1, read as the reverse complement.
GAAAAGATTAGAATTGCCCTCCTGTCCCTGATAAAAATTGCTGTAGGGAAATACCTGAGGTAAAGTAATTGTGGCGATTTTTAATCTCTGAAGACATATGGAAGATAGACAAGATCCGTAAAACTGAAAAGGACAGAGTGGTTTTCCCCCAAAAGAGAGAAAATGGGAGTTTCTTAGGAATTTTGGTGGAGAAATGGAGCAAGATTGATTTTTTTCTTTTTTAAGAGAGGAATTAAACTGCTTGAAAATACCTGGAATTTAACAGAGTAGGTAACTGCCAAGATCCATCTGTAAAGTTCAAATCATAACAAGTCATTTTGATTTCTCTGCAATTGTACAGGAAGCCTGGTGAGTAGATAAGGAGTGAGTGGCCATGGTATTGTCACCAGGGAGATGAGGAAACATGGGCTAAATGGGACCACCATAATTAAAAGCAGATTGCAATTCTGTTCTTGGAGTGAATGCTGGCAAATAAATGGTTCACTGTCAAAAAAGATGGATTTATATCTCATAGGGCTCTGGACAGAGACCAGTAATATTCTGCATTTTGATAATTTGGATAATAGAACAGGGAATACATTTATTTAAATTACCAGATAATATCAAAGTGGGTTACCAGCAGCCTCAGGAACAAAATTAGAATTGAAAGCTATATGAAAAAATTGGAGAAGTGATTTGTATATGCAGGTTTCAATTCAAAAGATACAATTGCAAGCTCTTACACTTACTGGGGAATCAAACTAGTAAACAAATACATAATAGGCAGTGTATTATAGTCACTGGTATTGTATAAAAATATATGGGGATATGGGTCAGGGAACAAACTGAACACAAAAGTAATGTCCTACTCTTTATGGGAAAAAAAAAGAAGTATCACACTTTAGTGTTTAAGCACGCGTTTTCTGTAGGACATGTAAAGTCTTGAAAAGATTATTTAGGTCAAGAAAGAACTGGGTTTCCTTAGCCTCAGCTAGAGAAGGCTGGGGATACAAGTCCTCAAATATTTAGCAGATTCCTGTGTACAGTGAGATGATGAACATTTTTCTTTTATAGGATTTTATGGTGGGAGATCAGGATTAGATAGATTAATTTTGTAGCCAAAGAGATTTTGGTTGGAGCAAAGAGGAGCATTTCTAAATCATAAAATAGTTAAAAGACAAAGTAATTTTTTTAGAAAGTTTGTAGAATTTCCTCATTTGGATGCTTTTGCAGCCTGATTAAACCAATAACTTCTCTGTGCTTTAGTGGCAGCTCATTCTGTCTTGAGGTGAGACTATGGCTGGTTCTCAGTCAGATTTTTCTCCCATTTTTCCATCAGGCATTGATATTTTGGATACTAAATCCCACACTGCTTAGTATTGAAGTCCCCTACTCAGTCTGTTTCAGTGCAGGGGATAATCCAATAACAGAGAAAGTCTATTTACGCACATCTTTGAGACTTAACAAATTCCCTTTTCCTATTGATTGCAAAACCTGTTTAGGCTGCATTAAGTATGACCAGAATGTTGATAGGCTCTTCTGCATTACCAGGCAGGGTGGAAAAATTCCTGTTTCTTTATTACACTGAGCTTTCTTCTTGCATTAGCATGTTATAGAAATACATATTCAGCCAAATCTGGTACAGTGGGGAGGAAAACCACATGATTGGTAAATTCAGGTAAATGGAGGAGTAAAAAAATTTCAAAAAGTAATTTAGAAGATCATGAAGTAAGTGCTGTTTACCTTCAGATCTAAGTGGAAAACTTAATTTAAAGCTTATATTCTGTAATGAAAGGGGGTTTTTTTGTGTCTTTCCTACTGAAAAATAGCATACGTAATTTGCTATAAGGATAGAATATAGAATTATAACTTGGTTTTAGCTGGTTCGAATTTTTTATTACTTGAAAATATTTAAAATGAAGTTGCACATGAGAAGTCCACTCAACAATGTCAAGTTTCAGGCTTTTTTTTTTTTTTTTCATAAAACAGTGTTTTGACAATTTACACACAGCAATTTAGTACTCAGAATTAACTGCATGCTCATTTAATTGGAATAGAAATAGAATAATTTGTCAACATTAGAAAGTTAAAGTTAACTTGTAACCTACCACTAAGACACTGTGAACAGAGCAGTCTACTCTCAAACCACTTTATTGCCTACAGTGTATTTATGGAATATAATGCACCTCTTTGCTGTGTGATAAATACCTTTGAGAAGATGTTAATTAATTAAATGTGTGATTATCAGCATGGAACAGAACAGATAGCCTTGCTGGATACAGTCTTGCTGTACAAAGCGTTGCGGTGTCTTTATCTCATCTTTCTGTTGCAGAGCTGCAGTCACGAGCTGGGTAATTGCTCCAGAAGTTCTGTGAATTTTAGTGTTACATGCTACAGCTACTGATGGTCTAGTGGAGATTCATTCATCCAGGAGCTATGCCAGAAATGCAAATGGAACTTTAAAAGGGCCTGTTTGGAAATAATGGAAAATGCAAGTTCTCCTGGATAGTAGCGATAGGACCCCAGTTTGAGTCTGGTTAGATCAGTTCCACCAGAGCCATGCAGATGTAAAGAGAGCAGTGTTCTGTGGTAAGCTCCATCAGGTAATAATGGGAATGGATGATGACAGAGTTAGAATTTCTTCAACCAAAGCAGATCATTAGCTGCCTGATTAACTTCTGAAGTACTGATAGAGAAGTGTCTGCTCAGAGGAAGAGCTCAGTTGCATTTAGTTACACATGCCGTAGCTGTCAGGTACCACTGACCTAATTGGAACAACAAAAAAAACAAAAAACAAACAAACAAACAAACAAAAAAAAAACAAAAAAAAACCAAAAAAAACCCCCAAAACAAAAAAACAAACAAACAAAAAAAACCCCAACAAAACTATATATATGTATATATCTGAGAAAAAAGAAGTGATATCTAATAAGTTCTTAATAGACCCTTATAAATTCCTAACCCACTAAATGAATATGCAATTAATCATATAACTTGCACCCACCTATAAACCATTAGCAGGCTACAAATGTCTGGCTGTGTCCCGTATTACCTTGGCAGTGCTGTGCTTGTGGGGTGCTCTGACTGATGATCATTCCTAATACTGAGAAAGAGAAGAGAATGATCAGCTTTACAACAAATATTAACTGTTGGGTCACATTTAATGTCATTCCCATGTAATCCATAAATGTCTGTGTTCATTTAATGTTAGCTGGAATGGGAATGCTGCATAGTTAAGGTCACTCCACAGAGTCTTATGAAACATTTATTTGTTTAATGGAAGCCTGCAGTCTGTACATGTGAAATAGATGCCTGAAGTGGCTCTTTGTGAGGATACCTGTGCTCTGTCCCACGGAGCACCATGAAATTTTGTTACTGAATTGAATCAGAGACGATACAGATCTTGAGGAAGTGTTGGACCAGTTACACCACTCAGTCTTGGGCACAGAACCAAATGTGGACTACACCTGCACCCCATGAGAGGGTGGATTTAATGTAAATCCTATCCCTCCTCAATATGTACAAAGCTTTGCTGCTTGCATAGTCTAACACAGGGTTCTTATCCTTGGAAGAATCCGGGATCAACATACATGTTTCTGTGTATTTTTTGTTTGTAACCTCAGCTTCCTTATTGAATTTGTAGTTCTTACAAGTAAAATTTAATTAAAGGATGTTGAGTAAGAGTCATTCAAACTACAGCACCATTATTAGTAACAGAAATTTTGTAAGGATTTTGCTAAATTGATGATAAATTTCTGCAAGGGAAGAGGAACTTTCAGGGAACTTGATGGTCAGTATAAAGATCAAAGAGCTGTTCTCCTTGAAAATGTGACCTATTATGGATCTCTTACGACAAATAAACCGCATTAAAAAAACAACAAAAAAAAATCAAAACAAAACCAAAAGACAAAAATATTTTAAAAGAGGATGTAGATGTTCAAAATGGACATAGTGCAGTAGTGAACAGAGGTTAGAAAACATTACAGCAATTGAGAACCTGGCCACTGGATTATAATCAAATAGCCACTGCTTAGTTAAAAACCTAAGCAGCTCAATTTGATTCAAGTCATTATTATTTTTAAAAGGACTCAAATGTGAATTTCACTAGTTAGTTTCTTGTATTAAAGGTACTTAAACAATTTTATAACCCCCACTACTTGAATTAGAAAAATAATTGATCTGTTTTTACTCATTATGTACAGAATCATTTTAGGTTTAATCATTTAATTCTGCACACCAAATTACAAAGAACATGAATTAAATATCAAATAAGTGGTTGTATTATGGAATTTGCTCCACTTGACTATGTGAGAGGAATATAAGCACTTTATGTAGGTATTTGATGTAAAATCTCTTGAATTTCATTGTTTTGATTAGAATGGCTTTAGTGCATGTGGAAAGGGTAATGATAACTTCTGTGGTCTTATGTGTCACATTTATGGAGGTTTTTGAATGCCTAAAGATGCAGCACCAGAGATGGTCTTTAAGAATCATGCTGGAGGTGTGCATCTCATTGACTTCATCTGACACCTAAATGCATCCACCTTTAGAAAGTTTAGGAGTCTATTCCCCTCATATGTTTTATGCAGAGAAAGCACTAAAATTATGTCAAATATGGCCACAAGACAACCTTGATGTTATTGCTGTCCCTGCAAGAGAGCTACAGCATAGAATATTCTGCTGAAGTTATAACCTACACCCATGGGCTGTTGATTACTTAGTTCATCTTCATGAATGAAGAATTCTTCAGGAATGCAAATAACTGAACATCTCCAGTTTTCACTTTGCATATATATATATATATGTGTGTGTGTGTATATATGACATACTGTGAGCATAAATGTCAAATAATTAGTGCATATTTAAATTGACTACTTAGTTGTTTCAGGATGCAAATCACACATTTATGAACTGAACAAAGTTTACAGAGATCAGTGAAGATTTTCATCATAGATGGAAAGTATTTTATTTTATTAAATGTATTAGTATTTTCCTAGTCACCTCTTTTCAGAATACATCATGGGAGTGGTCAACAGGATTAGGCAGTAATCTGTTTGTATCAATACCTAGATTTTCCTAACAGATGATTTCTTCTGTCTTTTCCTTTCATGAAGGTCACAGGCAGAGCTTTTTTAAAAAATTAGTTTTATTCACTGAGGAAGAGCCTTGGAAAAGAAAAACATCCTTCTGAAGATCACATTCATAATCGTGTTCAGCTCAGGAGGTACAATGATAAATACATTTGAAATTAAACCTACTGACCAGAAAAAACATTGCAAAATGAGTGTTCTGTGTAATAAATCATAGAAAGTTCTGGCTTGTTTATCTAACAATGTTTTTGTATTTCCCTGAAATCACTAGCTTTCTCACAGGCATTTTGGGATCACAGTAGAAGCTGTGGAGATGTGCAAGTGCTCTGTCAGGAGGTTTTGAAAATTGAGTTGTAGGCCACACAGTGGTGTTAAAAGAACAAATCCAGCTGAGTCCTTAACCTGATGTAGTGAAGCTGGAAAAGTTTTTCCATTCTTCATAAGAACTAATATCTGATGCAATTCAAGAAGTAGTCTGGTATGTTCTTTGTACAATCAGAGCACAGAACAGTTCTCTGGGAAATACTCAACATCAAGAACGAAAGTAGTAATTAATTATTTTTAAAATAGAACTAATGTTTTGGAAGAACATTCTACAAAGGAGAAGGATGAACACAGATTTAAAAAAAAAAAAAATAAAAAGCAAAGAACACCGCCCCCCCCCCCCAACCACCTCCACTCTATGAGTCACTTTCCCCTGCAAAACAGAGAAATAAGGCAGTGAATTATCAAGCTCCTTCACTGGAATCTGGAATTGCTGCTTCTCATTAAAGCAGGGACAAGTACCTTCATGGGAAGCCTGTGCCTTTCTATTAATACAAAATCACTTAGCCTGAAGGAAAAGGGTCAGCCTGACCCAGGTCATTGCTTCAAAAATGCTAAGGCAGAGTTTTCATTCACTTGAAACACCAGTGTATGGCATAATTGAATCCACCATGCAAGTGGATATCACTGTGGATGGTTGGCACTGTTTGACTTTTAAGAAATAATACATAATCCTGTGGCTGAAAACTTTATCCCGGAGCAAATGTCCGCAGACAAAAACAGGCTGTGTGTTTTTCAACTATTTTAACCATCCTGTCTCAATCCTTTTCTCATAGCCCAGTGTGTGGCAGGAGTATCTCCAATCTGCATTATGCATGAGGAAACCATCCCATCTTGCTCACAGAAGAGACACTGCCCCACTCCTAGCTCCTTGATCACCAAAATGTTACCTGACTGCCTCTTCTCTGACTAGGCCAACAGGACAGTCAGGAAAGCAGATAAATCTGCTGGCATTGGCATCTCTCAACAGTGCTGAAAGGAGCATTGGATAAGTGAATTTCTGTAAATGAGAGTTAGCAGTTCCTTTGGTACAGACAGAATGAAAGAAAGATCTTTTAATATACATACATAGAGTTGAAATACCTTGAAGTAGGTGGCAAAGACTAGACCTTTATGTAACTGTCCCAGAGAAATGTTTTAAGCTGTCTTTGTTGCACATCACTCTTTAAACCAAGCTTCCATCTCAGGCTATGAGGAACACTGGTAGTGTGACAGACCTAACAGATCAAATGGTTGAGTCCACTTTTTAGAGAAATATTAAGAGGTACCCCTTTATTATCCAATTTTTGTGTTCTTTTTAAGTAAGGACAAGTCTTTTTTGGGTATTTGAGCGTGAAAGGTTTAGCCTGGGGTCTTAGGCAATAAATTAATGTTCCAGTGAAGGCAGTCAACCACCTGCACAAATTTAGCCTTTATAATTCTATTTATTGTCTGCAAATGTAGCACCAGATTAGATGTTTCCTGGAGAGACGAGTTTGGTGTGAGGTATTCATCACTTTGTTACAGCTTCTTTGAGATCACCATGAAGTACTCCCTTGTACTAAATGAATAGCTCTCTTATCATGACCTTTTAATCACTTCATCATGAAGAGGTCTTTTACTTGCTACAGGAGTCTACTTCATGATACCCCCATCAAAGGGACTGTAATATCATAAAACGGCCACAACAGAGACCAGCACAGAAATATGGCACAATACGAGAAAATTAGTGAAGGTAGACCTAGTTGGCTGCAAGCAGCATCATGGCTTGCTAATGGGAAGTGCTGGAGGGGATAACTGGCTGTGAGCTCAATTGTTGGGAACTGCACCTGGAGGTGATATTTTGCTCAGTTTTGTAACATGGTAGTGGAACAGAAGGGGAACAGTGTAAGCCTGTTAGCAGGGCCAGCAGCACCAAAGAAATCATGGAGATTTGGGAGATGAATAGAGCATGACCAAAAAGGAAGTTTAAAGATGAAATTTGGCTGTAGTGATACTTGCTGAACTTACTTCTATGGAAAAGGTTTTCTTTTCATGCTGTATTTAAAACATGAAGATACTGGAGTTCACACTGCAGTGCAGAACTGGTGTAAGAAGGGGAGAAATCTAAATTGCAGTGTTCAAATTATTTGAAGAGTTTAAACAGGGTTTCTAGAGAATGTCTTGGAGGGATCTTGGAATCCTGGCTATCTTGGTTGCCTGGAATCATAAAGGCTTGGTTGCAGTACAGGAACATGTAAATACATGTTTTAAATACATGGGTTTCGAAAGTAGTTGCAAAAGCTGTTCATAGCTCAACCTACAGGCAGATAAATACTCAAAGAGAAACAAACAGTCATTTTATCATGAAAACTCTATAAAAGGCTAAATAAGGAATTTAATGTTATTAAAAAACCCTCCCAGTAGCATACAGAGATCCCCTGGACTCTCCAACACCCAGAGTTACTATTAAAGGTGTCTTGATGTCACTGTGGGAGACTAGCAGAGAGGAGGACTTATCACGAGAAACACCCACTGCATTCCTGCTTTTCCATGTGTCATATCTGCACTAAGCAATTAATGATGATGGTAACCAAGGCAGTGAAAGGCAGGTAGTTCATGCACTCAGGTACTGAACTGTCAGATTCCTTAGAAAACCGTTTTTCATTCATGTTTTCAATCCTTCAAACGAGAAAGGCTCTAGGTGCCAGTCTACTCTGCCTGAATTCATTCATCAGTTCCCTGAGCCTGTGTGTTGCAGCCACCATGCCCACACACTGCAGGTCTGCTTACTGCTTTCCCTCCCTGCTGCCTGTTCTCCTTTGATCTGATCCTCTCCATTTCCAGCCCTTTAAGGGTCTCAGCTCTGTTTTGTTCTGGATTTGTTCTTTCTTTTTATTGTGTCTCTTTTTTCCCACCCTGATATTTTTAGCTCTGTCTTTTTGTCTTCCTTCTTTCATTTTGCATGCTTGCTGGTTTAGCCATCTGCTTCCCTCAGCCCAGTTTTCTTTTCCATTTTCCCTTTGCATTTCTTCAGGCCCACAGGCCATTTATCTCATTGCTTCTCCTTTCTCCAGCTCCACAGGGTCTTTTAATCTCCTCATGCAATTTGTAAGCAAACAGCAGACGAGCATCCGGTATCTGCTGCCTAACTGCTGCCTGAGTGAGTCAGATTGTCTGGAGAAGAAAGAGATATTGGGACGATAGTCTTTACTTCAAAATTGACTCATCACATGCTTTGATTTCCTTTTGTATCATAATTTCAGGGCACCTTCAATTCTGTTTAGTTTTGTGCTCAGAACATGGACATTTAATTTATATGGAATGTTAATTTAGGAAATATTTTCTCAGTAGCTTTTTTAACCATGGGGTTTGTTTGTTTTGTTTTTTTTTTCTTTTTTGCATTGTATTTCACATTAATCAGTTTATGCATACTTTTGTAAATATCACAACATGTAGAAGTGTGTCTCTTCAAAACAAGGTGGTGTTTCTTCTGCATTTGGCAATTTTCTCTTTAGCAATCTGTTTGAGTGAATACAGTATGTGACTCACTATGGAAAAACTGAAAATGAAACCAAGTCTTAATTCTTTCTTCCACAGTATCTCAAAGAGCAATTAAACCATCTCAGAACACTCTGAGGAGACTTGATGCAGCTTTGCCTTTAAGAATCAGTGTTTTAAAACATACTTTGTTTTCAGTTAACAATTTCATGAGTATGTGTGGAGGCACTCAATCCAAATTCCCTGTAGAGGATGCCTTTTGTATGGGATATGGGTAATCCATAGGACCCTGTAATGACATCAGACTGTCTAAAGTGTCAGGCATATTAAAGTACTTAAATGCATATTTTTCTAAGACAGATTTGGATTCTCAGCTGCACTGACCAGAGGGAAGCACCCTCACCAGTCTCATATTTCCATGGAGATAGAGTTCTGGTTGTGCTGTCAGAATTTATATCTTTTGTTTCTCTTTACACTTGTCCAGATGAAAATACCCATGCACACCATGAAGCTGCCTGCAAATCGGTTCAGGAGAACAGAAGTTTCTGTAAATCCCCAAATACTCATAAAGTCCAAATTCTGATCACACTGAATATGAGTGTGAGCATATGCTTGAAAAGGATGTGCATGTACCTGTGTATCAGTACAAAAAAAAAAATGCACATATTATGCTTGAGGCTTGAGATTGACCAGCTTCACTGTCATGTAACAATGATTTCAGGGAAGTCATTCCTGTTTTTTAATGCTGCAGGTGTATAAGCCAGAAAAAAAACACATAAATTTTTGTCTAAGTCATCTCATACAAGACTCAAGAAACATATTTTACGTGATAGTGTAACTAATAGAATTTCAAATGACAGTGATATGTGAGGCTTTCAGAAGTGGCAGTGCAGTACATTCTTTCTTGAATAATTCACTCATCTGAAGTTATTAGATATTCAAAACTGATTGAGTTGCATATCCAAATGATGGTCTATCAGCTGTTGATGTAGGAGAAGAAAAAGAAGTTTCTGCATTTACTCTGAACTGTGGTTTGTATCATGTTACTCTTCGTTATATGAACTGAGTTTAATTGGTTGTGATTTAATTTACATTCTGCAGTGGATGTCTTTTTCTTGAGATAATTAATCTTATTGAAAAATTATGTGTGAACAGTTGAGGCTCTAACAGATTTTCTAGAGGTGCTTTTTTGTTTAGGCTTCCTTGACAGCCTTTTTTCTTACAGATAAATTACGTGTCTCAAAATGTCTCGCCTTTATATTTATTTTGGTTTGGCAGCATAGAGTTGTTATGGCTGTCAATATTTCATACCCCAAAGTATTAATGCTAACCATAAATTACTACCAATGATATGCAGTGGTTCTTATCAATCATGAGAAATAATCAATGCTGATTGAAACAAATAAATATGATGCTTTTCAAAGTTATGACCTTGTCATATAACTTCAGTGCTCAAATGCATCGAGCTCTATCTTAAATTAGCTCTGCAATTATATAGAGTTTTCAGAAACAAGATATTTCACCAAAAGGGTCAAAATTGTGCAAGACCATATAGACATTTAGACATTAATATTGGCAGAATTTACCTCTATTTTTTTTTTTTTCTTCCAGAATTGGGTAGAAATAATAGGATTTACAGATGGGTGGCAGTTCATCATCTCAGTATTACAGACTCTTCAGTCGACTGTTTCTAAGAGTTTACTCTAAAACCAGATGAAGAAAACATATCATACTATTTAAAATGAGAAATCCCATAAACTTTGTTTCAGATGTAGTAGGTCAGACAAAATAATCATGTCAGTTCTTTCTGGCTGCATGAACCATGAGTTAATGTATCATTATCTGCAGTTTAAAATTAATGTAAACTGAAAAGATTTACTGGATTTCACCATTTGTGGAGTTAAATTCTGTGCCTGTCTCTACCCCCAGATGTAATCAATATGAAATCAGTCATTAACTCATGTGGCTTAACTTATTGACTCTAACACCAGGAAAAGACCAGTAAAATACTACAGCTCCAAGAGCAAAAGGTGCCACTTCACTGGTGCATGGTGTGAAGCATTTCTGTATCCCAGAGTGAGCTGAGCTTTGGTATCGGTGCATAGTCTGAGGTCTCACTGTGTTTGTTGCCAAGGCATGAAATCAGCAGAATTCCAATCTTTAATCAATATTATTCTCATGAATATGCAGAGGCTGTCACTTACTGATACAGTGTGTGGTTGTTCAAAGTCTCCACTGATAGCACAGGTGTTATCCAGTGGTTTCATGTCCCTCTGTGGCTCAGAATTCAGTGCTGCAGAGCTCTCTATTCACTTTTTACACACCCAAGGAACCAGTTACATGAAACCCAACTGTGGCCATGCCATATTTAGCTGTTTAATCCCATTTAGCAGCAGTTCCTATGCTGGAGAACACATGGAGTCAGACTGGGAAGGCAAAGGGGGAACATTTGAGGTGAATGATAATGGAGTTTTAGAGAGAGTTGGGTTTCACCATAATGTTGTGATACCATTAACATTATTAATTTATTTAGCACATAAATTGCAAAATGGATGGAAGTTTCATCCAGCAGCTGTGCTTTGCCTTTGGCAGTAGTCCTGCTGCTCCTAGTTTAATCTTATTAACTCCCTCACAGCTTTTACTAACGGGGTGCTGAACATCTTGCAATACAAAGATAAGAAAGGAATAGATCTTTTTTATTGTTTTGTGATCAGCACATTAGATACTGATTCCATTCTCTTTGCACTGCAGTCCCAGCAAGGTCACGTGTCTTAAAACTCATAAAAAGGAAATGAGGAATAGGAGTTGGTTGTGTGAATGTTAATCTGTTTTTTTTGGAGAGCAAGAAGTTGCTGCTTGGAATCCTGATAGCATAAAGCAAAGACTGGCCCCCTCCTACTGTAACTCATTTGCTTTCAGCAGACTTCCCACAAAGGGGGAAGTTCAGACACAAATAATCTGGTGTTCTCCAAACTTGTAGCAGAATAAGGAGATGGTATATGATATTAAAGACCTGCTCAAAGCCTTTTCTCATTTTCATTGCTGGAAATCGGAATTAAGCCAGTATTGCCTGAGCAAAATTGATAGTAAAATATCAGTAACTAGAGGAGAAGTAATTTCAATAATTATTTGCATAATTTTTATAACTAATACGCATAGACTTTGTATAATTTGTATAGCCTGTGGTTTTTTGTATGGGGAGTGAACTTGAATATACATTAATTTACTAAAACTATATAATACAGTTGTTTTTTCTGGCCACAAGCACACTGTATTTATATCAGTAGTCCCTTCAAAAGATCTCTATAACCCTCCTGTGCTTCATGATGTCCCCTCATATTCTCTCCACTCTGCATCTGGTTCTTGCTCATTATTTGTAGCTCATGGCACGTTCTGCAGGTTTCATTTTTCTTCCAAGCTACTTTTATCCTAAAGGCAAAATAGGAAGGAATATATGTTTGCATTTCTTTTTCTAAATTGTATTTTTGAGCCTTTAGTGGAGATTTCTTAAAAATTTGGATTTTTGAGTGAGACTCTGTCATTTTGAGTGGGTACTTCATGGCATGAATGGCAGATGAATGATTGGTTACTTTTTGCTCGGCCTTCTAATCACTTTACCACAGCAAAGGCTTTTGGTTCAGTTTTCAGCGTAAGTAGATTTCTCAGTAATTCTTCAAATGCTTAATTCAACTGTAGAAAAGAGGATAAAGGCAGAATCCTACTCATGTTGCTGGTTTTCACACTCTGCATGACAGCCAGTAGCTCCTGTGGCTGGCACCCACCGAGGCAGTTTGGAAACGTGCCAGACCATTTTACTAATGTATTATGAAAGGTTTCAGAAGTGAGCAGGGGGCCACGGATGAATGCAGAAGTGAGTGTCCTTGGCAAGATGTATTCCTGTTTACTTCCCTGCTTCACTGTGTCCTGTGCCCTGATTTCTGGGTTCACGTGCATTTTGTGATATGTATTGTAATGCAGGTTATCAATTAGGAAGGATCACTTTTAGTTTTAGGTAGTCCTTTTTTTTCAGGAGGGCTTAGGAATGCTTGTTTCTCCCTAACGTTGTTACAGATGTGGTGGCCTGAAGAGATAACTGAGACAAGATTTGTGGGAAGAGGTAATATCTTTTATTATGCCAACTGATGTAGCTGAAAAAAACAGAAAAGCTTTCAGGCACAGAAAACCTTTTCCAGGTCAGGTTCTCTCATAGCTTTGAACTGCCTAATAATTGACTTGTGCCTGTGAAGCAATAAAAGCAGTTTTTTGATCTTTCTCTTTTTATGAGTAATACTGTTTGGGAGGCATCCATATATTGCAGGAGTTAAAACCTTACACAGCTAAGGCTGATAATTCTGCTTTCAATTCTGATTAAATTCTTTAGCTCATAGAGCAAGAGTATAATAATTTTTCATTCAGACTAGTAGTCTCTTAAAATACTAGATTTTGTTTTTCATGGGCTCAGAAGTGTAAATTAACCCATAAAAGATCTGATACCTCACTGATGAATCAGAGAGGCCTGCATGGTTTTGAACCTTATCTAAGAAACTGCCTCTCTTTCCAAATCAGGGTATGTGTTTGGAGATAAGTGGGATGAGAATAATGGCAAACACTGCAATTTCAGTTATTTAATGAGTCTCTGCTGCTTTTTTTTTTTTTTAACTAATGGGAAGGGCATGGCTTTTAAATAGTATCTTTTTTATTTTCTATGTACAATACAAATAGATGAATATCTATGCTGTGTGCAAGATGTGGACCCCATTTGGCCGTTAATCTTTGGAATAACTGAGAGTGTTACTGTGGGTGCTGAAGTTTTCAATGTATTTCATATACTCTCACCTTTTATTGTTCTTGCTCAGACTGAGTGCTTTTATGCCCTGTGAGATGTCTTATTGGAACCTGAAAGGGGAATTTACAGAGTGTAGCAGCACTGGGAACTGCAGAGATGAGTTCAGATTACAGGAATCTTTTTGGGTAAAAAACCAAAAATACGGGATGGTCACTCCCCTACCTTGTAAAAAGCTGTGCTAGCAAGGAGGCATCGTTATTGCTCTAAATGAATAACACACAAAAGAATGTAATTGGTTTATAATACAGGAAATGGATAAAGGATGCATCAAGGTGTTTGGCATGCCCAAGCATTTTGAGATTATAGTGCTGTGAGGTTCTAATGTCATCAGCTCTCCTCCATTTCCCTGGAGCTGAGAGCTCTCATCACACTGTAAAAATAGTGCTACTGAGGTTTTCTTGGCAGCTTTTTAGCAAAAACACTGAGAAATGTTTTCCAAATTACCCAAGGACAGTGAACTGGATATTTTCTGGAATGTATTGCAGAATTAGTGGAGTGTGTTTTGGCTGAGTGCATAAGGCACTGTTTTCCTGCATGTTGTTGGGCTATGCATTGAGTTCCACAGCATTATTTCATTTTTAAGAACTGTAGAAAGAAAAAATAATTCCTTGAAAGGTAGAGAATAAAGGATACATATAAATCCAGAACTCAGTCATTGAAAGAATCACACCTTCATCTAAATGTGTCATCTAAAAGTTCAGATCATGATTGATAAGTGTGTTTTTTATTGTTGGCTGTTAGCTGAGTAATAGATTGTTATTTCAATACGTTTTGACTGGAGCAATTTGTCTTGAAATACTTTTGTCACCTTTTTCTTTTAGGTCCTTTGTAATGGAGTTTTGTAATTTCATTTTTTTCATACACAAATGCAGCTAACTTTTTCAGTGTTGAGCAGCACCAGATGAAAGCTTGTCATGACTTTCTAAGCTGGTGAAAGAATGAATTCAGAAGAAATATTTAATATGCAGTGGTTGTTACCTACTGCATTCTGTGGCAAAAGAAAAATTAAATAAATTGTATTGAGGGGGTGGTGTACTGTCTGTCTGATCTAAAAAGCCATTTTCACAGTTCTTAACATTGCAGGGAACATTTTCCAGCTTATCATAGTAGAAGCAGGCAAGTTATTTACTTGCCAGAAAGGCCTGAACCCTAGCAATCATACATGCCACTTGAGGAGTTAAGGCTCATCACAGTGCCCAACTTTAACTTGTATAATTCTTTTAATAAATTATACCAGGCCATTTTCCACTTTTTGTTTCCCCCAGCTGATCCGACAGTGCAGAAATTGCTGTAATACATTAATATTTTAAAAGGCTTTGCTCTCCTACATTGCTTCACTTCTTAGAGATGTTTTGTGTATCCATATTCATTAATTGATTCTCTCTGTGCTTAGTAGGAGTATTTTTCACTACAACCTTTCTCCCTTTTCCTCCATTTCATGTCTCTTTTTTTAGTCAGTTGGAGCAATTCAATGTCCATGTTTAAATATTAGTCTTCATTCAGTCTTTTGATAGCACCTCAGTTAGAAGGCAAGGAGGACAAGAAATGTTTGAAAACATTTTGGAATAGGAATGATAGTGCTTTGGGTTTGAATGTTGCACTCAGTAGCCAGCCTTCTTATCTTTTTATTTGCATAAATTACCAGGGTTTTTTCTGATGGCGCACTTCCTACAAAGCAGGAGTTGCAGGGTGTAATTCCCCAAGCCTCTTCCACAGAGGACACAACTGGTGGCTGTCTGGGAGGTTTGATCCTGGTGTTTTGGGGGTTGCTGGTACTCCTTGCTGGGGTGCCAGATGTTGTATGATGATGGATGAGGCGTGTGATGAGGAAGAGGTGTGTCCCAGCCACTGTTGGCTCTGTGCAACAAGAAGCCAAACAGGTTAAGCTTTTGTACAAAACTACAAGAGCTTCATAAGAACTTCCTGTAAGAGCCAGACTAGAAAAAGAAAGATTTTCTACATCCTTTTTTATTGATTTCATTTCAGTAGTGATTGTGTTTCAGTGTGTGGCTCTCACAAGCAAGATAACTTAGGAACCGTCGTACTTGTAATTTATACATGGTGCTCCTGTTAAGAACTAAAACTCACATGAGTAATTTGAGAAAAATGTCAGCATCCTGTCTGAAAGTGACTTCACTGTAGGGTTGGTCTCCAGTGGAAGTGGAGCTCCTTCAACTTAGAACACAGATATTAATGTTTCTGCATAAATGTTTAGACAGAAATGTTAGACAAGGCATGAGGAACGTTTCCACATGACATATGAAGTGTTGCTCTTGTTGTTACAGCATATTTTCTGTTTGAGCTGCCAGAATGACATTAGTTTAGCATTTCTTGTTGAAATATATTGTCTAATAATTTACTTTTTAAATATTTCTATTCTAAATATTTATCAGCCCTGCACACATTATCTTTGATACAATTTTCCCTTTTCCTGCAAGGGCAAGAGACCCATTTCTCTTCTTTGTAATTGGCCTTTAAAAGCTGCTGGCAAGTTCCCCTCTGGGTAACCTCTGGCAGTGCACATCCTGTGCAGAAACCACCATGATTCAACCATTTGTCTCTGTTTCAGTCACACTTCTCAGAAGAGGCTTGCATGACCAAACAGTTTCTCTTAAGCTGTAATATAAAGTATAAAATATAAAAAACATTTGGGGCATACTTACTAATATATGTATGAATCTTACTGAAGCAACAGTTTTGATGTTAAACACAATACACTTAGAAAATGGAAATTTTTTTGTCTCAATTTCCCTTGTCTCAAAGGGAAATTTTATAAAAGGGGTATCCAGCTGTTGCACAAAGTAGAGTTTCTAATCTTAGAGACCTTTGTGGGATTCTTGCTGCATGAGCCAGCAAGGATTTAGGACATGCTAAATTCTTGGCATTTTTGGCAGGGAACTAATGGTAAAAAGGGAGTTAGTGGAAGGATGTTTCAGATGGCTCTGTTATTGAATGTCCTCCAGACAAAATATCAACCTCTGAAACCCTCTCATGTGCCATAGTGACAAATTCCAGTGTCTCTGTCCATGTAGGATCCCCTTTGCCTGTTCTCTTTGAAGGAGATACTGAAAGGTTCCCAGTGTAGAAACTATAACCTAAAGAGTTCCCAACACATGTATCCATGTCAAGGTTTTGGCTTTGTAGCTGTGTCTGTCCCCATCTAACTGGAATGAGCCTGTCCAGAAATAAATCCCTCATGTGCCAAGCAGACATGCTGTAACTGTAGACATGAAGCTGAAGTAAGTCTAGTGGATGTCATCTAATGTTTCTTTCTAACAGAAGTTTACATTAAAAAGAAGAGTTTTGCTTAGTTCAGTAATAATTAGTCACAAATCTATTTTATATTCCAAGACCATGAAGTAATTTCAAATTATATTAAAACTAACACTATGGAATTATGCTACTTTCATGATGCAGGACATAGAGGCAAAAAATGAGCTAGGTAAAAAACAATCACTCAAGCCTGGAAGAGAGCAAAATGTCTATTATTCACTATCTGTGTAAAGACTAATGTTTGACTAGAGAGAATGTGTAATAGTTTGCTTTGGTATGAGCTCTTTGGTATGGTGGTCCCTCAGATGACACACTGTAATGGCTTTTCTGTTCCATTTGGAGAATCCTACAGGTTTGGAATCCAGAAGTCACTGGTAACTTGCTGTTGAATGAGAAAGGTTTACTGAAAAATAGTTCTTTGTTTTACGCAAAATGACAAAAAACCTTCAACAAACTTTTCCTGAAAAACAAAGGAAGTCAACCAAAATTAGACCAAAACATATTTAATGAAAGCCACAGCAAACAGAGCCCCACTCCATACAGAGTTTTTCTGTTCTGTGAGCCATGCCTGGGAGGTCCTTCAGGCTGTCCACAGCAGGTGGTGAGAGCAATACCATATGACCTTCTATTGGTCTGCCTTTCAAGTAGAATAACTGTGATGCCTGTGCAATCATTTTGACACAGCTTGATGAAGAAATACAGAAAAAAAAGTGTTTTGTTTTTTTTTTTTTTCCTAATGTATGTTCTTGGTGGGTTTTTTCGTTTTGGGGGGGTGTGTTTTTTGGTTTTGGTTTTTTTTAACAGATTTTACAGATTTTTCTGATTGGGACATTTTCTGTGCAGTTGTTGTACTGAAAAAGTGTCTGGTTAAATTAACATATGAATATGTGTGACCTTCCTACAGCTTTCAAAACCTGGTTCAGGTCTGTTGGTTATAATTAATTCAGTAAAACATTCTTTCAGTAATAAAGGTACTGATGTTTACAGGGATTGAAAGACTGTGACTGCCCTCATGGTAGTCTGTATTTAATCCTGTATTTTGTCTTGTAATTCTTTACTTTCTCTTTTTTTCTTTTTTTTTAACAGGTTTTTCATTATTCTTACACAGCTTCATACGTGATTTATAACATACACACAAGGTAGGTCACATTGTTTTTTCCATACCATGTCATTGTCAGTGGCTCTATGCATGAGGTGATGCCAATGTGTTCAAGTAAAAAATGTTTCCCTTTTTTCAAGGGAAGTTTGGGAGTTAAACCCTCCAGAAGTAGAGGATTCAGTTTTACAGTATGCAGCCTGGGGCGTTCACGGACAGCAGCTGGTAAGCACAGTCATTAAAAATGTATGGACTCCAGATTGAGGTAAAAACAAAACTGAAAGCCTTAAGATAAATTGCATTATATATTTCTGCACTATGCTAGTATGGTCCTATTACAGCTTTTAGGAGAGCTCTATTTATTTGTTTATTTTTTATTAAAAATATGTCTTTCCAGTCTGACCCCCAATAAGCAAATTGTACAATTGCTGAAAGAATCACATCTTCATATAAATATGCACTCAAGTGATTTTCAGGATAACTATATTTATGGCTACTGCTATGTGGGAAGGAAAGTTAAAGGTGAAGAGAAGTTTTCTTTTAAGTGCAATATCAATGAAAACTGTGGGCAAAAGCTTAGCATCCAAATGTGATGTGATGGATTCATGAAAAGTGGTGTTTTCATTTCAGTATGAAAATTACTGCCAAGGTCAGCTGTGCTGCATTGAATTCGTAATAATAAAAAAAAGAGATGCTATGTTTCATGTATCCTTTTTTTTTTCAGAAGTTTTACCATTTTTAATGAACATAAATCATCCATGATCATCGTGACCAACATCAATATGAGAAGAAAATAATTGTGGTTTTAAAACAGCAATGATTTTAAGCTGACCTGTATTGGTAGTTGAAGGCAAGAGACTGATTAAATCTTCAGTTCTGCATAAGAAATTCAGATAATCCTTGTTACAGTGCTCTAATAAGCTCATTAATGCCCTCAGGCATGATCCCAGGGCCTCCTTGCACATCCAGCTTGGTCATGCAGAGAGGCTGTAAGCCGAATGTCTAAAGAATACACCCTGTTGCTTTATATCATTCATCAAGATGATTGGAAAGTAAAAAATGTTTCTGGTTGGAATGTATTGCATTAAGGAAGTGGAGGCAGGTGAGAAAAAGTAATTGGAACATGCTTGGTATGTTTTAATAATTAACCACATTAATTTATTAATAATGAGAGAGAACATGGTGACAGGACTAATGGTAATAAATACATAGGTTATTTACCAGGCAGCATTAGGGAATGTGGCAAACCATATAGGTCATAGCAGAAAGGAGAAGCATTTGCAAAAGTGAACAGATTTAAGGAGTATTTTAATTAAATTGCAGTACATAAGATTTGTCTGTGCTCTACCTCTGATCAGAAATCTAAAGTAGAACTAAAATTAAGTGCAGTGATTACTGAGAAAATATCTTTTCCTTTTCCTTAGATGTCTCATAAGAACGGGGTCAGACTTACCGATCGTAAACCTCAGAAGAATAAATCAGAATAATGCTATCTTTGTGTGTTTTGCTTAAAATGCCATTCTGTAAATATGTATGGATACTTTCGGGTACAGGCACAGGTGGACTCCTATTACATCTCAGACCTGCAAAAAAAATGGGCAATCATTTTAGGTACAACCTTCATCATCCAAATTTGAAAACATTGGCATAATTCATACTTGAGTGAGGATAACATTACTCATCTTCGTTAATGCCCCCTAGTAAAGTTAATGTCATGCTTTAAAAATATCTGCTCTGCTCTGGGTTTTATGGTGCCATATGGTCTGCAGAATTAGGAAATAATAACTTTGAACACAAAATCTTCTGTGCACTCTGAATGACACCGAGTGTTGCCATAGAGATGTACACCTGCAGGAACAGCCTGCTGAAGGTGACTTTAGGAATTGCCAATTAGAAGCATGTCCTCTTGAAGCCATTCATGTGGTGAAAGGAGGTTTCCAAAGTGACAGAAGTGCCTTGCTGCATTGCCCTCCCACTTCAGCAGCAAGCCAAAAATGTAGAAGGAGCATGAATGAATAAAGACTGTTGTGAATAATGGTTTTTACTGCTGTCCAAAGGAACATCTGCCTCCAGCAGAAGCAGAACAGAGTTTTCATTCCAGCAGAAGAGGTTAGGCAGAGGAAAGATGTGTGCCTGAGGCATTGCCACAATGGTTCTGTTACAAAATTTTTCATTAGAACAAACACTGTATGAGTGGTTTTGAGTAAAATAGTATAGGAAGCAACCAGCAATGAAGCAGGGCACAGAGGAAGGTGAGAGAGAGAGACCAAATGGTGAAAATCTGTCAATAGCTATCGATGGTATGTACCTGGCTGCAAACAAAGCTGCAGTCTCATGGATCTGTGCTGCCATACACACTGTGACTGGTTTACCTTCTTGAACAAAACTTACATGTCTTTTCCATGGAATAAGGAAATAGTGATAATTCATGAGTAAAACAAGCAGTGAAATACTTACTCTAAATAAAATAATCATGGTGTATTAACCTGGGTGATCCCCAAGAGCCATTCATTACAACTGTTCTTACAAGTGGGGTACAGTTGGAGAATAAATTCATTTTGTATACAAAAATTTGATGTAGAAAGACCCATGACATGTGCTATGGGCCATCACAGAGTGTATGTTGGTCTCTAACGTGAAGGGGAATAGCACCTTGCCATCTGTGGTGCAGAAATGAATAGCAATATTATAGCCAGGACTGGTCAGCAAAATTAGCACAAAATGTGAAACATGAGGCCATACTGAGACCAAGATCCCAACTTTACACTATAAGTATTTGGAAAGTCCTGGATTAAATCCAAAATATGGGGGGATGACACATGGACTTGGTCAACTGTTCTCAATAGTTAGGCTATAGTGTAAAATAAGATGTTTCCAGTCCATGGTTCTGCAGAAGATTTCAGTAACAGTGCAGCCTACATAGTTATCTTAAATTCTTCCGATGGGGAGGAATTGGCAAGGTGTTCAAACAGATAATATACAGATATGAGGGGAAAAAAAAACAGGAAGGAAAATATGTATGAAGCCATGAACTGCTTATTGCACAGAGGAGGGATAAGGCTGCAGTGAAATCGAGTATATGCAATACTTTGCCTCCTTGTGGAAAGCATGCATCAGTCTCAGTTTACTGTTCAGAATAATTTCTGGGGCTGTCTAATGGGCCAGTATGCCCCATGTGGCTAGTGAAGAGCAGAGGTAGGTTATGTCAGATGCCAGGTGGCTGAGCCACAGTACCATTGTTTTCAAGCTACCACAGTGGTTGCAAGTTATTTCAGTTTCTTGCTATTTACCTAGAGTAGACGGTTTTGTAATGATTAAGAGGAAAGCTCCGAGAAACATCTGCTGTTTGAGTCATGACATTTTGGTGGTGAAATTGAAAATGTTTGCCATTGGGGTGAAGAAACTTTTATCTAATGAATTAATGTATCTTAAGGTCACGTAGCTCTTAAAACAAGAACTGCTTTCAAGGACACACTCTTTAAAATGCTGCCTTTTAACTGTGTTAGAAATGTGCCAGATCTAAAATACCATTTCTGGGTCATAGCATGTTAGGGAGCTGTTTATGTGTTTGCCAAACGTTACTCATGTTTGATTAAAATTGTGCAAGTCATTTGTTGATTATCTCTTTACCTCACCTTCATAGAATCCATCACTGCAGCATTAAGTAATTCCAGGAAAGACAAACCAGCCCAAATAGAGATCTAATTTGTTTCATCAACATTTTTCTGCCTCCAGTTTATTGATTAGAGACCTCACTACTTGTGGCTGAGAAAGAGATATCCCATACCTGGTGGGAAGGCTTTACTGAGAAGAAGAATGCTTTGGGGTTTCTAAAGGGCCTCTGTTGTTGAAATACCCAGTTTTTTATCCAGTGCTTTGCCTTCTTGAGCCTTATCTTCTCCAGTAGTTTGTAGCAAAGGTTTTCATGTGTTTGTGCTGGACCTGGCTTGTATCTGACACAGGAGAGACAACTCTGGATCTGCCTGTGGGGATGTATTGCAGTAGGAGCCTGGATATAAAACTTCAGGCTGGAGATGTCTCCAGTGTTTGCAGTGTTGTATTTAAGCTGTCGTGTTCTTCTGCAGTGCTCCTTGGTGATACAAATAGTTCTTCTGATCAGTTGTTGGGTGGGCTACTTCAAGTGGCTCCCAGTGAAACATGGTTAGAAGTTGTTCAGTTTGACATGGCTTTTTCTTAAAAGTTACACTTTTTTTATTCCCTGCCTTGGTGGTCGTATATGTTGATTATTTTGTATAAAATACTTTTTCTTTCACGTTATTCTATGAACATATATCCAGGCAAGTCACTTTGCCTTTGTATTTATAATAGATATTTTATGTTATTTATTGCAGTAAGCTCGCTTTCCTTTTGAATATATTAAGTGGTTCTGAAGGGAGTTTGAGTTACATACTTGGATGTATCAGCATAAATAATGATCTGTTGATTTACAGATTAATATCTGTGCATAAATTAATATATATTTTAACCAAAGAGGAATCAAGAAAATAGTAAAACTATCCAGAATACCAAAGAAAATTATTTTTTAGAGGCTTTGTCAAAAATTGATGCTACCAACAAAATATAGCACTATCAAATGGTAGGACTGAAGATGAGCTTTTACTATGCTTTATTGTAATTTAGGTCATCATGGAGTAGAATCACCTATTAGGCTGTATACACAAAGAACAATTTGGTGACTGTAGCTGAATTGTGGATTCAGGATGTTCCCATCAATTTTTAGAAAGTACTTCAAATATTAGAAATCTAGAAGTTGCCCTCATCTTCCAAAAAACCAACAAAAAAATAAAGGTTACTCACAAATAATAGATCCTAGAAGCTGAAGCTTTTAAAGAGAGAATGAAAAAGATCCAGTGAAAGAGGACCTCATCTTGTATTAAAACTACCTTAAAACCAGCAAACAAACAAACCCAGAAATAAACCAGAGCAAAATCTGCTGTAATTGCCCTTTTCTTTTGTGATCAGTCATCTTACCTTTATCCTTTTGTCATGTTTGGGGGTTCAATTTCCCTTCACCCCCCCATCAATACCTATTGCCCTATAAAAATGCAAATTATCTCTCAGACTGTTGAATTGATGGATTAAAATGACATTACCTTACAATTGGCTTTTGTCAAAATTTTAGCCTTTTTTTTCAATGGCTTTCAAAGACTGTTTTAGGTAAGAAAAATACTGCAGTAGCAAAGTTCTTTGATGTTGTATTATTTTCCAAGTACCCAGATAAGCACTGGACTAATTTAGTAAATGAGGAATTAGCAGGATTGTTCTAGGACAGGTACCTTGCTGAACACATGCTTTAACAGCCATTAGTTGCTGAAAGCTCCATTTACTGTTTGGTCTATCAAGGTAATGTACAACTGCTATAAAAAATGGTAATTTATCTTTCTGTAAAATATTTGCCGTGTGTTTTCTTTTTGCATAATTAGTGCTGTGGGTACTTGGCACCCCCTCCTGGCAAGAACACTTGCATATGCAAATGAAGCACATTAATTAATGCTAATTAAGTCCTAAATAAATATATTTCTTCTTCTGTTTTTATCTGCAAAGTCTTCTGCTCTTTTGACTTACTGTATTTTAGATGAGTAACTTAAAATCACATATGGAAATGTCAAGGCTTTATTTCATCTTTCCTTTTAATGACTATGCTAATGAGGCAAACGGCAGTGAAACTGAGAGAAAATGTCTGCTTGAATTTATTCTGAAAACTAGAAATAAACAAGAGCTCTTCAATGTGACATTAACTTCAGGTATGATACCTCATTTAAAATGTATGAGGGGTTCAATTACCAAACTTTGGTAGTTCAAAGCACGTTTGGAGGTCCTTTGTCCTACTGAGGATGTTTCTGTGAAGGAGGGGAGCTGTGGTTGAGCATTGCCCACCCACCTGAGTCCACAGAAGAATTAGAGTTACCTAAAAGACTTTGTTAAACTGTCTTCCTCCAAAGCTGCTGCTACATGTGGGATTTTTCTCTTGGATTTTTCAAACTATCATTGTGAAATCTAAATGTTTTTTTGCCTTTTCATTTAAATTATTTGATTCAAACCGTTCTTCAAAGAAAAGAAAATATTATGAGTTTCTCTGAAGGAATTCTACTGAACTAGTTTACATTTTCCATTATCAATTTCTGGGTGCTCACTCCACTCCTATCCACCATGGATAGGAGGAGCATTTAATGCATATTCTCTGGTTCCAAAAGTGATGCTCCACCTGAAAGCTTTGTTTCCCATCTCAGAAAAGAGGAATGGAGAATGCAGCCAGAAAATGCAGGCAGTTTGGCAAAACAGGAAAAATTAAGAGTTTTACTCATGAAGACTGGATATATTCAATAAAAATTTTGTGAGGCTCTGGAGACCACTACAACATTATAAATGGAACATTATAAATGGAGCAAGGCTAAGTTGAGCAAAGAAGTTTCTTCATCAATTTGATTAGTGAAATACAACAAACATATTCTGGTATCAAAGGTAACTTAAAATCCTGAGTATTAAGGATTAGGTTTTGCTGGCCCTTTGTGAGAATAGCCACTTGGCTGTATCTGAAAGAGGGGAAGAAATAATGAGAAAATCATATGTTTTATAGGAGTGTTATTCCTCTAGTACTGTTTTTCATGTGAAACAGTAAAAGGCCCAGCAGCTTTACAGTGAATAAATCAAGAGGGGAGATAAAATATGTTTCTTCTCCCTGATTCTTATTCTGTTATCACTGATCTAGCATGCAGCTAATATTTGAGTCATTATGGAAGCCCTGCACACAAGCAATGCATTTTTTTCATCCCGAAGCAAATATATTGGAAATTTGATATATCATTGGGCTAAAACTCAAATTATTTCTTCACATGGTTACTATTCTGTGTGTGTGTGTGTGTGTATATATAAAAATATATATTTTCACACAGTCCCACGAAGACACAGGCAAAGAAGCACAGACACACACATTTGATATGAGCAGTCATCAGGACTTTTCCATGCAGCAGGCTGCAGGGAGCAATGAAAACAGCAATATGCACCTCTCCTCATGTTGTTCAACATGTTTGTGTCTAACAAAGCATATCTGAATATTCACACTTCCGTCTGTTAGCTAATATTAACTGCAAGTCCAATGGCTCATAAAATAGGACTGCTGTGCTTCTTGGGTGAAAAATGTGTGGCTTTCTGTAATGCAGAAACATGAAAGTTGTGTTTCAGAAGTCTAAAGTTCTTCGGAAATATCCACCCATAAAAACTGTGAAGCAGAGGTTAGAATCTAATAGAATCCTTAGCTAAACTGGATTTGGAAAAGAGTGGGTTTTATTATGGACTGAATTTCTATATAACTCCAAAATCCTACCCAAAACCACTGCATGCTTACCTGTGTCCATGGACCATATAATTATGTAGTCACTTTGTATTTGATGATTTAAAAAAAGGCTATGATACACCACAGGATGGGGTAGAAAATTTGTCATATCCATCTTTTAGTAATGTAATGTAAATGGCACTTTTAACTGTCAGATAACAAAAAAAGGTTTAAAAACCCAAGAAAGCAGCTATACTCTATTCTCCTTAACACTTTGGAAAAGGAAGAGGAAAATTCACTATGGTAAGGCACCAAAATGTCAAAACAGAAGAGTTTGAAGATTTCTAATGCCTTTCTGGTTCAGGTTCTTTGGCAGAGGTTGTTCTAATCAATTGTAAACACAAATTTTATTTACCTTTTGTAAAGTGTTTGGCAGAGGACTTGTAAAAGACTTTGGAGTCTCTTTGATTGTACCAGTGCCTACAGAGTTCTGCTAGGAACAGGCTAAAGGGACAAAACCAGCTTGACGCAAACCCCCCCGAACTCTTGCTCTGTGGGAGGGTTCCTTCACCTCTTCTATCTAAATGTTCTGTTTGCTGTATGTTAAAATTGATTTTCTTGTTTGGCACATAACATGCATCAGAAATAGAGAAGGGTTTCTGTCAGTGGGAGTGATAGTGACTGTCCTCTCATCAAGGTTTAACAACTCTGGCCATGCTCAGCTCTCCTGGCTTTCTCTATTTTAGCTGAGTCCCTCTTGGAAAAGAGACATTAAATTCCATCATCATCAACCCATAAATGTCCTTGTATGTTACTTTTTTCCCTGCAGTGGGGTTATGACAACCCCACTGTCTTTGTGCTGAAGGATCAGAGCTGATTAAACTTTTTCTGCACTGTGTTACAGACTTAGGCTTTCATGTTCACTCAGCCTGAGCCAGACAGTGAAATGCAAAGAAGTGTGGATGTGTAGTTGTGGGAAGTGTACCTCCACTGGCAGCTCCAAGGCCTGCAGAATAAGGATTAAAAAGTCAGGTGTACTGTTGATATCTGAGAGAAAACAAAGCACTGATTTCCTTCACCATTTATGGCAGGTGACAGTGCATTTACAGAAATAAAAGGGAAAATCTTTGTGTGGAAGGAAAGCAAATAGTTACTTTTAAGTGTTGTTTGCCAGACTGAACTGTCCCAAACAGATGGGCCATTATAAGAGCTACTCAAAAATTCCTCTTTGTTTCATTTCTAATGAGGTATTTTAAGACAAACTCTGTTTCTTGCATTGAATGTGCTGTGTGGAGTCTGTACAGGTGGATGTCATCCGCTAAAATTTTGGCCCATCATGAAGACAGCTGGCAGCTTGAACCCTGTGTGCAGTGGGGAGACGAAGGCACGTGCCCATACAGCAAGATGGGCTGGGTCAGCAATAGCAGCTGAAAGGACAAAGCTTTGTGTTCAGCTCTGCCTGGGTTTCTCATGTAGGAGATGCTCAGAGGCACCCTGGTCTATTGTATTGCTTACAAATGACAGGGATTTGTCACCTCAGGGATGGTCCACCATCCTAAGAATAGTAGACAATGTAAATATGACTTTACAGCTCAGAATTTTCAATTCTGTATCTTTTTACTTTTGTCCTTGCTTGTTAGAATGCTGCTTTCTTGCATTTTGTCAAAGAAAACAGAAGATTTCTCCTCTGATACCAAGCTCTTACAGGTTCCTTAGATATTTTTCTGTCTCCCAACATTGCTTTTTTTTTCTTCTGGAGTAACTAGGTTGAAAATGTTTCAGTTTAGCTTGTTACGGATTGATCAGTCTGGGCATAATTGAATGCTTGATATCAGTGTGAGATGAGCCTGAAATACCAGAGATCATTTTAAAAGATTTTATGGTAAGGACAGATTATGATTTTATTATAAGCTCCATGCTGGCTCATTAGTCAGAAGCGATCAGCAAGTTGAGGAAGGAGGAGTGTGAGTTCCTGAGCATGCACTGGTTTTGGGTAAGTCTGTTCTTAACATCACTTAGACGAAGATCAAAGGGCTGAGCAGCCCAATCCTCAGTGACATTTTGCACAGTGCTGCAGCCAGCAAAGCTCTGCAGGCAGCTCCATGGGAGGAAGCAGCAGATCCAGACCACAAGCTTGGGGGCAAGGCAGGCTTACTGTGATCTGTGCAGCAGATTTATGAGGCAGCTTTTTGCTTAGGTCGTAGTTCAGATATTATACGTGATTTTATTTATATAGCATATTACACTATGTTTGCTCTCATGGGGAAGCTGTCATGGGATGAGGCAGGGTGTGAATTTAGTGAGCATCATGATCCAATATCATTGGAAAGGCAACATAATTAATGTGTGTTGAAACAAAAGAGGGCAACGCTTCCCTGCATTTATTGGAAATCAAGGACATAAACATCAGAGCTACCATGGATTTGCTCATAGTCTGAGTTCGTGGCCTGGTTTATGTCATGACATTAGTAACTAATCTTGTAGCTACATTATGAGTGCATCCTCGCTATTGTTTACAGTAGATTTATAAACTATCTAAATAGCAATTAAATATAATAGCCTTGTAGATTGTTTGCAGTTGTTCAGAAACGATTGTGCTAACACATTACTGTGGTGCAGTGGCATTAATCTAGACAGAAGAAAAATGGTGCTTCAGTGTTCTGTTCTTCCTGCTATGTCTGGCAGCTTGATGAACTGCAAAAATTAACTTATAGTATCTGACACCAACAAAAAGGCAGCATATGACATTGGGGTGTCTGTGCTTTGAGGTCTCCATGTCTCCTACTGATCAACAGCTACTTCCTCTCTGCCTTAATTACAATATAATCAAAACATTTGAGAGCTTCCTCTGAAAGAATTGCTGTGTAGGTCAATCACAACCTTTGGAAAATTGGTACCTTTGAGAGTGAATATAGTTATTATTGCCTACAATTATAATAATTTTGTTACTATCTATTATATGGTTTCCGCCTCACTTGCAATGTGTCTGATGATTTTTGGAACATGGATCATGTAAGGGTGGATTTTTGTCCACTGCCATGCATTGCTTAGGTAGCTCGTGGTGCCTGTGGTGCCCAGTGCCTGCATAATTTAGTGCTCTGTGGTGCAAGAGCAGGAGCAAGTCAGAGCTGAATGGCTCTGAAAATTTTGTAGCAGTATAGATTGACCTGCAAAAGAAAAGAGAAAAAAACATCTGCAGAGAAGAGATCAGAGCCGTTATGCACTCCTGGAGACTTGCAAAGCAGCTGTATTGCAAACTAGATCAGACATTTCAGCCTGCAATCCTATCTGTGAGAGCTCACAATCTAAATAGACTACAGATATAATGTAGGGGAAAGGAATATGAAATAAAGCTGCAATACAAACCCATAAAACTTTCCTTGAAATTGTCATCCTGTAACATATGTGATCTGGATAGAAAATTTGTAAGATGTGAGAAAAAAAAAAGGCTTTTGGAAGAAGTCTGCCTAATTGTAACTCACTAAGTCACTAATGAATATTATAACCTTTTAAAATTCACACCTTATAAAAGCTTTATAAGCCACTTTTCTGTGGTTTATATTATCTGAAATATCGTAATTCTCTTTAGTTTCGGAGATGGCTGCAGGACCTGTAAGAAAGACATCAGCAGAATAATCAATCCCACCAGTGAAATGCATTATGAGTGATTTGGGTGGTAGTTTGCCACCTTGCATTTCACTTGCCTCTGAGTATGTGTGTCCTCTTCACTACCATGGAGCTTCTTCCACAGCTGATTACTGCGGGCAAGAATGGCAGATACTAACCCTTGATTTTGCTCCTTTTCCAACAAAGTGCAAAGTACCTCCTAGACATGTGGTTTGTCAGTGTGATTTTGGGCACAGTGTGTGTACAGTTCACCAGTGTGGGGCAGTAAATCAACCCCTAATTTGGAAATGCTCCAGAGCATTGGTGGTGTGCCTGTTGTCCTTACCATGGTCTGAGTGACCCCTGTGCCAGCAGAGTTATGTTGAAGATGGGTGTTGAATCTCCAGCTGTAGATAAAAATGAGCCAAAGGGCATTATGCCACCAGGTCAGCACAGAGCACAGGAAAAGCCACCTCTTTCCTGCTGCCAGATAGAGCCCTGAAAGATTTCTGTGGCTCTCTCCAGCATGTGCTCTGTGGCTCTTGGCCACAAAGGAGCTTTGATAAAGGCCAGGAAGTTTGGATTGCCATCATGGAATTTCTAACTTGGTATAGCAAACAGCTGTTCCTGTATAACACTGTGTGTCCAGTCCTTCTGGATGATGTTTTCATCCCCAAAGGAGCATTTACCTTTTCTGTGAAAGGAAAAAAAAAGAAAATAGCAGTTACACTGTTGTTGCATTGGGACACAAAGCACATAATCTTAACTACACCTTGTTCTTCAGTGGGAATCTGGTTCAAGTAAATAAGATTTTGGCAAGGAAAAAAGGGCAGGAAGGAGTACTCCTCTTCTGTAACAGTAGGTATAATAATGGTCTGACAATCTCAGTTTAAGTCTGGGAGTCCCAGGGGTATAGTAAGTAAAATCACAGATGACAAGAAAATGTTTGCTCAGTTTGGACTTGAAGAAGAGAGCAGATATTACAGTGACTAAAAATAACGTAATCAGTGGTTCTCAGAACAAATTTGTCTGTCAGACTCCTGGAGGATGCCAAATAGTGGTAGAGAAAATGCCAGGCTAGGTATTCATTGGAAAGCTATTGCATTGATAGATACTGTGGGCGATTTGCAGTATTTTTTAAATTGGTGAAAACTATTTGTAAATTTATGAAGTGGACCTATTTCTATAATTTTTCAGATCTGTGAACCAGAAACTAGTAACAAATACTTTAAATATATAAAGGAAAACCAAACTTGTTACCTTAACAGCAACTGTTGAAAAAACTGGCAACCAAATTGCTTTGATGTGGATGCAGGGCTTTGATTTTAGTTTCTTCCTGCAATCAACAGTTAGTTCTAACATTACTTACAAGTCAAAGGAAGTGCATGGACATCTGCATTTTTCCATAATTATGGTGAAAGCAACAGTAGGAATTGAAAGCACATTTTTTGAATAAAAATTACTTAAAAATCATTCCAAAATTAATTATTTCATTTAACATGCCACTTATTTATTTTTTCTATGTAAAATCCTTGCTTGTGCTGGACTTCCCATATGTTCAAGAACAAAAGGGCATCGACTCTTTGGATATATGCAATATATATGTGTACATACACATTACCAGGCAGTATAAACTTGGCACTGTACCTGAAACTGGAGAAGTCATGGTTTAATCTCTGAAGAGCAAAGTACAACAAAGAAAATATTCTTTATTTGACTTTGTTCTGCTCATGAATGGCTGATACTATTTGTATTAATGATAGTGAGAAAACATATTTCATCTGGAAATCTTAGTGAATGATCTGACTGGAGGCAGCTGGATTTGGCCCTGGCTAATGTATGGTGAGGCAGGAGACAGAACAAATGGTAAGAGGCAAGCCCAGATGGAAAAGCATCTTGAAGCTTTTGAAGAATTAATTATCCAACTAATTGGCTGGCAGTCTCACAAGAAGGGATGGAATTTTGCTGAATGCTTTGCAAGTCTGGTGGAGCCTGTGCTGAGGTGCAGCCATCAGCCATGTGAGCTGGTGGGCCGGGCTGCCTGCGTGGGTGCTCAGGGTTTCTGCATCAGTAAATGCTTACCCCTCTGCAGAGAGGCAGAAGCGCAGTTGAGTGCTCTGTTACATGGAATGCTGGCCTCTGAGCACACCTGTGCTGGCCCAGAGAGGGGTGACCTGTTTGTCCTTGCCAAGGCCACGCAGGAAAGCAGCCAGGGCTGCCTGAGGAGGCCCTACGTCGATGTCTTTAGCGCTGTCATTAGCAGCCGCAGCAGTTCTGCAGCAGCAGCATTTCCTGAACGCCTGAAGGTCTCCTTCTGGGCGTAATCAGAGAATTCCTTAGTCTTGTCATAGCTCATATTTTCAATGTGAAAGGTAAGGAAGGCGGTCATGTTCTGTGGGGTATCAAGTGGGAGCGCTGAAGTCATTCCAGATTGGAGTAGTTACTTATATATTTGTTGGTCTGAGATTCTGTGGAAGAATCTGATGATTTTCTTCGATTACAGGTAGAACCTGTAGAGAAAGAGACCAGTGCTTGTTTTATGGATCTTTTTTTCCTAACCAAAGATGTATAGATACAGGTGACTTCTTTGTTTCCTTTCCAGCTGCATCTACTCTGTAGCATTAGAGTTTGGTTGGCACTTCCCTTGAACAAGGTATTCATCCTGATGAATCCATGTAATGGCAAACACAACCTGTAGCCACACTCCACAATTCCTTTCCTTCCTTCTTGTTCAAGTCCCCAACCACTCTTTGGGTGAAGAACCTTCTTCTAATACCCAGCCTAAACCTCCCCTGACACAACTTCAGGGCATTCCCTCGGGTCTTGTCACTGGTCACTGCACAGAACAGATCAGTGTCTGCCCCTCCTCTTCCCCTCTCACAAGGAAGCTTCCGCTGCAGTGAGGTCTCCCCTCAGTCTCCTCTTCTCCAGGCTGCACAGACCCCCTCTGCTTTTCCTCCACCTAAAATACCTGGGCTTTGGAGTTGACCTCCAGCAGCTCTGGGCAAGCTGCTGCTGTCGCCCAGCTGGAGGACAAAAGGCTGTCCCTGAAACGCTGCCCTGCAATCAGAGGAGGGATTCAGTGTGGATGTGCCACGCAGGAGGCTTCAGGGGAGCAGCAAAAGGGAAAAAGTGGAGCATTTCTCTGTAATTTAGCGGCTTTTCTCTGCCTGTAGTGTTTGAAATGATTAAAGACACATGGGGGGCCTCTCCAGCTACTGGCACTGGGTTTGCTGTTCAGCTGGGGGAGTGGATGTCTCTGTTTTCACAGCTGTCTGCCATCTGGAACTAACTGCTCGGACTGGGTGCTCTGCTCCAGACCTCAGCCTGAAAGAAAATCCTGTAATTGCGAAACATGTTGCAAACAGTAAATAAGTGTTTTGGAAGGAATTAATTTAGAAGAAGCTTTATGAAAAAAATGGTTTAGAGGCTGCCAGATGTGGAAAAATGAGAAGGATTAGTGCTGAGGTAGAACATTAGAGCAAGCTGGGCCTCAGATTCATCACAGTCAGTTGAAATAAATCTGATCATTATCAAGAATTAATATGTCACTAATCCAAAACATTCTTGCAGGTGTTTTTCATTAATAGGAAAATACTTAATAAAATAATTGTTGAAATTAGGTGGGGGTTTTCCTCCATTTGGTTTAAGACTTGATGTGCAAAATCTCTAAGAAAGGAAAAAGTCAAATAAATTTGAAGGCAATAGATTTTAACATTTATCCTCGTTTACAGCATTATTAGCTGAGAGCCTCAGCTAAAAATAGTTTTAAATTTTTTTAAGACTACTCATGAAAGATGGGTAGAAAATAAGAGGTTTAAAAAAGCGTAATAATAATTTTCACATACAATAGCATATCCTGGTTCCACTTCATGCCTTTTTCAATTTATTTTCTTATCATCATACCTGAAAGCTGTGAAAGCATTTTGGGCACAAAGCCACTGATGTATTCTTGAAAATACCTGTCTGATACACAGTTAGCAACTCCTTTTTCAGCAGTTTGGGAAGATTCAGTAGTTGCAGTCAACATTTTAGTACTTGTGATACAGTAAATAGCCCCAAGTGTATACTAAGGAAAGCCTTTTACTATTACTTGCTTCCATATACCTGAGTGGAGAGAGACTAGCAAGGGAAATTTTTGGTTTATGTGACATTGCTCAAAACACAATTTACAAAGTGATGAAGTATGTGCAGGCCCCATCCTGGAAACTTTTGGGCACATAGTTGTACTTGCTGAAGTCAGGTAAGGCACATGTGTTTACAAGACTGTGCTCCAAGGATTTGGTTTTGGTTTTTTTGATCAGTTATTCTTATCCCAGGGTCATGATTTGTTATCTGCCTTGCAGTGCTTGAGAGTTTCAGTCTCATAGGAAAAGTAGCAGTCTGAGTTCTCTCCCAGTCACTTTCTTTCTCTTTCACTCAATTTTGAAAACCGAGTTGTGGCTCATAAATTCAACTTCCAGGTATTGTTGTACTGCAAGTAATCAGCAGGAGTAGCTGCCTCTTAAAAAATAAAAATTTTCATTGAGTCTCTGTGTTTTTGAAAAAAAAAAAAGATTGGAAATACATTTTAGTGTAGCATAAAGTAGAACCATAAGGATGCTTCACCAGAAAACAGTGGCAATGTTTAAATTGAGCAAGAAAGAGAAAAATATATGAAGCAAAGAAAAGGAACTTGGGTGTTGTGCAGGGAGGGGAGGGTTTGAGATTTAAGGACTTTCTCTCCTCTGGGGCTTGAGGTTTTTTGCATGTTTCAGCTGAGGAATAGTTCCATTTCTACTCTTAGTTTGTAGGCTCTTGATAATTCACATAAAATAAAAGCAGTGTCTGTTTTCCTCCTAAAGCCACTTCACATTTGACACCGCATTTTGCTGCTCGCTGGTGTTGTGTGTGCAAACACAAGATGAAAACAAGCAGGATCTATTCACAATCTTGTGAACAGAATTAATTTCAAGTGGTGATCTGTTAAAATTTCAGTATTTTAGAGCTATATTTAAGGTACATTTGTATCATATAAGTATTGTACTGGGAAGAAGAATTCACAGTGAATCTGCCTTTTAGAATGCCTTTCTTGGCTGCAAACTGATGGGAGGTTGGGCTCTGTGGCTACAGAAAGTACTTGTGCTTAATTGAGTCCACTGCTTGCATTCACTGAGAGAGAAGTGGGCACCTCTCAGGCCGTGACTGAGCCTTCACAGTAATGTCAGCACTCCTGTTACGCCTCTGCTGCCTGTTTTGCTGCAGAAATCAACATTTTAACTCCCAAGTCCTTATTTCCAAGAGGTGAATGGGTTAAATAGTTACAGATGAGCCCTTTGGCATGGTCAGGGATGGAGGGCAATGCAGCCCTGGCTGCAGGGGTCAGGCTCTATCCCTGTTAGGAAGGGTGCAGAGGCCATTCCTGTCGGTGCAATCAGCAGTCCAGGGGCTTCCTGTGGAAAGTGGCACCTCCTGAAATACAACAAATATTCAAAATTGCAGACGAGATTTAATGACTAACCATAATGGTGAATCTTTCTAAAATGTTTTTACGGGCATGGGGATATTGATCTTTTGGAATGCTGCAGGCAGTGAGTGCAGAGCACCAACCCTAAATCGTCCATGGGCTCTTATGGGCAGTGTAGTTGTGTCGAGGAACATGAATGGCTGCATTTCATAAATGTTCTGCAAAGGAACATAAATTCTTCCTTTTTAATGTTAAATTCAAGTAATCAGTGAGCTCAAGGCTTTCTAGGGAGAGAGTTGCTGTGTGACTTTGAAGTTTTTCAAGAACTTTAAAATGATCCAATAGGTACATTCAAGAAAAAAATTGGGGTTTGGAGAAGCTTTCAAAGTTGAAGGAACATGTGTCAGGAGTGATGAGGGAAGAAGGGGAACTTTGGATGATAGAGTAGACTAAGAAGATTGTTCAGAGGGTAACTGAGAACTGGTTGAGGATGGAGACAAAGCTACTTTATTAAATGAATCGGGAATAAAGATGATGCAGCCACAATCAGTGGCACACCAGTGAGTATCCTTCAGAGATATTTACTTATGTGAGATCTGTCAAATGGAATTAGCAATGCCTGCTAAGTAGTAATAACAGGATTAAAAACCTTCTCAGGGTTCAGTTATAAAACAAGTAATTCTTAATCTTGTCCTTTGAGTGGCACTGATCACTTTAAATGAAAGTTTTCATTGCAGAGACAAGACAATATGGGTACCTTCACCATTAAAAACACAAACAGCCTGAAAAGGGGGGAGAGAAGCAAAAATTATACTCCTGATCTTCAAAAATGAATTACATTGATTTCATTTAATTGAAGAAGATTAAATAAAATAGAATCATTTGACCAAGTAGGCTTTTTTGGTAACCTCTTGAAAGCTGCTGTTTATGTAAGAATAGATTGTCAGCTGTAGGAAGTTGCTTCATCGGAAGCAACAGTCATTTGTGTGGTTCACAACTTAGTCTACCTGTAATGCAGTCTGATAGCATAGTCTTAGTTCACATAAATAACAAATACTTGGGCAAATTATTTTGGTTTTCTTGGTTAAGCAGCTAACTATGTCTTGTAATTGCTCATATTAATTTCTTTTACATTAGAAAAAAAAAATGCATTTTTACTGTGGAAATACACATTTACAGGAAGTTTTGTTGATATTATTTCAAAAGCTTGATACATCCAGAATTCTCTAATCCTCATTTTCTTCTGCTGTTGATGTTGGGTGATACATCAGCTTCCCAGAAATTCTCTGTACCAGTATAAAGCTCAGTACATTTTGGATTATTCAAACTGGATCAACTGTTTTTGCTCCAGTTTTGAGCTCACTGCTGAGCATTGAATTCTGACCATAAAGGACTTACTTCCAGTTCCCAATAATGGTTAAAATCATTTCATTGCTCATGGAATGAGAAAACCTCAGCTTTATTGCTTTCTGCAGCAGAAATCATGAAGTGGCTACAGTTAAAAATCATTAGTTTGGGGACTCGTAGGGAAATCTATTTCAGATGGTAATTTAGAAGCAAAGGGAACAGCAGTAATAGTGATAATAAAACTTTGCTCTTTGGTTAGTATTTTCCCATAAGTCGTTTATTATAGAAGTGTGAGAGAATGATAAATGACCAGGCTTTTTAAATGGTCTTTGGTGGGAATACACTCAGTTCATGTTACACTCCCTGAGACACTGTGTATCAGTGGACAGGAAATGGTGTAACGAAAATTTCTGTGGCATTTGGCTTCTTTAGTCCTGTCAGCTGCATTTTCTCAGTGTGAATTGAGATGGTGCATAATTGTGCTGTTACTTTGATTTTTGTGTTAAGCTGTGGAAGTGCACACCTGGCCATTGTAATTTACTGCACTTTGTCATGGAAGCTGGAGCTCAGCTTCACAAAATGAGTGAACTTGATACCCTTTGCAACAAAGTGAGCAGGGAAAGAAAAGCAGAAAAGGCTGATGAGTGGCAGTGAAGAAGGAAAAAGGAGGATGAGGAGCCCAGACTTGAAAAATAAAGAGCATTTATATAGTACACTTGAGGTTAAACATTGGTGTGTCAGTCAGAAGTCGTCAGCAAGCTGAGAAAAGTTAACTGCAGGCTGCTCTTTGTTTTTTCTTCTCATGTGTGTTCTGACACCATGATAAAAAGCTATAGCTTATATTTATGATGTATGTCCTTGCAGAAGTGTGTCTCATTTCACAGTTAGAAAACCAGATGAAAATTTCTTTTTCTATTCAGCTGTTATAAAACTTGTCTCCTGTGTGATTTTGAGGAATGTAATAATATTTTTTAACATGAATAGAAATATTTCAACTGGAAAGACAATTTCAAAAGAAGGATTTGCTTGCCATAAGTATTAAAAGTTTGCTAAGTTTGTCCAAATTTATAGTAGAATGGAATATGAAGACAATGTTGGTGGAAACTCATGCTGAATTATTCTGTAGACTGTTCTGAGCCTGAGGAAATTATGTATTCATTGCTGAACATTCATTTATATCTACCAAAATGTTGTTTTTTCTCTCCATCTCTCTTACCTCATCCAGATTTATATATTTGAAAATAACATCTACTATCAGCCTGATGTAAAGAGCAGCTCATTGCGCCTGACATCCTCGGGAAAAGAAGGAATTATTTTTAATGGAATTGCAGACTGGTTATACGAAGGTAAGCTGGACGAATCCATCTGTTTATTAAAACAGATGAAAGGTCCTTGTACAGACCCAACAGCACAAATCTGCTCATTTCAGAAAATGCTGAGGTTGGGTTTGTTCCTTTCCCTTCTCATTTTCCTGCAAGATTGCCTTTGTATCTGTTCATTCTTTGTACTGGCTGCTGGTTTGCGTAGAGCAGTGTTTTCTGAGAAAGAGGAATTCATTTCCAACCAGAATGTAGCAAATGAACACTTGGTAGCATGTACAAGTGAGGGGGGAAAGGGCTCAGTTTGCTGCTTTTAGGGACAGCAGTGATGACCCATTTACATTTAAAACATCCCCATAGAAGAGGGCACCCAAAAATGAGTGGGGGATAGCTCAGCCTGTCTTCCAAAGCCAGTACCACAGGATGTTCCCTCTGCACCCAAAATGCTTTTTGACATAATGATAAATTTAAGAAGAACAAAATGAAAAAAGGGAGAAGATTATCTAGGTTGGTATAACAGCTTAAAATTAGTACACATTTCAGTTACTCTTTCTATGGGACTCATGTCTTCTACAGATAAATAGCTTAGTGTTAAATACTCATTTTCCTGAGGTATAGAATTTCTTGTGTGAAGAGGTTTTTAGGAATGGTGTTAATGCCATACAGCATGAAACTTCACCTTAAAAATGGTCTATCCACACCTCTTGCAGTAGTTATGAGCAAACATCTTGGGGTTTCTTTTAAATCTCTGCCTAAGTGAACTTTGAAGTTAGAATGGTAGTTTGCATCCCTCAGCTTGTTAGCTAACTAATCTCATAGTTACCCGCCTCCAAGTTTTCCATTACTCTTTTGAAATGTTTTAATGTGGCAACATATTTCAAAACAAAAGAATATTTTAAAAATGGAATATCATTTTATATGCACTTAATATTCTTGAGTCGAGCACAAAAGCATGCAAATTGAAGAATTTAAGCAGATATAGCTCATTGAAGTTGATGTAGTGTATCAACTTGGTGCTAAAAAGAAGTGAAGTTAATAAGAGTCACAGCAAGGAGAAGCAAGAGTTGTCCAGTTTGGGACTAGAAAGTTTCTGAAGTGTTGTGGGAGATGATCCCAAAGCCTTCCACATGAAACTTGCCCTAAAACCCTCTTTAAGTGACTTTGTTCATTATTTTCCAAGTTGCTTGATCCCTGGCCCAAGTGGCTGTTGCATTTCCTGACTTGCAGAGGACTTGTGGGGTTCCCAGGGCTGTGAGCAGGCAGTGAGCTCTTCTCACCTCGAAACACCATGGAGGTCAGAGTGAAGGGGAATTCTCTCTGTACACACTGGAGAGCCCCAATGTCTGCTGGCATGAGGGAACACACTGCTCCTTTCCCATTAACCTAGAGCAGTGCTCCACTTTGAGCAGTTTTTTAATAGCATCAGAAGCTGAGCAGGGTGAACATTGTCCAGGTGAAGTTGAGAGATTTTCATTGAATCAAGCACTCTTCCTCCTTTGACCTCATTTGTTTTCTTATATCATTTCATGAGTTTGTTATTAGCATTTTACCTTACAAAGCATTTGGGAATAGCTTTTCTTTGTGTGAATAACCTTGGCTAAATGCAAACAGTAATATTTTAAAGCAAACACAATTGTGATTTTTGCTATCTGATATTCACCTTTCATTCTCTGCTCTTCTCCTGTGTAAAAGGTTTTAGTTATCCAGCCAGGGAGAGAAGCATGACCCAGAATATATGACTTTGAATATAGGTCCCAGCTTCATTTCAGCTAACCTTAGATAATTCAACCCATTAAGCTGCTTCAGAACCCTGAGAATCCGATTAGCATCTTGGAGAGTCTCTGTTGACAATTTAAGTAGTTTTGTTAGGTAGGCTCTCCAATTATGCAGTCAGGTCTTTTCCCTTAGAACACCATTCTCAATTAGTTTTCCAGCCAAATTCTTCGGATTTAAATACAAAACCCTTACTAAGCAGGCCAAGGTATCAAATACATACTGAATCAGTCTAAGTCTTTCCACAAGTGGAAGCAGAAGGCCTGTCAAGGGTGGATTTGGAATTTCTCAGGAGCTGCTGTATTGGGATTCCAGGAGTTTGGGTGCTGTGTCTGTGGCTGTTTCTGGTTTGTTTCTTTTGACTGTGAAATACAATGACAATAAATGTAAGAAAACACTGAGTGACATTTTTGAGAAATGCTTTCATTTGGAAAGCAAATAAAATTTGGTTAGAAATAAAAGTTGTTTGGATTTTCAAACAGTTACCCTCCAGAAAAACGGAACTTCCCAAGAATTAAAGCTGTCCACTAGACTGAGACAAGAAAGTTAAAATATTGCACTCCAAAAATGATTACATAAGATCATTGTGTGAGAATCTGCATGTTACCAGGTGCCACAACTCAGGGAAATCAGGTATACTGAAGTTCTATATTGAGAAGAAGAAAAAAAATTGGCAATCCCAAAAAATACCCCAAACGCCCAAATTATTTAAAATTATTTAAAATTTGAGTAAACACATGTACTGGAATGTAATAGAACTAAGCATATGACAGTAACAATCATCTTTCACATTTAGATAATTTACTGATGTCAGTGGAAATACTGATTTGAGGAAAATGGTTAAAGCTTGGTCCTTCAGTATTCCTTGTTACCCAACCATTCAACCCAGGATGATGTGAAATTACTGAAATTACAACAGACACATTTCAAGTTGGCCCAGGGAGAGTAACTTGGTGCCAGCTGAATAAGCTGGACACTATGGGATCGTTTTTTTATGAACCCTAAGGAAATCTGGTTTTGCAGAGGAACTTCTTCATTCCCACATTGCCCACTGGTGGTCTCCAGACGGGGAAAGACTGGCCTTCCTGACTATAAATGACTCTCTGGTACCCAACATGGTTATCCCCCGGTTCACAGGAGGTCTGTATCCAAAGGGAAAGCAGTATCCATATCCTAAGGTAAGATGAGTGGGAATGCCAACCCCACCTGCTCTTCTGTGTTCACTGAAAATATTCAGCTGTAAGGAAAGAGTGTCTCCAGACAGTAACAGAGGTTGATTTTGTTCATGATACTTTTCAGGAAATAATAATTACATTTTTTTTCAGTAGATTGTAACATCTTTTGCTGAAAATAAACTATCAGGTGAGGGGACAGCAGAGAAACGAATTTGAAGTAATTTCATCCCTGATCTTTGGCTTGGTAAAATGAATCCAGCACCTCAGAGAGAAGGGAAATGCATTTGAAGGACTGCATGACTGCATAGGAAAAAGATCCAGCCCCAGCTGCACTGGAGTCAGATGCTCTGTGTGCAGAGCACAGGGCAAGTTCCTTCACAGATACAGAGATCTCAGTAGATTGTGCTGTTATTAGTAAATGTGACAGACTGGCATTGAATAAGATAAGCCACTGTAACGTATTTTCATGGCCATCAAAAAGAGAAAGAAAAAAAAAAAAAGAATTATTACCGTGTTTCAGAAGATTTAGAGAAGGGTTTCTACATTTGTTTTAGAAAGCGAAAGAACAGCCCAGGCAGGAGTAATGCCTGAAATCACTTCTCATTTTCTGGGGATTTTCTGGTGAGATGCCTCCAGATCTGTTGTTTTGATATTCCAGCTGATCAGTTCATCCAGCCCTTGTGTGCAGTTTCCAAGTGTCTGGGTTCCTTTCTGGCAGGTCCACATATATGGTACTCCTTTGGCATTTCAGGGGAAGTGTATTGAGAGCTTTAGAAAATATTCCTGTTACCCTGCTATTCCTGCAACTGTTTTTTGGTGATGAAGCTTTATTGTTGATGGTTGAACAGTTAGACTGTACCAGGTACTATGAAACAATAACATACATTATATAAATAGAGTTATTTGTGCTATGAAATAATACTCTGAAATAATGAAACAACAGTAATTTTAGAGGTAGTTTATATACTTGCATTGGCAAAAGGCCTTGAGTGACAGAGAAAGAAAAAAAAAGGAATATTTTTAACTCAGCTTTGTAAATGAGAAAGGAGTAATTCTATTTCATTACCAATTCAGCATAAAAGTGATACACAATACTACTTCAGTAATCTCATTAATGAAAAACATTATCTTTGTTTAATGTCTCCATTTAATACAAATTTAGCTACTCGTTAAAGATCATTAATTGGTAATGAAGGTGGTGGTATAGCAACAGAGATTACAGAAAAGATTTTGTCTTTATTAAAGAGTGCAACCATCAGAGAAAATTATAACTAGGATTAAAAAATAAAATGAAACACACATGTTTTGGGAACACTGGAACATGCTTATCCGTGTCTGTTTACATGTTATGCACACAGACTCTACGCTTCCAAAAAAAAAAAAAAAAAAAAGTCACTTTTTAAAACTTTTCTTTTTCCTAGCAGTTTTAAAAATACACAAATGCCACTTCCTTGTCCTCCAGAACTGAGTGGATACAGCATTCAGACTTTATTCTGAGATAAGCCCAATTTCTAAAATGAATTTTGTGGGTTTATTTCAGCCTGTAAAGAGCCAAGTATACAACTTTGTTGTTTATTATGGTAAATCTGTAGAATCAGTGATTTTTACCTTTTCCTTCCGAAATTAAACAGGAGTCAACCCCCTTGAGGAACACACTTCCTTTTTTTGTATCCCAGGGGTGTTACGTAGTGTTGTTCCTGTGGCATGAAACAGAAACTTGGGGATGGCATGTCTAGGACAGGGATGTGGGACCAGTAGCATCTCCTTGCAGCCCTTCAGAGCCTCGCTTTCTACCTCCATTGCTTTCCCTTCATCTCAGGAACATCCCTTAGTAATGAGCCAAGTTACAGGAGAAGGACGATTCCCACCTCCCTGTAGATCCTCAAGATTTATCAGACTCTTCCCAGTGGATATCTATCAAACTGCCATGTTATTCCCCATTAGCCACAAGAAGCGTTTTGTTTCCCTTGGAGCTGGCCTGCCAAAGCAGCTGGCTCCTGATCCAGGCCAGAAATTGAGATTTTCAGCTCAGCAAACAAGGGAAGGAAGACCGAGGGAAAATGGTAAAGAAAAAGAGAGGAGGAAGAGGAAGAATGCTGTCTCAGACAGAGGTAGTGCAGCTTTTCAGAAGGAACAATAGCATCTAAAAAAGGCTTTGCTGGAGGCTGGATTTACCTGCAGATTTAGGAACTGACTGTGTTTTGGCAGCTGACTTTACTGAACTGGGCAAAGCCACTTCTAGTGCTGGTCACTTGCTCTGCACAGGGAGGTCTGCCATTAGTAAAGGGTGGTGAGACAATCACTCAACACTTTGTATTTTTATCTGTGTGATCCATATGGCTGGGAAATTAATTTTTCAGATTTAATATACCTGAACTTTACTAACTTTTCATTATTATGAAGATACTGAATTATGTTAATGAGTGAGTCTGCTTATCTGTCACTGATTCAGTGCCTCTAAAACTCCTATTTTTTTTTTTTTTTTCCAAAGGCAGGTCAAACAAACCCCACAGTAAAGCTGTTTGTAGTTAATCTGTATGGACCAGCACATACTCTGGAACTGATGCCACCTGACAGCTTTAAGTCAAGGTATATAATTTCATTGTTTTGAAGCTCTTGTTTGATTTAACCTGATTTAGCTCTTTGGCTAATCATTGTCCTTTTACATCAGCACACTTCTCTTTGACTGGAATGCACTCGATCTCAGTCCCCATGGCTGAACATAGTGATAAAATTAAATATGGTTGTACTGGACTGATCTCCTGTTAGAAACCCAGGGGCTGGGATGTGCTCGTGTTTGATGTCTTT
The DNA here is from genome assembly GCF_041296385.1 of Aphelocoma coerulescens. Taxonomy (NCBI): domain Eukaryota; kingdom Metazoa; phylum Chordata; class Aves; order Passeriformes; family Corvidae; genus Aphelocoma; species Aphelocoma coerulescens. The sequence continues at coordinate 32,077,031 of NC_091021.1, read as the reverse complement.
AAAAACTCCAGTTTATTAGAAATACATGAAATTAGGAATCCTAAGCTGTGGTTAGGGGGAGTGAACGCTGCCCTGCTTTCTGAGGTCGTTACTTATTCCCTCCCAGCCATTTCTTTCTGTGTTGCCAATTTGTTGCTTTCTGTTTCTGACATGAGATTGCAGAAGTGTCTTGCAGCTGCACAGAACAGAGAATCAGGGTGTTCCCTCAGTTAGAGAGAATTATTCTGAACTTCTCATTTGGTTTCTCATCCCAGCTAACAGGTGCAGTGAGGTGACAGAAGGTGAGGTGCAGTGACACTGGATCACATAGGTTAAGAAAGGCAGAGCTGTGTTTTTCAGGAGAAACTGCTGCAAAACCCCTGAGCTGATTTAACACTTCCTCTGACTTTGAGGCTGAGGTGATGAGCTCTGGCTGCAACTGGTGACTCTCCTGCTAAAGTTATTGTGATAAGCTGAGCCCCTTATTGCGTGTCCTTGCTTGAGATGCCTGAAATTTTTCTTTCAGGGCAAGAAAATTTTCATCCCTTCCTGTATGTGTATTCCATGGGTAGAATTTCCATCATCCTGATTCCATCCCCGTTGTGGTTTCAGAACATAATACTGATGATCTTCCAGCCCTAAAATATTAATTAATAAAGGTAATAATAATAATAACAACAACAACAATAGTTTTTGCCATCCAGATCTGGCTGCTGCCTAAGGGCCAGAGAAGTGCCACATCCTCTTTTCACTTAGGGCATTTTCAGATGGGGAATGGTGTAAGAAGGATTGGGAAGCACAAAGCTACCTCTTATTGAATGAGGGCTTTGGTGGATCAATGCCATGTTTGTCCCTGCTGGGTCCCTCGTGGATGGCTTAGGCAGTGCTCTGCCAGCACCCACACGTGCACACAGCCTCACCTTGGCAGGAGGTTGTGAACAGCCACTCACACACCCAGTCTGTGCATGAACTGGAGACAGAGAGGAGAGAAGGGTTCTCTGCATGCAGTTCTGAGGTGTTTAACAGCAACACCCCAAAGGGAACAGAGGCAAGAAAGAACAACAACCAAAAGCCCGCGCCGCCGGTTTTATCCCAAGAGCTCCCAAAGGCGGGCAGAGCATCCAAAACCAATGGTCTGAGGGCTAGGGGGCAGAGGCAAGGTTGAGTGGCATAACAGGGGCCAGTGGGAAAAGGGATGGGAGAGGGAGAGGACCAGTGACCAGCAGAATCTAGACAAAGGGAGAAATTTCTAGCACAGTGTTGTAGGGAGAGACCACTTATAGGGTAACTTGGGGGATGTAAAGTGGGCTTAGCCACCACAACAACCTCTGGCTGAAAAAACCCCACCTCTGCATATGTTATTCCAGTTCCTACAACCCCCCAAGTGTTTTATGGTAATTGTTCCCAAAACAATCAGGATGTTAACAGTGGCCACTTACTCACAACCATTACAAACAATCTTAGGCTGGTGTAGCTCTCTTCTACACAAATTGAAGTACTCTACTTTATTTCAGGAATAATTTAATGGTGAATTATGCCTTGCAATTATTGGTGTCACCTGGAATGCTTACTGATTGTGTTAGTAAGAGAAATTATTTTGAATGAGTTGAGCATTTTGAAGTATTTTCTTTCTATTCATGGACCACTACTGAAAAACAATGGAATTTCTTGCTGCTTGCTAACCCTTCATTAATTTAAGCAGTGCTTTAAGATCTGAAAGAGATTTCTTGCCATCAAGATCAGCATCTTCACTCTCCTTAATGGCATTGAAGTTGTCATTTAAGTGTCAGGAGGTGCAAAGAAGTTAAGTGAGAAAGCAATGTGTAAATCCCCAAGGAAAAAATAATCTTGTAGATGTTGTTCAGATGTTACGGTTTCACTTCAGGTTCTTCAGATTCATTCTGTTTCCCTGGCAGATGGAAAGAAATAGTAGATGGAAGTATGAATATTAGTATCTTAAAACTTACTTTGGCTTCTTGAAGCTGAAGCCAAATCTCTGAAGCATCTTTGACAGACTTTTCAGTTCTTGATATTGTTGTTGTTCAATTGAAATAATAATTACATTAAAAATTCTGGCTTGCTAGTGCATGAGAAGACTGAGTAAATCTGTTTGAACCTGGGGAAAAGAAGTTAGTTTCTTCATCATTTTAACTATTAAGTTATAATTTTCATGCTGTAAAATTTAGAAAGATTGTATAATTGTGAGTCAGTTTTACTGTAAATTGTGCATCTGACTCAGGATTTCAGTAACAGTCTTCACACTGGTTATCAACCCATATATGTTCATATATCAATAAATACAGAGGTATGAAAAATGTGCTTTAAACAGGCTTTTCTAGAGTGGAAACCTTTGAAGTTTGCAATGGTTGGGAGATTTTTTTTTTCCCCTTAAGTATTAGCTTTTTTAGTAAAAGTAGTAGCTGCCTTTAGCAGTCAATTTATTTCAGTGCCTTTCTAATCCATTTATTATGGAGTCATTAGTAAATAGGTCATGATTTCAGAATTAAATTGAATAGTTCATTATCAGGTATAGTTTTAAGGATCTTTCAGGGCAGAAGCATTTTAGAAATAGGTATTATACAGGTCATAACCAACTGCTGTTATGGAGAGATTCGCTCCTACACAGAAACCATAAATATGGGAAGGAAAGGGAAGGGGAAAGAGGTTCTGTTAGTTATAACCACAAAAAGTAATATTCAAATTCTCAACTTGTCACAAATTGTGTCTGGTGCAGGAGCTCTGAAGACATAAAACTGTTTCCCTGATTTTTAGGGCATCTGGGAATTTGATGTAAGATTAAATAAATTCAATGAAAAAATAATTTTCTCCTCGTAGGGATCCTGTAAAGGTGCTTGGTAAGATTTCCCAAGTTTTATTCAGGTTATTCTGATATAAAGATAGCAATAACACTTGTAAATTTTACTTCTGTTCTGTAGAAAAATTTACCATCTACTGTGTACTTTGAATGCCACAAAAAGACTTGACAGTCTTCCTGCAGATACGTGGTTGTATTTCATGCAATTACTGTTTCCCCCTTGGTGTTTCCATTCCATGTGTACAGCTGTGTTTTCTTCAGTGGCAAACAAGATTTAATATTTTGTTTCAGTCCTTTGTCCAGAATGTAATTATTGTTTCCTCTTTAAAGTGGGGTTGTGAGGAAGCTTGAGGTGTGTACAATAGATTAATTGCAAAAGAGCCTGAGAAGCTTGGAGATACAAACTGATTGCTTTCCTGCTTGTGTCACCTGGTGTCGTGGTAGATCTTGTTTTACTTGTGGCATACATTTTTGCCCCTCAGTAAGACTAAACATTTGTTAAAACAAACAAGCAAAAAAGGTAAATATTGGAATACACTTGATGCACTTGGAGTCCCCATTTCTGTTTATTGTTCTGGTATCCACATGTGAAAATAATCTGTTCTACCAGAAGTCACATATGAAAGCCAAAGGAGGCTGTGTATGCTGGGTTGTTCAGGTGTGTTCTGCCAGCACAGCAGTGGGATGGGGCTGGGTGCAGCTGCAGTGAACTCCTGCCTCTCCTGTGTGCAGCTTTGCTGCTGCTGCTGCTCAGCATCTTTGATCTAGTAAGGAGGCTTTTGAATGTATAATTAAAAGCCTGTTGTCAAAGAGTAATGAGATCTCTATCACTAATAGATTAAAAGCCTAATTATATTCAAGCTAAGCCCCTTGTTTTAAAGGGGGTCTGAGTTTCCAGGCAAGCTCACTCCAGTGTTGCACATAACTCAGCTGGACTGTGAAAGCTGCCAGCTGCCACCAGCAGAGGAGTGAAGGAATAGCTGGGCTGGGATGACAGACTGCAACAGGTCTTCCTCCCAACATCCCACCCACCCTGACAGCCCAGCAGGAACTGGGGAGGAGGCAGGCAAATTCTCCATGCCACAAGCCCAGGAAGCCTCATGTGCTTGGCCAGGGTTGTTGAGGGACAGACAATTTGGCCAATATTATGAGCTGTTTGTTAACACAGAAACAGGAACACACTGGTAGTGAGAGGGATTTCCCTTTTATCCAGAAGTTTTGTTATAAAATACTTGTTATTTTATAATTTTAAAGTGGGCTCTAGCTGCCCTCTAATATTACAGAACTTTTTTTTTTGTTTGGCAGTAGGACTGGATTCTTTTTGCAAAAATATTCATCTTCTGAAGGTATTTGGTGTAGGAAAATACTGGCTTCTGTTGAAATTCAGTGCTTGTTTCTAAGCTGGCTGGAAAGTACACAGTTCATGTGTATTTGCAAGCATATGTTTCACAGTTGGTAAAGTTTGTGTATATATGCAGAAATTTCCCAGGGGAACATCACACTGAAGGACTGAGCCATCCTACTTGTAGGAACACAGATGCTGGGCATTTGGGGTTATTTTCTCTATCCCTCAGTGCTGGCACAGTCATGCAGTACAGATTCAGCATTTTAATGGACTGTATCTATGGGTTTGGTTTTTTTCCTGAATTCTAATCTGAAACATCAGTGATCTGAACTTTTTTTTTTCCCCCACATGTTTTGCTTAGGGAATATTATATCACCATGGTGAAATGGGTAAGCAACACCAAGGCTGTGGTGAGATGGTTAAACAGAGCTCAGAATATCTCCATCCTTACAGTTTGTGAAACCACAACTGGGGCTTGTACCAGGGTAAGTTGTTTGGTTTTTTTTCCCAAAGTCTCTTTTCAAGGTTTCTTCTGCATTTTGTTTTCATAATCAGAAACAGATTTTTGGAAATCAGTTTGCAGATGCAGTAGTTGCAAGCTGAATATAATTAGTCAACAGGGAGGAAATGGATGTGAGAAAATTCCAAATGTGGTGAAATGATTTCATGTAATTAGCAACTTTGAGTGACATTTTCAGGATTACTAAGCTTTGTTCATTCATTAGCTTCAGTGGAAACTGCAGTTGCTGAACATCATGTACTTGGGATATAGCTAGAGCAGTGACAAGCTTGTCCTCTGACAGATATTTTCAGCTGACTGGTTTTTCCTCTCTCCTGCTGCAGAGTTTCATTTTAGATCTTTTCTTCTCTCACAGCTTCCATATACTTAAGGAAAAGGCATAAAACTCTTGTAGTTTCTTCAAATTTGATAGCAGACTCTAATAAATTTGGGAAAAAATAAATTGAAAGGCAACAGGGATGTTTCATTTTTTAATGTAAGCCAAGCTGAAATACATTTTTCTCTTTGAATCCAACCACATTCCAACCCTGGACCCAGACTCTGACTTCTGACACTCTTGCATTACATCTCTCCATTTTCACAGTCAATCTTGCATCTTGAATGCACTTGGCTGCTTTCCCATTCTGAGTCACAGTCTCTTCCCAGAACCAGCTAAAAGTAGAAATATTTTCTATACATGCTGATATCAGTACCAACAGATGCTCCAAAGCAGAGGGTATAATTTGGCAGTGTAAATGGTCATGAGTGATTAATGTTGGCCTCTGAGTCAAAAGGCTCCCATCAGTGTCTGCTACTGAAGTCAGTCATATTGAAGTGTTAGAGACTTTTTTCCAAGCTCATCTTCTTCTTTTCCTGCATACTGCAGGGTGCTTTCCCTGACTCAGAAACTATGAATAAATCCCCCAAAGTATGGATTAAGATTGTGACCATGGAGATTTGGTTGCTTTTCACCTGCTCCCTGTGAGCCTCTTCTCTTTTTATTAAGAAAGTTGGTCCTGAACCACTGTGAGAGCTGCTTCTGAGAGGGAACCTTTATGTGCTCCAAGGTCAATTGGGCTTGTTTGAAGTAGGTATCCAGGGAGCTGTAATCCAGGACATAATGTAGGGGAGAGAGACTGAGAAGTCCCACTCCAGAATACTTAGAGTGCAGCAAAGGACATTTTTAGGAGGGTGAGGAAGGATAGTGATGCAATCTCACCGTTGTGAACCCAGCTCAAGCCTGTCTCATCCTGGATGGTCCCTACACTGCACCCTCTGGGATTAGGTGATGCTCTTGAAATCACAAATGGATGAGGAAAGGCCTTATTGTGAGAATTTAGCATTTTATCAAACCAGGTGATTTCAGCTGTAAACCTTTTTTTTTTTTTTCCCATGGGATGTTGCACATGGCCTCAGTTTCAAAAAGGAATGTGTAAAACCAGCTGCTGCAATAGCTACAGATTCTCATTTTCAGGCCCTATACCTACAGATTCTTCTACAGCTAATAAATTTTCATTACTTCACTGTGGCTATGACAATTTGCAGCAGTTGATATATATTATATATTCCTTTTTCCAGCAATGTGTGCATGATATTTGGTTGTTTTGGGGTTTTTTTTCAGATGGCATGATGTGAAATATGAGTATGAACAATAAAACCCAAGAATTTGGTTTTATTCTTTTTCTCATCACTAATGCCACTCTGCAACCCATTAAAGCACGGGATTGTGATTTGAGAAGGTCTCACAATTTGAGCTTGATGCTGGCTGTTTGCCCAGTGTTGATGAAGGACCTAAAATATCCAGTTGTCAGATGATGCCTAGAGGTAAAAAACAAATAGAACTGCCTGTGTAAAGCTTCTTGATAGCTAATCAGAAAGGACTGAAATGGCATTCTTAGTTCCCCTGTGGTGTTCTACCAAAGACTCTGAATAAAGCAGCTGACTTTATAATTAAATTATCATTTGTTTCAATGCAAGTGCCAGCAAAGAGATGAGAAGATTGTAACACAGTAGAAAAAAAACCCCCATGAAATATCTAGAGACCTTTTGCTGAATGTGGGAAATATTTTTTATCTATAGCTATTCCATAAAAGCAATTTTATCCTTTTTTTTCTTTTAGAAGTATGAAATGCAGTCAGACCTGTGGCTTCCTAAACAGGTACAGTATAAATGCTATTTCCATGTGCATAATGTGTAACTGCTTCATTGTCATTTTTATTTAACTGTGTGTTATTTTATAAGATAATAAAATCCTGAGGCACCTGTGGGGGTTTTGGAGGCAATATTCCCTTCAGTTTCTGGTCGGTCTGGACACAATTCAGTAAGCATTTAGGTGAACAGCTGATTAACTACCTAAGTCTGGGATGGTTGAAGACAGACCAGATGAATCCCATTCCAGGCATGTCCTATTTACTGTGATTTGTTTCTGATTTTAAAATGATCTCACAAAATTAAAGCTGAAGGAGTTCAGAGATTAGAGGTCATATGGGCTATAACTGGAATGAGAAAGTAAAATATTTCTAAATTCATACGCCGAACAATATGTTTAACTAATATGTCAGCCAATTATTCCACTTCCATAGCTTCAGAAGGACTGTCCAATAACTGGATGAAACACATTCTATTTAAACTACATTTCAGGCTTCATTTTGCAATGTGTAAATGAGAAATCATTTTAACAAAAAAAACCCTATGCTTTTATAGCAAGCCATTTTCATTTAACATTTCTGTGCAAAGTTAGACATGGAGAGATGGTATCACATCAGGCTACAATTTGTGGTAAGACCCTGATTCAGAGTATCACTTCAATGTGCTTATTTTTTTCCATACAATTTTATCAAAATCAGTGGGTGTTAAACATGTACTTAATGAGTCCAAACCATTGAAAGTTTTTGTTCTCCTCCTCACCAGTAGGAGTTATCTCTGTCATTATTTGTATGTCTCTAAAGGACAGAGTCCTGGAAAGTCCCCCTGCATTAGGAATGAGGTTACCAGAGCTTTCATGGTGAGGGAGATTTCTGCAAGGGCTGTAACCCCTGCTTTAGGATGGGATTGCACTTGGCATGAACCCTTATTCAGCTTTAGCCACCACATCTTTGTTAAACTTAGTATAACATACTTAAAACCTAAGGATTTTTTTTTCTTTAATTAACTTATGAGCACAGCAACTACCAAAACCAAGGAGACAAAAAAATTTGGGCTGATCTTTTGTTGGAAGTGTAATGGAAAGTGTGCCAGCCTAACTCACTGTTACGTTTGTAGAACGAAGAACCCGTTTTCTCCAAGGACGGCAGCAAGTTCTTCATGACTGTCCCGGTGAAGCAGGGTGGCCGGGGCGAGTTTCACCACATAGCCATGTTCAGTGTGCAGGTAAGGCTCTGCTTCAGGCTGCTTTTAATATTCTGCTGCTTATCTGGGACTTCTACTGAGGACACATGGCCCAGGGAAAGGCCTGCACTTCAGTTTAATCAGAACACTTGTGTCATGGTCATTTGTCCTGTCCGGATCATCCCTCAGTGCAGTGGGACATATTTATAACTCCTTCCAGAATAAACACTAATATTACCCTCTCTATATACACTATACATGCCTATTTAAAAATAATAAATAATTTTAAATGTCTATTCAAATCTGCTCTTACACAAAACAGTAAAGGGAGGCAATACCCAAATTTAAAATTTGTGTGAAAGTTGGGACACTTTTATTACCCTTTGCAACATTTTTCAGCGGCTTCCATTTCCCAGGGTCATTACTTTTTCCAAAGAAGAATCTGAAAGAAGATAAATCTGCAGTGTGACTTTGAAGGTCACCAGTATGAAGTTGTGATGAACTAATAAAGGAAATTATGCCCTGGAACGGAACACTCCAAGGCATCTATTTAAATCATCAGAGCATTAATCCAGGTGCTTTAACAGAGCCATATGACATAGGAGGGATTACCAAGGTACCCAAAACATCAAAATAGCAGACTTGGTGCCAGGAAACTCTGTTATCTGCCTTTATGACAGTGTTCTGGTATGAACATTATTAAGTCTGAAATATGTTCACTGCAGACAGAACAAGAACAAAAGAATTCTAATGAAAATTTAACCTGAAGAAGCAAGAACAAAGATACTCATTCACTAGAGTAAATATATCAAGAAAGAGTCAGTGAAGATAAAAGGGATCACAGACATGTCAAATTCTATTTCCCAAAGAAAACAATAACTCAGATGACAGTCTGGTAAAGGTGTATTAATATAATAACCACATAGAAATTCACACCAGAGCAAAACCATTTAGTCAATCAAGTCTTATTTTGGTATCTTTCACAGTATGAATAAGTATCTTTAAAATACATGAAATAATAATGATCTAGATCTGAAAGTTCACTTGCAACATTCCCAAGGAGGTTACAGATACAATCAAATTTGCCTTAACCTTGTAGGCTTTGACATTTGTTGCTACAAAAAAGCCCAGGAAACTTGATCCTAATTCAGGAAACTACTTAAGCAAAGATTAACCCCACTCCTATTCAGTAGGGTAATTAAATATGTGCCTACTTTTGAACACATCTTCTAATTCCAGCAGAATAATGTTTGAAGTCAAGCTTATGTTTCAGAATTTAGTATTCTGTCCATTTTAAGCAGAATTAGAGCCCTGGGTACTGCACAGCTCCAAAACTAAAAAATACTTCTATTTTGCCTGCCATCAGCATGAGTAAACAAATCTGAATGGTATCACCAATGACAAATTTGGCTTTAAGCATGTAGCTGCTCCTGAGAAAAAGGAAATGTGATATCCCATGTATCAGCCATTATTCATCAGTAAGCAACATTCTGTGTGGTAATGGGGCTGATACAGAGCAGTAAAGGGCAGGAAATGTGTTTATATGCTGTGTTTTACACACTGCATTAATCTGATCGTCCATTATTTCTAAAGCAAACATAGAGGCATAAAAAGTATATTAACCGTTGCCCATAAAGCCTTTGGTCACATTAGATGTTTGTCACACCTTGTGAGAGCCACAGCAGCACAGCCCTGCAGAATTTAAAGCAGTCAGCAGATCACCAGTGCCCAGATGGTCACAGCTTTTCCGTGATGGAGAAAGCTAACTCTGGAATTTGGCACTGAGATTCTCATTCTTTCTCTGTGCCACTCAGAGCAGACACCAGCCCACTGGCAGAAATCAGCCTTGGTGTGCAGGAAAGTTAAAGCACAGAACCAATGTGGAGCTGCAGGGATAAAGAAGTAAATTTTAATGGCTCACTTTAATCACTGATGCTAATTTCTCAATCTTACAACAAATGCTGGTCTTTGTCAGGCTGCATTTCTTTGCACTTCAGAAAAGCATGTGTCAATGGCACAAAGCAAGTTAGCAGAGGCATCTAATTAAATCTTCATGCAAGGAGAAGTTACTGTCTAAAAGGTTACTGTCTCTCACAGTAGATTATTTACTGTCTGAATGTGGAGGGCTGGATGTGTGGTTTATTGTTTTCAAATGCTTTTAGTAACTTAGGAAATACTTAAAAGAAACTAATCTCAAAGTAGGATTGAATCATGTCTTAGGTATCTAAACATTTCTTTCATGGAGTTTTGCAACTCCAGAAAGTCTATTTTTTTTCCAACCACAAAATAAGAATTATAAAGTAACTTTAATGGATCAAGGCGATAACTTCCTGCAAGCTTCATAAATTATGTATTATGGCTGTAACCTTGAAAAATAACCATGTTTATTAACACTTGGCTGGGCTTTTTATTGCTGATTCCTGTTAGATTCTATGATCTTAATATTTAAATCTCTCTTGCAATAGTTGCAGCTTCTGTCTCTCTAGAGAAGAAATAGTCACCTACAATAAATCAGTAATACGTATTTTAATCATTCCTGGAGACAGCACTGAATATCAGACTCTTCCTGAACAGTGAGCCCTCATCATAAACATATGTACAGCACCTAGCACAATATCCTGGTTTCATTTGGTACTTGCAAGGCTTGTCATAAAGTTGCTACATCATTCTTTCCTTGTGGATCTGTTAGGAAACAGTTCAGTCCTGAGGGACTTGGTTCTGCCTTGCCAGCTCCCAGCATACCTTAGATGTATTCTTGAGCATTTTCTGCTTTTTAGTTATTGCTGCCGTTGATGTGGAGCTCAGGGTACAGTTCAGAAATACATGGATTAAAAAAAAAAAAAGCCAACCTTTTTGCCTTTATGACTTCTTGTAGGCTTTGTAACCACTGAGTATCACCTCTGAAATATCACCCCTTTTCTTTACAAAGTTTGTCTTGAATTTGAAAACTAAGAATTTGTATATCCAGACCAAGCATAATAACCCTAATACAGAAAAAAACCACATAGAGTATGTCCAAGCTGTGAGGGTTGAAGTTTTAATCTTCAGTAGCCTAAGCCACGATTTTACCTTTTGTACTAGGAAACACCCTCAGATGAGCTTCTCACTTCAGGTTTTGTTGTTTTTAACCCATGTCTGATGAGGAGTCTGGTGCAACTTCCAGCTGAAGAGTTGGTTTTACCTGCATTGCATCCTGACTTCTATTATTTGTTGACATGTGGGCAACTGAAAGAAAAATTTCACTGAAAACCAAGATTATTTTAATGACTTTGATAGGCTTATAGATGGGAGGGAAAGGATAAGTGAAGTTCAGGCCTGTCAAAATGTGAGCTTTGTGGTTTAAAGATGTTATGTTGTATATTAAAGTTTAAAAAGCTCTAATCAATAATGACATGTGCAGGCAATCCTGCTAGGCAAAGAAAAATGTAGCAAGGTGAAAGTTAATGTTTTCCATCTCTCTCCAGGCTAAAAGTGAACAAATCAGTGTGAGACACCTGACATCAGGGAACTGGGAAGTTATCAAAATCCTGGCATATGATGAAAATACTCAGAAGATGTAAGCACTGTTCTCTTTATTTATAAAAATGTTCAAGTATTAAAGTTGCATCCATTTAACTCAAAATTAAACAGTATTTCTTTCATTTTTGAGCATTACTGTAACTTTGACACACCTGAGTACATAAAGTGCAGTTGTAAGACAATTCATCTGCCATTCTTTTCCTGGCTGCTTTTTTATGCAGAAGGAAAGAAGCACACCATGGTACCACTTGACTCTGTATTTTTCTGTGTAAAAGGAATTAACACACAGTGCAGCAGTAATAATCTTTTGGTAACTTCTTTCCTGGAGTCTGGATAAGAAGCCACAGTAAATTTTGAGTACTTGATAAAACATCGCACTTTTACTGCATGAGGTCTCAGAGTTTTGGGGATCTGATCCAACTTCATAAATTCAAATATTTTTAGAGGTTATCAGGATTCCTGATTCTCACCCAGATCACTCACAGAGAAATCTTTCCCAAGCCCATCTTAGTGACAGAATGGAAGGAAATGCAGCACATATTTGTGCTTTTGGGGAGGAGTATAGAAATAAAATGTCTGAAGGCTCCACCTGACTTCAGTGGATCTTGCTTAATTTTCACATTATCTGTCCATGACAAAAAATATACAAGCATGTCTAATTCTCATTTGCTTTAAAATAAGTGATATTTGAGCAGGAACTTTTTTGAAGCTGCAATAAGTCCCATCTTCTCATTGCCACTGGAGAAAACCCTTTTTTGACGACTCTTACTGTCGGTTTTGAGAATACATCTGTAGAGAATTTCCTGGTACTTCTGCAAGGCCCACAGGAAAAAAAAGAGGTCTGATTGCACTCAGGCTGCAGAGAGGTGCCAGATTGCACATGGGCTGTCTCAGCCACTTGAGGGGATTGCTTTGCCCTCCTTCTGCCTATCAAGGAGAAACTTTGTGGGGATCTCCTCAGGGAAAGGGCTTTTCTTGGTATTCTTGCAAAGTCTCTTTCCACTGTGAAAATAGGTTGGTTTACAGCTCAAAAAGGCTTTCAGATCTCATAAGACTTATTGTAATATATGACATAATTTCATTGTGACCTTTGTCTACTACTTGGATTTATATTGCAAACTCTTGGAGTGAAGCAGAAACTTTTGTATTTTTAATATTCAGAGAGGTGTCTCGGTTGCTGCTGGAGCTCCTGGGCATGACAGGAATTAAAACCATGAAATCCTGTTTTCATCACTGTTTTAATAGGAAATTTTATAGCTTCTGAAATAACTAATCTGTATATTGGACCTAATTTTAATCTTTTAACTTAGGTTTATATATAAGTATTTGATCTTCAGGGATATTTGTGAATTTTTAATTTTTAAAAATGTTATTTATGATGTCTCTCACTTCTCTAAACACTACCCAAATCAGACAGTTTACCAAACTGAGTTTAACTTTTTTCCTCTTTTGGGCACAGTTATTTCTTAAGCACTGAAGATTCCCCAAGAGGAAGACAGCTGCACAGGTAAGAAGTACATTGGGCTGTGTTCTCAGCTTCTTCATCCCAAGACTTAAGTAATATGCTTGGGTAATCATTTATATTGTATAAAAATTAGTATGCTTGAGCTGTAACAAGGAAAGAATCATATCTTTTCAAAATTAAAATTGCCGGTGTTTTCCATTTTCTAAAAAAATGTAAAAATTTGTAACACAAAATGTTTTTACCACTTAAGTCTTCACTAGTCCTTTATCAGCATCTAAAAAGTTAAACCTAAATACAAGCATTTAACGTGATTGTGTTTTAAAAGTAAGCAAAGTTTTCTAAATAAAAATATCTGTAGGGTTTAATCATGTAACCTAAAGTGTGGGGGCAAAGCACCTCACCTCATTCTCAGTGCCTAAATCTGAGGTTAGTGAGGTTTTCATGGTGTCCTACTGATGCTGTTCCCCACAGCACTGTGAGTTATTGCAGTGCCAGTGGTGCTTTGGGCAGCTTTTGGATCATGTCCACGTTGCCCAGTTTATGGAACAGCAGCCCAGTGAGTCTTCTGGAAATTGTTTGCATCAGGCACAAAAGGAGCCAGTGGTATTTTGGCAAGTTTGGGGGTTAAAACGAATTCTGTCGTTCTGATGAGCTAATTCTTGGTTTATTGTATATTATTCCAATGTAAAATGTTTCTGATCATTTCTTTCTCCCAGTGTATCAACAGTGGGGTCATTGAATCGTCAGTGTCTCTCGTGTAACTTCTTGAAAGAGCAGTGCACCTACTTCAGTGCAAAGTTCAGCCCCATGAACAGGCATTTTCTCCTGCACTGTAAAGGTAAGTCAAATTCATGGGGTGTAATGCTGTTTGTTTCTGAATTAATGTATTCCCTTGAGAAGGGCATTAGGCTGCAGTCTAACATTTAGCTCAGCAGTGGATTACTCAAAGTTCTGTACAGAGCCTATTCCAAGACTGCAAGTAAAGATGTTCTGTGAAACAGCTAAATAATGAGTGATGTTAGAAAGCCACTCCAGTCCTGACCCTCCTGTACAAGTAAAGGACATCAACTTAAATTCACCCTAAATAAAAATCCTTCACCAAAAAATTTGGAATTTTGGTGATAATCCTGTGGGGTTTTTCGTAACAGCTTCATTATTTTATGTATTGGGATTGATCTTGTGCAACTACACCTAGTTAAAAAATGAGGGCCTGTGTTCTGTAGCAGTGTTTGTACACGTGGATGTGCAGTGTATGTATACTCCCCCATATGTATGTGTATCTATGTATCTACCAAAAAACAGCTCTGGTTTAATCCCCAAAGACAGATCCTCTATATCAATACAATTGAAATAAATAACTCACTGTGTTTTGCAGTTACCTGCCTTGCAGTAGCACTAAATGGCACCATTTGGCTTCAGAATTTCTGTATAAACAAAAAAATAGAACCATCCCACACAGATAAATTTATAACCTACACACAGGAAATAAACGCTGATATATAAGTGATAAAAAAGGTTCAGAAAAACATGAGAGAATCAATAATAAAGCACATAGGTAGACCTGTTGTCCTTGAAACTTGCAAAATTTTAGACACCATCCCCCCAGTATTTTTGCATAGCTGAGATCAGAGTGCAAAGAGCAGAGCACAGTTCATCTGAAATACATATGAATAGCTCAATTTATATACATGCATTTTCTCTCTTTCTTTTGCAACTCTTTTTTTTTTCTTTTTTCCCCACAAAAATAAAATACCTGCTGACCTGAGCATTGAATGTATCCAGACAAAGAAACTATGAATATATATTATCTAAAATAAGGAGTTTGTTTTCGGTTTTGTTGGTTTGGGTTGTTTTTTTGTGGAAATGCACCTACAGTACGTAGCTGATTAGAAGAAGAATATACAAACTGTGTGGTTTATACAGGGCCAAATCTGCAGCAGAAGTGATGGAGCTAATCTTGAGGTCCTTCTCTGAGTAATGAGCTCCTCATGCTTTAAGCAGAGTTTTCCCTTGTGCTTGATGTAATCCCTATGGGGTAAGTCTCAGATTCCTGCAGGAGGGAGGGTTGATAAATTGGGAAGAGTTTTTTGCCTTGAATCAGCAATGTGCTAGGGTCCAAAAGCATCTTGTTATTATTTTAGCAATATTCAGCCTGTAATTTTTGACGTGTTCTTTTGATATAAAAATGTGGATGCCAGCAGGGGGTTGTGCATGTGATTACTCACAAGCTCATGACTTTCAGTGACTTTAGCAGTTCTCTGAGCTGGGAAGGCTGTAGATCTTCCTCCCAGGATTAAACCTACACTCCACTGCGTTGCAGTAGACTACCCCGAGCTGTAGATGTTGGGCAGGGATGATAAACCACTGTCATTAAGTTTTCCTACCTCTGACATTAATTTATAGCTGCTGGCTGGGAGATTTTTCAGGGATCTCCTGTGTTTCACCAGGGCTTGGCAGGTACAGCAGCAGCGTGGCCCCGGTGTAGTGCCAGGGCCCTGGGCTAGGTTGGCATTTGGCAGTATCAAAGTTGATGGCAGGATCACCACAGAAGTGGCATCAAAACCCTCCTGCTTGTAAGAGTATGAGGCAAACTGCTTCAGGGAGACAAATGGCACATCTACTGTGTGCATACACAGTCATTTTCCCACAGCAAAAAGCCTTTACCGAATTGTTACAAAAGCAATTCCCCCAGAAAAACCCTTGGGGGACTCTGAACTGGTTCAATCTGTGTAAGTTTCAATTCTTCAACCTCCTGTTTACTCACAAGCACCTTTATTAGTATAGTTTTTCCTTCTTAGTTTCCCTCAGCCAGGAGATCTCTCTCACTTTTCCAGCTGTATCCATCTCCAGAGACTCTCCTGATTGAGGAGTTATTTCTTGCCTGGTAGATGGAGGACTGGCTCCTCAGCCTCTCAGTTTTGGCAAGCACATCCTTTGCACTTATTTTCCACACTGCTTGTGGACTTTTCCTTTAGCACTTCACAAACACTAGCAAGATATTATTCTTTCTACTCAAATAAGATAGTTCACAGAGGGAGTAATTGTTCTCCCCTTTTATAAAGCACGAAATAAGCTGTGGGTTTGGGGTTAGTGAAGGAGGTCAATGGGAAATCCAAGTGCTGTGCTTACTTCTGATGCTCTGTAACACAATGCCTGTAACACAAATCTGTCTTTTTCTTTTTTTCCTCTGATCAGTGTTTTCATCTACTTCAATCTCCCTTTTTTCAAAATCTGTCATTATCCTTCCACCTTTAGTATGACAAATAGAGCTGGGCTGGAAAGCTGATGCTTTCCCCCTCAGAGATGGCCTTTCTTAAATAAGAATTTACAACAAAATGACAAATTCAGAAGAAGTAAAAAGTGCTGGAAATAAAAACAAACCAAAGATAAAGAGATATCTGGAGAAATTATCTTCTTGGAGAGCTAAGGCAGAAAGCTGTGATTTGTCAACAATCTGCCTGTAAGATTTTTGTCAATCATCCCCCTTGAGGGAGAGAATGAAATTGATAGAAATCTTCAGTGAAGGCTGTGAGTGTCATCATGCTATTTATTTCAGGTATTTACATTTCCCTAGGCTCATGCCATAATTAATTGAGAGAGACAGTCTCTCAAAACACATAAATGAGGCTCTATCTCTGAACTCTCAAAGGGAATTGTTTTTTTCTCAAAAAGAGAATTGTAACTCCTAATTTCAAAGGGTCCATGCCTTCATCTGCCATGGGGTCCTCAGGGACTTCAGCTTTTCTGCATTGTTCTTCCTCACCCCATAGTCACTGAATGCTTCTAATGTAAACTCTGAGGTAAAACTGAGTTTCTCACATGTAAGTTCTGTGTTGGGGGTGGAGACACAGGATTTTCTTTTGCAAGTTTAGACTGGTGGGGATCTTCAGAGCAAGGACAGCAGACTCAGCCACTTCTGAGTATGCTGAATGCTTGGTCATCCCACTTTCCCACACCACCTTGTGCATTTGCACAGTAGCTGTTGACATGAAGAATTATTGCTTTTAGTTTCTTAGTGCAGTAAAAATAAAGTATGTGAAATAGGATTAGACTACATCACACCTAGATGTAACTGTGATGCTGTTGGTTTTACAGAGTTGGCATAACAAAGGAGCTTCTTAAACAGATAGTTAAGTGAAATATAATTTTTTCAACACCTCTATAGCTTTTCCATAGAAAATGTAAGTTGATATTAGCACTAATTCACTTCCCAGTCAACCTAAATGTCAAACTGCTATATTTTAAACAACACCATTAAGTGTCTCTGTAATTTTTTTATTCGTCTCTTAAAACTAAAACATGGATAAAACATGGATATTATTAAAAAAAAAAAAAGAATGCTCCTTCTGGGTGCAGGGTCTGAGCTGCTGAACAGGCAGAAGGCAGTGCCTGTTTCACACTTTGTTGGTCCTGTAGCCTGTGTCCTTCCCAAGAGGCACCAGTGGAGTTCCTGCTCTGTTTGAAGGGAACTGTGTATGGAGCTTCCAAGATCCCATCTTGTGGGGTAACTGGTGCTCTCCTTCTTTGTCACTGAACTACAGAGTACAAACTACCCCACCCTTCCCCTGTTTTTCTTCTCTCCTCAAAACAGGACCAGGTGTTCCAGTTGTAAGCGTGCACAGGACAAATAATACAGCAAGTGAGTATATCTTATGAAATAAGTAAATTTTCTTGCCATCCTTAATTTCTTTGGGGAGTGTGGGAGAGGGGAAAGTACGTACATGAAAACGTCATGCAAGTACATGAAAACTAATTCATACAAAGTGCTATTAATTACCTTTTATCATCGTTATTAATTACCTTTTATCATCATTATTAATTACCTTTTAACATCCACATCAGCAAATGATAAGGATAGAAGTAAATCAAATGACTAAAACTTCCCCAGATTTTCAGATATGTTTTGTACTAAGTACATGTGACTCACCTTCTGTTTACACTTGAGTAAATTGGATGGCAGCTTGGTCTTCATCCTTTTCACTTTCTTTGTGGATTATGCTGCCATTGCAGTACACCTGCTGTGTTTTTAGAGATGTTTTTAAAGTTACAATCCAATTATGTTGAAGTCAGGTACAGTCCTTGGATGATTGATCATAAAAGCTGACCTACATATGTTGGTTTAGTCGTTCTCTTATATTTCTCAAATCAGAAGAAGCTCCACTGACATTTTCAATGAAGACAAATCCAATAATAAAGGCTTTCTAGGAGGGTATTCTATACCTCTATTTGTCAAGTTTTACTCATTATTTTTTCTGTATATTGAGACCAAGTCTGTTACTGTTTCCTGGCTGCTGAGGTGCTTTGAAATGGAAAACTGTCCTTCAGCAGTTGAATTTTCCTGGTGGTGCAGCAGAGGTAACAACTGTGCTGCCTCCAGCTCCACTGTTGCTCCACTAGCATGGAGCTGTGGACTACAGGAATTGGGAACAACTTTTCATTCAAAGGCACTAAACCAATTCTTGCATATCCTCATTTCATGAATTGGATTATCCCCAGCATTTTTTCCCAGAATCCAAAAGTCCTGAACTGTACCTGTCTGCATCCCCTTTGTCTTGGGCCAGTCAGGATTCAGGATTCAGCCATAACAGTGGAGCTAATCTTGCATGTTGAAGTAGCACCCTGATCAATAGTGCCATGCTATGAAGTGTTAATTAATATCTGAATTTTGGTTTCCTTTTTTTTTTCCTTTTTTCTTTTTTAATGCCACTGTTTGTGTTTGCAAAGCCCAGTGCCATGGCACACCAGGGGCAGGGAATTTTATCCAGCTCAGAAAAAGGTAGCTACTGCTCAAAAGTAAATGCATTTTAGATTTCTGTGGAGCTCCTCAGTTCTGCAAAGGCAGACTTTTGCTCTTTATTACCTGCATCTAAAGTACTATTGAGTGTGAATTACTGAAATAGAGATTTATGTGCAGCACCTTAGGGTAAAATAAAGCAGGTCAGGACAGAGGGATGTTGTTTGTTGTAACAACAAAAAGCCAAATAATAAGAGAGATAATTTACCATGAGTGTTTCAGTGCAAGATTAGATTATCCTCTTCAATTCATAAAAGAATGATTAAGGATTATTTCAATTATCCCATCCTCAGACTATAATTATACCATTTTGGTTGACTGCCCAGAACAAGCATTCTCCTCAGATTATCTGTTTTGGCCCTAAGTGAAGAGTTTATTATTTAATTAAAAAAATCTAAATTTTGGAAGCAAGATCGGTAATTTGAGCTAAAAAAAGGAAAAAAAAAAAAGAACAAATTAGCCATTCTTTCTGTGCAAAAGGGTTGTTTCAAATTAGTCTGCAGCTTTAAACCAAGCTGATGCTCTTGCTCTTGGTTGAAGTGCAGAAGACAAATAAGGACATGCAGTGACCACATTTAGCTGTGCTGGCTAAATAATGCCTTGGAATAGGTAATATTGGGGAAAAGGATGCCTGCATGAGGCTTAGGATGTTTCCCAGCAGAGCAGCCTCGTGCTGCAACAGCTGCTGTTAGGATTTGTCAGGGATGCTGATATTCATGTGAATCATCATATCTGATTCATCAGAGATTTTATTGGTAGTGCTTAATGAAAACAAAGCCTGCCAAAGCCAAAAAAATGAACTGGATGTGTATCTTTTTAAACTGAAAAGTAGTTGCATTATTTTAAATTTATAGAAGGAATTCATTTACAAGATTAATTGCAAGATTAATTTGCAAGGTCATTGCACACTTCTCTCTTTTTCTTTATTTTTTTTTACATCTTGATGTATCTCTGGTGTGATGATTCTCCATGCCTTTCAACATGGTTTTTCTTCCTGTTTTGTAGAGTTTTATATTTTGGAAAATAACCCGGTGTTGAAAGAAGTTGTTTTTAAGAAAAAGAATTACAAGACTGAAATCAAAATGCTTCACATTGAGGATTACGGTAAATCTGGCAAAATGTTACTTTAAGAAGCCAAAGGCTTTCTTTCAATGTTACTGTTTTTCATCTGTGTAACTACCAGCCTTTAATGTTTTGCTCTTTTCTTAAAAGAATTCCCTTTACAGTTGTCCCTGCCAAAAGATTTCACGGATCGAAACCAGTATGCCCTCCTATTAATAATGTAAGTATCTGGGTGGAATCACTCAAAATAATAAAAAAGTGCTTCATAGAAAATATTTAAATCTGAAAGTAGATTTTTTTTTTTTTAACCTTTTGTAGGAAAAAATATCTCATTGCTTTGAGTTGAGTTTTTTTAACCTTTTGTAGGAAAAATATCTCATTGCTTTGAGTTGAGAAATCAAAAAGCTTGTTCTTGGGAAGACTTTGTGGCAGGTGCTGTCTGGTAGAGATGCCTGGGGTTTTCTTGAGCTAGTCAAACCTAGCTGTGCTTTGCTGTGCTTTCATGGACGGGAGGCACTGGCGTTTCTGATGGTGTAGCTTCGAGTCATCCCACGGTGTTTCCTGGACCCTTACTGATCCTGCCCACAGAGCATCTCACTCAGAGCATGTGCTCTCCTTTTTCATCCTTCAGAGGAATGAGTAGAACTTCCAGGAGGGGTTCAGTTGAGATGCATAAAGCAAAACTGCTTTTAGGAACACCAGAATGAAGAAAAAATTACTTTTGATCATCAGTGGTTGAAGGCACGATAGGCATGATCCAAAGCCAGTTGATTTTTGTAGAAAACCTTTGTAAGGAGGATGGTATTCCTTGGAAACCTGTGCTGCTCTTTTAAAGGAGATAGGGTGCATGTTTCTTGCAGGGTGAGTCAGCCTTAAAGCTGTGTAGCAGAGATAAAAAACAGTCATGAATGTGCTTGAAGCCTACCCGGGAAAAGTAGTGAGGGCCAGCTCAGGGCATCACTCCTTTCTCCAGACTCAGCATGGGTGGAGAGAGCTTTGCTGGACCTACAGAGCTTCTTTCAGTCCCAGCTGGAAAGAATTCGTGTGAATTTCAGTAACAGGAGTGTAAGAGTGCACTGCTAAATTCATGAAATTATCCCGTTACTGAGCTGTGTCACCTGTAGCAGATCTCCCCTCAGTGACAGCACAGATCCTTATTGTTGGATGTGAAGTGTTTACAGACTTGAGTTGCTGAATGATCCCAAATTCCTCTGCTCAGATCAGATAACAGGACAGAAAGGCATAAACCTGCTTATTTTTAAGCCCAGTTTGTGTTTGAAAACTCAGAATTTTCAGTTGTAATTATCTGCAGTTGTGGAAGCTCTCTGCTTTAATTGGTTGACAAACATATTTTTCTTTCCTTGTGAAGAAACAGGACACATGGATTTTATTTCATCTTTGCTGCATTTCCTGGCATGATCTTGGAGGCATGATTATATTTTAAGCAGCTCTTACACAAGTGCCAAAGGCAAACTGACTCTGTGAATTGACCCCAGCAGCACTGCAGGGACTTGCAAACACTTGTGCTTATTCCTATTTCTGAGAGCAAGGAAACCAAAGGTGTTAGCAGTGCAGTGCTTCCCTTTTCAAGTAGTCTAGTAAATACATAATCTGCCATATACACTTGTGGTAAAATATGGGGTTATAAACTCGTGTAGAACCTAGAGAAGACAGAAGGGAAAGATCAGAAACCTGAGAAGTCCAAGGCCAGAAATCACAGGGAAAGGAAAAAAAATAAAAGAAAAAGCTAAAGAAAATACTATTTTGAAATGTTTTGAGATATCAAGAGTTTAAAGATCTGAGAACAGTATTGAGGCAAGGTCTGAATTTAAATTTACCAAAGTTATCGGTACCCAGTGAGCAAATAATGTGGCCAAGTCACAATGTATGGATCTGTTTTATAATTGTTTTACTTCTTTATGATAGACATGTGGGATAAAAAGGAAATTCATCAACTTATGAATACAGATTGTTGTATCTACATTTATAGAATGAAGCCTTTGGGTCTTTTAGGTCAGATCCATACCTTTGCAATACTCACTTCTCAATGTTAGCTTCAGCAGGGGTTATTTTTAGAAAACCCTGTACACTAATGAAAGTATGAAACTGAAGATTTCAAATCTGCCCTGGCTCATGTAGCATGTTTTGTGTCCTCTTCTTCCCTGGAAGAGAAAGGAGTTATATTAAGCTGTATTTCTTCAGCAGCTTTTTACAGACTTAAAACTAAGGTTGCCAGCAATCCCTTTTTCTACTAAAGATGTCCCCAAATGGAATATAAAACTGCAAACTGTCACAAAGTTATGGGAGGTTCCCTTGTGGGATGATTATTTGAGCCTAATAAATTCTGCCTAGCTCTTGAGAAAGAATGATTGGATATCTGTGGGTGTATAGGGGGTAATTCCTTGACCCACAGAGCTCCAAACTGACATCCTAAGGTTTATTTCATGATCAGAAGTACTACTTTCAAAAAAAAAAGAAAAGTATTCAGGTCCAAGGAGAACATGTAGCTTTTATAGGGAACACTGATTAGTTGTGCAGATGATATCATTTCCCAGATACTTGACTTTTCTGAGTCCCAGAGTGGTACTGTTGGGGCTGATGGAGAAACACCCTGTTCCTTCTGCCAGCAGTGTTAGATGAGAATTAGTGGCTGATAACAAGTGCTGTGTTTCCTCCTGTTCAGCTTCCCCTGCTTTCTTTCTTACATTCTCAGCCATGATATGATTATCATTGTATTCCAGTTATTGAGGGAAAAACCTCTGAAAATGTATGCTTACCAATGTCATTGGTAAGAATGTTGGTTTAATTGTATTTCCTTTTTTTTTTGGAAAGGAGATTCTATAAAGCATCTTGATCCAGGCAACATGCACTTAGAAATATAAAACCAGAAGATATAAGAACAGAAAAGTGGAGTATTTGCAGAGAAGTGGGGTTTGCTTTCCATCTCAGTAGCAGTGCACTGTGAAGAGGGAAAAGAGAAAAGAGGGAGGGAGGGAGGGAGGGAGGGAGGGAAGGAGGAAGGAGGGCAATGGGTGATTCTATGATGGGGATGAAGTTTGGTGTAATCTGTTATTTGGGTTTTTTCAAATCACTGAAAGCTAGCAGCCACTTCGAAGCTGCATGACTGTCATAAGGCTTCTGTATTCATGCAAGGATGTCTGCAGGTAAATTTGAACTTCTAGAACATGGCCTCCAGATGCCTGAGTGTTAAGGCTGAATTGTGGAAGGAAGCTTGTACCAGTGGAATGCAGTCCTGGTGTGAAACCTGGGTGTGAACTGAGTACAGTTCCATGTAAGACACAAGCTCAGTGTAAGGACCAGGACCTGATTATCCTGTAAACTTCAGCATAAAGATTGTGTGAACATTTATCCATTAGCAGCTGCAAAGCAAGCTGCAATGCTCAAAGAGTAGATCATTGTATTGCTGTGTTAAAATTTATGTCCATCTGGATGGCTGGATATTTAACAGATCTCATACAGAAACCAGTTATGTTCGTTGGCACTATTTTTCTTTCCAGAATTGTGATGAGTAGCCCATAAAATGTTAAATAGATTAAAATACTTTCCTTCCTTGCATTTGTTCTCCTAAATCACTGATAATGTTTCACACTCAGTTTCCTTCTGATGTAATACACACAGTGTAGCTGTATATTAGAGAGCTGCACAGTAATTGCCTGAAAAAGTGATTACCACCTTTTTTCTATATAATTAAGATCAAAGTTTAAATTTCTGATCCTTGACTTCCTCATTATGGTTCACCTTACTCATTAAAAAAGTTGGAAGATACACTTCTTGGTAACACACAGGAAATGATTAAGTAAAGACTTTGGCATTTAACCTGGGTAATAAAATCAGAGTTGATAATCATTCTTTATTTTGCATTGATTGTAATTAGCCTCATTCCTTCAAATGTGTAGATAATGTCTCTTAAATATCAGTATCTATTATTTAACAATATTTAAAGTTGTCCAATATGTAAGTGGATATTGTAAAACTGAATCAGTGGAAAGATTGTCCTGATATTTGAGGGGGGAAAAGAAACCTGAGTATTCTTCAAAGTAGCAGTGAATTGTCTCCAAGAGGTTTCTGTTTGTTTATTCATTTACTTGTTTTCTTCCATTTTGGTCATAAGCAGGAGTTGGTTTACCTGATTTTGAACTGATGAAAGTTTTAGGCCTTGCACAGACAATCAAGCCTGTTTATGCCCCCAGTGAATGCACTCTCAGGACTGACAGCAAGACAAGACAGTAGGGTTGAAAAGTGAACGTTTTTTGCAGCTTCGAGAAGAAGCTATTAAAAAACCAGAAGAAATATAGAGAGGCATAATGCAAGTTTTGGGAAATACTCAAGATCTGAGGCACAGTAACACTGTCAATTAGCAGCTGTCTTGTGTACCTTTTCACTTGTAAAGGACATTACTCATTTTAACTGGCAGGAGAAGGAACAGTGTAAAAATGTCTGGTAGCTTCCACTACTTGATTGCAATATGCTTGTATGAGGGACATCCCTGAAATCCCTTTTGTTTGGCCAGGTTTTCCTCTGTAAAACTGCTGAAAAGTTTACTATTTAGGGGATCCCTAAGTCATGTGAATGATTCATTAATTGCTTTGCCAGCCATCCACCTCATGCCTGTATTCATCCTGCCTCTGTGGAGCAAGCCAGTGTTTCACTGACCCTTTGTGTTCGTTACATAAAAGTATTTGATGGAGAGCCTTTTCTTTTTTTCTCTTTTAGATTTTCTTCCCCATTCTTTGAACTTTGTGATGTTTCTCAAGGCCTAGAGGAGGATTCATTTAGCTTAGTCTAAAAGATGAATAGACTGGAGGCTCATTCCAGCTGTTTCATTGGCAGTAGCAGTCCTGGTGCTATGGGCAGTGATAGATCTGCTCTCTCCCTTCAGTCTTGTCCACACAAAAGTCTTGGGGAATCATTGAGATCTGTCCTCTTTCAGCTTCCCCTACTCCCACTTCCCCCACAGCAGTGCATATCTTACTAAGCACTAATAACGTGCTCATTTAATCTTCTGTAGAAAAACAAAAGGAGATTCAAAACTTCACCTCCTTTTCTCATTACAGGGTTACATCTCTCGTTCTCAAAATTGTATTTTTAAAGTCTTCAGCCTCAAGGGTTTTAGGAAGATATTTTAAGAATAACAGTTTTATTTTATTATGCTGTGTGCTTCAGTCCTGCCTATCACATTTTCTACCCTCATAATGGAATCTCTTCTGGTGATATGTTTTAATTTGTGTGGCCATATTGCAGGGAGGAGTTGGAAACACACAGTCTGTCTTTAGCTGCGGTCTGATATGTCTGAACAGGGCATATGAACAGAGAGAAAAACTTTTTTTCTTTCTCAATGTTTGAGGCTATTGAGGCTCTCGGATTTTTGACCAGTAATGGTGGGTGTGCTTGGAAACTGATGCTCGTGAAATCTGAGAAGGAAATGTATTTTACTATTGCACCAGTTTTGCAAAACAATCTTTCCCCACTCAGTTTCACCATAAAAAAAGAGGATATTTGTTTTTGTAGATTTTATTCTTTGGTTTTTAGCCTTTCTCACGTATTTGCTGTCCAGTTACCTTTTCCATATGCTGCACGAAATCCACAGTTTTGCAGAAATGAAAAGACATACGCTGGAGATTAAGCAGGGATGAGAGCAGTTATTTGCCATGAATCTTTTAAAATTGTCTTCTCCCCCTGCTTGGTCAGTCCTATAACTTCTAAAATTCCTATTCAAAGTTTTGTCACTTCGTTTTCTAATGATGCAAAATATGGAACAGATTTTGCTGCAGCCATGCTAGCAGAGGAGTATTGCTCAGAGTACAGCAGCTTCTCTGCTAACACTGCATTATTTCCTGTAGGCTGTAACTCAAGTCATGAACAGAGACTTCAGTTTAAGCTTTTGGTTATAGAATCTGGAAGAACAGGTTCGCCTCTTTTCAGCAATATATAAACTTGTAATGAGCTGCCCCTTTTTCCAGTCAGTCTGAGATGTGTGTTGTGACTGACTTGCAAGAAGCACACAAACCCCTCACTGAGTTCATTGATATTGGTGTATTGTTGATGGTTTCTGCCTATTTAAGCAGTACCACGATGCTGAACATCAGCAGTATGCCCAAGCCATCAGCAGCTGTGCTGCCACAGTGGAATCACAGTGTAGTTGCTGTCAAAGACACACGGGGCAGCTCTGAACCTTGAAAGTCAGGAGTGAAAAAAAGGAAAATGCAAGCGCTGTCACTTGTGTGGAAGAAAAATGAATCAGAAAGAACCAGGCATAGTCTTCATTTGGATCATCTGCTCTTGTTTGAGCATCTGGAGATGATGCTCCTTTAGGAGCCCCTGGGGATGTTGAAGAGCCTGTGGCTTTGTTTGCCCTTTTGGTGATGGCTTTGATTTTGCTGTAGTGCTTTGGCTGGTCCATGATTCCCTCAGGGCCATCCATACTTGGGTGGGAAGACTTTTGTATGTGCATTACACCTAAGCATCAATGGCATGGACTTTCTTCCAGGCTTACTAGTGGGGTCAAAAAATAATTCTGTGAAGAGTGTACCACTGAGCAACAGTTAATTATAATTAGGCTGTGGGTAGTGATAAGCATAAATCAAAAGCTGACCTTTGAGATGGCTGTAAAAGCAAGACAAACTTCCCAAATCAGGCTGTGCATGTTACTGCCCTGTAGGACCAGCCTTGCTTTGCTACAGAGCCCTCAGGATGATGTTCAGATTTGTGTAAAGGATAAGAATTTTGCAGAAGCCCCACATAAAAGGGTAAGAATGGGGCCTAAAGGGTGATTAGAATATATGCTGTCTCTCTCTGGAGGACAGAAGCACACCTCAGATACTCAGTATCATTTTATAGTGGCCGCTGAAGAGAAAAGAGACCTTTTGGTGCTAATGGGAATTTTGATGTGGACCTCAATGGAAATAGCTTTAAATGCCTATCACAAACTACTTACGTGGACATTCTTGAAATAAACTAACCACTGGAAAATTGCTTCCAAAAGTAATACATCAAACAACCCATCATGCAGGGCTGGACAATGTGTAGTGTTTAAAGTCTGAGCCCAAAAGTAGCCCAGCTATGACCTCCTAAAAGGAGCTTGAGAAACCATCACTGTCAGTTCACACCCACTGAGAAACTTGCTGAGGTTCTGTTTGTTTTTCCTTTTTAATAGAAGAAATTCTCTAAGGGTATCACCTTTGATTTAAAACACTTTTTGGTGTTAGCACTTTCTGGCTTAGAGAAAGGCTTATAAATGTAATGGTTCTTCTATTCCTAAGTGTCTAGAAGTACAACATATATATATCTGTATACACCAGATGTATGGATAACTTAGATATAGAACATGTGTAAATCCAATGTGAACAGTGTATTAGTTTTGTTCTCATATTTGATGGGAGGGAAGCAGGCTGACTCATGATATTTTCACTTGTGTGGAATGTGTTAATCTGTTGAAAAGTTACCTCGTCACACATGGATATTTCTGACATATTATTGTGGAAAGTTGGAAGAACTTACAAATTGTAACTGGTCTGAGGCTCCTATTATTGGAAGTAATGATAAATACTTTGTGAAAACATCTGTGTCAATGTGTAGAGCTTCTGAAAAACGTGCTCTGTGCAATGAGCAGAAATTGGAAGTGTTGTTCTGCTCCTTATTGCAAATAATAATGATTATATACTTCCTGAATCATGTGTTTTCTGCAGAGTTTGCTTGACAGTATTTCCAAACTCATTGCTTCACATTGTTAGCAATCAGTGTAATCACAACTGAATTGATTAAACACACCAAAAAAATGCCCTTCTTTTCTTTCTATAAAGCCAAGTATAAACCTGATGCACAAGACAATGTAAATCAAGCATAATGTGTTGTGGCTGAGTCTGTAACCAAGTAATCCTGATTTCAGTACATGATATAGCAACTAAATAGATAGATCTGACTGAATTTGAGAACACATGTGTTCATTATATGCCTGCTAATTAACTGAGTGATTACCTTAAGGATGGTCTGTGTTATCCGCAGCCAAAGCCAGATACTGAATCAGCACGTTATTGTATATAAAAGACAATACTTAGTGTAGGATATTTTGTCTCTTTCTTCCCCAGGGTTTACATAAGTCTTTTTGGCAAAATAATAATTTCTGTCTTCATCTTTCATTCACCTTAGACAGGATTTTCCCACAGACCATCCAATTTAATTTCCATACAGCCAGCACAGACACTTTTACATTTTAATTTGCATTCTATTCTGGCAGATGCAGCCAGCATAGAACTATTTTGCATTTTGTACAACTTCATGGTAGCCTGCTCTTTTATTCTGTGTTTATCTTGGGGGAAAATAATGACAAACTTCCCTTTTAAAACTGACATTTTATTTTCTTTGTAAGGAAAATAGTGTATTTGACTTCAATGGAAAATCTTACTGTTCTTCTAGAAACTGCATTCTCCCATTCTATTTCACCTTTTGTGCTGTAAACCACCTTTTTTTTTTTGGTCATAAAATAGACTTATCACTCCTGCCTGCATCCATTTCTTGCTATGAATTTGGATGGAGAAAATATAATTTTCTCTAGTGTATACTTTAGTCTTCTTTGTACTCTATTTCAAAAAATCCATTCAAGGATACAATAATGCAATTATTTTTGTTTTCTAAGATGACATCCTTCTTAATAGTATTATATATCCTACAGAATGGTAATCAGGGTGCTGAATGAATTTACCTTTTTGTGTGTTCAGAGTGACTTCACAAATTCTGCATGAGCCTTCTCAGAACTGAGCTAGCCATTAGTGATTATGTTTGGGGTTTTTTCTTCACTTTATCATAAGCAGCACGAACTGCTTTAATTTTCTGTGTCCTTCAACAAAGTGTATTCAGGTATTGGCAGCCCTGCAGCATAGTGGTTATAAAGTTAAAGAAATTATTTTGCTGCAGGGCTTGCAGCACTAATGGGATGGTATTGATGGAAGTGACAGTAGCTCAGCAGGGTTGCATAACCGACTGAACTCTGCCACGCCGGTTAAATGAAATATCAGAGCTCGGCACAGTGCATCACATTGTCAATAGTCTTCGTTTGTGTCTGGTGTGTTGGTATTTGCAGTGATGAAGCTCCAGGCAGCCAGTTGGTTACAGATAAGTTTCACATTGACTGGGACTCAGTGCTTGTCAACTCTGATAATGTCATCGTAGCTCGATTCGATGGCAGAGGGAGTGGATTTCAAGGCCTCAAGATCCTACAGGAGGTCCACCGCTGCTTAGGATCGGTGGAAGTGAAGGACCAAATAGCAGCTGTAGAGTACGTATGTGCAAACTCTTCTCTTTCACCCTGCCTCCACCTGGATGAATGAGCATTTGAACTAAAACTGCCCAGAATGTTTTCTCTGCATTGCTCATGTTTGTTTCTTAATGCAGTTGCAAATTTTGAAACCACAATCCTTCCATTACAAACAGCAAATAAAAAATCAAAGAGGTGTTTTTGGGGCTTTTTCTGTGTTGGCGTTTCTCTTTGATAAAGCTGTCCTGCTCTGTGCAATATAAATATGCCACCTGAGCTAAGTCATATTTGTATATATTCTGTAGGTAAATCTCTTGCTGTGAACATTAACATTTAAATGCATTTGTGTTACAATATTTTAGGTCTGTACCATAGGATACTGCTCTCATTTCCACCACAGAGTTCCGGAGTAATCACACAAATCAAATGGAGTTCTAATGGTGTAAATGAGAGCAAAATTTGGGCAAATGCCTTTTATTTCTCATTTACATTATCATTTGCAGACTGATAGAAGTCCCCTAGCTGCAGAAAAGAGTCATTTCCATCTGTGAAGTAATCATGTGTAGCTTTGACAACACTCCTTACTCAGGGTGTACGTGTCAGAATGGCTCATACCAAGGTCTGGATGGATTTTTTCTGGGTTTTCCAAGGGAAAGACAGATTTTAAGTCAGATATATTTTCTCCTTCTTCTTTTGAAAGGGGTTGATGCTTCAACCATTCCATGGATAGGAAGATGTGTCTGGTATTTCCCCTCAGGTTATTCTGTCTTTTCTGTATAAAATTCACCCTAGATGATTAATGGCCTCAATGAGAGAATTAATTATTTGTATATTTATCGAGATTCAAGAACTTACATTCATCTTATCTTCCTTTAGCTGGTGCTACACGTGGTCAAAGCCAGTCATTTAAGCTCTAGTGAGTGGAAAATCCTGGCATTTCTGAAGGGTGACCCTCCCCAGACTGAGAGAAGTTTCCATCATGTGTAGGAATGCTAAAGGGTATCTCTCTTCTCTCCATTAGCTGAAAAACAGATGTAAATGGATAATTTAGACAAGATGCTTAAATTCAGATATCTAAATTAGGTGAGATGAGCCAAACACCAACTGTTTGCCTTATAAAAAAAGGAATTAGGAAGCAAATCACATTTCCCAGTGCAGTACTACTTGTATGGATGTAATTTCTTCTTCTACCTGATCTGCATGTATGACAGTTCCTTAATGCACAAGTAATGTTCTTTACATACTATATTCAGGAAGTAAAATCCACCATTGCAAAAATTAAAAAAGAAACTTTCTTTCCTTTCAGATCACTTTTGAAACAGCCCTTCATTGATCCTAAGAGACTGGGCATATTTGGGAAGGTAATGTGCAAAAATAGCTGGATATATCATCATGATTCCTTAAGAAAGTACTTTAAGTTCATAAACAAATATATTTCTCTATTTTCTGAAGACAATTTCAGTTATTAAAATAGGGGGAAAAAACCTATCTATACTTTACTGTCTGTTCTGTACAGTATTTTTTCTCAGAATGAGTATTGAAGTCAATAAAATCAGTTTTATGGTATAACACTATTTGCATTTCGTAATCTGAATGAGAAAGTATTTTTTAAAAATTCTGCTTTCTTTAGAAATTTTTAATAGGGACTTGTTTTTTGTGAAAGCTTGTTTCTTAAAGTTTTATATTTGGGCTGCAGTTAAATTGACAATGTTGTCCTATAAAACACAGGTTTTATATCTGAATCTTTTACTGACCCCTGAGCTTAGCTGAGCACCTACCCTGTGTTACTGTCAGCAAGTTCCTTGTTGCACCAGTGAGAAATCTTGCCTTAGCTATTTTATCAGCTGTGTGCATGCCATTGCCCCTAGCATGAGACAAAACGAGGCAAAGGCTTGACTTTTAGTATCAAGCTAAACATCGTTTTACTGATATCTATTAAAAAGCAGCAATTAGAAACACCACACAACTTCTGCTTCATCTATGAACTGGCATGCACAACCTTTTCAATTTTTTTAAGTTTTTTTATTTAAAATGAAGCTGTTTTGTGCCTTTGAGCTCAAAGCAATAACAAACCATGATCAAGTGCCCCCCAATCATTGCTTTTAAGAGCAGCATGTGTTTCACCATTAAGTGCCTTAGTTGCCATTCCCACTCTGCTTCTGAGTTGCTGCACAGCCTCAGGCAAGTCATTTAACCTGCCTGTCTCAGTCTGTCTGGATACAGGATGAGGAGATTGACATTTCCCTCCTGCATGGTAGCATTTTGAGGACTGGCTAATGTTAGTGAGTGCTGTTAGCATTTCATATGAACATGACCTTCCTCAAAGATCTGTGCTCTTGCTGCATTCCTTGAGCAGAAGAAACCGTCGCTGCAAGAATTTCAGCCAGGTCAAAAGCAGTATTTGGGTTGTAGGGGGGCAACCAGAGATTTTCCAGCTGAGGATGTACAAGCAGGGCCAATTTCATCCACCAGGTGATCATGGCACACATTTCTATTCAGGTTTTAATGCCTTTTACCAGTGTATATGAAAGACACATGTATAGAAGCATCAAAAATTCTCTATATCCCCTTTCCAAATGACTGAAAATACTTTTTGTGGAATGAAATCCCTAAGCATCCACAATTGCTTGGTTTTGACTTCAGAAGTTCTTTTCATTGCTACTTGAAAATTCCTGCTTGTTTTCTGGCAGAGATTCATCATTACCTTTTTTCCTAAGAGGGATGTGATGAGCCAGTTACTGAAGAGCATGCATGTAACCACGGCTTACATGTCTGCCAAGGCCTACCCCCAGTTTTCTTTTCTTGCATGAAATATTATTGAATACCATGTTCCTGGATTTATTTTCTGAGAGAAGTGTTGAGGAGTGAAGAGTGAAAAATTCAATAAGCTTTCAACACTGCTTTGAATTCAGGGAAATTTCCTCTTTCCAAGTTAACCTTTCAGAGTTGTTTTTTTACTGTCAAAAGAAAAAAAAAATCATAAAATTTAAGTCAGTTTTATAATTAATGATAAAACCTGTTTAACAGTTTCTTTGGGTTAATTGTATTTTCCTCCACTTTGCTTGTTTTAGAGTCAATTATAAATCTACTTTAAAACTAATTTCATTTTTATCACATACAAGAACGTGATAGGGAAACATTTTTTTTTTTCTTTCTATGCATTAAATTGCCTTACCGATGAAAACAGAACATGCACTTTGCTTGAAAAGAAGCTGACTTTGCAATGGCTTAATGCTGATCTCATAAAGCTGGACTTATGCACACTTTCAGGGAGCTCTTTAAGAGGTTTCAGAACTACACAGAAGTAAAATTCTTGTCACAATTGGTGATGTCAGTGAGGCACAAGGGTAACAAGACTGTCCAGAAGGGCACAGTGAGGGAAATTGCCAGGCACTCTGCCAATGCCCCCTTGCTTATCTCTGTGGGGATGCAAGCCCCAGTGATGCACAATCCAAGGGCCTTTCTGAACTGGTAGACAGCCAAGTGTGGTCCCAGGTAGTTTGTGGTTTTATTCATGGAAGTGAAAAGAGAGTTTAAAAATGCTTTGCAATTCTACAGCCAACGTCTTTCTTGAAAATGTGGCAATTAGGCTGTAACCCCAGAAACCCAGCAGATGAGGGAGGCTCCACATGTTCGTGCATCAGGATGTATGGAATAGCAATGTCGCTGTGAAATGCTTCTAAGAATTTCTAAAAAATTCGCTCTGTAGTGTTTTTGTCCTGGAAAGCCTGGCTGGAAGCAAGGGCACAGGCACAAAGGGAAGAAACTCCCAGGAGAATTAAACAAGCTCTTAATGAAAACATGGAATAAATAATAAATAACCTGGCAATACCTATTCTTGGATTAAAATTGTGCTGTGGAGCTACTGGGCAAGACACAAACAGAATATTAAACAAAAGTAAAAGCAGAGAAAACCCAGAGGCAGAGGAAAGTTGCTATTCTCTTAAACTCTTTGAGTTATATAAGTTACAGGTGCCCACTCAGAAATTCTGTCTTAGGTGAAATCTCCTCCTGCACATGAACAGATCTGGATGGCTCTTGGCCTCCTGGGCTGAAATTTCTATGGGAAAGGAATAATTCAATTCCTCACACTCCCTTGAAAATCCAGCTCTTACTTGGTATTTTCTTCAGTGTGTCCATTCCCATTTACTATGGATTGATTCCAAAGAACAGTCCTTTTTGCTTACACTTCTTAAATAAGGTTAAAGGGATGTCAAATATTACCATTCTTCCACAGAAATCATCTGTTCATTAACTATTTAGACATGAAGAACAGGAGCAGGCAGAATTCGTAAAAGTCCATGAGAAAACTGTGAGCACTTGATGCATAATCCTTTTTTGGATCAGCTGGTGTTTTGCATTATGTTTTCCCTGTCATGGGATGATTTCATCTTCCTGAAGTGTGTTGTGCCAAACACAAAACAACAACAACCAAAAATACCTGGAGAAATACCAATTTTTCAGTACTGATGAAGGGAAAACAAAGACGGCAAGTGGAGAAATTTGAGGAGCCTATAATATATGAGAAAATCATCAATCCCAGATGCCACAATTCAGAATTTCATTTTCTGTGAGTCTAGAATGATTACAGGTGTACAGAAATGGATTTCCAGTGTCATTTCAAGGAAATCTGTGGTCTCAGGTTAAAGCTTTCACAAAGGTTTCATGGCTCTCTGGCATCAACTCTTCCAGGGGAGATGTGTTAGGCTTTGGAGATGGTGAAGAAATGTGCAATACTCATTATTAACTGCATAGATTAAAGGTCATGACCGGGTCAATGGGATATTTATGCACCCTTAAACTGTAAAAATGGTACCACTGGATTAGCAGCTAATGGCCTTTAGCTTTATTCTTGCTAGAATGAAATAAATTAACAAAAATCTCAATCCCATTGTTAGGGGTACGGGGGCTACATTACATCGATGATCCTCAAATCCAGCGAGCGGCTCTTCAAGTGTGGAGCTGTGGTGGCACCAATCACAGATATGAAGTTATATGGTGAGTGCTCCCTGCCCTAAACCTGTGTGATAGTTTATTCAAAATACCTTTTATTTATTTTATTTATTTTATTTATTTTATTTATTTTAACT
The DNA here is from genome assembly GCF_041296385.1 of Aphelocoma coerulescens. Lineage (NCBI taxonomy): Eukaryota > Metazoa > Chordata > Aves > Passeriformes > Corvidae > Aphelocoma > Aphelocoma coerulescens. The sequence continues at coordinate 32,042,865 of NC_091021.1, read as the reverse complement.
AAGGGCAGATAGTGCAACAATATTAATGAGGTTTCACCTCACTGTCTTGGTCTGTTTTTCAAATGAAAGTAAAGCTGACAGTGTGACAAATCACCAGAATCCAGAACAGACACATTATTATTGACAGCACTGATTTTGCAGTCATTTACCTCATTTTAACTAGTTTCCTAAGAATCCTTTAGGTATACAAACATGAATCAAGTCTTAGGATTAGGAAGTATTAGGAAGGAATCTTTTAAGGTTGGTAGTGAATTCCCTACAATATCAACCATGTTGTCATTCAGTCACAGGTTATTTGGTTCTGTATGTGAAGTTTTGAGCACAGGCTGTGAACTGTGATACACAGGAAACCAGACCAGATTACTTTAATAGTCTGTTAGACTTTGGGTTTTAGCTTGTGTTTTGTTTTTTTGGGTTTTTTCTGTTGTTGGCTGGGATTTTTATTTTGTGAGGAGAGATGGTTGGGTATTGGTTGGTTTCTTTTTTTAACTATTTAAAAGTGGGTTTAAATGGTGCATCAAAATGGTACATTCTTTATCTCTAAATGAACATCTTGAATTCATGGCTTAAATAGCTTCTGACCCTAGGTCAGAAATGATGAGTTTTAAAATGGAATTCAAAAAGTTTGTTGTTTTATTTTTTTTATTTTTACAGCATCGGCTTTTTCAGAAAGATACCTTGGGATTCCATCAAAAGAAGAAATTACTTATCAGGTAATTTTGCATAAACAAGTAACCTAAAATGACCATTTTAGTCTCAAAATGCAATTCAGTTACAGTTTTGTGTGTGTTTGTTCACTAGGCATCCAGCGTATTACACAATCTTCATGGTTTAAAAGAAGTGGATTTGCTAATAGTTCATGGGACAGCTGATGGTAAGTGATTACAGATGCAACTAATTTGGAGTCAGAGCTTCCAACAGGCATTCAAGGGCTGATGAGGCACACACCTAGCAAGTACATTTGCAGTTTCATTTTCCCTCTGATAGGATTTTTTATTTTGTTTCAACTGTCACTTCTAGCTCTGAACTGGTGATGCTTTTCTTTGCTGAGGATTTGCACCTTTTAAGTGCTGTATGTTCTAATTTGTTTAAATCTTGTGGACCACTGTGTTGCTAGTGAAAGGTATTATGTGAATTATTAATAGAAAAACATACATTTTTAATGTTGTTTTAAATTCATAGAAATTCTGCAGAATTGTCAGTACAGCTGGTGAAGTACATCACCAAATGGGAAGTTAATCTTTTCATCTAATTAATTACAAAGTAGTGCCAAAGCTTCTGAAGCTGAAGCTACACAGAACCTTTTAATAGCACCAATACTTTTAGCAGTACATTAAGACAGAGAATGAGTAACGCAGGATAAGTTCTAGCACTTTAAATGGAATCATAAGATTCATCAATTGAATAATTTGTAATTGCAGGTTTAACTGCAGTGTATTTTTCTGAATGTTCTTAACTGAAGTAAGTCTAAAGAATGAGCACTGATGCAGACACAAATTACAGTGATGCTAGCAGCTGCTCTGTACAGACTGACATGCCTGCTCCTTTCCCAGTATTTTCTGGTGGATGTGGGATAACACAAGGTTTCTTACTCCTCAGTCTGAAGTGATAAGTGCCTCACAGAGGTGACAGTGCCCAGGCACAGCTGGCAGAGTGCCAGCCTGTCACCCCAGTGGGGCTTGCCAAACCTGTGTTAGAGATCCAAAGTGCAACCAGAGAGGTGCAAACACTGCCCAGTGCCTCTCCCCAGAGCACAGGGGAGAGGGATGAACATACACTGGGTGACTGAGCAGGCATGAGAGGCTCAAGTTTTGCTGATTGCAACAGACAGCAACTTCTCCCCCTCTGAACTGAGCACTGGAGGGAATTGGGACTTAGATAGATGTCTGAGCAAAGCAGGGTGCTCTGGCCTGGTAGTCTGACTGCCTGCTGCCCTTGCTCAGTACGACATCCAGTGACACTGCCCAGCCCTCCCACAGCCTAAACTCTGCAGAGTTAGGACATGGTAATAATGGTTTTGCCACACAAAGCTCAGGTTACTGATAGGTTCCAGAAAGTCCATTACTTAAGGAAGTGTGGGCTGTAATGACCCTGTGCAAGCAATAGAGAATTCAGTGTGCTTTCTTTCAAGCAAATTATAAAATGCCACAATGTTCAAACAGAATGGTTTTTCACATCTCTAAGCTATCACAGTGTGTGTAAATCAAAGGTAAGCAGAGGAGTCCTCACAAAGTGTGTGGAAAGTGTGGCTTCCCTTGGGGCTTCCAGCTCCTTCTCCAAAATCTCTTCTGTAACACCCTGTTGCTGGTGGGCCTGGCCTTAAAGATAGTCAACTTCAGATCCAGTAATTACAGAGCCTGGAAATATTTCCAGCCAAAGTTGTGTAACAGATAAGTATTTCATATTAATGTAGCTGTTTCTAATAATATCAAATGTTTTCTTGCAGCTAAAGTTCACTTCCAGCATTCAGCAGAACTAATTAAGCGTCTAATAAAAGCTGGGGCTAATTACACTATGCAGGTATGTGCACCTGTGACTTTTCCTATAAACATAGTTGAACACTTAACTTCCTGTTGCTATTTCTTCACTGCAAAGGGCCCTCTCTACCACAACACAGTGGTATTACCTCAGTTTGCAGTTAGAACTCTGGTTAATCCCATTTTCCTCACTGTTGGTATGGATGTCAGGAGCTATATCATCCTGTCGTTCTCCTGGGCTCTCCATCCTCTCTCTCATCTTTCTTTTTTCCTCCTGTTTATCCTACAGTTTTATACAAAGTGCTCTGGAATCCATAGGCATTCTTTATAACACGGGGATGTCACTACTTTGGGTCCATTTTTACCTAAAATGGTATTGGGTCACATGAGAGTAATTTCCCCTTATTTTCAACGTTTAAATTCATTGAAAGAGCATGACAGAGCCTCTGCCAAAGTATGGACCTGCATGGTCCAGATCATATGGATGCTGCTGGCAGAGGGTTTTGATTGAATTAGTATCTCCAAATATCCCTGATGTTGGACTCTGCAAATCTTGACTTTACTGGGCTTTAGGTGATCCTGTAGTTTCCACTGGAGTGTGTGAGCTCACGTCAGGGAGGAGGAGGCAAGAAGGGGGTTGGTGCCACTTAAGGAAGGGAAAAGGACTTCAAATGTAGAAAATGTTCCTTCTGCCTTTGTGGTTTCAGCTGAGGGGATGTGAAGGCCTGTGGAGAGAGGAAGAAGCAAGAATGACAGAGTTCTCCCAGAAGAGCCCTGTTGAGCCATTCTCATGCAACCTTGTGATAAACCTGGGTTTGAGGAGGCAGCTGAAGCTTTTTGCCTCAGGCCTCCTCAGGTCTCTGGTCTGGTGGCCTGGATTTCTTCATTCAGCCTGCAAATGTTTGCTCAGCCTCACTTGGGAGAAATCCCCAGTGGAATTTAAGAGATAAAAATGCCCACATCCACTCTAGGAGAGCGAAGATGGGCTTTGGACCAGATAGGAAGATAGTTAAAAATATGAATAAAAAGGGTTTTTGCCAAACACTTAGAAGCTGAGATATTGAGAGGTCCCTAAAAGCATGAGGTAATTAATCCTCATGGATGTTAATGGGATTTGGATGCCTAGGCACTATTGAGAGTGCCAGCTGAGTAAACTGTTGTAAGCACAATGGCTGAGAATATAAATTTTTTCACTTCTGCAGATCCCACTGCAGTGGTTGTTTTATGTAAGTTCAAATTCCAAGAGAATGAGTTTTACTTTGGGTTTTATTAGCTTTCCTTGGTGCCATAAAACTAATGTTATCATCCTGTTGTCATCTAAAACATTTTGAAGATCAGAGAAAGAAAATTAGAGTCCTAAATATTTGAAAAGCCTTTAAAAACTATTTACTTTTTTTCCTTTCTCCTCTGCCAGATCTACCCGGATGAAGGTCATAACATTGCTTCAGAGAAAAGCAAATATCACCTTTACAGCACAATCCTTGGGTTTTTTAGAGCTTGTTTAAAGGAGGAGACACCAATTTTACCACAGGAACCTGAAGAGGATGAATAAGGAAGCCTATTTGTGTAGTACTGAAGGGGACTTACTTTGCGGCTCAATAAAACCTTAAATAAAAGTGACTGTAAGATTGCAGATTCTGCAGAAGCTCAAGGGCAGCTAAAGGAGACCACAGTGGAACAGCACATTTACAGACAATGAGCTAATAAACTGGAATTCGACTACAAAGTCCAAACATATTACCAAGGGACAAAACCTTTACCTTTGTGGAAGGTCAACAGTTGGTTACAGTTTCCTGGAAGAACTTAGTTTTGCATAAGTGTAGGGTTAGTGCATGTTTGTTATGTTAAGCCTCACTGTTGGTTCTGTAAGTGGTTGCTTGTTTTTTTTTATAATTTAAGTGCACATCTTTATTCATCTTTGCATAAGGCACAACCTATCATAAGTATTCTGGCCACTAATATTCTAAAAGGTGAACTGCAATCTAACACTGTAATGTTACAATAAGTGCAATTCTTCTGCTGTCTATTACACGTAAGAAACCACAGAGATAATAAAGGGCACGATATTTTCTCTAGTTTCTGCTCAAAGGGGATATTGTCTAGTGCATCATATAACATGGATATTGAAAATTATTTCCCCCACACAATTTCAGCATTTACAATTATTACTGTACCTACTAGTAACCAATAGGGGACTTTTTGGTGGTGTGCTCTTGGTCTTCATGTATATACCCAGGAATCCCTAAGCAGAAAACCTTTTTGAGCTTGAAGAAATTTTTTCAAGATGTAATTGACAGCTGTATTTAAAACAATATCTGCAATTGAAATCATTCCCCAGTCCAAAATGTATCTATTGTTTCCTTAAAATATGTTTGAGTTGTGTTTTGGTATTGTTTATAGTAGTTAATAGTTTGCTGGTTACACTCTAATTTTAGAATATGCTACTTTGTCACATGTAAATTAGATACATAAATATTAAATTATAGTTTCAGATAAAGAAAGTTTATTAACAATGTATAATGCCACTGAGTAATACTTTACTCCTCAAATGAAGACATATTTTGTATAGTGCATCTTTCTTTCCTCCCATCTGGTCTCAGATGTAATTCTGATGTTCATCAAGGTGGTGACGTAGCTCGAACACACCATTAGATTTATTCCAAGGCTGCTCATTAAGTCTCTTTCAACAAGGTTTAGCTTCAACAGCATCACAAAGGAATGAAATGTTTTTCATTTGAGGCAAAGGAAGATCTGACAAGTTAGATTTTATTATTTATTCAGAGGGTGAGCCCCTCATGCATCTGCTTATTTGCCAGGGTGAAGTACAGCAATAGAAATTGAAACTATGAAATAAAAAAGGCAGCCAGTTTGGATCTGCAGAATATTAACTCTGATCATGGAAAACAAGTACAGTGTTGGCTTAATTTGAGATATCTTCCTGAAGGTGTATGAAAACTCCTGACAGATGCTGTGCCACTTATAGGAGAATAGCTGTAGTTTTTTTATTTCTGGATATATTTCAAATACTTTCCTACCCAATTAAGGTTTAATTTCTTGCAAGATTAAAAAGAAAGTAATTTTTGAAGGTAAATATACTATTTAAGATGTAAAGTTCTGCATATTTTATGAGAATGGGAATTGTTTTTAATGTAATGAAAAATCACCTGAAGCTTTTTTACTCATCACTTCCTTCTGGAATATTTTCTTTCACTGTTAGGATTTTTTTTTATGATGCAAATAATTAATTTGTCTGAAAGGCGTGGTTTTATGGAACACTGAAAAGTCTCTTGTCTTTTAATGTTTAGTATTTCTCTTGTTTTGTTAGCAATGTTCAACTATTTTTCAATTAGTTTAATACAATTTTAATGTGCAATGATACCTTGTTTGGGTCCCAGTGTTACCACGAAGTATGGCCTTGCTTTGTGGTTTTTATAGGACTTATGGGGTACATATAGTACAGTGCAGTTAGGGTATCTATTTATGGGGGCTACTATGTGCACTACAGTAACATCACACAAAACAACAACGAAAAAGTAAGAGCAGAATTGAAACAAGGTTTTGCAATTCCTGTTTTCTCTGGAGGAGCGGCGTTTTCAAGCCTTCTGTTGGCCGGGCCTGCTGGTTTGTGATTTTATAAATGAACCCGTCACTCAATAAACGCTCACCTGACAGTACAGATGCTTCTCCTAACCAGCCATGGTAAATGAGCTCCTAACCCAGCTGAATTCAATGAGCAGGGTTTTCCCACTTGGAGCCAAGTGGCCATGAAGGAAACACAAGCTGTGTGCACGCGCTGAGCACGGCCTCGGTGTGTGGAGGGTACAGGAAAGGGCCGATTCCACCAGAATGTGCTGGTGTTTCTCTGCAGAACAGCCACTCCAGGCTCGTGTTTGCTGTGTAACAGCCACTCCAGGCTCGTGTTTGCTGTGTGTCACATCCAGTTGTGTTTAGTTACCTGCAAAAGGAAGCAAACAAGGCTTGTGTCTCAGCAGTAGCACGTGCTCGGGAAATGCGTTAACCCAGATCTTTGGATCCCACACCCTGTTCCCTCCTTTCCTTGTAGCTCTGTTTCAGGCTCCCGCTCCCTATTTATTGTACCCCAACATCCCACCTCCAATTTCCCAGACTTTGAAGTGTCCTAGGTCATGGCCTTCTGTAGGAATGCCTTTGGCAAGACTGGTACGTTTAAAAAGCGTGTTATCTGAAATCTGGGCGGAAATGTGGTGTGCTTTTAATGTTATCATTATTTCTCACACTGTCCTACAAATACAGGTATTTTTATATACATGTGTACACAAGGGTGAGCATCAGACACAGATTAATTGCTTTTAGTGGTATTTTTATGCATGAGTTGAATTTGGATATTGCAAAAGTGTTTGCCAGATACAGGCTCTGCTAGTTAGACTGAAGAATTTGGTGTAGGACATCACTTTACTTTTGCTGACCTGTTGAAATTATCCTTCCACTTACAGCACAACTGAACAGTGTTACCTGTCAGAGTCTGCATACATAAGTAATGGCAATCATTAATTACTCTAGGTGATCTACACTAGTGAGCAAGAATTAGTACACATTGCACTAAAATAGCACAAAAAAATGTAGACTTTTTGTAGCTTATCCATTGTTAAGCACCGTGATGATATTTTAGGTCTGAAAAATTACTGTTTGATTCAGCTGTCCTTAAAATATAACACTTACTAGACTAGACCTATTAATTTATGGAAAGCTAGGGAATCAGCATATCCATTTACTGCTTGCTAGAGCTTATCTTTACCTTCTTGATTCCTCTCTCCTTTTTCTGCTACTACAACTTGCAAAATCTATGAAACCTGTAGGTCATATTGAAATTTCAATTATATTACAAAATCAGGCATAACTGCATGTCAATTGGAATAGTTTCCCCAGACTGTTGAGTACAAAGAAAGGCTGATTATTTTTAAAAGTTAATTTATTTAATCTTTTGGCAGCAAGGACAGAATTATTTATGACCTGGTTCATTAACATCTGCTGTGATTTGCTATAACCAACTGCTCCTTGTTCCTCAGTTTTTGGCACATGTAGATCTTCCCGTGTCTGAAAGTGAAGATTATTCTCTCTGTTGTCTCAGCTCTGGCACTTTGAGTATGGAGTCAGTTAGGTTCATTTAGTTGAGAAATTGCACCTTTTAAGACAGAAGAGCTTTTATTTGATCGTAAGCCAAAGATTCTCCTTGGAAATTTGGAATATTAAGTGTTGGCTCCTTTAATAAAAATGCAGAGGATACAAGGTGTGACCTCGTATCCCTCCTCACAGGTTTAATAGATGAAGAAAGAAGCAAGAGGAAGATGACCCAAAGATCCTGAATACCACTTTCTTCTGCACAGCTTCAAATTACACAGGCAAGGTGCAGTGGCCCTGGTGTTTTGTATTTACTGCAAGTAACTCCTCCTGGCAAGTCAGTTGCCTCTAGGGAAGGAAGAAACTCACTGGTATTGATTACTGCTGCATCTTCTGCAAAACATCTTCAGTGGCATTAAGATTCCTTGTCTTTGTCCTCTGGATGATTTCAAGAGTGCTACAGAGAATGGGGAGCTCCTGGGATGTGGCTGAGGAGAGTCACAACTTCCCAGGCACCTGGAGCTTTGAAAAGGAAAGAAAGAAAATAGTTAAACTTCTGTCTGTTGAATTTCAGACATGAAACTGGAGAAGGAGCCCGGCTTCAAGGAGGTAGGTGGATGACAAGTGTTAGTGGTTTGCTCACTGGGGTGGTAAAACTACAGGTATCTTACAAACTTAGCACCTAAATGTGCAGTGGTGAGTAAAATATTTGTTTTCCAATGTCTGCAAATTACAGTGTTGTTAGATTAGGCTGATCAGGTATTTGGATAGAATTAAGGAAATTAAACCACCTAAGTGTATGCAGTCCAGTGTTTCCATTAAACTTGGGACTAGACCTCTTTCCCATATAATTAGTTTGGAAATCCAATATCCTATTTTACCTCAGTGGAACTTAACAGCAATGAAATTGATTTAATAATGTCTATACCCCATGAGGACACAAATGATATATGTATATATACAATTCTTAATTAAAATATCCCATGAAGTGCTAACAGCCCTTTTTTAGATTTCATGACCAAAGAAAAAAGAAAAAAAAAAAAGCTTCTGGTTGGTAAAACCATCAGAGGGAATATAATTGGTAGGGAGATGCTTAGGAAATATTTCCCTAAGGAAAGTGATGTTTCCTGCTGTAATGTATTTTGTGTCCTGAGTTGAGAGTGCAGCTTCTAAGAGAATTTTGATGTTGATGCACAGCTGATGTCAAAGTGCTCATATTGGGAGCAGGTACCTGCACAGGCAGGTGTTCCCATCCTCCAGGCAGTGCAGAACCTTCACAGCTCTCTGTGGAGATGGGCTATAATCCCAGAGTTCAATCCATCAAAGAGCACAATTGATAGGAAAAGCTGTGAAATTGTTGCCTCGGGAATAAGAAGAATATTGTTAAAAAATGGCTGAGCAATATGGGTATCTTGCTGTTCTCCAATTTGTCTGAGGTGAGGGTGGGAGCTTGGCCAGGGCATTTGGTGACAGACCCCACACACCCAGCTGACAGAGCAGCTGGCAGCAATTACAGCTCCAGCAGGGTATGAAAATGCTCCAGCTTCACTGTGGAAAAAAAAAAAAGGAAAGGGCATATAATGCATGGACAGAATATCTTGTCTTGGACAGTGCTGCAGAAGAGCTCCTTTAATAAAATGATGCCTCCAAAATCCTAATGGAGCACAGCACATGCCTGAAGAAGGGCTCTGGTTTGTTCCACCTCTCAGCCTCTTCCTGGCACATAGATTGGACAAATAAAATAATGGGTAGAATCCAGTCTTGAGAAGGTTTTCAGCACCATTAGGAGAGAGGTAAGAAAGAAAAGTGTTCTGGGAAGACAGGCACAGAGACATTTTATTGCAATATGTTGCTCTATCAGAACTGTTGCTCCAAAATAAAGTGGTGCACTGGTAACCTTAGAGACAAGTGCAGCCAGTGCTTGATTCAATAAACTTTCAGCTAAGGCAGGAAAGCCAGATCATTCTGTTATTTCCACAAAAGAATGATGAATTACGTGGTTTCTTACGGATTTTCAGTCCTGTGTGTAATTTATATCCTACACTTCAGATAGTCATTATAAGATAAGAATTGTTAAATATAATTCCACATTTGAAATAAGCAGTTACAGTAAAATATTTCATTTTTCGAAAGAGTGCAAATTGTTACATTTAAAGGCATTTACACTGCCTGGTTAACTGTTCTTCCTTTTGGGTTGTAGTAGACAATAAATGTATTGGGCTCACAGGTTTTTTAATTGGTGTGGAAATTGCACTGAACTTGGACAGGGGAGTTTATCTTTTTTCTTGTTGGAATTGCTTATGGAAATACAGTGAATCTGAATACCAGTGAAATATTTGAAGGAGGTCTTACAGAACAGCATATGAAAAATATAGAACATCATACAAAAAATGCAAGTATCTAGGAAGGTGAGGACCACAAATGAAGGAACAAGTACAGTAATTTGCCAGTATAATCAGAATTAGGCAAGACAAAAGAAAAGACAGTGTGGAAAATTGATCTAGGCAGAACTTTTAGGCTTAAAGGGAGCACTGTGAGAGAGCATATCAAATTTTGTAGCTGTGCTTTATCCTAAATTTTTCTCATTCAAGAACTTCTTTCTGAGATGAGGCTGGAACCAAAGTTGTGCACAGATTTTTTCCAGCAAGGAGCTGAGTCCCTATCAGTCATTTTCTTATTAAAAATAAAAAAAAAAATTAAAAAATCGAAGCCCAGAGTGTAGGCTAGGAGCTTAGCAATAACAAATTGGAAGAGCAGGGGTTCAGCTGATTTCAAGGAGCTCAGTGCTTCGAGAAGAGGGGAAACAGAGAGCAAGGTGCTGTTTATCCCAAGTGAAGAAGTTGAGATGTGGTTTGTAAACAGCATTAGGACAAGACTCTTTCTGTCTTTAGTATGATGTGATGAGAAGGTCTAATTTCTTTGGCATGCTAATGAGTATTCATTCGTTAGAGCAGAGACCAAGCCTGGGGGGCTGAGTGCCAAACACCTCTGGTGCTGAGTGGGTTCACAACCCAACACCTGACGAGAACACTTCAGTGCTCTCAGTGTTGGCCTTGCTTTCCCATGGCACTAGGGAAGAGTTTAAAAGCAGCCATGGCAGGAGGAGCAGTGGCAGCAGCAGCCCAAAGGCCTCCTTGGGAAAGCAGGGAGAGAAAGGGAGCTTTGTAGTTGAAGGGAGGAACTTTTCCTCTGCTTGCCCTTCTTGGGGAACAGGGAATCTGTCCAGGGAAGGGTTTGGGCTGATATTTGGGGCTGGAAGAAGCTGGTTCTCATATCTCCTCTTGTTGTCCCTGCAGGGTTGTTCTGGAAAAAGTGGGTGGTGAAATCCTGCTCTTCCGAGGGAGAAAGGAAGGTTTCCCAAAGTGGCCCTTTGAAATGTGCTCATCACCCTGAAGTGTTTGGGAAGTGGGTGGTGGCTGTTGACTGTGGGAGAAGGCAACTCCTCCCGTCCTTCACACACTTTGTGCTCAGCAGGGAAAGAAACTTCAGTGAAAACTACACAGGACCAGCGTTGTGAGCCAGCTACAGGCAGAGCTACAGCTTATGTAACCGTGGATTAATTATGTTTTTTTCCTCACCCTTAATACTATTTTATTATCAATAATTATGTTCTTTCTCTGAGTCTTAGGACTCATCACTGCTTTGAATATGTCGAACTAGTTCCACATTTTAACTGGATTTCTGTCAAGGATTGCTTTCCTATCACACAATCTGTGTGCACACTGTTACAGCTGGGCTCTCCATCTTCCCAAAGAAACATGTCTGCTGCCCTGCCCAAAATCTTGTTTGTGTACGAGAAGGAATTGCCTCACGTACAAAGTTGCTGTACAGCAGTGATACCTACTTCCTCCTGATTATGACTCTAATTAAACATTTGAGACTATGCCATCGTCATCTGGGTAGAACCAGAGCTAGTGCAGATCTTGGATGCAGGGACAATGTCCAGAGGGAAGAGGGGAGAACTGTAGTCTTTGAAATTCCCCATGAGCTGGGCTGTTGACCTGCAGGCAGGGTTGTTGCCTATGTCCTGCATGAGGTCTTTCCAGATGAAGTAGTACAGAGTCCTCAGATCCTGCAGGTAAGGACCTGTTGGTGTCAGCTGCTTGATCCTGGAGGGGATGAACCACTCCTCACCTCTGCTGAGGTACCTGACACATCTTGCCCCTTCAGTCCGTGAAAGAGGGAAATTGAAAAGCAAACCTCACCTCTTCCGGTGGCTCGGTTTCGGATTATGGTTTTGATGAAAAAGGTAATGCAGTCAACCTGAGCATGTCAAAAATTGATTCAATGATAAGCACCCACTTTTTTTTCAAGCCAGTCTCTCTTACAGTTTAATCCATCTGCAGAGCAAACTGTGACTGTCAATTAGTGTTTCTCAGCATGCCCGTCTTGGTTCCTCTGTAACTGTCATGGTGTGAGCACAGCCCCCTGGGAAGGGAAGAGAGCACATCTCAGAAATACTGATACACAAATTGCAGTATAAAATATGGCTGTTGATCAATCTGAAAGATTTAAGAGCCCTTTTCCAGCATCCTAGCTGAAGCTTGTAATTTGTACAGATAAATATTGATGTTGTTGCCATAGAAGCCTTCAATTCTTCACCAACTCCTGATTTGGGTTTTGCTCAGTGACAGGCTTGGGGTGAGGGGAAATACATGAGGATGTGTTAACAGGAAACCTGGGAACACTGTGTAACACACACTTGATTAGTGTTGCCCCTCCAATTCTGGTTCCAAATTCCATTAGATTAATTTTTTCTGGAAATATCTATGGATCCAAGGGAGCCATATCTGCGCCTCATCCAGCAACTGCAGTGGGACTCTGGTGCTACAAACATTTTTTTTGTAGATGAAGGAAAACTTGATGCCTGCAGGGTCCTTGTGTATTTCTGTATAAATATATACAAATATTTTGGTGCTAATTCAAGATACCTGTGTATTCTGAATATTACTTTGAAAGGGTGCGTGTGGAAGGAGTGGAAGGAGTTTTCCAGTTCTTTTTTTCCTTTTTTTTATTTCTCTGGCACTGGCTGCTTGTTGTGGATGCTGTACTGCTTTTGTGTTCTGTCCCAATTAACCTGCCACCTTCTCTAAATGAAGCTTGTACAAATGTTGCTGTGCATGACCACCAAATGTCACTGCACCTCAGCACACTCAACAGAGAGTTGGCTGTTTCTTGTTGCCTTTATTATAGCATTAAATTGATTATTTATACATTGATTATTAGAGCAAGTTCATCAGTTTAATGCTGTAATAAACCTGGCACTGAGTGTAGTTTTAAACATGTCAAAAGTATAAAAAATATGCATATGGCTGGACCTTTCTAAATTGCAGGACTGTGAACCAGACAGAGAGAAAAAACTGGAAGCTAGATGTGACATTTAATGGCCATATTAAAATCCCTAATAATAAATGACAAGGTAATTAAGGTAGAAAAAATACCCCAACAAAACTGGTTTAAGCAATTACAATAATGTCATGGAAGTAAAAGAACACATCCAACTTGTGGAGGGGGATATCAGATTGTCCAAGCAAATTGATTATTCGATTATCAATGTCTCATTTAAGTGTCTCCAGCTGTATAATGTAATGTATGAACTGGCACGTCTGACCATTTTAAGAGCTGCAGAGAATTATAAACTCCACTGGGTGATGCAGAAATATATCTACAGGTGATGCAGGGACCATGGATACAGAACAGATTAACATGGATGAGGAAAAAAGGGAAGGAGGTTTTATACAGTTGGTGCTGAAAATCTGTGCCAGACCCAGAGTACTGGAGAATTTAAACCCAGACCTAAGGGTTTATCTAGAGATAGGAAGGTTATATTTGATATAATTGTTTATTTATAAGATAAAATTCTTAGGAGTTGTTTATCCCTCTCAACTCCTTGCCGCTCCCCCTTTTGTTTCCGTTATTTTAATTATTCTGTTATTTGGCATTCATGTTGTTCCTTAGCATGCATCATACACCTTTTCAGGCAGACAGAAGCTGGGCTGTCCATCTGTATGAGTGAAAGCATTTGCACAAAGGTTTTCAGAACACTGCTAAACCAAACTTCTAACTCTGTCCAGGTGAATGCTGTAACACTGTACTGCACATCTCAAAATGCCTACAATGGGAAACTAAAATTCTGCTGGAGATCATGAATGTTAAAACCCCAACTTTTATGATGAACTACAGTGCCCGAAGGAAAATACCCAGAGAATTTACCTGTTCTCTTCCTCCTCCCTCCCTGTACAATCTTTGTCCTTCAGAAGCAGCGAGGGCTCAGCTCTCTGAGCTGAGCTCCTTAGCCTGTTAAAATGCAAGAGATACACGGCACAAAGGCTTTTAGTGGATACCTCAGGAAAGAGATAATCTGGGTACTTAATTTGTTTCTGTAGCAATTAGTTTTAAAAAATGCATAAACCATTAAGGCTAAATTTTTCTCAATATAACTGCTCTTAAAACATGCTCAAGTAAAAAATTATCCTGCCTAGCTGACTGTCTTGACAGCTTTGCAGCTGGATTCCTCTGTGTTCTAGGCATAGGTTTCCTTTACAAGTCTCTCATTCAGCATTAAGGGTTCCATTTAAAGCAGCTGATGGTGGGAGTGTGGGAATTGTCCTCTCACTCCCTCCCCATCAATGCTCCTCAGCCCTTCTGCAGCCACCATCAGCTCTGCAGGGGGATTTCAGCAAGCATGAATCCTGCTGTGTGTGAGGTATGTGGCCTTCTAAGAACTCTTGTAACAGGGTGAGTGATCCTCCAAGGGCTGCAGTCAAAGCTCCATGAAGTCAGCAGGTACCTTGCAGTGGTGCCTTCAGAGGGTTTGGATCAGACTTTTCCTGCTCTCTTGTCCTAACATCCCTGCCCTAGTCTGGTGCAAATTGCACAGTGACAACACAGAAAGAACCATGTTGGTCTGATTACAAAATACTGAGAAAATACTACTAACGAGTTCTTTTGTTCCCTTTGAGAGGAGAAATTCACCTACTGCATTTGCTAAGGTGCTTTTCTCATCATCTGAATGTGCTCAAGGGGACCAGAGGTTTCTGGGTTTGGGAGCTGTGCACAAGTGAAGCCATTGCTAACTCTGACAGAGATTTTGGGCAGTGATAGACACAGCACTGTCCCCTTCTGCAGATACCTCATGTGAGGCAGTAACTTCTAACATGCCTCATTCTGTACTGTAACAGGGAGATCTGTTGCTGTGTGTTATGTGCTCTTTCTGCCAGAATGAAAGTATTAGGTGTGGGACTTGAAGTCTTGCTCACCCATTTGTAAACAACCCCTAAGGAGGAGTGATAAGGGTTATTAATGTTTCAGCCAATTTAGTCTGACTTGTTCACAGTCTCCCTAATCCCTTTCTAACCATAGTGAAGCACAGCTCTTCCAACCTGAAAGACCAAGCTACTGTGTCCAGTGAAATTGCAAAGATAACTGTTCTCCCGAGCTAAGTTTACATCATAAATTTCAAAATATATCACACATTTACTTTTCATATTTTACATTATGGCATAATAAGAACACAGCCTAACTACTGGTTCCCATGTGTGCAGCAGAGGAACAGACCCACAGTGATGTGGAAATGCACAGAAAAGGAGTGATGTGTTTACCTTAGACACTTCAATATATTGGCACATTGCCTGTTCTTGCTGTACCAACAGAGTATTTGTGAGGGTAATGGCAAAGGGAGTAAACAAAATAAACTCTCTGCATTATACACATGGTTAAATAATTATTTGTATTGATTCTCAGAGCATTCATGTTCAGCAGAAGTGGAGTGTATTATTACCATTGTGGATTGCATTCTGTTTTATGAGAAGGTGGGAATAAAGAGCAGGAGCAGCTGAGCATCTCCGGGGTGCCTGGTGAGACTGGAATATGGGAGGGAAGCTGAACACACTGACATGGGCTTCTCATCCTTGCTGATGACCAGGCTGAGTGCTGTGTGGAACAGCAAATGTTTAACACAAGAGAGGAAAGAATAAACAATTATCACAGTAATTAAGCAGCCCAGAAAAAATTTACTGGATCTTACTCCATCTTTTTCTTCCAGTGGCTGCCGTGTCTCATCCCATGTCTATTGCTGTTGTTGCCTGTTTCATTCCTCTTAGTTTTAAAAAAGTTTTGAAATTTTATGATAGACTCAATGAAAAACAAAAAATAACTGTGTCACTTCCCTCCCTCCTGCTGTTGCCCACATTTCCCTCCTCCTGGTTGGTGTTGAGGAGTCAGGTCCTTTGCCACCCTGATGGAAAAGCTTCTGTGACTGCTTTTATTTTCCATCTCCATCCTCCCCAGTACCTTTGGGTGTTTTTGAGAGACCGTATTTGTCAGCTCCCATGAATGGGAGGTTACCAGAAAGAATAATCAGGAGTGAAAATATCTATATTCTAGGGGAAAACCTGCACTCATTACCCATGGCCAGAAACGACCTCTAGCTGGTATCTGCAGTGTGGAACCAAGTGGGCTCTTTAAATGAATCCAGGCTACATGTATTTGAGGACATCTCTTCAGAGTGAGTAAGAAAAGGTTTTCTGGATTTGTAGGGTAAATGAATCCACCAGTGTTTCACCTCCAAATGCAAGTAAACCCCTTTACCTGTTGTAGATACAGACACTTCTGCCTGTATAAGAGATTGAAACACTGCCTCTTCAAGAGATTGAAGGTCTCTGACAGCAGCAATCGGTGATATAAAAAATGAAGAATGGTTTTCAAGACTCATCCATCCCTAAGCTTCTCTCAGTGACATCCCTGCTCTCTCTTTGGAGCATCTCTTGGATGAACACATCTCAAGGAAGCATCTCTTGATTAACACATTTTTTCTCCTGCTGTTGACAGCTCTGTTTTCTGCCAAATTTTTACTTTCAGGAAACTTACTTGTATTTTATTTTAAGCTCTTAATCCTGATGAAAACCAATGCAATAAAGTGATGCTCCCTTATTTGATGGGCATTCAAAATGTGTAGCCTCCTGCTTTATTCATGTCTAGTCTTCCCAGGAATTGATACCATGAGCCATGCTCCCTGGGATATGGCCACCTTATCCCAAAGTCTGCTCAACTTCAGAGGATTGACTGCACTGATTTACTGGAGCCACAGGTACTCAGGGTAAGCTCTTCTCATGACACTGGCCAGCTCAGGAAAGCAAAGTAGCCAGATTACCAGTGGAGTGACAGTGATTTTCAGTCATGCTCGGAAGTCCCAAAGGACTCTGGGTCCTGCTGCCTAGGAGCACTGTCCTCAGAGAGGTGGTGGTAGAGGGAGGGCAGTAACAGAATTTGTCCTGTCTATAACAGCTTTGAGTGGAGATCCTTGAAGACACCCTAGTTTGCATGTCAATCTGTATCAGCCTATAATTTTGATGGCTTATATTTGTACTGAGAGGTGTTTACAGGTGAGTGAGGTCTTATGTACGACAGGGATGTGTAAATACAGATTGGTAATGTGCAGTAAAATCCAGTGTTTATTTAAAAAAAATGACAGAGACAATTGGGGCAAGTTCCTCCACTTGCATTTGAATGGTCTTTTTATCAGCTTTTGGTGTCTCATTTACTCACATTTCCAGTACACAGTACCATTTTCTACAGAGGGTTTTCTCTCTCCTTCATGAGGGCTTGATAGCAAGAGGGGTAACAGACTCGCTCCTATGAAAATCAGCAACAATCCCATGGATTTCCTTTGGATTCCCTCCTTCCTTTCAAAGTCTGATTCAGTGCTTTGCATGGATGTGAACTAACATTTTGGCCATCCAAAGGAGGCAGCTATGTGCACAATCCAGCTGCTCCTCTACAGGCTGAACTCTGCTCTGTAAGGGTCCCCTCTCTGCTGTTGTCCCTGGTGCCCCTGCTCAGCTCCTCCCTGCAGGTGGCTCTCGGTGTGTCTGGAGGGGAGAACCTGTCATTACTGGTGATAAAGGGCCAGCCATGGCTCTGCACAGCCACACTGGTGGATGCAGTGACACAAAGCTTGTCACTGTGGTGCAGTCAATAGCATGGGCATAAGGGCTCGGAGCTGGATCCTCTGCTCTCTGCCATCTGCTCTAGGTGTTTCAGGATGCAAAATCCTCAAAGCAGAAACTGCTTCACACAAAATGTCTACAGTGCTGAAATGGTGCTGTGTTATGATCTGCAGGAGCCTAAGTTACCTTCCTTATACAGAAAATCTTCCAAAAAGGCAGAATTCTTTCCAATACCACACAATAATCACTGCTTTAGGGTGAATTTGGGAATTTAGGCTGCTAAGCACTGATGCATAAGTGTAACACACTAATTCTATTAGTAGTTTGCCTGGTATAAGTTTCCAGTTTAGTTCCCTTGTTGTCTGATTTGCAAATGCAAATCTCCACTTGGGAAAGCAGTGGAAATCGTGGAAAGAAGGTCTCACTCTGATCATGCACACCCAGACTTTACATGTACAAAATGATTGCCCTTTGTAACTCCTGGATTTCCTGAAGACAGCTTTCATCTTAGGCTATATGGTTCTGTATTTGATTCCATCATCAAGAAGCAAAATGTTTCATTGCACCCTGAGGTTTTGCTTTGCTGAGTAAGTCTTCAAGAGCACTGACACTTCAGGAGGCAATGTGGATTGTAAAGGTTTAATGTAGGAGGAACCATTATTCTGTCCTTCTCTTTGTGCCCCTTAGTTATGCTATTCTCATTTACCAAGCAAGCAGACTTGAATTCAAATAACTTGGGGTAATTTAAAAGATAAGATTAGAATCTGGAGATACCTAGAAAATATGGTTCTGAGGGCAGGAGATACTTTCTGTTCCTATGCCATATAGAACTTGGTGGAGAGGTGACATATTTAGAGATGCTGATGATTCTTTCTCAGAAGCTGAAGGAGAAAAAATCAGCTGGTGGTTTAGTTGTGAGTAGTTCATTGGCCCTGGCATATGGTTTATCTGTAGAAGAGCTCATCTGTATCAGTGAACATACAACATTTCTATGCAACATCCTCAAGATGGAAGACAAACACTAAACAATATGGTGTTAAGTTGAGAAAAACAGTTAAAGGAGCAGCTTGCAGGACATAAAGATTGTTTAAAATATTCTAAGAGATGCCTGGAGTGAACACCTTCTTTAAAAAAAAAAAAAAAAGCAAGCTTGTTTAGAAGAAAAAAACCCAGCCATCCAGGTAAAAGAGAAGTGTAAAAGATGCTATTAGGAGTAATAAAGATGCAGTTTAAAATGTGAATAATATGTAAGAATGGGAGAAAAAACAAGTTCAGATAGCTGAAATGTAAAGTACAGTAGATGGATCATAAGAAATTTCAAGACATGGTTTTCTGAAGGCCTAAAAGCTGATGATGGAAAGCTTCCCAAATCCTGTGGAGGTAGAGAGCCTGCAGGATGCCCGTGGGACTGGGGTAGGAGTGGGGGAAGGGGTGTAAGGGAGCATCATGGGCAGGTGCAATGAATCTCTGCACAAGAGTTCAAGGCAGAGATGGGACCGTGCTGAGACCTCAGCAGAAACATTTTTAAAGCAAATCAATAAAATTTACAGTTACAAATTGCTGGGCTCAGATGCTCGTGCCCTAAAGCTCTCAGAGGATCTCAAGTGTAAAGCTGATGAACTATTTCTGGCAGTAGGTAGTGTTTAAATACATCTTAGTAGCAGAGAGGAGAGAGGCAAACGATGCCAATCTTTAAAAGCCTGTAATGAGGAGGGTGGAAGCCTGAATTCTGCATCCAACACAGAAACAGGAGCTGTGGAAAGAAAGGGAGGGAAAAACTCATGGTTTGGGATGATACTGTGGGAAAGAGATGTCAAGAATTTTGCAGAAACCCCCTCTGTCCTAAGAGTCAAGGCAGATGCACAGGACTGTCCTGCCATATATCACTTCTGGATTTTCCAGCGAGGCCCTTCACCAAATTCTCTTACTGACCTGAACTTTTATGTCATAGAAAGGTTGGTAATAAAACTACATTAAAGGTGGGAAACAAAGGTGAGAACTAGTTATTTAGTTATTCCATGAAAATCTGTGTTGGAATGTGTTTGAGATGCTCATAAACAAAGGAAAAAGACAAAAAAAACCGAAGCCAACAAAACAACTCTGCTGATGACACAAAGTTGCTTTGTTCTGACAAGCCCAAAGCTGACTGCCAACACATACAGAAGGATCCTGTGATCCTGGATGACTGGGCAATAAAACTGCAATGAAATTCAGCAGCAATAATGCAAATTAATGCATAGAGCAGAGAAATTGTTCTATTTTTGTGTATGGTAGGCTCTAACTGCCCTATTACTATGCAAGGGAGAGATCATGAAATCATTCTGGATTGTTCTCTGGGTACTGCATGAAGTTCAACAGCAAGCAGACCAAGTAAAGCATTAGGGATTATAGAGGAAACATAAAGAATAAGGAAGAAAACATTATTATGCAGTTGTAGAAATCACATTTTAGGAAGCCATCCAGAAAACTTGAATACTGTGTGTATTGCTATGCTCCCTCAAAAAAGATGAGATAGAACTAGAAACACTGGCAGTCAGAAATTGTGAATACTTACTTTATAAATATGATGCACAAACAAATAAATATCTCTTGACATCTAAATCTTGAGACCAGAGTCACTAAAGATCTGCTTGAAATGTTTCCCAGAAAATATCTTCATCAGAATTGGCCAACACCATGAATAAAAAAATATTCATTTGTTATGACTCTTGTTAAATGAAGTGAAAATTCAGGGAAAGTTGGTCTAAGAGCATTGAATGTTTTTCCAGAGAGAAATCACACAATTTTAGCCAAAAGACATTTTTGGGTTTGTGTATTTTTTAGCAAAATGTTTCACCCAACAGGCATGAAGGATCTGCTGTGTGAGGTGATACAGGGCAGGTAAGTGAGGAGAGCTGGCACAGCTGGCATTGCACAAAGTTCTTTGTTAAAGATGAAAGGAAGGACTCGGATTGAGAGGTGCTGTAACCTGCTAATTGTGGCATTTTCCATCACCTTCTAGAGGTGTAGCACCGTTGTCCTTGCTGGTTTTTTTTCCCCAAGCACTGTCTTTCAGCTCCTGCTAAGTCAGGCACATACCAGGGGATACAGTGGTACTGCTCCCTGGAGTGTCACTGTTAGAGGGTCTAATCCCTGGTGTAACATCACAGTAAATGTCAAACTGCTTCACTGACATCCAAGGATGTTCCCAGGGTAATTTCCATACCTTTCAACACTGTGTCGTGCTAAAGTCTGCCTTTTATATTAAAATAAAACAGGAATACAAAAGCAGCAGTGTACTCATTGCTCTATGCCATGGCAGGTAAGCCAACTGAAGTTAATTAAACTTAGATTTAATTAAAGTTTATATAAGCTAATAAAAATCTAGGTTATGGAACATTGTTTGATACCAGGATTTTTTTTTAAATTTAATTTTATTGATTTGTGTGGTATGACTTAGAGGGAATCCTCAGTTCTGGCATGGAATTATATGATTAACTACAGACAGATGAGGCAAATTAGAAGTTAATACAGCATTAAATAATTTAAAATGTTTTCCATTCCATAAAAACAGAACTGGAAAATGCTAAACCCTGCTCTAAACTGCCTCTTTCATCATGCTGTTAATACATTATTAGAGTAAAGTGGTACTTTTTCAAGTACTTCACTGAATAGCACCTATCCATTATGAAGCAATAAATGAATTGAGGAAAACAAGATGTAGAACAAAAGACTTCTCAAATGAACAATAAGAAGTCAGTTCATAATGCAAGTAAAAGGAAAATAGACGTGGTCTGTGACATTTTGGACAATGTATACACACCTAAAAATGTGAAGTGCCATTGATTTTCCAGGCCTCTTGAAGTGAAGCCCTGCTGAAACAGAAGTCAGAAAGAATTCAACATCACCCAGGGGAGGCCAGGGAGTCTAGAACCCTGATGGAGATGTCTCAGGCCAGGTGACCTGACAGATGAAAGTTTGGGAATCACACTTCCAACCTCAGCATCTCAGCAAGCCCTCATCACCACGTGGATGTTTCTGTCCTGCACTTTAGGATCAGAGAATCTTAAATGTTTTTAAGCACTTATTTACCTCTCAAAGGATTGAGGCACCTGATGTTTCCTAGGCAAAATCTATTTCCATCATTCCAGTTCAGTTGCTGCTGGTCCAGTGAGCAGGAATTTGATTGTCTGTTTTAATAGTGGTGTCTCTCTGACACCTGACTTGCAGAGTTATAGTGAGATGGGTTTGACTTGGAAGAGCAAAGTGAGTGAGAATTCAGCTTCTCGATGAAGAAAACAGTTGGTTGTGTGATTGGCCATTTCTGTCCAGCTGAAAATGTACATAATTTTAAAACACTTGGGGTAAAAAAGCACTATATGACACAATATAGTTATTATTTCTTACTGCTGGCAAAATGAGGGGAAGGTGCCCAGTTTACCCTTTACACGAATCCTAAGAATGAAAATTGAAAAATTACTGAAGATGAAGGACAAAAAGAAGACAGCTGAGCAGTTTTATTTTTACATTTGCTGAAAAAGAGCCAGCTGCTGAAAGGCTTTGCTCTTAAAACCAGATATCTTTTATTTTGTACCTCTTTTTGCTGAGAGCTCCCCCATGGTTGCTTCATTAAAGAAAATGACAAGCTAAAGCCTGGGAGGAAATGTATCCTGGATGTGTGTTCTCCTTCTGATTTGTATCCAAGGACAAGGCAGGACTGAATCCCACACTGGAGAACAGCAAGAGTCCTGCAGGTGAGTGGGTGACTTAAACTGTCTGCACTGAAGGGACAGGATGCTGTGGAATTCCTGCCTTTATATATATATATGTGTATATATACACATTTATACATGTCAAGAAAGAGAGGAGAGCATTTCACAAAAGGTACTTTAGGGAAAATGGAGTCTGGTATTTTTTAGGCTGTAAGATAGAAGCATTTGTGTGGTGTTACTGCTATGGATACATCACAGCAAATCAAGGATTTTCACTATTGCACCAAAAGTGAAAAAAACCCCCAAGCCCTGAAGATTAAGTTATTTTTTAAAAAATCATTAGTAGTCTAATGTATTTCATAACCATGGGAGAATGGTTATAGTTTCTTCATGTCTGTGCCGTGAGAAAATTTCACAGCTTCTTACAGAAATTCAAAGCACGATTATGAAACTCCTGACTTTTGTCCTCTCTTCAGTTTCTCAGGGAAAGGCCTGGCTTTAAAAGCAGTGAAAATCACCATATTTTATTGTTGGCTTCCTGTCTAAGGACAGTTCTGAGGCTGAAATTAGGCTGTCTGAAGATACTACCTCAGTCCAAAGTTGTAAAAACCGCCAACATTATTTTCCTTTTTTATTTTTTCTCAGACATGGAATGGAAGTCTTTGATTCTGTAAAATTTTAGGGTGATTCTAACAGTGCAGGGGTGAAATCAGTCATAAAATGGCCTTCAAACATGCCTGGTCTCCCTAGAAGGCAGCTGGGGAGGAGAGGCTGGATGAGCCTGATCTCTCTGTACACAACTGAGAAATTCCCAGCTAAATTAAACTGTCTTTTGTAAATGTAACTCAGGGATGCAGACAAGAGGCAAATCTGAAACTGCCTAACAAAACTAGAAAGTGGGAGCACGAGAGGAAATTGAACCTCAAAAAGGCCATGTGGATGCAACAAATTGTTCAAACCCCTGGTGTTCTGTAAAGAACCATCCTCAGAAATCTGTCTCTCCACCTGCATCTAGCATAAGTAACAAAAAAACCCCATTAAATTACATGTCTGAAAGGTTTTAGATACCCTTAGAACTCTTTTCAGAATAAGAGTTTGTGTATGAAAACCTAAATTCAGTCCCCAGCAATGGGTTCCCTACTGCACTCAGTTCATGCTCATTTTTTGCACATACTACCTTAGGGAGATTTCTAGTGCAGAAACTGCAAACACTTGTGAATTATGAATCTTTTCTTTATTCTCCTGCTCATTTAAAATATTCTCTCAAGCAGTTCATAATGTTTATTTGGTTTTGTTTTGATTATTAAAGTTTCTAACATTTTAATACATTAGAGAATGGGTAAAGCTCTTTTCTCAGTGCAGTGAGAGAGTATAAATTAAATGAGATGTGGAAAGTTTATCTTTTGCTTTGTGAATCTGTTCATTTGCAATGGCTGAATTAGTTCATTTTGCATGTTGATAGAATGTCTTGTTCAATCTTGGAAACCACACAGTATCTTTTTTTTTTATTTATTGAAGGTGGCTTGTGCTGTGCACACCATTAATTTGAGAGGAAGATGGTATTGTCACAGGGAAAGGGACAGGGACAGATTCTGATTTGGCTTTGCTTTGGATTGTACATTTGTATACATCTGCCTGAGAAATTGCTCTGGATTTTTACTATAATTCATAAAGTAAGACTGCAGTGAATCTATTTGCTGATTTCATCTGATTCTCTGAAGACTTTCCCTCTCTGTATGATTCTTACATATTTTAGTACTGCAGGTCCCTCTCTGGCCCTTCTTGACTGCCTCTTCTACTTTGATTTTGCCTCAGATTTGAGTCTTATTTCTATATTCCTACCCAGGATCCTCCAGAAATATATCCCTTCACATTGCCTTTAAGTTTGACTGAGTCAGTCATTACCAAAATAGACAATATTTCTAGTTCTGGGTGTTTGGAGGGTTTCTGAGAACTGTGATGTGCAAAACATTTGTAGAAATAAAAAACAGAATTATTTATTTAATTAAGTTTGACCTAGTTGTGTTATCCTTTTTGTTTTTGTTGTTTTTGTTTCTCTTCACCTGTATGTATCTCTTCCATACAAATATATTCTATCTATCTGTCTATTTATCTATCTATTTATCTATCTCCTGGTTATTTGATCTAGTCAGCATTACTATTTGTGTCAAATATGGGCAGTTGTATTTGCTGTTGCAAAGAAAGTGTTTTAGTTTTCCTGATGTCCTTTGCCTTTGTTTTTTACTTTATAAGTCCTTCAAGACTGAGAACTGCATCATCCTCTCTGACCTGCTGGCACAAAATTTATTGACAGCCTACCTAAAGGAAAGGCTGATGGATAACAAGAATAGGAGGAGGTGTAAGTTTGATGGATGACTTGGGTCTCAAAAGCCTGTGATCAGTTCAGCAATTGCCTTTGTCCATTTGAGTTATTCAGGAATCATGTTAGTCCTTTCCTCTCCTCAAAACAAATAAATCAGTAATAGTAAATCTTGTAAGTTTGTATTGTGACAAATGTGCCTCCAGGCAGTGTGCAGGAAGGTGGGATGGGGCCAGCTGGGCCAGGACTAGGTCACAGAAAGGAAAAGGAGACCTTTTCAGCTTTTGATCTCCAGTCTCATGCTCCCCCTTACGTGCTTTTGTAGTTGTCATAGGTGTTTTACACAGGCATTGAAGACAAATCACATTTCCCACAATTCTTTCTAGAAGATGGTTCTGATGGAGATTTGTGCCAGTCCTAACAGGAATACTCATTAAATCATTTTCTTTCTTTTCAGCTGAACTTAATTCCAATTTTCCAGCTTAAATATCTAAAATAGTCACTCAAAAATTTAAACAATGCAGTGGGAGGGACCAAAACTTCCGATTTCTGTCTTCCTGAGGGATCTCTCCTCACCAGGATATATAAACTCTTGCTTCTCATTCACATTTCTTTCCCACTGACTCTTGAATTTGTTATTTGTTTAATTTGTTATTGTAACTTCATGGCAATACCTAGAATTTGCTCATACAGCTGCCCACTGGTCTTGCAGGAGGGGGCCAGGGAGTGCAGAGGAGCATCTCAGCCTGCCCATGGTACTTCTGCATGGGCTGATGAAGCTCAGGGGGTGAGAGTGAGGTCTGGGGCACAGATTCCCTGATTTGCTTCAGACTTAGGGTTTACTGGGGAGTTGGTGTCCAGCTTCTTGTAGACCCACAACTGAAAACGTCAGAAAAGCTTCTTTCCATTTTTCCCTTTCTCAGCCTCCCTCCCATGCCTGTGGTACCTGTCCTCATCTCTGGGGAGCAGGGGTAATTCAAAGGTGACTGCATGCAAAGATCAGGCTGAAGGTGTGGGGAGGCCAGTGTGCAGGTCACTGGCCATGACAGTGCCAGTCACACGAGAGGAAAATAGCAGAAACCCCATCTGGAGAGTCAAAGAGATAATTCACAATGCTTCTGAGGGCTGCATGGCAGAAATGTGATAGGAAAGGCAAGAATGTGCTGGACAGATGCAGCCTTTCACCTGAGCCTGTGTGAAGCCATTGCTGAATCTGGGAAGTGCTAAGGGAATTCAAAGCACCATCCATCACCAGAGAGCAGGAGTGCAGGGCTGTGTGCTGAGCCCCGAGCAGACTGAGCTTTCTGTGATGTGAGCTGCACGTACAGGAATCCAGCCTTTACTCTTGGACAGCTCTTCCCCTCTCTTCCCCCAATTCCACCTGTGCTTTCTGTGCTCAGGCTAAAATTCTCACTCTCAAAATTTAACAAGGAAGTCATGGTTATTGCCATCCCCCCAGAGGTGGATAATTCATGCAATGATGAAAATATGTCTAAGTTAACAAGCTGACTTCTCCTCTGCTGCTGCCTGCATCACACTGTGCCTGGGAGTGGAGGAGTGGGAGTGCTACCCTGGCTTGGTTTGCTGGGAGCCCTTCTGAAATCCAGAGGCAAAGCAGGAGTTGAACTCTGGCAATTTTTTTTTTCTTGAATTTTTTGGGGGTTTTTGACCTCATTTTCAGTGGTTCAAAACTAATCACCTTCCGACACTGTGTCATTTATGACAACGGCACAGGATTCCAGAAAATTACTTTCTGCTATAAAATTGACCCAAAAAAATTATTAGAAAAAGGGGAAGAGTATTAGCCCTACATCTACTTTCTCTCTTTTCTCTTCATTTTTTTTCTGAACAATAACAAAAAAATTTCATGGTGTTTTTCTCAGTCTCACTTCAGTTTCTTGTACAGATGTACAGCAGCAGCCCCACTCAGAATCTGGTTTAATTAGGCTGCATGCAGAAACCACACCTGTAAGCACAAATGGTCCTTCTGAAGAGCCAGTAGAGGACTGCACTTCCAAAGATACTATTGACATTTTTGGCCCTTTCCACCTAAAATCTATTTTTAAAAAGAAAATTTTAAAGGTCGCTCGCTGCAGCCTTTCTCAATCAGTCTCCCTAAAGCCCCTAAATGCCTTAGATGACCCTCAGCCCTAAGACATGTTGGAAAAGGGAGATGTCAAACAGTAATGGAGCCTTTGAAACACACTTGCTGTCTGTAACCCAGGAGTTAACCTTGATGTACATTCTGAAAATTGTTATCCTGTTTCAATTGTTTTACTAAGGGGCAAAATAATTTAACCAGAAAATGTGGAGAAGGTATTTTTCATCCTAAGGATGGCTGGACATGGGAGCAGAACTGTGGGAACCAAAGAGCTGGTGGAGCCTCCTTCCCTGGACTTGACTGGAGAAGACCCTGAGCAAGCTGCCCTGCTGGTCCTACTTCAGGCAGAAGAACTGCCAGGTGTCAGCTAAAATCACTCTGTGCTGCTGGCTGATCTAGGAGACATGAACAATCTGTTAGATCTTTTTGCCTCCTTTGTTCCCTTAGACAGGTCTGTGCATTTCTAGAGCCAGCAGGCAAGGCCAAAGCCAGGCAAATCCCGTGGCAGCTCCACTGTGATTTAATGAGCCACTCCAGCCCACTGAGGACAAGGCACTGTTTCTTATTTCCAGTTTCACCGTGAGGAGGAACGGAGCAAAATGTTATCGTGTTTGTGACTTGCAGAACACTGAATCAGCATCCCAAGGGCAGCAAAAGAGGGTGTTTATAGTCATCTTGAGGTGCTGTTCTCCAAAGGTAGGCAGGGAGCTGCTGTCTGAAAAAGCTGGAACTGCTGTGCCTGGGCTGTGCATGTCACTGTCCTCGTGGTGGAACCAGGGGCACGTGTGCCTTCTGTGGAGCACAGGGAAAATGTGACACAGTCAATACAGATGAAGCAGCAGAGCCTGTGGCCACTTTGAGGATGCAGGAAGAAGCAGTGCAACTCTCAGGTGTGTTCAAGAATAGAGAAAAAAAAAAGCCCAAAAAGCAGTGTTGTGATGACATGATCATTACTATTTGTCGATCTTTGGGGATTTTATAAGTGGTTTATATCTTTTATAGTGTTGTATGGTCAGATGTAAGACCTCAGTGGCTCTCTGGGGTGTTACAATGCACATTGTGGCTTCTGCTGTTCTCAAGGCTGACTAGCTGAGGGCTGATAAGCACTGATAGGCACTACAGGTGAGGTGTAAATATTAAAATCTGTTGAGATGGCATAACTTAGCCTTCTGATAAGCCCACAGTCTGAAAGCTTTTGCTTGCAGAACCAGTTTACTGCACACAATGACTGATAAGAATCAACTTTCTCACACAGTACTCTGTGAAAAATTTTCTTTGGGATAAATGGTTGAGACACAGCAAAGAGGGATTCAGGGAGGTCTGACACATCCTGGGGAGGGGTTGTTGTGATGACTCTTGTCTCTCCCACACTCTGCCAGTGGCCTTGCTGTGTGGCTCTGTTGGCATTGGTGGTGACTTGGGTCACATCTGACACTGGAAGTTAGATTTTCTAGTGTGAAATGGGATGGATAATACCCTATATACATCTGTAAAGCACGCTGATGTCTGGAAGGCAAACAAACAAAAAACCCAGTCAAATAAAGAAAATGTATGTGATCAATACAAGGTCATCAGTTGCTCTGCAGGAAAAATAGGCAATCTATGTTCTTTTGCAGAAATACAGAAATTAGCTCAAATTGCACAGGCTTTGGATTGTGGCTTCTTCACTGAGTGCTGTGTTTGACTGACAGGTGTAATTTGAAAGAAGAAAGGATGCTATAAATATTTTTAAAGACAACATAGCTCCATCTCTGAGTATAGAGGTCTTTCTGCCTCACAAACTACATATAAAGATGCATGTCCTTAGGAGACAGTAAGTAAAGCAGTACTGAAGCTTTTATCTCTCCAAACCATTAAACACAATGACAAAAATAAAGGTTGTTCACATAATACCTTACAAATGGAAAATGGAAGACCACTTAAAATGATGCTGTGTGATATATACACCCTGTATGCTAAACCCCTGACATGAAATTTACCACCTTTCTGATTGCTAATTTAATCAATCAGATGTAATCACTTTAATTATCAGGAATTCCTGAAATATTTTAGTGGTTTTTTGATTGATGTGATGAATGATATTTTCAGTTGTTGGCTTGTTAATATTAAAGATGCTCTCACTGAGCATCTCAGGTTGAACTACTTGCTTCGTGATGCTGTGGGGAATCTGCCCTCAAAGGCTTTATCTCCCCAGAGATTCTGAATTAGGCAATAGATTCTCAGGATGAAAAGCAGAGCTCTCTGAGGAAAAGATGTTATAATTTACCACATGGACAACCAAGTTCATTCACAGGGTGCTTGCTTACAGATTCCTGTGGAAAATCCATACAAAATCAGAACATTTGGGCTATCACACAAGCTGTTTGAAAGACTCAGTCTGAGGAATGAGATCACAGGAATGTAAGCTTGACTTTCCTAACCAGAACTGGCAGCTGCTGGGCGATATTAGGCTAGTTTGTTATGAACCCCTGAAAGCCCACAGTGAGTGACCCTCTGCTCACCACCAGATGGTCTGTGTGTGGTCACCACCAGATGGTCTGTGTGTGGTACAGTCCCCCCTGATAAAAGACTGAGGAAGACCTGTAGGTTTCACCAATTGAAATTTAATGAGGAGTGAAAAGTACTAGGTACAGGTTTGAAAGATGCTTGCCTGAATTTTTTTTTCCCCATCTTCCAAACGACCTTGCATTTTTAATGGCTGCAGATTAACACCAGTAATGAATCCCAAGTGTCTAATGCACATCAAGACTGGGTTCAGGAAACATTAAGGGGTACCTAGGAAGAGTCATAGATTACACACAGAGTACAGGAATGATCTTGAAGACAAAAAGTTAATGATTAAAGAAAAAGCAGAAATGTTGTTCCCATTCCCAAGGTTAGGAAAAATAAATCAGAAGTGATTGCTTTCCCCAATTGCTTGTTTTGGGATAAGAAACTTGACATAGCTTTAATGATAAAACATGGAAGGACTTAGGGCCTGCATCAACACTCACGAAATTCAGGGACTGCTGGCTTATGCCAGCAGGGTGCCCTGGCCACACTTTACTCTTGGAGGGCTTATGTCCTTAGAGAGCTATTGGGGAATACTGAATTACTAATATGGAATCACAGATGTGTCTGCTGTGATGAAACACCGCTCTTCAAGCTCCACTGAACAAAATGCTTCGATTTCAGAGTAGGAAGAGGCAGATATGGGAGAGGGACCATCCATTGGTGCATTTGAATGGGCTCAGAGGTTGATGCAAGCTGAAACAGACAGGAGTTGTCACAGAGCTTGATTTGAAGGTGCTGACACCCAACAAATTGAGGTGGAAGGATGCTCATTAAAACTAACGACCATAACAGGAAACCCAGTCAAAGCCAAATGAAGAGGTGGTAACTGACAGGAAATTGATCCAAAAGAAACTTTAGAAACACTGGTAGGTGCGGCTCAAAAAATGTTTTTTCAAAGTTAAAGGAAAGATTGTTTACAAGCCCAAAAAGATTTGTTTGGAGCAAATGAGTTTAAATTTTTAAAAAAATCATTTTTTTTATCTGAAAATTATAGATAGATTATAAGAAAGCTGGTGAGAGAAATAAAAGGGAAGGAAATATATGATCATATCTGACCAGCAAATGCTTGAGGTCCCATCCTGTTGGCTTTATCAAATTGTTAAAAGTAAAATACTTTAGGAAATGCTACAATTTGGAATGAAATTACACATTCTATCTATAATTGGAATTAAAATGATGCCTTCTGCGTGAATTTTGAAGAATGGGAATATCAATCAATAGTTCTGCTCCCATCCACACCTGCTGAAGGCTGAGTGTCCTGTCTCTAAACCAGCAAAAGTTGCATTCTTTGCAGCATTGAAAAATTGTGCTGTATGAAACAGCTGGAAACAGCTACAAAATCCTCCTTGAAGCAGCACAAACCCAGGGTGTTGTACAGTAAGTGTGATCCTTTCTCCAAGTTCAATTCCATCTGCAGTGGGGCTGGTAGTGCTGCGAGGAGCAGTCAAGCTGGGATGAAAGATGACTGAAACAGGCCTCTGCTCCTAAAGGGATTGCTTCTGCTTGCCTCAAAGCCATAATGATCTGGATTTTATTTCTTTCCCTGTGATAGCTCTGGCTCATCTCTGCTGTGGAACAGAGGGGATTTCCTTGGCAAAGCTCTGATCTCTTTGTGGTCTGGGAAACCACGAGGGCACATCCCAAGCGATGTCCGGGTTGTGCATCCCAGTTTCTGTGGTGTGAAGTACCTGCTCTGAGGAGAAGGGGGCAGAGCAAAGGTGTGGAGCCAGGTCCCACAGCAGCCCAGGCAAGTAAACCTTTTTCATCCAGGAGCCAGGTTCAGACTCTTACCCAAACACAGGATTTGTGTCCTTCCCAGTCTGCATCCTCCTCCATACAGCACCACCTCTGCTTCTGCAGACCTTCACTGGCATTATGGTTTGCTACAATACATTGTTTTTTAGTGTTTAAACTGTTCTTCTGCCTCAATTTCCCCCCTCCTGCAGCCTTACACGGCAATAGTAGTTATGTTTGGCATTTTTCATAACAGCACTTAAGCACAAAGTCAATCTCCAGAAGCTTTAAGTAGGTGTTAAACTTAATTCTAATTCTTTTGTGTACTCTAACAGAGTACATGTGAAGGGGTATTTCTCAGCAACAGGGGACTGAACTTTCTGGTCTGGCCCAGGAGGAGAATTCTTACGTATCAGCAACATAAAACGGGATGCAGGCTCCGAGTCCTGACTTGCATTCATAAAAATCTCATTTTAGTTATTTAGTCTGATCAAGATGGTATGAATTGCTTGAACACTCCTTGCACATAATTTAATATCAGTCAAGAAAGACACTAAAATCTATGTTTGCAGCTGGTGGAGTATGTTGGATCAAAGCCTTCTAATACACCTTTTAGATTTTTTTTTGTCAGCTGCAGTTTACACTTGACTCATCAGTGCCATAACTGAGCAGATGTTAGTGCAGATTTTATAGCTGCTGCTTGATGCTGTCCTCCTTCCTTCTCATGGTTCCTTCCCCAATGACCTGACATCACTTTTTTTTTTTTAATGTGAGGCATTCAATGAATAATAGAAAAAAATCCTAGGACAGGTGCAATTAAAATATTAGGAAGTGCTAGAATTTTACATCAGCAAAAATAAGTTATTGAGGCTGATATACAATCATATAGGAAAAACTCATTTTCTGCCAATTTAATGTAGTAATAACAGATAATAATACATCTTAGAGTTCTCAAGTAGAGCAGGAGGGTGTTTATTCTTTTGTTGCAGGTGGTGCTGTGCCCAAGCCTGGGTATATTGCATAAATATTGTTAGCATCAAACATATCTCAGAGAAGCAGCCAGATGATGAATCATCCACTTGGAGAAGTCCCAAGCTACCATTTATCTTTATTTACCTGCATTTCTTACACACATTTGGTGCTTTTGCCTCTGCTGAGAAAACTTTATTATGTGCAATCTGTCTTCATTTTTTCTTTTTCTTATTAATTTTTTAATATGTTAACAGGAAAAAGTCTTGGCAGGAAACTAGACACCTCCAAGATGGAAATTCTGTTCTACAGCCAGTTAGAGAAATTGCATTTAAAGAAAGAAAAAAGGATTAAAAACTTATTTTAAATTAATTTAAAGCATAAGAGAAAATAATTTAGAATCTGTCTTTCTAATATTTGTTATTTCCTTACTCAGACCCCAAGAGAGTTTTGGAGAAACTGAACTCAGTAACTATATGAAGCCTCATATGCTTTTCTAAATTTATAGCAGCATTACCTGGATGGTTTGACATAAGCACTGGGAATCACCCTGGGTGACAAGGGATGCAATAAGTTGCCTAAAAGCTTGGAGCATCAAATTCAGACAGGGAAAGGCATTTTGTCCATATAAAACCCCAGCAATCCCAAATAAGTCATCACAGGTTTATGAATGGCAGCAGGAGACAGCAGCTGCTCAGTGTGGAGAAGGTGGAGTTACTTTTGCTTCCCCTGAGGATCAGCATTGGTGCAATTCATCAGGAATGAAAATACTGCCATGACTACAGCCTGACCCCCAGAATTCAGCTTAAAAGTGCTCAAAAGCTGTATCATAAAACTATTTTTGAGGTGAAAGCCTTCCTTGGACTGCTATTATGGAGAAAGCCTCATAAATGTCAGTCGAGAGAGCAAACGATAACTTAAGCTCTTCCAGTTCTTAATTCTAAATTTAACAGGTGTCACTGAAGGATCAAAGGCTTGAAGCACAGCTAAAAGCATGATACTGTAGCCTACATTTAAGAAAGATGCAAGAAAATACAGGTTTTGTAGGGACAGAAGTAATTTCTTGAGAAAATAACCATTTTTTGTCTCCTTACCATTGTACGTATCTTAGACTGCGACCTTGTGATGTGTTTTATATTATTATACCTGCCTTCTTTCTGGAAACAACTAAAGATAGAGGAGGTTGCAGACATTTCCACCTGTACAGACATGTAAAGATGGAATCAGATATAAACCAGAAAGAAAGTCAGTTATATGTCAGAGGACAAAATGCCATTAAAACCAGAACTCCAGAACTCGTGGTTTCCTTATGGTGTTTCTAGAATTAAAATATCTCATTGTACAGCTCATGGACTTCTGCCAGTACCACCATCATGAATGCAGAGCACCTCTTTGTAGATCAATTCAGTTATCCTGAGAGCAAAATATATTCCCCAGGAACAATTGTAATAAAACTGAAATCATAATTTTTTTTCTTTTTTAACTGACAGTGCTTCATTCCCTGAAGGTACAACCGAAGCCAAGACAGCCCCTTGCTCCTAACCCTCAAATTCCAGGAGATTATCGCTAAAATGCAGCACATCTTTTTCTAAACCTGTAATTGAAAGAACTTCTCACCCACTAAAAATGAGGTTCAGGTAGATGAAGAAATCTGGGCAGAATTGGCAGTACAATCCTTCAAAATGCAGAAAGGGTGATCGGTTTCCTGACTCTTGCTTAAATCTGGAGTAAAGGCAGTGTAAGGTGTGTGCATTAGTGATGGATGGTTTAGATTGGGCCTGGGCTGTGCACCAGGTTGGCCATGTGCACGCAGGGATGAGTCAAGAAATTCTGGGCGAAAGCCATCCTGATGAAATCGAGTTCCACAACTAAGAACCAGCAGCTTGTGTCACTTCTGGAGTCAGGTGTTCAGTGACAGAGTTGGGTCATTCACTCACTGAGATGTGCAGGGACTCAGCTCTGTCTTTAAAGATGTGTTTTGGTGCCTTGAATGAAAGCAAGCACCTCACAGACTGCAATTGTAACAGTGCTAAGTTTATTTTGTCTCAGAAATGATCTAGAAAAGAGGCTGTTCTTGTGCTGGAGCACATTTTAGTTTTAGAAGTTGCTATTATTTCCTCTGCTTTTTTTACCATTTGGCGAGCCAAGCAATACTTACTGATTGATTTTATGTGCAGAAAAGTTTGATATATATATCAGGATTTAAAGTTTGTTTTCTGCTTTTGCTAAATGACCGATTACTTTCTGTTATTGCATTTAGCTCTACACCCCCAGTAGATTTACTCACTGGGGTGCAGTGACTGCTGCAGCATCCATTGTTTACTTATTTACCTCTTAGAGCTGAACACAGAAATCAGGTTTAAGTAGCTGTAGACTCTGGATAGTGCAGAGGAGGAACTGAACTCTCTGGTGTGGGATCCAGAGCCACCAGGGGGAATGAGTCAGAATGAAACAGGCCGGATGAGAGCAGGTCCTTGCCTTTCCCCCGGCCTTCTGCATCTTATGAATGATGAAACTTGGTCTCCCTTGCCCTGGAAGGGTGCTCAAAACAGTGATCATCTCCCTAAGCAGAGGCTTTTCAGAATGCCGTGGTCAGAGCTGTGCTCTGTGTCAGGGTTATTCATGTTGGGCATGCAGAGGGAAGGTCTGACAGATCAACTGCTTAGGGAAAATAACAAGACCAATTCAATTCCAGATTATTTGGATGATGAACTTGTAAAACATGACCTAAAAGAAGGTGGTAGCATATCTAGGATTCATGGCCTGATTTCCAGAACTCTAGGGAGATATAGAAATGATTTTTATGTCTCTGTAATGCCATGTAAGAGTCTGTCTCCAAGCTGCCCTCCTATTCCTGCAGAGGCCTGCTGGCTTTGCATGGGGGAAGAGGAGTTCTCCCCTTTTTAAAGGTAGCCAGGAGACTGCAGTGAATCAGAGCATCTGACAGCTGGCCTGGTCAGAGCCTTTCTGTCTAAAGCAGTTCCATTTTCAGGATAAACTACACACACTTCTGCATACAGCCCACATTTTTTAAACACTGGTGAAAAATGGGGAGATGGCATAGAAGAGCCACAAAGATATTATTTGCAATGTCTGGCAGCAAAAGAAAAGAACCTAATCTGTTGCCCTTAACTAGGTAGTGAAAGTTCAAGAAAAGTTTAAAGAAAATTTATCGTGGAAACATAAATTATACATTTTGCAAGGGTTAAAGCCTCTCAATTAGACAAAAGAGGAGGGGTTGCAGGGTGGGGCTGGGTGTTTGTAGAGGTGGAGAGTGAGTAGAGGAAAGTAATTGAATGTGTGTGGAGGGAATCAACCATCAGAACAGCTTTTTACAGGTGATGGTGTGTACCAGAGCCTCCCATCTCCTCAGATGACACCTGGATAACTCCCAGGAAGATGTACTTTAACAGAGAAAGGGTTACATTTTGAACAAAAGCAAGTTATTGTGCTCAATACACAGCTGGTATGTAGTAGTTAGTCTCGCAGAGAAGGTCATCTTTGGTGATTTTATGGTCCTATTGAGCCTTAATTTCCTTAGATACTCCTGTGAGAAGCTCTGCCCTCCCAGTACTTCCTTGATGGAAGCAGTCCCTTACTTTTGCCATCACAGACTCCTCTCATGGTGGATTTTCTGCCACAAAGGCCCTGGGCCAGGATTTCTTCCAGTGAAAAAAGTACAAAACATAGACAAATTTATCTGAGGCTGTGCAAAGAATAAAAGCAGTGAAATAATTAACCATGTGTTAAAGATTTATCAATCACCATGTATCAGTAGTAGGTGCAGGAGTATCTGAGTACAGGTCTTGAAATTAAAGAGGGGGTACTGCTTCCAAACATCGATGAGGAATGTAGCCCTCGAGCTGCCAGCAGAAGTATCTCCAGCAACTAAACCTCTGCAGCTGCAGTGAGGCTCTGCTCAGGTCTAAGAGGAGGGGGACAAGTGGAAGGGAATGCAGAGATTTTCAGCTTCCTCCCTCACTTTCCTCTTATTTTTCAGATGGATAAAGCATATTTACCCTCCATAGCTGTCCAAGAGCTTCAAGGTTTTGCCTTTTTGCCATAACCATGAAGCAATCAGTAATTTTTCCTCTGCTTTATTGCAACAGCAAATATGGAAGAACTGGTACCAGCCAGCCCAGTACCATCAAATCTTAATCACAAAGCAAACCTAGAGAGAGTCACCTTTTATTGTGCTGCAGCACAGAAACCTCTGGGCCTGATCTATGGCCAGGGAGATCAGAAGGAATATTCCTGTTGTGTCCTGGGGCTAGGAGACCATTTAGTCTTCCAGCAAGGTCGGATTCTCTCCCGTGCATCAGGCAGAACACGAATGAAGTGGTATCAAAGATGCTACACGAGCCTTAAGCAGAATAAATATTATGTATATATGTCAAATCTGTCACTTGGTGTTTCTATAGAAAGTGCTTTATACATCAGAATCTGTCAGCCTTTATTGTCTCTGTTTGAGCTGGTCTCTGCAAACCCTTAAGCTAAATGTTGACTTTTTGCACAAAGAACATGACGATGTATGTAGGGGACGGGTCAGCAGGCCAAGCAGGAAATGCAGGCTGGGCAGCAAATCAATGGTGAGCCTCAGTTCTTCAAAGCACAGGATGAAGCCAGACACTTTACTTGTGAAATTATTTGTTTTGCAGTTTATAAATGAGCAGAAATTCACTATTTCTCCATGTGGTCGTCCCATCTTAGTGCTGTTGATTCAAATTTTTTAATGCCCATTATCCTGGACTGCTGCAACCAACATATTTGAGTATCAAGGAAAGAAAGATTAAGGCTTTAGTTGAAAACTATTCCTCCACTTTTTTTTTCTTTTCCTTCTCAGCAGTACATGTACTTTAAAGCAGCTAAATTTCTGGGGTACATTTCTTCTCACATTCTGGGATCCTTCTCATATTCTCTTCCAGTCTCTGCTTGGAAAATAATGTCATCTTGACTTACTGTGAAACAGTCTTTATTCAGCTATAGGGGTGTGTTGTGCATATGTAGATGTGCATATATATCTATTTATATTCGTACAAAAAAGTCTTTAGACTAATATCTCATACTAAAATTCACTCTGGGCATTTGCTTAATGTGCTATAACAATAGAAATAGATGAGTAGACATAAATAATAGACAGTACTGCTAAAGGCCAATTACAGACCTTTATCACTAGAATTGCCATCTGAAGAATTTTCCTTTGATGTGTCCCTGATTTTGGCAGAACTACACAAAATGTATATTGTCAGTCTGTGGGAGTCAGAGCTCTTTGCTAGAGTCTAGCACAGATTCTTCATTTCTCATTACATATTTCTCTTTTATCTACCCCAAAAAGCTGTGCCACTTGCTTCCAGCTAGCAAGGAATTTAAGCAAATTTTGTCTCCATTGTCCCTTTCCATTTTTGACGCTCAGATGGAAAAGTCACCCTTTGGCCTCATGAATTTTGCTTCAGTCTACTTAAAAAAATCTAAGGTAATTGCAAAAGTGAATTCAATTTATTTTCCCAATGCACTAATGGGGAAGTAATAAGTTAATGGCTTTTTCACAAAACAAAATGTAACTCCAATAGTTTGGATTTCGCAGCCTGATTTAGATTGGTTGTACACGAGAATGTACATCACTTTCAAGAGCAGATTTAAACAGTAGCTCTCCCTGGAGCTCCAAACACTACATTTTTCTCCAGGGATGCATGGGAAATAGAGGGGCTGAAGGAAAAAGGCAAGACTTGATCCTATTGCAGAGTCCAGTCCTGCAGCAGCCTCGGTGCACAGAGACCTCTCCTGTGCAGGGGCTGTGAGTGCTGTGCACAGCCAGAAGTAGGCTAGGAAAGGAGTAATTCCTCCTCTCCCAGAGGCAGGGCAGAGACAGGGGTGCCTGATTTTTAAACAAGGTGGGTAAATGTCCATGTGGCTGCTGCACAAATTTTAGAATAAATTATTAGATTTTGGTGTTATGGGTATACACAAAACAAAGAGCTGAGCAAGCACCTGAGAAGGAGGCGTGAGCCTGAGCTGGAGCTGCCAAGTGGTGAGGCTGGGAAGGCAGCCTGAAGCCAGGCAGGGAGCTATAAGCAGTTATTTCATTACCTTCTGCTCCTCAAAGATCCTCAGCATTCAGGCTTTATGAATCTACTACAGCTTTCCACTCAGAGATGGGGAAAGTAATTTTTACAGATAGGCACAGCCCAGGGAAATAATCAAGCACCAGCCTTAATCAAAGTGCTTAAGCAGCTTTCTTACTCAAAATCATCACAACCATGCACATATGCAAACTAAGCATTACTTCCATTTTCACAGAGTACTTACAAGTTCAGGAATTGTTAGTAGAGCCTTTTTTCCTAACCATGTTTATTTTATCTTCAATCAGTTGTTGCCCTATGTCCCACTAATTTTGAATCACTCAATGGTAAATACATGGGAATAATAGTGCAAGTGCAAAATTAATCCACTGTGATTATCCTTCTTGATAATTAATTAAACTAAAATTTTTCTTAACATGGTTTCTTATTTTCTAAGTACAATTTTTAGGAGTGGGATTCATTATCTATATTTTATTTAGCTGTGATAATTTTCACACAGTAGTTAGCCTTCCAATTACCTGATTTAGTTAAAATTATAACCATCAAAAAGCATATGTGGTATAATTAGAGCCATTTCAGAGTTATTGCAAAGACAAGGTAATAAATTAGCCTCCCTCTACTTAGAACAGTATAAGGAAAACCAGGACTAATTTTCATCAAGTTAGATTTAGGTTAGGCTTTAAATGGAGCTTTGCAATACTGAGCATGGTTAGCAGTAAAAACAAACCAAAAAACTCTCTGTAATTTCTATCACTGGAGCTGGCAGGTTAGATAAAGTGTCCTTAGCAGATGAGGGGTAGCACAGCCTCTCTTAAGGGATTGCACCTTACACCTCTAGGAATCCCTCCCATCCCATGTTCAGTGCTTTTCTATTTTTGCTGTGACTTTTCAGTACAGTTTTCATCTTTTCTGCAGTTGCTTTTAAAAGGTTTTTTTAGGAAGGTTGATTGTGCTTTTTCTTTCTTTATTGAGCATTTTCTCAAGACATGTATTTATGACTAGCAACAGATTCTTGAGAACAGGACAGGTGATGCTTGGGTTTCATTTATGTGGAAATATTGAGAATGGAAATTTTCAGTGGTGTTCCTGCTTAGTGAAAGATGTTTCTCAGAAATGCTATTTTAATGGGGATTTTCAGCTGATCTTTTAACCTTTTTACTTCAGGGATGGGCAAAAAATATGGAGAGCTTTTGCCCTATGTATGGTTGACATTGTGCTTACTCAAGACAGTCCTACTGAGAGCTTCATTCAGAGTGAGAGCAGTTAAAGAGTCAGTCAGGAACCAAAATATATACTCATTATTATTAAAGCCACTCATATGTCCAGAGCATTACTTTCCAGGTTGCTTATTTTCCTCAAGCAGTATTTTTCACAAGAAGTATATTGTCCTATCATCTCTCTCCTCTCTCCTCTCTCCTCTCTTCTCTTCTTCCTATGACAATGTTAAGGATGTAACTACAGACCAGAAGGAACAGGGAAGAAAAGAAAGAGGAATTTCCATTTAGGTAAATTGTGATCCTTTAACAGCTTTCTGAAAGATTTTCAGGTTTTGCTTTAGGTAAGTAATTCAGATAAAAACAGCACTTGATAAGGTTTCTTTTGTGTGGTGCTGACCACGCATCTATTCACTGCAGTTACCAACATGTGCCAAAACTGGCTGCAATAAATAGCTACCTTCTCATAAGACAAAAAGTAAGAATAGTTTTGTATTAGAATTTTGAATTAAGAATAATTGTATTAGGATGCAAATGTTTTTCATTTATTCATTATACTCTTTCTGAGATTTGTGCCTCTAGAGACACTTTCATGTTTAGGCCAGAAGAAACTCAGATACTTAAAAGGTATGCAAATTTTTTACGAAGTGGACTCAAAACACCAAATGACTTTGGAAATAGCTCGTAGTCTATTTGAAGCCTGTAAGTGTGGGATTATACTGCATCCATTACAGGAAGTAAAGTAGACTTCAGAAAGCCTTGTGTTCTTTTAAAATAAATAAATAAATAAATAAATAAATAAATAAATAAATAAATAAGGGTCTCAAAATACTTTCCCTATAAATAAAATATTTATGATTAAGTCTAGAATATTCTAGGACTTCTGGTGTACCAGGTTAGTCAAGATGGCTTTAAGTGCACAGAAACATTCAAAGTGACATCAACTCTTGCTGGCAAACTACAGGGCTAATAAAAAGAAATACTATGAGCTTTTGTAATTATGATTAGAGCATAACTGGATATTTTAAAATAATAATAATTTTAATCCAAGGTAAAAAAACAAACCCTACAGAAGAGTATTTTTCCTTAGCTGACATTTACCATAAGATATGTTTTCAGTGTAAGTAGGACTCTCTCAAATTTGCAAGATGGCCTCTCATTTTTATGAGTAAGGGAAAACTGAGAAGGAAATTTTTTCCTTGATGTAGCTGATGGAAAAATAGAATGCTTAAAAAATCCCACCTAAGTTAGGCTGAATAAATCTCTTCTTTGAGGCCATAAAGGGTCTGAGCCACAAATTTTCAGTGGTATCAAGCATCTTGTTGCACAAGTTTTGAATTCTGTGCAGAAAAGCACATGGAGATCTGGCCCACTGCATCATTTGCCCTGTATTTTTTTGCTTTTTGGCAGGGTTTTGCTGGGTTTCAGTGCTCCCATTCCTGTTTAACCTAATTGCACTTAAATTCCTTTTGATCTTGAAAGAGCCTCAGCTACAAAGAAAACAAAATAATGTTGCTAAGGAACAACATTTGTGTTCATAAGGAAATGGGTGTAATTGCATTGCCTGAGTGATATGAAAGAAGGCTTTTCAAAGTAATATAGATTGCATTAGGGGAAACAGATATCCCATGGCCAATCTGCCCATATAATTTATTATGGTTTGATTTTTTTTTTTCCCCCAGTTCTGAGTGCACAGGCAAGAACATGAAAGGCCAGGAAAATAGCACCATTTGTTTGATTTTCTATACTAAGAGTGGAGCCACTTGGGAAGCCACGGGGGAATGTGAGCAGCCAGGGCCACTTTGCTGGTGGGAGCAGGTACAGTCCTTGAGCAGGGTGTGAGATCTTGGCACTCTCCTGCCAAACCCTGCTGCTTTCAGATCAACCCTACCCCTGATTCTTGATCATTTCATGTTGAGAAGTGAAAATAAAGAAAAAAAATGGATGCTGCTCCTGCTGCTGAGACTTCTTTGAGGCTTCTACAAGCCCAGCTGGCAGAAAATATATTTGGGTTCAGCTCAGAGTCAGAGAAATGCTGTGGGTGAACTGGTCTTCAAGGTCAGGTTGGATGGGACTTTGAGCAATATGATCCAGTGAAAGATGTCCCTGCCCACGGCAGGGGGTTGGAACTAGATGACTTTTGAAGTTCCCTTCCCACCCAAACCATTCTGTGATTCTGAGATTCTACGAGAGGGGCTCAGAAGAGCACAGCTCCATCCCAGCATGTCCCAACATTTATACTTCCCACTCCAACATTTCCTTGCCAGTTTCTCACTGACTTTTAACAGTGCTCCCACCTTTGTCCTTTTCCTAAAGAAAAGTTTATCTTTTCCCCTTCTTGTCGTTTTCTCCTTCCCTGTCTGTTTTGCTCAGCTCACAGCAGCACGGCTCTGTCTACAGGTTCTTCCTCACTGAAGCTCTGCAGGAGCTACTCTTTCCCTAAGTGAAACTTCACTAAATCTGCAAACTGCTGCAGAGTGTTTCTGTTTATGAACTGACATTTGCTGCTCAGGAAATACTTCACTGCAAAATCTTCACCCAGCTATAGATACCATAGTCATTTATATTTTGTTTTCAAGCTCCGATCACCCTTCCAGGCCTTTGTCTGAGCAGGCTGGGGGAGGAAAAGAAAAAAATGACAAAGCTATCTTTGTTATTTATTTTTTTGCTAGCAGAGAAAAATCTAACAAAGGCAAAAGAAACCCTGCTGAGACCATTTTAACAGCTGGGTGTCATTGAAGGGCAATGCATCCCTAGCTGGTGTAAATAAAGGAGGAAAATGTGAACCAAGCAGTATGGCATGGTTCCACTTTAACATAACTTCTGCAGCATTAATGAAAATTCTTTCTAGGGACGTTCATTTGTTATGAAAAGTCATCCTGTGCAAGTTTTGTCTTTTATAAGACTAAGCCAAACAACAAAAAGATTTTTCACAGTTATATTGGATGGACTTTTATTGTTTGCTGTCTTGCTTCAAATGCTGCATAGTGTGAAAAAGTAAAAGTTTGACATCACCTGCAGCAACTTGAGATGAGCTGAGTAACTGTAAAATCATGAAGATAATCTCACTTGACATGCAAATTGTGCAGCCAAACCAGGGAAAAAGCTAGTTTGTCATTTAATCTTGGAAAATGCAATTTGGGCTGCTGTAACCAGAGCTTTCCAAGAGATAAATTTCTAAAAATGATTAATATCTCTGGCAGAAAATTATATTGGTAATATGTGTAGAGCACAAAGGAGGCTTGGAGTAATGTAATTCTGTTCAAATTTTTTTTTTCATAAAAGGGAAGGGTAGATTATGCTGTCTAGTTAAGCCTTTGCATATTCTAAAGTGAAGTAGTATATTCAAATTCTAAACTCTGCTTAAAAAGGGATAAATTTGTTTCTGCAGGTTTGAAGGCCCTCAAGGCAGTGGTTTAAATGAAAAAGTGACATTTTGGAATGGGGTGGAATTTTAAAATCCCAGCAAAAAGAAGATTCTGAGTTCTTAAAATTGCATTTTGCCCTGCAAAAGCTGTCAATACTTCTGAAAGCCTAGAGAAAAGGCATTGATGGTTCCTTCTTATTTTATTTTATTTTTTTTCCAAAGAGCAGACTTTACTAAGCCCAAACTTTTAATGTCAATGTAAAAGCTTAGAGGAAATTGCAGAAATTATGTTTTTGTAAATAACATGACTAGTTCGAAATTAATTCCCCTGAAGTTGTAGATCTACTTTAGAGCTTATTTGGAGAGGAGCTTCAGAATCCAGAGAGATGACCTGGACCCTAGGATTTTTTAGAGGGTTTTTTAAATGAACAGAAGGGTTATTGCACTGGACATGTGAGGTTTAAGGCCAGGTGTCTGTGGGATACTCTCTGTTTTACCTGAGTTAATTAGCTGTAGTACATGTTTGCCAAAGAGCAGGTGAATACTCTTTGCCAATTATTTAGCACCATTAACAAAAGATGAGATAATAGGGCTGTATTGCTTTCTCCCAGGTTATTGGCTTCACTTAATAATTAATTATAGAAATCTAAATTCAGAAGAGGGTGCACACTGTATAATCATGCCTGCCATACATAAGAAACATAAAAATAAAACTAAGTAAATCCTTCCCCAGAGTGATCCTGATTTATCCTGGTGGGTAAGAGTCAGGTCTGACAGTGGATTGCTGACCTGCATTGCCTTCACTTGTTTCATACAGACAGTGCTTCAAAGGGCTTACAATAAAAAGGCAGTGCTCTGATATACTGCCTCTAGCATCCTGGAGAAAACTGGGATAATGATTGTGATGGTTGTGGTCCTTCTCTGCCACTGGCCTGGTCAGTGTCCTCTTTCTTCTTATGTCTCCTCAAGGGATTATGAGAACTATTCTGCATTTTTCAAGAAATTTGCTTTAATAAACATTAACATTATTATGTCTTTAAACAGCACCTAATTTCTAAAAACTGAATCTAGAACAGATGCCAAGATCCACATTCATTTGTTCCTTGCTAACAGGTTAAAGAATGGAGAAAGGACAGAGGTCACTGTATCTCCATTTCTGCCCATTTGACTTCAACACAGTGATTTCTGCTTGCAGATATCTGCACAACAAGTCACAGCAGTTCCAATTTTAGACCAGCAGAGCCTAATGAACCGAATGTGAGATTGGAAATCTGGCTGTTAATGCTTATGAGTAATTGGCTGGATTTTTCTTCTG
The DNA here is from genome assembly GCF_041296385.1 of Aphelocoma coerulescens. Classification (NCBI taxonomy): domain Eukaryota; kingdom Metazoa; phylum Chordata; class Aves; order Passeriformes; family Corvidae; genus Aphelocoma; species Aphelocoma coerulescens. The sequence goes on along the minus strand of NC_091021.1, from coordinate 31,999,000 downwards.
GTGCAATTTGTCCCAGCTCTACCAAAGTTGTATCACCTTCAGCATATTAAATGAAGTATAGAGCTGTAATTCCCCTGAACCTTTAGTAGAAAAACCTGTATGAGCCACTAAAATTTTGGACAAAAAGATTTGCCATTGGGAAAAAGGCATGGGGTTAAGAAACTGAGGCACTGCCAGAGTACTGTGTTTGCACCTTCAACTACAGATGTCCAGGTAACAAAGAGAAATAATCTTTGTCTTTGTGGAGAAATGTTATCTTCATATTTCCACCTGGCTCATGTGACCAATCATTAGTCACTGTTTGTCATCTTCATCTGTAAATTTTGCTCCCTTTTATGTTTGAATTTTCTGAAGAGCAGAATCTTCTGCAAGCCCTCAGATTGAATTGCAAAGCATGTCAGTAGAGTCATGTTGACTGGAATGACCTCTGCTTTGAGAGGGAAGGAGGTAATTGGGTTTCCAAACTCAATGCTGCATCTGACATCAATCAGTTGTCAAATTTCATTAACTCTCACATTTTGGGTTCCAAGAAGATTGACTGTACATGCCTGTATGGCTGGGAAAGCACTGAAACTCTGACAAGCCTTGATAACCAGAGCTGCTCGAGAAAATGTCTTTAATAAATGCTCTCTCACATTTCTGTATGACCCAGAATTCTTCAAGTAAAGGCTATTATCAAAATTTATAAATATTCATATATAAAAAATAAATATATATTTGTATATAGGCATATATGGAGAGTTATTTGTCACTCTCTAGACAGATTTTTTATACACATATTATATATACACACATGGAGGTACATAAACACAGGTCTGTATAAACACTTTTTAAAAACCTCCATTCCATTCTAATTCAATCCAATCTAATCCAAACACAATAAAATCCCCCTGAAAGGGAAGTCTCCTATAACTTTACTGGGGAATGGACCCACAACACAGATTGTATTGTGGAGCAAAAATGGTCTTGAGTCCCTGCTTTAGGGCACAGAAAGAGTCAGAGGCAGGAACGTGTTAAAAACATGCTAAAAATAGTCTTGAGTTTGAAAGTGTGCTTTTCAGGTAGGCAAAGATTCACAAAGCCAGAACAAGTTACCTTGGTCCAGGCATAAAAATAATTCAGGATTTAGGAAGGAGAACACTAATGCCAACTTCACAATATGGATTGTTATTGAAAACTATATTTCTAACAGTGTAAGTAATCTGCTGTCATGGACCTGAATTTTTTTTTTTTTTTTTTTTTTTGAAAGACATAATCGGAACAAAAATTTAGTAAAAGGTAAATCTATTCAAAGGAAAAGAAAAAGACAGGATGTTTTCAGGTTCCTGCTGCCTCAGTGCTGCTATCCAAACACAGACAGATCTGTTCTTGGAAGAGTGCTGGGCTCCAGCAGGAGATAATTATTGCTTATGCTGGACATCTGTGGTCCTCAAAGAACTGCTAAAGGCGTGGGTATGGAAATCAGGTGAGCAGAAAATAACCTTTTAACTTCCTAAAACCAAGAACTACCCAATTAAGGAACTGTAGTCCCTGGTTAGTATCCTTGCATAATTTGTTGGGAATCTAAAAATTTTAGTATATATTTCTGGACTTGGTAGCCTATGAAAATTCACACTGAAGGGAATGCAGTGACTCCCAGCTTTGTCTGATGTGATAAATAAGATCACTGGATATTTTTTAAACATCTGACTTCCTCTATTTTTTATTAATAGTTTATTGTCCTATTCTTATCTCCACAGTTAATTTAATTTGCTATTATACCACCCACAGTGGTTGCTTGTTCATCCTCTTTCATCTTCCTCTGTATCCCACAAGAATCTTGAGTCAAACTCCTGCCACAGTTCTACTTCACATAATAGCTGGTTGGAACAGCAAAGCTATAAATTTTATGTGCTCCATTTGTATCACCAAAAATCTTGGAAACTCAGATGTATACATTGTATGTTTGGTTGTATACATGCCAGCAGCCAAGAAGTCATTTTGAATTATAGTTATTTGTGTTTATGTATGGCTCCAAGTGCCTGTTTTTCCCTTCTGTCATCCATTCTTCACCAAAACTTGTAGTTCTTTTGATTCCCTGGTTGTTACTTCTGGAAATATTTTGAAGATCTGTGTAAACCAGAGATCATTTGAAACAGTCAATCCAGTTAAAAACCCGCAAGTAGCACTTCTCCAATAATTGCTGTGCTCTATCACCTTTCTCCTTCTGCCTTTTCAATGTCAAGATCTTCTCACAAAGAAAGAAGGCATAACTAGAGAAAAGTATGTTCGTGATTAAGATATTCATTATAAATTCTGTACACATTGGTTGTTTGAAATGATTTTATTTTTCCACTTGTTCCTCAGGCAGTAACAGTAAATTTGGGTGCTCATGACATTTCTGCAATTCTAACTTTGAATGAGACTCATACCATATATTGTCTTATAAATACTGACTTGCTTTAAGTCCCATGTGTGCCTCTCATGTAGAAATGAAACAGACAGTGTAGTCGTTATTCAACTTAATTTGCAATATTTATTGCTCTTGGTGGATATGAATGTATTTGTTACACTCACAATAAATGACCTCTGGGTTTCAGAGATGCATTATGCTAGGAAAAACTTGCAAGGAGTAAATAATACCCTTCCCTTTCTCTCTACCATTATTTCTACAGTGCCACTATTGTGTCCTGTATCTCAATTTAATTCATGCTAAGCTGAAGGACTCTTGCTCATGCTATAGTGTGAAACAAGGGTAACATTTGTGTAAATGCCGTGAAAGAAAAACCAACTCTATGACTTGCCCTGGTGGCATTCAGAGAAAAATGCCTACAAGGACCACATGTAGCATAAATATGGCATAATCTTGGGGACTGTAAATGCTGCCTTGTCCTTGGGATAAGGAGTTCATTATCACTCACAGTCGGGTGGTTTGTCTGTGCTGTTGGGTGGTACCCAGGAAAAAATGAACTGCATAAGCACGGCCATAACACCAGTGTCAAGTCCCTTATCATGAACTGGAAACCACAGGAGAAGGAGAAGCAGAAGCAGCAGTAGAGTGGCAGCTACACACCTGGAAAAGCAGGCAACTCTCCTAGTGTTTTCCTGCTATTGAAAGCCATGTAATTTTAGTGGTCAGAGCTAAAATATTTTAATATTTTAAGTTCAGACCGAAAATGTCAGACTATTAGATTATGTGTAAGAGTCTATTCAACATTCATAATTCATAGACTAACACATTAGTATACTAAGCTTCCCAATAAATGCCAAGAGAAAGAAAATTTTATTATTTTATTTTAAAGCTGAAAATGGAGTAATAAATTGACTGAGGTCCCATGGAAGTCTGTGCTAGATATGTATTTTCTCTGAACTATCCATGCCAAATTTCCCCATGTTTCTGTGGAGTAAGCCAAATTTTTATACTTTTCTTTACCCTTTAAAACCCCTTCCTTCCAGTCCAAGGGCAAGTATCAGTTATGGAATTATGGGGAAAGACTCCAGTAGGTGCAGTACCCTTTGATTATTTTGCACTTGCTAATACAGGGTAAAGGTTCTTGCAAACAAGGGTACTAATTATTTGATATGCAAAAGAGGCTGATTTAAGAACTGACAGAGAAGTTGGATTTGAGATTTTAAGATTATTTTAAACTAAATATTAATAACCTGGAAATTGAGAGAGGAGGGTAAGAGAGTTTCTGTGTTAAACACAAAATAGGAAAGAAGTTTCATTCTTCAAAGAAATTTCTTAGGTTACACCTTGTAATTCCTGATGTTTTTCAGCAGAAAAGAAAATCTCAGTCTCACAAAAATTCGTGTTGCAGGAGGTAATTTTATTCAATTCATAAATCCTTATAACAAAGAGTTTTGCTTTGCCAATTATCGAGATATTCATTTCACAGGAGATAATGAAGTATGTGGTAAATGTTTCAGCTGATCTTATTTTAACATTTCACCATTCGTGTGACAAAATGCCATACATAAAATCTTACATCAGGTTTTTTATTGGTGTAAAAAAATGATAACTCAAAACATTATGCATGCTCATGGATGAGAGTCTAAAATCAAAACCCATAAAACGTGTCATTGGAGGTTGTGTTTTTCATAAATGGCAGCTGTGCTCTCCTCCCATAATGTCACTGCCAAAGCAAAGCAAAATAATAAAACCCTTTTCTCTTTGGCTTATTTTCTTTATTAATGATATAAAAAGAAGTCATACACTTATTACCTCATTGAAATGCTTTTTAAGATTTGATATTTGCAGAGAACTACAAAATGTCCTTGCCATCTAAGACTCAGAGTGGCTGACTGAAATGAATCCGCAGGCTTGTCTGCTTGTCTTTGACTTTAAGACTGGATTATTTGCTTTTAATTCAAAATATGGATATTGTAATTGTCTGAAGAAACTGTAAAGAGGTGTAGTACATGATTGTTACATCTTGCTCCAAAGCAGTTATGCAGAATAATTTAAAAAGTAGAAGAACAAAGCCCTATAATTCTAAAGAGCACAATCTTACTACACAGTTAAATTTAGACCAAAGAAAGCATTGTTTTATCAAAAAAAAATCAATGTATAAAATAAATAGGAAAATGAATGACAAGTGTCTATTAAATCAGCTTGGAAATAGCTAAATAGATCTTCCTTCTCTGACTCTGAACTGCCATTATGATCCTTGCAGGATATATACAAAAATTTCTCCAGCTCTGGCTCAACTGACTGCATTTTGGAGCATATTTGGTGCTGTATTTTCTATTTCTGTGCTATCACATAAAAATAGAAACTTTGCTTCAACTCTCACAGGACCTAACTGCTTTTTTTCTGATGAAGTTTTATTCAGTGGGAATATACTACAGAGAAGCAACTCCCACAGCATTTGTAGCCCTTGAAATTTGTATGTACTTGCTCTAGAGAAATCCCCAACTTCTGCTTCACCATGGCCCAGCATAAGAACTCAGTGAGCTCGTGGTGGAACTCGACAGAGCTCATGGTTGAGAAGGTCAAGTTCAGAGCAAGAAGTCCTGTTTATATATTGGACAAGCATCATCTTGCACTCATCCCTATGGTTTTCTGGAGGGACTTGTTCTGATAGCTTTTTACTTTCTCACTGTTCTCCTTTTCAGCTTTTCTGACCCAATTCTCCCCCTTTTATGGTCCAATTCTTCTCCTTCCTGGAGCCAAATGGGGCTGCAGAAAGACTGAGTGCTGGGCGGGAATAGCATTAACAACTGTGACAGGATTATTGCCTGGCTGTCTATCCAAATGTCTTTTTTGATCTTTACTAACAAACAAACTCACTTAAACTGAGTTTAGTTAGCTGTGTTTTATTTCCAGTGAGCTGAAGCAGATGCATATTGTCCTCAGAGAGTTGTCTAAGGGACACTTGAGATGTGCACATGCATAAGATCAAGGATTCATTTTGCTGCTTCAGAAATCCATCCAGAAATCATCTCAGGACTTTTACAGATTTAAAACAATGTCAAAGAGGTTCTACAGCCACCTGGAGAAACCTGACAGAGCTGCTTCTGTCTTGAGGGATAAACAGAAATAAGTGTTAATCACTCCCACCACTGCATTTTGTAATGAGTTATCTATGAATTATCTCATTTCTGGGTTTTTTCCTCCTCAGTTTTCTGAAGTGGGCCTTTTTTTTTTAATGGACCAATTTTATTCATAGATTGCAAAGATTCCATCTTGCAAAGAAGCTGGGAAGTCCCACAACTTTCTCATACACTTGAAACTTCTAGAGTAAAATTTTAGAAATGGAAATCTTTTTTGCAAGACCTCTATGAAAACCCCTGTGGCAAAAGAGACAGAGCAGGTCTGAAATGGCTCTTCAGCTCTAACTCCAGATGCAAAAAATATTATAAATCATAGAATTGTTTGAGTTGGAAGAGACCTTAAAGACCATCTAATTCCAACTCCCCATGCCATGGGCAGGGACACCTTCCACTCGACCAGGTAGCTTCAAGCCCCATCCAACCTGGCCTTTTGCACTTTCAGGGATGGGGCACTATCACTTAAAAACTATTTTTGAGGCCAAATTCCTGGATTTTGAAGGCCTGGTTTTGGCAGCATTTCACACTTCCCTACTGTGTTTCCTGAGGTGTTACAGCACTAATAGTGTGCCACTGCTTGGGAATCACAGGAATTGTATTTTGTACCATCCTCCAGGCCTGAGCTCCTAATTAGACAGCTGAAATGGGGCTTCCCATGGTTTGTCCTGCTCAGCCAAACTGCTGAGCCAGTGTCTGCTTTTTAAGAAACTTAATTTCTTTCACCAAGCCTTTTAAATGTGAAATGAGCTGGATTTATAAAGCTCTCATGACTTGCAGTTCTGGGTTGAATACCTTGTGTTACATGGTTATTTATTTAGCATTGAAACAGCCTTGGGCAAGATTGTAAGGCAGCACTCCTAGTGAGCCCTCATAAAGAAGAGATGTTCATCTCATCTGGCAATTGCTGAGAACAAGAAAAAAAGAGATAAATTATATTTAATGGTACCTGGAAATGCTGCTTGCTAACAATAGAAACATAATCCCTCTCTCATGCCTCCCTTCTGTGCTTCCTCTGTAACATCCTCGGCAGTAACCTTGGGGTGGAGCAGCCTTTGCAGCACAGTTGGGATAATGCTGGCAGAAACAATCCTTGCATTGTTTTCCTTTCAGGAACGAGCACACTTTGTTTATCTGAGCTGCACATTGGGACTATTTGCAGAATGTCTGAAAACTTTCAAGAGAGACCTTCCCCACCTAAACCAACCAAAATAAAGCAACTGTTAAATTTAATTTCTGCCAAAAGAGCGAGTTAACTTTTGCTTTACTACACCAGTAAAATGGATGCTAAAAAAATGTTGAAAGGTCAGAGATGGAATTGAGGGAAGGTTTTTTTAATCACTAGAGTCTGAAAAAAATGAAAGTACTCTGCATATGTGGATAAAGGCACTGATGGTTTTTTTTCCTTTCTACAGTGTTAGGTGTCACATTTCTATGATTTTCAGCACTGCAGCTTTATGTTATTGTTGTACAAGTATATATATATATCTATAAAAGAAGTACTGGGGTTTCTAATGCAGGCTGAGGTACCAGGTGCCATAGGAAGGACATAAACCCCCACTGCCATCAGACTTCTGCTGTCCTGAAGCTGGTGGGTGTCCAAGATTGCACACCAAAGGCTTTCACTGCTCCTGCACCAAGAGCAGATCCCACCAAAGATGAGCAGGTCCCAACTGAGATTTGAAAATTTTGCCACCAAATGGCTCTGCCTGCTCAGATGTTCTCCACAGAGATCCTGCTCCCATGGTGGTTGTGGGTGGTGTTTTAAAAGCCCTTCCCTTAAGAAGCAAGGCTGGTATTGCAACTCCTGACAGGAGTTTGGCATAACTGAGATTCTTGCTGTCAAAGATGAGAGTGAATAAGGCAATCATCTATATGCAACAGCCCAAACGTAACAGAGGGCTGCCTGGGCTGTGCAGATGTGCCAGACCAAGCAGGGAAGGTGAAAATGATCTTGGAGTTGATTGATCTCAATAGTTTGGTCAAGACAGAGCAGCAAAGAGGCGAAAAGAAGCAAAAAGATTTAAGACTTAATCAGCCTGAAGATGTCAGGTTTTATACCATTAAAAAGGCAATATTTAGTGATTCACTTTCAGATCTGTACTGAATTAATAACTAAACTGATCTATAGCAATTTTTGTCTGTCAACAATGGAAAAATGGAAAAACAACAAATGCAAGATCTGCACATAGGAGAAGGAAAAATTTAAAAGAGGACCTTGGTATATAAATTCAAGCAGTTTTGACTGATGAGGGAAGAGTATAGGCAGGCACCAGCAGGAGAAAAAAAATGATGCTGAAAGTATGATGGATTTGTTGAGGCACACTACAATGAAAATAGTATAAAAAAATTAGTTATGAAAAGAAACATTCACAAATGTTTTCATTATTGACTTTGGATAAATTCTGCTGACAGATAGAAAATACAAGGGGAAAAAAATTTCCTTCTCAGGAAGGTTTGAGAGGATATAAAAGAAGAATAAGTGTGTCCTTCAAGAATGTGGATCCTTAGCTGAAGAGAGAAAACAGGAAAGTGTTTTCCTAAAATACCCTTTGTAAAAGTTTTTTGGATTCCGAACTATGTTAATTTCTTTTAAGTTGTGTGGGAAGGAGGAGGAAAGTTAATAAGGTTTCAGCTTTCTCCACAAAGACTTAGTAATCAAAGGTTATTAGACTATATATCTTACAGTAATTAATGTGAAATGAGAGCAATTAGCAATCCTTCATTAATGAGTCTGTTACTTAGATTAGTAAGTTTCTATTTTTTTCAGATGCCATTTAACATGATTTAAGATAGACTTTTTTTTTTTAAACTTCAATCTTCACAAATTTCCAGCTGGGAAAGTTTTGGAAATAGGAATTACAGCTGAGACAGTTTTTGTTTTAAAGTGAAGTGTCCTGACTGACATTGCTGAAGCAGATGTCTGCTGAATTATTTTGATTTTGAGGTTCTAGGGTTCAAGTTTCTAGGGTTCAAAGGCAATCAGGTACCCACATACCAACAAATGAATGTCTGTTCAAATTCCACTTGTGCCTTTCATATTTTTACTTCTCCAGCTAAATACATGCTGAGAAACAAAAGGCATTCAAAATCCTCACTTAAAACCATTCTTCAGGATCTTTTTTAAAATGTTATTCTAGGACACTTTGTGAATTGCTGTTATATGGATTCTGTGCTTGCTCGCAGTGAGGAAGGCTCAGGCAAGTGAGGATTCACTGATCTGCTTGTGAATGTGACAAAGTCATTCCCAATTCCCTGCTCCCTGCTCTCCAGCTGCTTCCTACATCCCACCTGCTGCACTGTGAAGCTGAGCTACTCTTTAAAAGGATTTATTATAATGTTTATAAAGGACATCAAACTCCTCAGATGAAAAATGAAATACAAGTGCAAATCATAATTATCACAATTCCAAGCTATTTAGTATAAACACCTAGTTAAAAGAAATTACTCATTAACTGACTGTTTTCATGTTTTTGCTGAATCTGGATATTCAGTTTCTTTTTCCATTATTAGCAGCAAAATTGGAGTAGGATATCTAATGTGATATTTGACCCTTTCATCTCAGGTGATGTGAAAGGTCTTTTTCAAAAATCAGAAAAGCTGCACTTGCATATTCATTAGAGATAATGATTTACCAAACAAAGAGCTAATTTTTCCCATTGTGATCTTTGCATAGTCCAGACTGTGAAATTCTGCTGTTAGATATCTCCATCCCTGAGTGCAGGGCAGATGCAGACTCTGCAGAGAAAAAATTTTATGGGAAACTCCAATTTCATTTGAATTTTACTGACAATTAAGGCACAGCCTGTATGTGAAGCGTGGTGAATTCCCCACAGTGTTTTTAATCCTGATCACTTATGGGAAAAACCTGTGCATGAAGACTTTATTTTTGGCAATGCTGTGACATACCAAGAGTGTAACCAGAGCTGTAACCCAAGAGAACATTGACATGTTTAAGCTTCACTATTCAAAAAAACATAACAGTCACGTTGTTTTCACTGTCAATTAAGCTGAAGTACATACTTAATTGTTTTCCTAACTCAGGGACCAAAGAGCCTCAGTTCTTAATGGCAAACTGAGCAATTGCACCCCTTAGTTCCTGCAACAGCAAAAGCTGTGTGTTTATGAAAAAAAAGATCAATGATTGGGAGAAAACTGTTGGGGAAAACCATCCCTTTTATTGATCCAAGATCAATATCAGCTGTTAAAATAGAGAAATTTGAACACAGTAAAGCATTAAAGATTTGGAATTGCCAGGGCAAGGCAAAATGTTGGCTGTAACTCACAGCTGACAGGAATGCTGCTCCAACCAAAGATATATGTACCAACAAATCCTCCAGGAAATGCTCCAATGAAGTCTTTACTTATTCTGCAGTAAGATTCAGTCCAAAGAGGTGTTGAACGTCAGCAAGCAATTGGAGGAAGGGGAACAGTAATATTGTACAACGTGAGAAACAAGGGAGATCAAGGCTGAAAATACTGAGCCTACAAAAACTGTCCTTTGATGAAAATACTGCTTCTATAGCCTAGAAAATCTGTGAATAAAAATAAGTCTGAGGCTGGAATCTTACCAGAAGTCAACAGCTGATTACCTACTTCTAAAACATTGTCTCATGCTCCTGATCCATCTTACTGTCAGAAGGTATTACAAACCCCTCAGAAATAAGACTTTTTAATTTCCCAGGTGTCCAAAGCACCTTCATTGAAAAGAAAATTTAATATTGAAATCATGAAAAATCTTTAAGGTCAGTTATTTAAAGTTTTAGGATATATTTTCTTTATTTTTCATTCCATCTCTTTCTATAAACTTTAACATATAGTCTAAATATGGAGGGAAAAGATGCCAGATTCAGAATTCATCTGAACTCTTTTTTCTGCAATTATCTACAATGCTGAAACTTCAAATAGGTTATCCTTTTTATTCATGAATACTACTAGTTCTGACTTTTTATATCATATGACAACTGCTATGAAACTACTTGTTTTAAACTTATGTATTTATCTTCTACATGCAGTATTTGATTTTGATTCTTCCTTTATTCATACAGTGATATTTGCTTACTTATTCTCTGATTATTGTTAGTAACAGTATTTGTGATAGCACAAGTTGCAGTGTGGGAGTGTTTTTTGCTGGGACAATAAATTTCAGTCCACAAAATTCTAGACAGTAGGTTTTGCAATAGCAAACTTTATGACATGAAGATGAGCTGCTTTATTGGAAAAAAAAAGTACTTTAGGCCTCTTTCTTGCCCAATTCCCTAGCCAACACAACAACAACCACAAAATATTTAGAGAACAGCTCCACCAGACTGAAAGGTTTTGCTGATGCTTAGGAAAAAGAAACCAAACAGAAATGAACATCTGGAATAACTGTGCAAAATAGCAATGTGGGTTATTTTGCACCAATCTTCATTGGGTCAGCTAAGACAGTAAATAATACCTTCTTAATTTCCTCCATGGCTCCATGGTTATCACCAATTCTCATACCAAGAGGAAAAAGACAGAAAAAAATTAAGTGATCTCTTTGAACTCAGGGTACATTAACAGGCAGGGAATGAGAGAATTTTCTCTTTTTATCACCAAATAATGGGAAGTAATCACCTGCTCTAGAAAAGCCTGTTCTGTTTGGGCTCCACAGGTTCTGATGTTTGGCCTTGAATCATCCATGAGAATGACCTAACTCCTCTGTAGCTGACACATCTTCTACATTCTGTAGAGCCTGTTTTACTCAAAGTTGTTAAATGTTTGATCTGTAATAATTATTCATTCCGTTTATTTGAATGAATCTCATAGAAATTCAACCATGACATTTCCAAAGCACCCACCAGCTAATTATGGCCCACACAGACACCTCTCAACTCTAAACAGCTTGGCAATATTGTGTTGTCTGCATAAACAGATGTCCTATAAATTGTGTAAACATGTAATCATGGAAAAAGAAAAAAAAGGCAGAAATCAAGCCTATGAACATTCCAGTTGCTGCTCATTCTACATCTACACAGTGTAGAGTAGGTTCTTATGTCTACATGGATCTTTAATTAATATTTAATATTAATTATGCTTATAATTGAAAATGTGTGTAATGTAAGTCATGATTGCATTCAGTTACTGAAATAAAAATTGTGAAATGTTTCACTCTTATTCCTGAAACGTTTTATTATAGATAATATCTTTTCTTTGACTTGCCATACACAACAGAAAACACCTAAAACCCAACCAAAAACCCAAACTAACAAAAAAACAAAATCCAAAAAAAAAAAAAAATCCTGATGCAAATTTTCTATTTATTGCAGTAATTCTATTTATTCTTCTCTAAAGAAAACCCCTATGGGTTTTTGCCAGGAGACAACTGAATAATATGTAATTCATAGGCAACATCTTTCTTTGCTTCAGTCACTTTTGAACAATTAAACAAATAATTTTTGGCATTTTTCAGCTAGTAGTTTGCTCTGCATTTTCCTGGGATGTTCCTCCAGCAGTGACATCCTTCTGAAAAATCGCATGGCCTTTAAATATTGCAACAAACCCCGGGGTCTGATAAGCAGGTGGATTGTAGCATGTCTCTCTCACTCTATCTCACAGTACTTCCTTGAGACACAGGACTAACCCTGAATTCTTAAATTCATAAATCCAGACATGATATAATCCTTTTTACACACAGTTCAAGAAGTCTTTTAGAAGTGGAGCTTGTTTACCTTTACTCAAATGGGAAGACTGTGATAGTCTTGCTGCTTTGATCTTTAAGTATTTTTTTTTACTCATTTCTAGAATAAATATCATTAGAAAAAAATTTTTTTTTTTTCACTACCTTCATGATTTTTTTAGATTAATAGGGTTGGGTGTTCCTCCCACCCTAATGTTTATGTTAGTTTTTTTTTCCTGTGGACAGTAATCACATCCTCTTTCCATCTGAATTGTCCTAAGCTAAAGAAGTGGAAAGAGGCATTTTGGCCTCCCATTTTCAGATTCTTCATCCCTCAGATCACTCTAATTATTTTTCTGTAAAATTTCCTGTGAAAACTCCCCTTTGCTCTCAGCCTGTGTTGCAGAGGACATACCACCCATGTTTCCCTGTCACCTGGTAGGTGACACTTTCATGGATGATCGGGTTGAGGTTCATAACTCATAATCTGCCAATACTGCAGGCTTCCTCAAGCTACCATAGTCAGATCTTTATCACTTTTGTCATTTCCACCTGATAGGATCTGTTTTGGAACAGAAATGTACACAGCTGAACACCATGTGCTGAACTTGCACATCAGTCCCCAAGTCTATGCTCCATTCCTAGGGCTGTGCAATCAGTGTAGCACAGCAGCTATGCTCAGTATTGGCAATACCTCCCCCTTTTGCATCATCAGCAAATCTCAGACTAATATTACTGTGCTGATGAAGTAAATGAAGGTTAAAGAAAGGCAAAATATAACCAGGTCATCATAGAACCAGTCCTTGGCACATTCACTTTCAGCATTTCCTCCCATCTGCTACTTTCCCTTAGACACCTCATCTTTTGCTGTTCTTTGTGTTCCTTTTATTTTTAAACTAACTCCCATTTATAAATTGTCATGTAGAATCACATCAAATGCTCCATGAAATTCAGATGTGGGTGAATGACTGTATTTCTGTCAGATAGGTAGAATCATGACAAAGATTTTGTTTCACTGGCTGTATACCTCTTTCTGTACCATCTGTTGCTTTTTCTTGTATTTGTCTTTTACAATCATGCTTTTAATAAGTCTTTCAGAGTAATGAATCAAAGTCAGACTAATAAACCGAGGTCAGAAGTGATTTCCTGAACCTCTTTCCTCACTCATTCCTCCTCTAAAAGGCAGGTACTTTATCTGCTGGTTTTGGTTTTACAGGGCTACTCTAGTGGTCGTGCATCTGTTACAGAAATATAACTGCAGACCCACGGCCTCCCAGTCCTCCAGACCTGCAGGAAGGCAGAAACAGAAAGGTTTTCCTCTGTTTGCGGCTGTTCCCCTGCTCCAGCATTCCTTTTCCTGCCTCTATTGATTATATGCTTTGCCATTTGCATGATGAAAATCTCAAAGATATGAGGATTTCAGTGCAAGCTCTGTACAAACCTTCAGCAGTTCTGTACAAACCTGAAGGAAAATCCATGGACTTCAATAACATCACTCAGGTGTCTACAGGTTAATGATGCTTAAGAGCTTTTCTGGACAGGAGCCTAAGGAAGTCACACGTTGTCTGGGTGTGTCCCCATTGTCAATGCCACCGTCTCAGCCCTCAATGTGGCTCTTCAGTACTGCTGCACTGTGAGCACCCCATGATCTCTGTTCCTTTACCTTCAGTTTTTTAGCTTCCTTGAGCAGCCCCAGCCCATGTGCTGGCAAAGGAACAGGTAGAGTCAGGTCCATTACAGGAAAGTTAATTTTTTGCATGTGAAAATAAGAAAAACATTTCTACAGAACTATCCATTCATCTGAGAATTTACCTTTTCTTTTATGCATTCATTGTAAGAAGATGTTTCAGTTTCCTTAGTGATTTATTTCCCTGAATCTTCTCTGATTAAACACTGTAAGATTTATTTCTTCAATGCTATATTCCACATAGAATTTTAATTGTAGAACAGTGGGAAAAGAGCTGGAGCAGAATAAAAACATATTGGTGTAATTCAATTTTTATACCCATTCCAAGATTTTTACCTTTGGGGGATAACTGTGTTTGGGGATGATGAGGGGAATACAACCTATAAATTCTACTTGAATGATCAGTAATAAAAATAAATGATCTTATTAAAAAATTTACATGAAGCAGTGAAATGTTGAATGACCGTTTTAGCTTGACAATAGGTGCCATGAGGCATTTATATAATGGACTAGTGACAGAGCAGCAAAAAAATTATTTTAGTCAAAGAACATTCTCCATTATCTCTAAAAAATATGGTACTTTTTGGCATCCTTTTGGGTTCATCTCCTTGTAAATGGAGCTTTGAAATCAATACATGTTACCAACAGATGTCTTTTCTAACTGCACAGTTGTAAAAATCTGAAGAATTTAGAGGGCATTGTCATCAGGATATGCCCATCTTGAGGTATTTACAGCACAGATCTTTGATAGAAAAGTATTTTAATACTTCAATCTAAAATTGTGATGAAACCCTTTCATACTGGGTAAGGTTCTCTTCAGCACACTTATTTTTTGCTGGGTGAAGCTCATTATAAATAATCCTCATTATTTTTATTACTGAAGCATTTGGAGTGCTTAGGCATGGCCTACATCCCCGGACTGCCTGGTGCTGCTCAGAGCAGAGTAAAGAGTGGCACCACAACATAAAAAAGTCTTGTATTATCGATCAGCTTGGCAACTCTGCCACCCCAGCAGCCCAAAGGCTAACTCCTGGGGTTCTCAGCAAAGAAGAACCTGCTGGGGTGAGCTGTGATGCTGAAGACATCCGGTGGATGCTCCACAGAGGATGCAGCAATGCTCTCTTTGCAGGAGGCTGCCAGGGAAAGTGTCCTCCCACAGGCAGGTAGAATGAGTAAGGGAAGACAGCTTGGGAAGTCTTTGAGAGTTACATCTGAAATAATCAGCACTAGGGACCTGTCAGGGTCACACCTGGTGAGAGGGGACAGCCAAGGCCAACACGGGACTGTGCAGGAGCTGACGGAGAAAAGGAGAAAGTGTATCTGAAGAGGCTGCTTCAAGCCAGCACTAAACTGCAAGTGTAGACAAGAATATTCATCTCTACTGAGAACCAAGGAGTGTAAATTGCAGCACAACTGAAATCTCAGTCTCAATGAAAATGTTCATTCTGTTGGGAATGCAATGTTTGTGTGTGTATATCCAGCCGGTGCTTAAAACTGGTACAAGTGAGACAAAGCTTCCCAACTCTGGTGCTGTGCCTGAGCCAGGACAAGGGGCTCACTCCCTTCTTTTGACCTGAAATAATTTCCTGAATGCAGCAAAATATGTGACACAAATTTTCAGTTATATTTGTAACAGGAGAGAATACTTGGGTTTCACATTTTTCTTTTATTTTTGCTTGAAAGGATTCATCTCAGGATCTCGTTTTCTTTATAGTTCAACTCTTCCATCTATTAAATAACAGAGAAAGTAATCATCATTTATGTTAAGAGGCAGTGGGTGGTTCTGCTAGATAGTTTGAAAAAGAGTAGTACCATGGATTTGTGTTTAATATCTGGTGCCAAGTGACTTTAATAGAACCAGTAGACACTGAACACTAAACATGGAGATCTTGTTGGGTTTTTTTTCCCCCCCTGGGTTTCTATCTGCAGAAGAAAAAAAGATAATTTTAATTTTAAAATTTCAAGGGGCTTTTCCCCATATCTTTTATCCATATTGCAATTTTCAAACTCCTCATCTAAGTTACAGACGTGGATCAAGATCTAGTCTCCATCCCAAGCATTAGCACTTGTTCCTGCACTTTAATCTTGGGCATTTGGCATTTTACCAGTGACTTCACAGGTGTCATGTTGCCATTAATAATTAATAAGCAAATATTTCACACAGTGTTGTCAGTGAGTAATATTATAATATTGTACATCATGAATTTAAATCAAAAATGGACAAAAGACTAATTCTTTCTAGGATCTCAGGAGATTTTGCAGATGTCTGTCACACGGGCTGGGAGATATCTGAACATTATTTTTAGGGAAAAGATGAAAGTGTTTCACAGCATGTCTATCTGAACATGAATGATTAATGTACTTTTGGTCCAGGTTCAGCTGGACTTTTTTAGATAACAGCCAAGAAGCAACATTTGATCTCATCCGTCATATCTATCAATAGATCAAGAGACAGCTATATATACATACATATAAATATATTTTTATATATTTGCCTTTTTCTTATGTCATGTCCTGCATTATAAATCAAGGCTTGTCCAAAAAAAAGATGCATAGAGATGCTAGATTTCTAATGGATGTCTTTTAGTATTTATTAATTCTTATTTTCATTTTTGACTGAGAATCACTTGATTTCCCAAGTCTTGCTCTGTATTGAAAGACTGTCAATGCTACCTGAGATGTATTTTAGAAAAAAATGTCAACTCCTCATTACTCTGTGTAAAGTAGGCCCTTATTAAGGGATTGATTTTTAAAAAATCTTCTTTGCTTTCTAATATAAGTCAAAAACAAATAAAAAGAAAAATTTGAAGTTGACTAGGAATTTGAAATGAAGAAAAAAATGGGGATAAAGGGTGATTAATTCTTTCTAAACAACAAGGACTTGTCCCAGTGTCTTAACTGAGCATTGGAGACCTCATATTTCTGGAGAGAAGGAAGAGTAAAATCAAACAGCTGAACTTAGAATTGATATTTTAAGGAATGTAAGTTTCTACACTAATCATCCTTTCTGGAAATTAGCACAGAATTTTGTATTTATTTCTTCATAGACTATTGTCCAAAGATACCCACATGTGTCTTCCCTTTTCCCCATGAAATCATTTCTGACAAAACAACCTCATTATCTCAGCAGAATAATTTTGCTTTCACTGCCATGCACTGTAGACTGCTTTTAATGCCTAGATTGTTTCTAGTCTAATACCTAGAAAAATAAAAACTGTTTTGAGAAGATTTCAAAGTAAGTTTGAAGCCTTGTAACCAAGTCAAACTGCAAAGAATGAGTTGGTGAATGAAACAACTCTGAATACTGTTTGTAGCTGCCCAAATTCTTGCACACAATTGCACCTGCTTCATGTTGGTATTGGAAAAACACTAAGTCAAAAGTATTGTAAATATGTAGTCTGAGTAATTTATGATGTCAGCCTGAAACATTGCCTGACTGTCACATCCTTCATGAAGCTGCTGCTTTTGTGGAATACTTATGTTTCTATGCACTGGTTTTGCAGCAATCCACTGCAAACCAGTAACAAAAGACAAATTGACACAGATTGTGCCATAATCAAACCTCTCCTGATGGGAGAGAGTTTTAAAGTCCTTGCCAGGAGTTTGAGACACAAACAGGGACTCTCAGCCTTCACTGCTTCTTGATAGTTGTTTATTAAGTCTTATCAGAGAAACAGAGTCACTAGTGTGATCCAGACATAGCACAAAGCAGAGAATGCAGGAGAAAGCTGAATTATCAAGATTACACAGCCTTTTTAAAGGTAAATCAACCAATGGTTACTAAAAACGTACATTTTTACTTTTCTACCAATTATTCAGTAACACAGCCAGGAACTGTGGAATTCTTTGTCCAAACATCCCAAACTACTTTTACTGCAGAATATGGAGTAGCAGAAGAAGAAGAATATTTGGAGAAAAACAACAATCCTCCATCTTGATGTTTTTTGCTTTTATCTATTTACTACATTGACAAACCCAAAACCTCTAAATTTTTCACCCTGTGACAGTCTTACAATAGTAGTTATCACCTGATTTACACTAGTGTAGTTCCTGGATATTCTCTAAGAGTAGGCAGTTTTTTCCATGGACAGAGGTCAAAAGCTGTGTGGTTCAGGGGGTGAAACCCCTCAAAACAGGCAGAGGAATATTCTCTGCATTCTGGGTTCCTACAACAAGTAAATATGGAAATTATACTGCCTGAGGAAAACCTGCCACTCTCAGTACAGTGAGAACCAGCTCAGACAAGAGGAATTTGATTCTCTTCCTCTGCTTCAGAAAGGCACTGAGCTTGACCACATGACAGAAGGAATTGGATTACCTGGGTATAAGAAGGTCTAGGACAATTTTGTGGCTCCTATTGTAAAGAGGAAAGCACTGTCTGCACTTTTTGTGCTGAAAACTGATCCTTACCCATCTAAATTCTCCAAGGCTGCTGGCTTGCTGCTGGGGTCTTTGGGAGACTGAAAATTGATCTGATTCCTGATAATATCATTCACGTTCACTGTACCTACAGTCTCAAATGGGAATTAACCACTTCTCTCATGATTGTGTGTCAGGCATTGGAATAAACCTGGTGTGAAGAGAGGCAGCTGACAGCTTGATGACAGTATCCCAAACAGGGCTGTGGATACACCCAGCTTAAACTACTGGGAGTTTTTAATCAGAGGCATCTGAATTTAATTCTTGAGAAAACGATATTAAATTTATTCCCCACCACCACTGATCGGTTTAAGAACAAGACAAGGCATGAATTACTGGTATTTTCTTCTAGGGCTTTTTGTCAGATCAAACTGCAGCTGTGCATATCTAGCTGTCTGTCTGCCTGTTTATCCATCTGTCTGTCTATCTGTATCAGCTCTTTGGGCTGTTTCATGAAGCAACAAGGTTGACACTTCTTGGACATCTTTGGAAAAATGCACACAATAATTCATGAGCCCTAGTTTTTCAAGTAAGAGGGTACTCCCAGAGATGATTATATGAGGCAAAGCTCAGCCACAAGCATGAAATAAACAGACTTTTCACAAGAGACTGTCTCATCCTCGTTGTGATCCTTGAATTTGAAATCCAAATCCACTGGGATTATATAATTTCATAGCTCAGAAATTAATGTGCCACATTTCATTAAGGCCTCTGGCTGCTTCACTGCAGAATGTTTTCTCCTCTTTATTACATCTCGGGCTTGCAGTTGGAAATCCAAAATGGACCAGTCTGGGATTCTGCTGCAGCACCATCTCACCTGACAAACTGCTTAATAAATGCCCTGAAGAAGGGATGCACAGCCTGCTCCTGAATAGCCTTTCACCAGATGCCAACAAAACTCTGTCCTTCTGCCTGATTATAAGAGATTGTAATGATTTTCTTCTCATGCAGCTTCCCCTTCACTGAGCTGAACATGGCTGCTTGCACATTGTTGAGTTGTTCCTGTGTTAGTAGATGTTGAATTTTCTGGCCTTGAATACCACGAACTGCAGACACTGCACGCTTTCAGTGGATTTCAAAAATTCCGTAGAAATAACCATCATTCTCATTGGCTACAAATACAGGAAAAAGGTAAATTTTTACTCCTCTGAATCCACATGCACATTGTATCCTCCTGTAAATGAACACAGCACATGGATGGGAGAAAAACCTGCTGAGGGGGAAGAGGAGGATGTGATGTGAAGAAACTCTGGAAGTTAGTCTTGACTATAGTAATTAGCTCACAGGAACACTGAGGAGTGCTGGCAACTTTTTCTAAAGGTTTTGTGTAGGCTTTGCACACCAGCTATGAAGAAAATGTATTCAGAAAGATTTGCTATTATTTTTAATATATTATTAAGAATTATTAATGGTAATTTATTCAGGTTTTCATAATGCTCTCTATCATAAAATATGCTCATTAAGGACCCTGTAAGTGCTTTTGGTCAGCATGTCATTTCAGAAAAGGATTTCCTGAGGTTGTGCTAACTGACTGCACTGCAGCCACACTGAAATATTCAAGTATCTTCACTGGAAACTTTTCTTTTGGCATTTTGTCATTGATTCTGTTTTGATGTGTCAGCTTTGATATGGTGATACTTCAGCATTTAGACACCAAGGCTCTGCATCACTCATGTCAGCATTTCTGACAAATGTGGAGCTTCTCCAAGGCTTGTGAAGCTTTAATAATGTTTGCAATATACCTCAGACTTCTCAGAACAGAACAAAAGCTATTACTTTTTAAAAATTCCCTATTATAAAATTGAACTCTCTGAAAAATCACCTGGCATTGGTCTTCACCTGGCAACAACCCATTAATGAAAGATGTACATGTGTTTTCCACCTCTATTTAAAATTAAAACTCTTTCTTTTTGCTGTAATATGGATAATTATATTATCTGTATACTCCATTATATGGAAAGAGCTTTTTCAACAGAACTGTCTCTTCCAAAGTGTTACTTTCCAAGAACTAATATTATTCCTTTTTATTTCCCCTTTATATTTTCTTTTCTTGCATTAATATACTTTTGATTGAGTTCAGAAGCTGAAAAATGCAGCTAATTCACACTTACCCCCTCTCCCTGGATCATTTATTTCTGTCACATGCCCAAGGGATCTTTTCCAATCAATGTCTTCTTTATTTTTTTGGGTGATGCTCCTTGTTACCTTGCCATCAGGCTAGAGGATCTTGTCTGAAAAAGATAAGATAAAATAATGATATTTTAGTAATCTGGAGCAAGGAGAGAAAGTATGCATCAAAGTGATTGTTCCTCCCTCCTTAACATCTCCTGCTTCCTGGAAGGAGTTAATGAGGGCATTTGTCTTTTTCCTCTCTTTCTCTTCTTTCTCCTTCTCCTTCTCCTTCTCCTTCTCCTTCTCCTTCTCCTTCTCCTTCTCCTTCTCCTTCTCCTTCTCCTTCTCCTTCTCCTTCTCCTTCTCCTTCTCCTCTCCTCCTCATTGTTTTCTCTTCATTACATCCTCCACTGTGAAGAAGTTATTTTTACTTGACATACCCTTTATAAATGTTCCCTAAGGACTCTCAGCTAAAATTGTCCGGTGGTTCAGACACCTTTTTCCTGTTGTGATATTTAACCTTCTTACTTGTCTAACCTGGTGACAAAGCTGTTATTTTCAGCTTATTGGATGAGCTTTTGTGTTGGTCTTTTTTTACCCTTTTTCTTTCTTTTTTTTTTTTTTTTTCCTTCCTATAGAACCATGTTGCAGTCTTCATAAAAAAATTACAGGCTTGAATCCTTCCCAGTTCAGCCAAATTTCATTATAGAGCTTTTATTTAGCTTTTAATAACTTTGTTTACAAAGAGTGATCTGCTCTGAAAATTTCCCAGACATTTTGAAGCACATTCTGAGAAAAGAAAAATGCTGAAATGGTTCTCCATTTTTAATAAGGGTCTAAATTTAAATTGTGCAACTGCAATTCTACTGCTTGTAAAAAGGGTGTCATTTTTACACAGAAAGGGAATAATGTAACTGAAAATGAGAAACTATGGAGTAAGACTGGATATTTTCTGTTACATGAAGGACAGGCAAGCCATTTATCAGTTTGAATTGCTTTAAAGGTACCTGCTTTGCAATGCTAACCTGCTAAATTTTTTGTCCCTTTTCAAACCCCTCACCCTGAGACTTCACACCTGTCAGTGGTTGCTGGACGTCAGTACTTGGAACTTCTGATTTTGTGATAGACTGGACTCCCTGCACCAGAGCTCCTTTTTTATTTTACTTTTTATTTCTTTTTAAATCCAGAAGAGGCTGGGGAATATGCCTGAACTGGTGTTTGTAGATTCAGTGTTTTGCTTTATGTTCGGCCAAACAGCCAGGTATAAAATAAATGTGTTTCAGCTGGAAGACCCCAAGACAAGTTAAATGCTAAAGATGTCGAGTGGATGTTGGTTATTTTCCAGAGGAGTGAAAGTAATGTTTTATTTGAGTGCATGGATTCAAAAGTTTGGTGATCTATGAGAGTCTTGGCCCAGAATTTAAAAGAATAGAAATATAGAAATATATTTAGAAATATAAATAACAAACTTCCACAGTATACTTATTTTTAGCCCTGGTGGTTCACAGTGCAGGTGGCAAGGGCACCTTTTAAACCACAGGTGTAACTCTTGTATGAACTCCCCTCTCTCTCCCCAGAACATGGCTCTTTCCATCGAGGGGAGGATTTGCTGAAAGTTGGGCAAGTTGAGTCAAGCATGAAGATTTGCACAAGAATCAGACAGCCCTGAGCATGGACTGACACTGTTCACACTGATTCAAACCAGCAGGGACAAAGGGTACATGAGTGCAATTCTGCTGAGTGCAACAGGACTGGGAAAGAATATTTCTGCTCAGAACAAGACTTCTGACTGTGTGTGAGCCTGTGTGTGTTTGTAAAGTCTGACTTTTCTTATAAAAACAAAGAAAAAAATCTTAAATTCCTGTAGAGTTGCTAGGACTTTTAAGAAACACATTTCAAATATATGGAAAAAAAATCCCAATTTCATTGTGCTCTATTTCTTGAGATAATGTAAAGTAATAGCTCTAGAAATGCAGGTTTCATTTTGATATATCTTTCTTAAAAATGTGCCCATCACCCTAAGTAGCAATATTTGCATTAAATGATGCGTACTTAAGACTGTTATGTTTAATAGGATATCATGAGACATTGTACCAGAAGGCAAAATACAGTAAAATAATATTGTTTTTTTTAAGAAATCAATTTAAACAGAACTTGTAGAAACATAAATTGACATTATATTTATTCAATATACTTACATTAGCAACCAAAATATAGATATGTTTGACATAGAACAATAAAACTTCTGGGGGAAAAACATATCCCATCAGATAAAAGTAAAATATTATCATTATTACTGCTCCTGTTGTCAGTCATTGCTATGTGACGTTAGAGATGGATGGTGAATAAAGTGCAGACTACAGTCTCTGAGGACTAGGACTAAAAAGCCAATATATTAAAAAAAGAAAAAGAAAAAGAGAGAGAGTAAAAATGAAAAAGTAATTTTCTTTGGGTAGCAACTACATTTGTGTCTTGGGGTGACTGTATGATACTGTATTATTATTATGTAAAATTTCTTTTTACAGAAATGTTTTCACCAATTGAGCAAGAGAAAGAATATGAATGTCTGTAGTCTGGCTGTGTCTGTTGAATTCATTGGACTTTCAAAGTGCAGGGTTGGATTTCAAGTTAGATAAAATAGAAAAAATACAATTTTCACAATTTTGTCTTCTCTTTCATACTTAGACTCCAGTCCCTCCTCCATCCATGGATGGATACCACATCTTTACTCCCATGGGAAGGAGTATCTTGATTTTCTTGTGGTAGACAAATTAACTATTGTTTCTAAGCAGAGAAAAGAAGACTGCCTTGGAGTTACTGAAGCCTGCTTAAAGTAGGATATCTGAAATGGCACAGCACAGAACAGCAGTGCCCATGAAATGCAGACAGGCTTCTTGAAATTGCAGTAGCAAATGGACTGCTCTAATTACTCTTGTCAAAGTTTGCTAGTCCTCACTTCTGCTGAGCAGTACCACTTCCCGTGAATAGTCGTGCTGAATTTGAACAGGAACTTCTGCAGAGTAATATGGCAGGAAAAGTGACAAGAAATTTAATAGAGAATTGTGATGGTGATATAGTAATGCATTAGACCTGGAAATATCTGTGCAGTGCCCAAGACGTGTAAAGGTATCCTCAGAAACTGCTTACAAAAGTAATTAAAAACTGCTCCACATACAACTCCAAACAGGGTAAGAAAAACTGTGTTTGTGAGTTTTTTATGGTTTGAGTGAATAAAGACAAAAATAATGGAGAGCTGCTTTAGCTGTTGGAGAGTCTGACAGATATCAGGCAGCCTGTATGAGGGACAGGTCCTGGGAGTCCTCTCAGCAAGAGAGAGAATTACTGTTAGCTCTTAGATCTGTAATATTTTACTTGTATTTCTGCCTGGAGAACAAAAGAATCAGCCAGACTCCTGTGGAAGAATCTTTAATGGAGAAAGGAAACAGACTGATTTTCAAACCCCAGCTTAATTTGTGGAGGTGGAAGTCAAAACAAAGACAGAAACCTTATCCTATACTTCTGACTTTTAAACTAAGCAGGTTTGACCTACCACTGCTAGGGAGGAATAAATAAAGCAACCCATGAGATTAGCCTCGAGACATTTCTGTGACCTTACCTGATCTTTTCCTGAAAAGCAGCAAATCCTCCACTCCCGAACAAGTTTCTTTCCCATAGCAGAACAGATGGAAATATCAGCTCTAGTTGTACTATTTAAAGAAGGGTTTTGTCTCCATTTCCAGTAATATGTTAATGTTTCAACACCTTTTCTCTTAAAGCCTAATTGTTAAGGAAAAATATTTAATCACTTTTAGTAATTGACAAGTCCATAATTTGAATTTTCCATGTCAAAGGAAACTTCCCAAAGCTATTTTGCTCCTACATTTGTATGTATCTGCAAATCCAACTGAGCAATAGTGAGGATTATCCAAGCCCAAATATCCTTCAAAACATCTTCAGAAAGTGAAAGAATGAAATAAAGGGAAAATAAATATGGGGAAAGTGGACTGATGAGAAATAGAAAATTTGCCATCAGCTTTGGATTTCATTTCACAGTTTGTAACACATCTCAATATACTGAGCTGGCCCAGATGTCATGTGAAAATTTGTTGTACAGTGCTTCTGTACAGCCAAAACACCCTGTTCAACAACTCTCCAGTTTCTCTAAGTGTGTGGTCCAGTCAGAACTTCTGGGGAGCTATCAAGAGGACAATGAGGTTAAGGAACAGAGTCCTTCTGGCTATTGAGATTCAGAACAAGAAGTGAAAGCATCTATTAGCTCACAGGGATTAACACTATGCATGCATATAGCTCCTTATAATTGCAGGTATGAGAGCAAGAACAAAATATTTATGGGTCCTGAGGGCTGTAACTTTTTAAAGATTAATACCTCCTTGGGAAGATATCTTTGGTGACTGGAACAGCTGTTTTGGAGCTCTGAAGGACTGCACTGCTCTTAATGCTAAATAACACTTGAATAACCTGCGTGAGGTAAAATCAATTTCCTGGCTTCCTTTTGCCACTGTCCTCCCCTCCTTCTTCAGAGTCAAATGCCACTGCCTTGCAGAGGGAGGAGAGGAAAGCTTTTAGGTTCTGTTGTCTTTGTGAGCCTCACTGTTACTCAGCACAAAGCACTGATTCCCAGTATTGGAGAAGAGCAGGGAACTGCATCCACAGAGCTGATTTTAGGAATTTTCCTTGTTTTTATAGTGACCATGAAATTTTGTAGTTCACTTCTCTTAGTCCTTTTAAATGCTCTACTCCCCTCACTCTGTGGATCTGTGCAGACCCCAGGAACTGGCTGGGGTTTGGTTGATCCCACAGCCACTAAGGTGTGGGACCATTTTGCTCAAGCAATATGCACAGAGGCCTGACAATGAACAAAACAGCCAGTGTGACATGGAGAGACAGCACTTTTCCTTTGTGAGATTTTTAAATTATTTTTTCAGAGCAGGCCTGGCTAGCAGGAGCAGTGGGCATAGGCAATTCAGATGAGGATTTGAGTTCTAAGAAGACAGAGGATCTTTAACATTCATCAGTCTCCTGACTGCACTGAAGATTTTTCCTTACGCATAGAAAAGGCAACGTCATTTATCCTTGACTGAGAACCACTGATACATTTTAACAATGGAATTGGTTATTCTCTGCATTACAATGACTAGCTTTCTGTAATTTGACATTAATATGCTTCTACCTGAATAGTACAAAATGTGAATTAAATTGCCACAGGGAAAAATGATGAACCTCTTCTTTGATTTAATCTAAAAGCAGACAGTTATGGTCTCTTTCCTCATAATAATGTTCCCCCATCTCTTTCCAAAAATTTTACTTTAACTTGTCTAAGTTCTCCTTTTAATGTAGGAAAAAAGGCAGTATACAATGTTACCTTCTTTTTACCACTTTTTAATTTATAAAATATAAATATTTTAATAGCAATCATAATTATATATTTTATTATATATTTAAATAATTCTTTATATAGAATTATTAAGGTTGGAAAAGACCTCCAAGACCATAAAGTCCAACAATTAACCTAACACTACCAAAACCATGTCCATCAGCACCACAGCTCATGTTTCTCAAACACTTCCAGGGATGGTGATTCCTCCACTTCTCTTCAGCAATATATTAAATTTATAACTATGGGAAAACATAATTTCATAGTTTGGAATTAAAAGTGGAGACAATATTTACAACTGGTTTTTAATCAAATCTTTCCCCCAGCCCCAATCACACAATGAAAGGGTTAAGACAACATTAAGGATTCAGCTGAGGCTCACAAAACAACCCCCCAAAACCCAACAGTAGGGAGATTATGATGAAAAGTGATTTTTAAACATTTTCCCTAGTCCAGAATATATCTCTGGCATATGTCTAATACTGTACCTCCATAGAGCAGTGCTTCCAAGAATACACACCCTTTTGCTACAGTCTGACAAAGCACAGATAAACTTTGCTCCCTCTCCCTGCTGATCCCTGTCCCTGTGGAAGGCAACAGCCAAAGCCATTTAAAAGGGAAAACATTCTTCTCTCTGTGGCTCCACAGCCACACAGCTGTCTGCCTCTGCTCTGAAACCAAGGAAAGAGAATATTTCATGGCAAACTGTAAAATGCAAATGTCTAAAATACATAAATATGTTCTTTGAATATGGCAACATGTATTGATGATGTTTTATGCATAATGTTTTTCCTCTCTCTCAAACTGTTATTTGTTAGACATCTGTAAAGATCTGAGGCATTAGACTCCTTTTTATGTGATATTTTTATGTGCATTGCTAAGTGGTCTGGCTGGGAAACAAGATTGTATGATCTGTGTTGCATTTTTGGTACTATACTTACAGATAAATTCAGCTTATTTGTGATAACAGCAAAGGTTTTTAGTGACACATCCCGAGATATAAAATAGCTAACCTTTCCCTATCAGCTGGCATCAAACCATTCCCCTCCCACATCTAATATGGCTCCTGTTTTCATTGATAAGCCTTGATACAGATTGGATTACAGGTGATCTTCACAAACATTAGTGCTCTCTCTAGAAATTATTTCTTCTTGCTGCAGATTCTGCTTAACAGGTCATATATTATTTTCACCCCTTTTTTCCTAGTTTTCTGTCCTGCAGTGAGGCAAATGTTTTACTGGTGATAGACAACATCACATACAAATAAATCCACCTATACATTTTTTTATTATTATTTCTTGCTTTTTATCTGCTCCTTTTGGAATGCAGCACACAGAGCGGGCGTGGTAAATAAGTCCCTTTTATCAGTGAACATTTCTCCATATTAAATCTCTCATTCATTCTGGAATCTACAGGCAGCTTAAAATATGCCTCATATCTGTGCAGTCACAGCCTGGAGACGTATTGCAAGGCTGGGAAGAGACTGACTTTCTGATAGCTATCTGTTTGTGATAATAGCATGGAAGGAGTGTCAGTCATACTCACCACATCTGCTCCAGCTAGCAGAGGAAGACAGCCTCATCATTTTTATGGCTGGCATGAGTGTATCGGGCAGAACCCCAGCTGATAAGCAAAAGTGATGGTGTCGCTGTCTTTCTCTCAATATATATTCATAATATATTATTCTAAATATCCCATTCTCTAAAACCATTGCAGACAATCCTGTATTTGTTCATATTTACTCAGACAAGCATGGACAGGCCTCACTTTCCATTTCAGCTGAACCAAACCACCACTCTCTGCAGTGTTTCATCTCCACTGTGGCCCTGTTTATAACTTGGCACATTTTCTTACCTAGAATTTAAATGCCTTTCCAAAAACAACTGCTTCTCTGACTTTCTCTCCAGATGTGTGTTAGTAGCCACTCAAGCAAACACAGGAGAAAAAGACATGAGCCTCTCCTTATTGGTCACTTTCTCTAAATCACTTTTAAACCTTCCTGTAGCAGCAGATTGCATAAACTGCATAATTATTTTTCCCTGCGTCTGTTAATTGAAAAAAAAAATCTGCCACCAAATGCTTAACCATGGTAAATCAACAGAGTTCTACTGATTTAAACAGAGGTTTGATTACATCTGGCATCTGGAGGGTGATTATCCTGGACATGGTCCCTCACACAAAACCTTAGCAATTACCTTACACAAGAATTTTTCACCTTCATTTTCATTGCTAATGGAATATGGCAAGCTTTGCTTTCTAGGAGGTCATCCTGTGAATCTGGATTTGGAATCTATTTATCTGGATTCCAGTGCTCAGATTGATTAGAAACCATTTATTCTGTCCCTAAACAATTCCAAGCCACAACATTATAGCAATTTCATATTCAAAATACTGATTTTTATGACATATCTCTTATCAAAGCTGTCAGTAGGAGAGCTCTGACCATTTTGTAATTTCATTCAGGTTTAAATTTGCATTTTTCATTAACTACAGGCTTCACAAATTCACTAGGATCCTTTAAAGACCAAATATACCAGCTTTCTGAATCCTTTCTTTTAACTGGAGCATCTCTCAAGCATGTACAAAGAAATCCTCGAGGTCTTGATGTTTTTACATAAGCCATTTTTTGTCTAATATTTCTGATTTCCTGACTAGCTTTCCTTTAACTTTATGAAATACTTGTAATTTTTAGTGCAGGAATTCTTACTGATATCATTATTTCAGACAGAGTTTTGATGCAAACCAGAGCATGAAGCTTCTTTAAGCCTGGCCATGTAATTTGCTGTGCCAGGTAGGAGGCAGCATGTGGGGATGTTCTCACAACACTGTGTTTGACAGATTTTGGTAAAATACAGGAAAATTTGTCCAATACAAAGAGGAGTCTTTCCTTTCCCTTCCCTTCCCTTCAGCAGACACTGGACACTTGCATCATTCACAGCTATCTAGAAAATAAGTATGTAAAACTAAGAAATTCCTGGGGGACCTCATGAAGCTACATCTTTTCAGTCAATGATGGTACAAGAAATGTTTGTTGAAAAGTACTAGCTAGTGCATGAATTAAATAATTAATTTTTTAAATTTGCTAGATGTTTTTTAGTTTAAAAAACAGTCCAAGAAAAGATAGAATTAGACATAATCACTGTTACATAGGAGTAAGTGGTAATCTGCCCCCAAATTTGTCAGCTGTAACTAAATACAAGATTTGAAATTTCTTTGTAGCATTTTCCAAGGCTTTTCAGCATATAAATCTAGACTGAAATATCATAAAATAGTTCAGGTGTCCAAACATAAAGTGAAAAATAGGCTGTGTTTGCTTAAGGCTGACTGAAACAGAAATGGAAATTGAAGTAAACCGTGGCTCTTTATGAGGTGAAAAGAGGATGAGAGGATTGCATGTCTGCTTCTTCTGTGCAGTTGATATTGAGTTAAAAAAGACAGTTAGGCACACATTGTTTAATCAGACCTTCCTCTCCGGCTTGCAAGAGTTACCCAGCACAATCAACTCAGACACCCAGAATGAGATAAATAATGCAAGCAGGTACTCTAATAAATTTTAAACAGCTGTCTGGGGAAAATGTGTTTATTTCTTCAGATACTTTCAAACAAAGATCTGAGCTGCAAAATCTCCTCTTTTTCCTTTGCTTTATGATCATGAGTTTCCTCATGTCCTACTGTCTAAAAATGATTGCTCCTGAAAAGCTTCCTAATGGCTTCACTGTTAAAATCCTACAAATGCTCACAGACTTATAATATGGACAGGCTTTTCCAGTGATGTCCAAGCTCCTTGGCCTGCCTTGCCACCAGCCCAGCATAGGCACTGCTGGAAGAAAAATCCTTTAATCCATTGCCAGAAACACTCTGTTGTATATGAAAGTAGAAACTCTGACATCTCCAATGCAGTAGTGATGGAAGAAAGGTCTCCACTGTAAGTTTTAGGGTTTCATCCGAGGAGATGTCAAATGATCGTGTCAGCTCTGCTTTCTTTGACCCTGACTCTGACCCTGAATTAGAAAGGGCCATCTCTGAGGCTGAGCACATTAAAAATCAACCAAGATAGGGCTGAAAGGAGGTTTATCTAGAACATACAAAAACTGTAAATTGTCAAGAATGTTAATGGACTTTTGTCAGCAAGGAATAAAATGAACATGGTACAGGTTTTGTACCTGTAAAACCTGTAAAGAAAAACATCTATTTTTCTTTACCACATTAGCAGGACCTCTGACACCTGTAAAAGCATTTAATTCAGGGCAGAACCCATAAGGGGCCGATCATTACCTACAGGACTTTTTTCCATCTTTTCTTCCTAGAATTTTTCTGTGATTTTACAGGTAGCTTTCTTACTTATGAGGGGTAATGATGTTGGGAAATGCAGGGATCAGTGACACACTCTCTCAACCAGGTTGTTAATTGCCTGTCCATAGTAACAAAGCTAGCTGAAAAAGAGAAGGGAAGAACTCAGCGCCTGCTGAGGTCTCACACTTTGCCCAGAGCTTAGACATGCCAGATTACCTGAGGCAGCTTTTGGAGCTGGGTTGTCCCCAGCCTCCTGCCCTTGGTTACCCTCACTCAAATCAGGGTTGAATAACTCCTCTGTTCAAGATTGCTCAGTTCAAGGGCTACACCACAATCCCAGGCTAAGTATTTTGAGGTCAGTTCAGATAACAGCAAAGCATCACTAATTCCTGTACTAACAGTAAGAACAATCACTGTAGCATTGTTGACTTGCTGCCTATCTGCTGAAAGCACCTGTAAGATTGAAACTTTTGAGTCCATATATTAGACATAATTACAAAATAATTATAAAATTGATAAATATAATTAATATTTTCAAATACTCTTCAATGTTTTTGACTGGAGTTTGACCTTGCTGAATTTTCTTCAGAAGTCAATATGCAATTAAGATTGTATGAAGCTGATAGAGGTAACAACTGTAAATATACCCAGAGAGCATTTTACAGTTGCCTGATTAAATCAATCAGCTTAGGCCAATTTACATTGTCCTTGGTTGGTAGTTTATTTGAAAAAGGTTTCATTATTCTTCTACTAAAACAAAATTTTAAACATACATAGAAATTTAAATAAAAAGAAAAAAAAAAAAGACTGGTCAGATGAGGTTTCTAGAAACTATGGCTGTTCAAGAAAATGTTGTTGTAAGCCAAGACAGTGAATTTAGAAAAAGTATCTACAACAAGTTTTGTTTTGATGTGGTAATGCAATGAAAGGAAAAACACATGATTAGATTTTCAAAGATTAGGAGGTGAAGAAAGATTTAAATTGAATACTAATTTAATTTAAAAAGCCTTGAGGAAGCTGTGCCCTTCATGTAAAAATACTTTTTTTGAATTAGCAAGGTGTTTCATCTGCCAGATGAGCATAATTGAAGTAAAGAGTTTATGCAGACAGAGAAGGAGCCAGCCTTGTTTTTATCCTCTGCACAGCATAAGCAGTCACAGCTGGAGGCTGGTGAGGAGGTCAGTGTTTGTGAGGAAACATGGAATGCTTTTAATCTGGCAAGTGGCTGAGGGGAAAGAAACTACTTGGAGCTGAGCCCACTTGTAAAAGTTGCTGGTAAGATTCAGAGCTTGTATCCTCTGAGCTTAGAGAATGGAAAAAGCTGCAGAAATGGAAGAGCCTGGCATGCAGACATGACACTCAAATACACCCTTTTGTCAGCAAAAAGTCTCTTGGAGAAGAGTTCTCACTTGAACTTATTGAAACCATCACTGTTCTCTTCCAAGATTAGAAATTTTTTAATGCATATTCATGCATCTGTGGCTTCAACAGCACACAAAATAGTGACACTTAGAAAAATAATTTTATCAAACTATGACATAACAGAATTTGAGACAGCCTTATTTGCTGTTACTTGTCAAACTTCAGATATCTTTAGGATATTTTGGCCCGAAGATTTGATGGCTTTACTGTGGAAGATTGCTCCCTTCACAGTCAACCCTACAGAGGGCCATGTCACTTTTGGCTGTGAGAGATGACAAACTGACAGCTCATTCACAAAACAAAGCAGCCAAAGTTTCAATCTGTGATTACTTGCAAATCAAACTTCCTTGTTTTTATTCCTTTTTATTTAAACTGTGATGAGTGAGGTGAGGACCAGTTTCTACGAACTGAGTGATGAAAAGAAATGGGCACCCCAGAGACCCAGTTGCCCAAAATTACTGTTTCCTATTATCTGGCACGACTGCATTAATTTGTCAATGACTGCATTCAAATATTGCAGCTAAATCACACAGTGCTGATGTTTTTTGCATATTTACAATAACAAAACAGGTCTTCATGACTTACTTAAGAAACCACAGACAGATTTGACCTTTGTCAAGTAACAAGAAACTGAGCTCAGCCTATATGAGGTGTCATAAGGTACAGACCACAAAAGTGAGTGATCTGAAAACACTGAAAATGTGTCTCTTGTTTGGTGAACGAAAGATTTTTTGGAAGCATATTTAGGAATATTATTAAAGAACCCTTTGATAATCAGAAAAATACCCCCCAAAAATAACATTTAATTTATTGCAGTTTTGATCATATTGATCACTAAATAATTAAACTACAATAATTTAATCTTTACAGATAATCAGACAAAGCACCACACAG
This sequence comes from Aphelocoma coerulescens, assembly GCF_041296385.1. Taxonomy (NCBI): domain Eukaryota; kingdom Metazoa; phylum Chordata; class Aves; order Passeriformes; family Corvidae; genus Aphelocoma; species Aphelocoma coerulescens. The sequence goes on along the minus strand of NC_091021.1, from coordinate 31,966,606 downwards.
AAGGTAACGATTTATCTATTATTGTTCATAAAACACAAAATACCTTATTTCATCTGCCAGTGTATTGTAATTCACCTGGAAAAGCAGTGTTCCCTGTTGTTTCTCAGGGCTCCCACTGATTACTACATTGAAATTAGCTCTGGAGGGAAGAAATGGCAGCAGATATAAAACACTTTCAGTGCAAATAAAACATTTCAAGATTTTAATTCACACCTTTGTCCAGGAGTTATTGGGTTTATGAGATAATTAATGATCTGTTTTATTTTGCAGCTCTATTGTAATATGAATGCAATGCCATGGAAGTGGCCAGGTGGAGGGGAAGGAGTAATACAGCTGATATTAAGAACCCTTCATCTTCCTCTCCCTAAATAACCCACAGTAACAAGTATGGTCCTAAACTGGGTTCCCTGAATTCCAGAGCTGTGTTCTCTTCATTAGCAGTTTATGGAATTAGGTTCCTAATTTAAAAGCAGCAAAGAAGCCAGTTGAGGTCTTTGTTTCAGTAAGCAAACAAGGTTGGACTCAGTAATCTTAAAGGGCTTTTCCATTATTCTATTATTCTAGATTATTCTAGAACTCTGTGATTAATTAATCTATATGGATTTAGCTGAAATTATAGAATCACAGAGTGATTTGGGTTGGGAGGGACCCTAAAGATCATATAGTTCCAACCTGCTTCAGCCTTCTCCTTATCCCAGGTGACCAAGTTCTCTGGTTTGCTTCTGGACAGGGCCTACACTTTCCTTATTCTTCCTTTAATCACTGACGTACCTGTAGAATTTCTTGTTCCCTTGACATCTCTGGCCATATTTAATTCTATAAGAGCTGTAACTTTCCTAACCTTATCCATGGATGCTTGGACAAATTTTCTGTATTCTTTCTGGGCTACTAAGCCTTGCTTCTGCCCTCTGTAGACCTTGCTTTATAATTTGGAAAATCTCAATATTTTTATCCCTGCTGTCACTATGTGGAATTCCCCTTTAGTACAAATACATCAAACAAAAGCTGGTAGGCAAGACATGAAAATCACCTTCTTAATGCAAAGAAATATTTTCATGTCTATCAACAGCTATGATTTTTCTTTCTAATGATTCATGTCTGCACCAGACAATATTTTTTGGCTACTGTAGAAGTTTAAAAGATGTGAAAATTATTCTGTTTATTGATTTCCCTTCACACTTAGCAGATAAATCAATAGGATGTGAAGATGAGGCTCCATTAAAATGATTTCTGGTGACATCACTTTTGCCTGAAAGTTTCCACAATAATGACCCTTGAGTTTGTCAGCAAGAGGTCATTCAAACAAAGGAACAAATAAAATCACAGGCCTCTCGTGGGTTTAGTCTGTAATTTCTTCTCTCAGGATAATTTTATGTCTTAGTTTATATTTCTGCAATGATGTCAGTATATTTTTTTCCAATAAAAACAGAATGCAGAAGAAAGGAAAAAAACCCCTAAATTTTATAAATAACCTCAACAGACCTCACTTCTCAAACCTATGACTGATAACAGTCTAATGCAAGAAAGCCCATGACAGAAGTGTCTCTCAGAAGAGCTGGATATATATACAGAGTAGTAAGAGATGCCAAAGATGCACCATCCCTTGTAAAACTGTTGCAGAAGATGCAAATGGCAAAAAATTTGCAAGCTTTGCTCCCCAAAAGATAGTCAGCTGAAAATTTCCCTCAAAAGGGTCTGGCCACAAGGCTGCACACAATGCACAATCTGAGGTTGTGTGGTTAACACCCTTTGCTTTTGTCCCAGTTTCCAGAATAAGAACCTCCTTGGGTATGAGGATCCCTGACTGCCAAGAAAGAGCAAAAGGATGGTCCATGCACAAAACCTTCTGCAACCTGTGTGTGAAATGAGGGGGCAGGGAGGTACTGGAAGGGTGTAGAAGGAGACTAGGTGACTACACATCCTTAAGCCACAAAACTATCTGGTAGAAATTTTACTATTTAACAGAAGAGAGACAGATGGAATTGAGATGTAGATAATGGAATCATAGAGTAAAAAGATGGTTTCATTTGTGGAATTAAAAAGGGAATCCTGTGGAGAAAGAATGAGTGAATAAATAGCTTGGAGGAGAACTAGGAGAAAATTGAATCATCAGGGAAAGGCAATATTTCAAGAAAAAGAGAATGGTGGCAGTATTGAAGGCAGCTGTCAGGTCACAGAGATGAAGACAGAGTACAGGTTCCGGGCCTTGGCTAAGAATAGGCCATTAAAAATTTTGGCATGAGTGCTTTGAATTGATCTAGTGCAAAGGATACAAGGCAGATCTAACAGGTCTAAGCATGGAATTGAGGGAATTGAAAACACTGTGGTAAATAAGAATAAAGACAAATGAGAATGGGAAGGTAAATTGGTCTCTATAGAAGCAAACCGGCTGAAGTGTGAGATTTTTAGTTTTTAGTAGAAAATAACAGAGCACGGTTGTATAATGAAGATAGGAAAAATAAAACTGTAGTAAAAGAGAAACTTAAAGCAGCAGTAACATGACAGTGAACATGACAGTAACATGACCAATGAAAGAATGGTCAGCAGGTGTGATGAAATGCAATAAAGTGCAGAGGTTGATGGTGTTTTTCAAACAGAGTCAAGGGGGAAGAAAGAAGAAATGAAAAATAGGCAAAAGCAGGGAATAAGGTCACATTACAGTTTGATAATTTTATCTTCAAGCCAGCTATTAAGAATGTGAGAAGACAGCAGACAGGATGCAGAAGAAGAATGGAGATTTAAGTATTCCTTCTGATGAAAACATTATAAAAATAATGTATGGGAAATGAAAACATAAAAATCAGCTATGAATAAATATCAGCTATGAGAGGGATGGGAACAATCTAGAATTTATGATGCTGGTAGACTACAGACATCATAAAGCCCAAGTGACAGGGTCTGATTGACTAAAGAGTGGAAACAAAATGCTCTGGGAGAGTAGGACATGGTAAAGATCAATTGATTACATTCTCTCTGCAAGAAGAGAAAAACAGCATGAAAATCTAGTGGACACACCGTTCACTAGAAGGTTTAGGAGAAACTATCCCCCAGTTGCTTCCAGAATGTCCATGACCTGTATAAACCAGAAAGAATTTTGGTATCAGTGGTTTAGACAAGCTCAAAGATCACAGCAAGTCCCCAGTTACCATGTTCAGATGTCTGAATGCCTTCTTTTTTTGTGATCATCTCCTCATATGTGAATTTTACCTAGACAGAAATGATGCAGCTACTCTGGATATTCTTATCTTTTTTCCTTTTTCTACTGGGAGAAATCATCATCTGGCATTTGTACAGCACTGAGAAAAGGTAGGAACAAATGTAAACAAACTCAAAGCATCTGGGTCATCTCATGACTAGAACTTCATTTGGCCTCTGGGTTACAAGACACAAAAGTGCACTTTCTATCAATTATGAAGGACTACTTTAAATGGCAAGTTTGTTCTAATTTTCCAACCATGGAATTCATACTAAGTGTTCAAGAAAGTTATCATTAAAATCAGTGCAAGTAGATTTGTGATAAGCAAAAGTAAAAACATTAAATGCAGAGATACACGCAACTAAAAGATTGCACAGTATCTGGTTCTGCTTTTATTCCATATTAAGTACCTTACAGAGAAAGTTTTAATAGGCAAATTCTTGAGAAACTGTTATCCCAAGAAGGCTGGGCCTTATCCTTCAGGGAGAAAGATATTACAAAACCAATCAGTGGAAGAGTTTTTAATATAATATTGAGCCTTCATGGTTTTCCCTGGAAGAAGAGCAATATTGCTTTGAAAGATGGGGACCACCACCTCCCAACCTGCAGCCAAGTGCCCTCCCACAACATGCTACTACACTTGGATTGCAGCTGTGCAGAACCTCCTGGACAGGAAGATTTTACCAGCTGGATACAAGAGCAGATATTCCTGTGTTGCCCATCGCCATGGGATCTTGTGTGGTTCTTCTGGAAAATCTGCCTTGTCAGTGCACAAGAAAATCAGATCCAAATGCTAATCAAGAAAGTTTTATTAATATAACCATCTTCACCTGTGGGGATCCTCCTCGTGCACACCACTCTGAGATTCACTGGCTGGAGTAATAAAAAGGTTTTTTTTGCTCATTCTCTTTTTTATTTCTTCTTTCCCTCTGCAGAAGCTGCTATTGGCCAATTTAGCCTGGCAAATCCCATGCCCTTTATCTCATGAGAGATCTGAGCTTATTCTGGGATCACTCATTGTGTGGACAGCTTATTTAAATATGTGTCATTGCCTCATACCTTTTGGTTATCCTGCTGCACCAGGGCTGAACCAGTGGCTCAGAGGATATTCATTATTTACATCCCTTCTGGATAATACGTAAAAATAGGCACTAGATGAAGGGGACATCCATTGAAGAGATCTATATTTATTGAGAGGATATATATTACTAATTGAAGCAGAAAGGTACATCTTGCAATAGAAGTCTCTGTCCTATAAACCAGGCAAAGAACTCTTCCTCTGTGTGCCAAACTCCTTGGCAACCACTAGGTTTTCAACGTCTCATCCAATATTTTGCTGATAACAGCTTTTGAGTGAAATCACTCCTCACTGGGTTGCATTTCTTCCTCTTCAGACCCTCATGACAGCAACTCTTCCTCTGCGTGTGCTCCTGAGTGCAGGATCGCACCTAGGCTTCTCTGGAGTAGCTAAAACATGGTCAGATGGCCCTGGTCTGGAGCTTTGCTACATTCTGGGGGAAAAAGGCGACCCTAGAACAGCAAAACAGATGAACATCTCCTTAAATCCTCTCCTCACAAGCCATATTCTAGAGCAGAGTTGTGTGAAGGTATTATAGTCCCCCTCCTAAATTCCCCAGCTGCACAGTAGTCAGTGACTTGCTGCAGGATTTTCCTACTGCAGTGGTGTTTTTAGGGTGCACAGCATTGAACAAAGCCTGAAGATCCCTTTGGGATCGTGCCTTTAGTCTTTAGAGAGGTGCCTGCCCTGTTCTGGGTGCTCAGATAATGCTGCACAATAGAGTAGAGTTAACAAAGATTTGTGAGGGGACGAGGCCATTAATCAGCATTTTGGCATCCTCTGCTGTCACTCAGGCTGCAAATGGTGTTGCCATCTGCTTTTCTCTGTGTTCTCATCCAGGCTATGAGATGTGCCCTTGAGAGATTAAAAAAAAAAACAAAACAGGAAAGAATAAAAAGGACCAGCTTGATTTCTGGCTGCAGCTTGAAGTTTGTGCCAGTCCCTGGCAGAACGCTTTGTTTGTAGGCAGCCACGGGGTGTTAAGACAAATGGCTGTTCTGCTATGGAATCTATTTTCCAAGAAAAATATTGGGATTTAGCCACAAAACTCTCTGGAGGTTTTGAATCGTCTCCTTGCCTTCTTGGAAACACATTTTCTCCACTGGCAGAAATATATTTGTACTCTTTCCATTTGATTGAGGGAGCTCTGAGGCTGATTTTGGCACTCCTGTTTTTAGTGTTGAAACTTCCATTACCAGAGGTATGATTGTGTGGATCTACATTGTTTTCACCCTCAACAATGTTATAGCTTTTTGTGATTGTTTAATCATGCACTTAGGTAAGAGAGAAAGAGAAGCCTCTTGGGAAGAGCTGTTTGGAAACCAAGTTCTCCTTTTTTTGTCTAAACTTTCATATGTGACATGCATCAAGATTATTGGGGGAAAAACCAGCAATGAAAAAACTCACAAAACTTTTTAAACAAAGTTGAAACGGAGCATCTGAACCAAATAACCTGCTGTAAACTAAGATAATTTTCAAGTTCAACTAATCCAACTAATAAAACTCCTAAGATCAGACCAGTCCTGGGAGTCTGTGGTGAGCCAGCTGAGCCTACTGAGTAACCAAAATGCTGATCTCACTGGGTAGTGATTTACCAGAATCCTTTCCCTGAGTTCTTTGAGCCAGGACCTTCAATGTCAGTCTCTTCATTCCAATGTGAGATACAATGAATGGCCATTTCCCAACTCTTAAATCACTGTAATTTTTCTATATAATAATTTCTAGAAGTAATTAGAAGTTAATTCACATCAGACTTTGGCTACACAAGATGGGAGCTCCCACATTACTTGACTTCATATCTCCTGCTTTTCCTTCTCTCATTTTGACTTTTAAACTTACCAAAGCCTTAAGTGTGGTATTTTCTGCACAGCACTGCAATGAGATGTCTCTGCACAGAAGGAAGGTCTCAGAAAAAGTAAAAAACCCCATCCATCCAACCAACTAACCAACCCACCAACCCCATTCCAACCCTAGTTCTTTTTATCCATTTTCATTTTTTCAAGGAAACATTATAAATCAAATTTTCATATGGTGCATAGTTCTCTAGACTGTGAATGTATGATTGTTCCCCATTCCTGAATTAACTGGCTCAGCACTGTCAAGGAATAAAATAGGGAGGAAGAAGTTTGAAGTTAATAGCTTGCCACATAATGTGCTTTAACCCTCACTTTTTGAAATAACTGGGCAATGGGCAGTGCAAACTTAAACTGAGGAGGAAATAAATTCTTCTTTAATGTGTACAAATTGAGGTACCACTGTTATAAGCACAATTTTAAGTACACAGCTGTTCTAAACTGACCCTTCAAAGTAAATTACTGCTGATTATTGAATTCCAAGCAGCCACAAAGGCACGTAGGGAATTAGTTTTCTGTAATTGGACATGGATATGATAGTCACAAGGACTTTCTTAAAGTTTAAAGTATTTTCATAATCTTGGGCTTAAAGTTCTTCTAAGAGGAAAGTGTTGGAGCTAAATCTTTGTAGCTTTCAGGTAGGCACCGTAATGACATTTTTAGGCATAAAGCAAATGCCCACTGCATTTCAGAAATCATCTGAAAAAGGGAAAAAAAGAAGAAGGTCTAACTACACTTTGGGGAAGGGAGGTCATTGAAGTTGAGTAGTAGCTTTGAGAAAATCTAAGGTTCTCTTCAAATGAGAAAAACACGGAATACAGGTGTTGGCAAGCTGAATGCAAGAGACATGGAATGATAGACCAAAAAAAGCTTGCAATTGAAAAGTACTTACCAGCAGTTTTTATACACTGAATACATTGTCCCTAAAACACATTAGGAGTTAAAAGCCTTCCAGAAGGTCTCTGCAGTCAATAGATAATAAAGGTACAAAAAGACCACTCAGAGAAAAAAGGGCAAACCAGAAAACAAAATTAATTTTCTGCCTTTATATTTGTTGTGGATGAGCTTGGGGAGGTTTCTGCACTGGAACCCTTCTTTACTGGGCATTCTCTGAAGATCTGATTCAAATTGAGGTGTCAATACATTTTACAGAGCAAACAACAAAATTGGACAGGGACAAATTGCATCAATAAGCACTTACCTAAGAATTCAAAAGGAGTTCAAGGTCCAAAGAGTGAACACTGTTAGTGGTGTATAAAGTGTCCCTTAAAGTCATTTTCATATCTGAGAACAAGGAAGTGGCAGATACAGAAAGGGTGATAAATTTTCAAGAAATATACTATGAATGATCAAGGGAACTACAAGCCATTAAATGCAACATAAACCCATCAAATTAGGAGTTTATCCGATGCCTTTTTTAAAGAAATTCCTTAATATACATGACAAATTTTGATGAAAACAGTTCTGAGATCAAAAGATAGTGGCTGCAAAGGTTGGCCTAAGGATACTGCAAAACTGTATCTGGGAAAAAAGGACAAATATAATTCAATCTGGGGAAATGTGTAATGCACATGGGTGGAAAAAAAGGTTATTTTGCATATTAAAGGAAGGGGTCTATGTTCAGTAAAGTACCTGGGTAGTGAGACTGGGGCTGTGATGTGTAGTTCAGGTACTTTCCAGAGCTCAGAAAGAGTGGAAAAAGAAAACAGCATGCTAAGAGTTATTAGAGAAAGAAGAGAGAACAAATAGAAAACATTTTTGCTCCTGCATAAATCCATGCCACGCAGCTCTCATCCTCCTCTACAAAAAGGCTCAAAGAAGGGCAACGAAGATGAAAAGGAATATTGAATGCTGTTCTTACTTTGACTGAGTAGACAAGGGCTTGTCCTACTGAAGTAAAGACAGCTGAAGGAGGTTTTGATAGAGGTCTGGAAAATCAGGCTTGTCAAAGGCAAAAAGGAATTGATTATCTAACATCTCTTCCAGTGCAAGAACTAGGAGACATGAAGTGCAATTAGCTGTGAGCAGAATAAAAAAAAAAATAAAAAACACAGAAAGGCAGCTTTTCTTACCTCTCATGTTTGAGTTGCAGAGCTCCTGGCTGCAGTACATTATGGGTACTAAAACTTATAGAAACCAAAAGAAACAAGTTCATGGAAAAAATTCATCAAGGTGTGTTAAATGGATACTATCACCTCCATCTCAGGAGGTACCTGCTATGTAAGGTTTTGGAGGCTATGCTGGGAAAAAAGAATCCTTAAAAAAATCTTTCCTAAGTTTTAGACTTGTTGTGTTAGAGTAGAAAAAGTGCTTTGACACATCCTTTGTGTGACATAATATCACTTTATCTTACAGTTTGCATCCTCACTTGCAAATGTTTAAGACAATAACAAATAAATATTTTTATTTATTTCAGAGTCAGAGAATGAAAATTTTGGCTGCCTGCTTTACAAGGCAAGCTATTCAAATATGCTTATTGGGGGGAGTGAGAGAAAAGGGTAAGCAATATAATAAGTAATTTTGAAAATATAGTATTTTAATTTCACAAAGATAGCAAGGCAAGCAATTATGTCACGGTTTAAAATAAAGTATTAATTAAAATAATGTTTTAAAATGAAGATATGGTTGAGCACTTTCACATAAAAATACTTTCAATGGAACTGAAATACCCCATGATGAGAATTTAACCAATTCTTTTTCATCAGTTGGAATCCAATTCAAAAATGACCCATTCTAATAAGTTTTGCAAGCTTCAGAACAGAGAAACTGTCTTCAAGCATTTCAAGAGCATCCAACATATTCCAGAGTCTGCTGCTTCTTTCACAATAGCTAAGTAATTGAATTTATCTTCTATTATTATCAGATTCTTTCCTTTGACTGAATTTCTTAGAGGGCTGCAAAGCTTTCATCAACCATTGCCGTCCAGTAAAGGATGTTTCCTTTCAATGGCATAATTCAGAAGAAAGCATTAAGGTTCCTAGATACCTTAGGAACTTCATCCATCATCATTCCAGAAATCTGATCATTTAACATGAGTGATGGTGGGGGTTGTTTCCAATTTGCCTCAAGCAATGAAACCCCTAAAGCCAGGACTATCATTTTCTATGTAAAACCTACAAAGCATCACTGAACAGGTTTGGTGCACAATGCACACAAAGAATGAGAGCCCTTCTCCAATTGTCATGAACAAAGCACTCCAAATAGTTGAGAGTCCAAAGGCACCAATGTGCTGTTCGTCTCTGGAGCAGCTTCAATAACCTAAGAGTTCAGTAAATTATTTAATGTCTTCCTTTGCTAGCAAGGAAACACAATTGCAGCTCTGCTGGGTAACACACTGAACAGTCATGATCAAAACCTTTCTTTCTGCTTTGTCTACTGTACCATCTGCTCACTCCTTCCAGAACTTTGCACTGGTAAGTGACCCACTCATGGCCAATACAGCTTGGCAGATGAGTGACATCGTAGCACACTTTGTTCATGTGTGTCTCTAGGTGCTTACATTTATAAATATTCATTGGGGTGCTCTTTAAGGAAATTAAATAAAAAGCAACACAGCAATTACTTGTGTTTGCTGTAGTGAATCTGCAGTGAAACAGATTTCTTGTGTTTACTGTTAGGAAGAAACAACACAAAATATAAATAACCTTTTTAACCTGGAGTTACAGACCAGGCTGTGGTAGATTTTCTAAGACTCCAGGGCTATGCTTGGGAAATTTTGGCTCCTAGTCTATCAAACAGCTAAAATTCATGGGTCAGGGAAACTAAAGGTGAGGAGGGAGCTACATTTGTTTCTAAGTTACCACAGTTATTGTAAGCTAGAGATAAATTCACTATACATAAAGCTACGTTGGAGAGCAAGGGCCTATTTGGAGGGTTGGCCACTGTGCATAAAGATCTGATGACCCTGTCAGTGGGGACCTGGGCAGATGATGACATCCTAGTTGCTAAATTATTCTAAATTCTTGACTACCATTGATTAATATCAACCTTGTCACATTATAATAGGTGGAAAAGAAATACAATTATTTAATAAATTGTATTTTCTACACAAGCTTCTTAAAATGGCAGACTCCTCAACCACCAGGAACTTGTTCACAATTTTTTTCTTTATCAAATACTAAAGAAGGCTTTAATAAATCTCTCGACCTGTTGTTAGCATTTCTCTAAAATCCTTTGCTAGCCACCCTGAATATCATGGGTCAGTATCCTTACAAACATGTAACACAAGGAGGGCTTCAGGGTTCTTTGATCATGCTGCAGCAAAATAGATGTGCTGCCTGCATTCTGAAAAGCAAGCTTTGCAATGTATACATGAATTTTGATCAGGTGTTTGGTTTCACCTTAATTTCTCCCCTTTTTATTCTCTATTCATTAACATGCTTCTGAGTGTTTGTTTTTTGGGGGGCTTTGTTTACAGGAATATTTGAATAGCTGTGCAGCATAAACCTTTACAAGTAAAAAATAGTGTTTTGTTTTACGTTATTTTTCACTCTACTTTGTTTACTTCTGTTAGCTCTTGTTCATCTATTTGAGTTTCAATCATGCCAAGGCAAAAGCAGAACTTACTCCGTGTTATGGGTGCCACATTCATATGAATAAAACCTTGTGAACATTCAAAGTGAAAAAAATTCAGGCAGGTTTTTCATTAGAAATTTTGAGCTCCAAGTGTCTAACAAATGTTTGGAATTTGCATTGGGTCACTAGAACAGGGTTAGTCCATCCACAGAAAGAAAATGCACATGCCACCCCATTTCCTTATGAAAGCCATAAATCTTGCTGGATGTTTTATACATGGAATTGCCTTTCTGTGGATGAGGTTCTGGGTGCCTCTTTGAACAAAGTGGGCTCTGGCTCTGGCAGGGCACTTGCTACGATGAAACTGGGAGAATGAAGAGCAAGGTTCACTAGTTTAGAAAAAAGAATATATTCCTCTGGGTGATGATGAAGGTACTTATTACTGCAATCCCTCTGAGTAACAACAGAATATGCAGACACAAATAATTTATATTCCCATTTGAGCAATAATTTAGGCAATATAACCAAAGTACTAACACTGGAAACTCTGACTTGGGCAGAGAAATCCTTATGTTTCATCATTTACATGACAACAATAAGCTTATTCACCGACTATAAGGAAGGAAAATGAATAATATATTGCTTCTTCAGCAACAGATTGTCTTAACAGAAATTCAGATTATAAGTGAATATGGTCTGTTTGAAAAAAAATTCTGAAAGAGAGGTGGTTTACTGTGGATTAAATGTCAGAATTGCTTAGTTTTCCTCTGATCTTTTCTAATGTCTCTAAATATTTCACGGGGTAATGTAGTATCAGATATTCATAAACATACATAGGGATGCATTTAAGAGTCCAGGAGATTGGAATTGTGGGCAGCTAATGTGTTACAGCAACTCATTCAGAAAATATTTGGCTTTGGCAAAATGCAATATTTTTCCTCATTTGAGCATAATCTTCATCATCCAAATTATCTGATGGGAAGTTAGTAAAATAGTAGTGACAAATGCCAAAAAGTGCATGGACTCTTTTATATGGGGCCTTACTTTAGAACTACGATATAATTCCCTTAGTTCTATATTTTAAGAAAGTGAAAAATAAGTGTAGTTTGTCAGATGTCTTGGCACCCAGCCACCTGCTACTACTAATATTTATAATGTTTCTATTTTAGAAGTGAGATGGAATTAGTCACAAAACCCTTAAGAACTTTCTTAGTGCAGCACACGATTAATTTGGATGATGCAAGAGAGAAAGCACTGAGAAACATTGCTAAAAAATGTGCTCCATTTCAAAGGTGGAGTCAGGTGCACTTGTTGAGAAATCATAAACCTATCTCCTTTTCCTGACATATTATGTTATTATGATTGGCTAAAACTACTCTGCTGCTTCTCAAGAAGAAATCCATCAGAGCTGACTAAAAGGGGGGACTGTTTCTCTTGCACTAATGCAAATGGTCATTCTAAGCCAGCTTCCACTCATATTTTTCATGAATTCAAACACCATTTTAAACATTCCATATGATTTTTTTTCCCTTTTAATGACTTGCTTGCTAAAAAACCCCAGATTTTGCTTTTAGAAGGATCTGAACAGCAGATGATGATGTGAATATTAATTATTTTTATTGCAAAGAAAATTGCATTGCCAATCATTGTTACTGACTAATGGGTGATGACATGCAATTATAGTAAGATAAATGATTATTCTTACTAACCAGCATATATTCTGTTCCACAATGCATAATTTCCAAAAATAAACAAAATGGGAGTGCAAAGATAAATGCTGAAATATTTGAAGAAATTAATTTCACAAATTGTCAAGAAAGATGAAGATGAAAAACAACTAAAAGTGAATTTGTTAATTGGAGATAGTGCTGGAGAACACTATATAGTTATTTCTTGCTGCTTCTGGGTTTTATTTAATTTTTCCCTCCTTAGGATTTTTTCTGACTCGGGAGTGCAGATGTAGAAAACAAGTAAGTTCATGTCTGACCTGAAGCTTCTGAAGTCCTTTAAATAAAGTAGGCTAGGAGAGCAAAGGCATTTGAACATGGGCTGCAGCTGCCTCTCCAAAAAAAAGCAGTAGGGAGAGAAGATGTAATACCAGCTTCAGGCTTAAACAAGGCCATAAAAAGCCTTAAGAATGTCAGCTGTAATTACTGTCACTGGCTGCCTTAATAAGAACTTGAGTGTGACTGATTAGCACCACTCCCATCACACTCAGCAGAACCCTCTGTGTCAAAGCCCCTGCATTTCTGGTGTTATGGTTGAAACTGAGCAAACAAATAAATATATTTGTCACTTAGAGATATGAAGCCTGAAGATGCTTATCTGCCAGTGTTTGGGGGTGTTCTGAGGGTATGAAATAAAGCAATGAGCCAAAGCAAATGGGAGAGACATGAACAGAATGTAGTCACCAATAGATAATTAATTATGTAGGATATAAAGATGTTTATCAAGATTTCTAAAGGAAAACTGCTGCTTGCCTTCATGGATTTGGGGTGATGCATGGTCAGGGCTGGATTCAGGGGCTGGTATGTGGGTACCATGCTGGAAAATCATATCTGCCATGGCAGGAGTGACATGGAGCTCTATATCCTCTCTGAACAGCATGTGAAGGGCAGGCAGGATACCCTGTAATAAACCCACAAATGGCCTCTTTTCAAACACTAAACCTTGCCCTTCACCTCCACTGCATAATGTCCAAACTGCTAAGCTTGGCAGCAACCTGGTGCTCAGACTGTCCTGAGGAAAAGAAACCCACCTGGCAAATCCCACAGCAAGTTCTCCTACATGGTGGGGCAAGGCTCAGCATGTCAGATCTGTGGACAAGATGGGATTTACAGAGAGGTTCTATTGCAAGAAATATTAATATCAGCCAGTGTAAAGGAATTTAAGGTATAATGTTCAATGTTAATGTTCCAACTGCTTTTATAGGGCTCCCAGCACTGGAAGATAAATTCAGAGTAAGTTGTGTAGGAAAACGATTTTTTTAAAAGGAGGTATTTTTACATGTGGGAGCCAAAAAGGCTCACAGTGGAAAACTTTGTAGGAGGATAGGATTTTTCTTTTTATGCTAATAGATACAGCATTATATAAAAAGTTTCTAGGGAGCATTTTACAAAGCAGCTGCCCCAAAGAAATATTTTGAGCCAGTGAATAGATAGTCTTATCTGAAATGAGCTTGCATGCACCAAGGGAAACCTCCCACACTGTGAAGAGAAGAAATATGTTTAAGTGCTCATATTTCAATCAAAATTACACAGATGCTTCATAGAGGCAGCATGACACCTGCTCAGGAAGTGGGACAGACCTTCAAATATCTGACTTTTCTAGCTGAGGGAAGAATCCTCTTCAGTGAAAGATGTCTCTGCTCCCCACTCATCCTCCTCAGAGGCAGCATGGTCATGTTTGTCCCACTTGGCACCTTTTGCTTTTGCTCAGCACTTGCTGTGTCTGTGGGAAGAGCAGTGTCCTCCAAGGATGCCAAGTTCTATGCACTTGACTCTCAGCATGATTTATGAGAAATTTTGGTCTGTAGTATAGCTGTCAACCACAGTCAATAGGAAATTTCCCCAGGGCAAAGGAGAAAATAAAGCCTAAACCTACAGTTCTCCCTCGAGACCTGTAAAGTCTATATCCTATTTTTTGTAGAAGTCTTCAAAAAATAAGGAATTTTGCAAGCAGGGCATAATTTCAGCAGTAGATGACATTTTCCTAATGCCATTCCCATAGACCTGAGACTGCAATTATCATCCCTGTGTTTCCAGTCCCACTGTGTCAGCAGAGGTTGATCTAGATAGTGTACACAATATTTGCCATTTCAGTCCTTCTCACAGGGCAGCCTTATCCAGGTCCAGATTGTATCCACCCTTTTCAAGTTCACTCACACAACGCAATCTCCTCAATCCTCTTTCTGCAGTCCTTCTTTCCTTTGTTGTCATGGTTTTTTTTTTCTAAGCTCCCATTGTGTTTCAGGTCTGACAATTATCTTTGGCTGCCAGCAAAGGATAATAAATGAAAAAAACAAGACCTGACCCTTTTCCTAACACTCTGCAAAACATCAGCAGGAGAGGAGCTGAAAAGGATGTGTTTCTTTTTCCATAGGCACACTTTTTCATCCATGCCCTGTGTGCTATACTCTACTGAGACTTTAAAAATTGTTGGAGATGCCAGATCATAATTATGTTCAAATTGAGCAACGCAACCTGTAGAACTATTTTTTTCACATAAATCTTGCTTTCTTTTTTGACTGTTTGCTCCTCTGCCCCTCTAAATACAAGGAAAAAGCACAACAGAAAAAGCATGATGAAGATGAACCAATTCCCTGTGGAAGAGTTGAGCCTTGAGTTTCTGGAGATTCTGGCGCTCTGAGAAACCTGGTCTAGTTAAAGACATCCCTGCTCATTGTAGAGGGTTTGGACCAGATGACCTTTAAAAGTTCCTTCCAACCCCAATTATCCTATAATTCTATAATTTATGTAAACCAACACAACGCTGTGATGGGGGAACCTTACAGGTCCCAGGAAATACAGAGCTGCAACAGCTGGCTGTGGATTCTGTATATGTGGAAAAGAAATACACATCAGTGTATTGGAACGACATTTAAATACAGCTTTCTAAGAAAAAGCTTTTCTTAGTGCTGTTCCTTGATCAAACCAGTGCAGTCCAGGATGTGAGCACACGGCACATTCCATAGGAGCCACTTCATGCCAGAGTCCCCAAAAGGCAGTGGGGCCCAAATTCCAGCTCTGTGGTTTAAAACAACGAAACTGAAAGCACAAAAGACACAAGCAGATACAGAAGTGCCATCTGTGTTTCAAGGAAATCTGCTTTCCCCTGGTCAGTTTTCTTCTCACTATTTTTCGTTGCTTTTTACGTAAAAGTTGTAGGTAGATTTTGCAGTGTTTTTGACAGACCTCCTAAAACAACTGATGATGACTATAAAGGGTTAGATAAGCTATCTTCTTCACTACATTAACAAATGCAAAATAGCATCTGTCTACACGACTGACTGAGCCTCATCCCATTTCTGAAATAATTTTCTGAGATATTACAGGGGACCTAATTGTTTGCACTGGATTTTACAATACTGTGCTTATGATATTGCAGATGCATAATTATTAGCTATTATAGAGCAATTACAGCACCATGAAAGTATAGTAATTCTCCATTCTCAGAATAAACCATGGAAGATTTCATTGCATTTACAAATCTGAATTAAAGGGAGGAGGAGATGCATGGTTATGCCAACATTTAGAACAGATGATTGGAACTTCTCAGTGAAGCCAGACTGCAGACAAATTCCCTGGTCTAGCTTTAGTTCTGTACTCCTAAGGAGCTGTTTAATGTAAAATAATTCCTCACATTTGTCAACACTCATGCCATTTGACATTACTGTGAGTTTTAGAGTGGCCATCCTATACAAATGTGACAAGATGTGCTCTAAATGAGCAGTATTAGACTGCTGAGAAATTAAATTACAGTGCAAGATTATTGGTGGGGAAAAAAAAGCAATAAATCCTAACCCAGCTGAAATCATGGGTAGAAGTCTCATTAATTTCATTTTGGGCTGGGATTTTTCCTGATGTCTCTTGTGACATTCTGCATGGCTCAGAACCAAGATGCTGTTCTTCAGCTTCACCATCACTGATTAAACTCACAAATACCTACCTATTGCTTATTCTGCATACTAAATAATACTACTTATTTATTCAGCATTCAGAACAGTAATGATTCAGAATGGTAATGATTCAGACCTTTAATAGCTGTCACTGCCTGGTTTTGTTTATTGCTTGTTTTCTTAGTTAAGTGACTGTTTTGCCTCCACTGAAAAACGGATCCCTGCCTTTGCTCATGTATGCCTATAGGTCCCTTCTTCCCTCTCCATAAATTCTTGAGACTTCAGCATCCCTGGACTAGACTACGATGGATAAAGTCTGCAGTCACTTCTGTTAAGGAGTAATGCACATTCCACCCTCTTTCTGACAGGTTTCTGAACACAGCATAAATTGTTTGCTTTGGACTCTTTTCAGGGAAATATTCATTCTGATCTAAATTGGCAATGTTAATTCTGTCATTATCACAGTTTTGATATTTATTAATCCAAGACATGACATAATCAAGCTCAAGAAGATGAAATTATATTTCCAGGGGAACTCTTTATCATTAGTATGTACTCATGTTCCAGTGTGCAAAAATATCTAGTGACCTGATCCAACAGATAAGGTCTTATTAAGGGACTCTCTTCTTTTGCCACCACTCACCCACTCCCAAGGTACAAGACAAGGCTCCAGGGAGAACTTATTGCAGCCTTTCAGTGCTTAAAGGGAGCTTATAATTAACCTTTTAGTAGGGTCTGTGACTGGCCAAGAGATAGTGGTTTTACATTAAAAGGGACTAGACTAAATATAAGGATGAAATTTTTTACAATGAGGATGGTGAAACACTGGCACAGCTTGTCCAGAGAGGTGATGGATCCCACATGCCTGCAACCATTTTAGGTCAGGTTGGATGGGGCTCTGAGCAACCTGCTGTAGTAGATGTCCCTGTTCATTGTAGAGGGTTTGGAGTAGATGATCTGTAAAGGTTCTTCCAGCCCAAACTGTTCTGTGATTCTACGCCAATCCAAGCTTGAACAAACCGGTGAGGCAGATTCTGTCTCACACCTGGGACAGGAACATCCCCAGGATAGCTTGAGACTATAATATTGATATTTTCACTGCTTTGAGGAGCTGTCTGGGATTTTTACTCAGTGGGATGTAGGTAGAATCAGCCAGCTGGGGAATAGAAGGGGATCAAATTGCTCCCAAAGTTTTCTGATGATATCTAAATCTGTGTAGATTTCATCCTGACCTCAGTCAGGTTTGCTATACTGAGATACTGTCATATAGACTCTCAAAGTCTTAAATACTTAGAAAAACATCACCCTTAACACAAAGTCTGTCACAGAATATGTTTCTATCCTCACTTGCCCCTGCATTTGGAAAACAGCCTTAAAATCTACTGGCTGCCTTTCCTGTCTGTTTTTCCTATGCTGCCTGGTGCTTGTAACTGATAAGAACATGCTCTAAGCTCTGGGATTCATCCCCTTCCACTACAGCTTTCATTGAGATGTTATGTCTCTATGTTTGCAGTTGCAATCTGATAGATTTTAAATTAACAGTATCAGAAAGAACATTAATTTGTCTGTGGATCATTAGGAGTAATGGAGTAATAATATCAGATGCTCTGTTTTAGTGCTCATGTTTGTGAGCTGAGCAATTGTGAAAATATTTAAATAACGAATGTAATTGCCTATTAAAATTATTCTTGTGCATAAATATTTATATTCCTAATCAATGATTCCTCAAAGGTATAGCTGTAAATATAAAGAAAGCCACATGTGTATCGTACATGTAAAATCCTGTGTGCAGTTCCTCAGCTGGTATTAATCATCCTTGTGGAAGTGCTCTCACAGGGACACCATTCTGCACCAGCTTTTTCAGTCTGCTTATTTCAGTGTCTTGCTTTTTGGCTGGCCAATGTTAGATACCAGAGACTTCACTGATTTTCAGGCAGCAGATGCCCAGTCCTCTCTGGCAATCAGGCACCTCTGTAGGTGGCATTCTGGCCTCCTGCAAGTCAAGGCACTTTTCCCCTCTTACTTCAGTAGGTCTGGATTCTGCGTTAAGACAGAACTCAGCACTTAATAATTGCAGCTATTTTCAAAAGGACAGCCAAACTCCATTCTTGCTTTGGGTTTGTGATCACTTTGGAGAAATGCAAAGTACAAAGAGGGGTGAAACTCTAAGGGGAGATAATTCTGTATGCCTGCTTTCATAAACATCGACAAAAGCTCTAAATGAATAATTTTTTATGTCTACAATCTTTGAGTTCCTCCACATCCAGCCTGATTGCACCTTGTTCTCCAAAAAAAAAAAAAAAAAATAAGGTGACATTGGAATTGTGCAAGAAGCATAAAGTTGAAAAGCTAAATGTAGCACACTTCACTTGGAAAATCAGTGAAGAGATGGTGTCTAATTTCTTTTTAGCTCTGAAATGCTGCAAACTGTTTCATTAATTCCCTGCTATACACTGTATTACCATATGTAAATAATTGCATTAACCCCTGTGCTCTCCCACCTTGTATCATATCACAGGGAAGAGCAGACCGACAGAAAAGTCACAGCAGGACATAAGAGAGCAGGGTGAAGAACAGCAGATGATTTCTAATTAAGAGTCAGGAGTCTTAGATGACACATTATTACTGGAGCTGAACAAGGATAGGAGATGAATGTCTAAGAAAATGGTGTGGTAGCTAACAATGAGTACAACAGCAATGCCCTGCTAAGGTACCCTTTCCATTCCAAGGATTTCTGTGGGTCTGCAGGACACAGAGTATGTGTGTGTGCAGATAGTTGTGCACATTTGAGGGATGACTGACATATATTTTGAGGTTACCTGGTATTAGCAGCACCTGAAGAGAAGCCCTGCAACTGAAAACAACCCCCATGGTCTGATTTCAATCTCAGGAGCAGAATTTGCTTGTGGGTCTTGAAGGCTGGCTTGTTATTCATTAGACAGGTCCCCATGGTTTGGTTTTGGCGTGGTCTGTGTAAATGGTTTTCATTCTCTCCCTTAAGGATTCAAATGTGCCTGAATTAATGTGTGTGCCGGAATTAACCTGTTGGTGACCCAATATATGGCTAATAATAGTTTCCAAGGGAAAATGTCACCTATTTATCTATGTAATCACAAGTTCTTCTCAACAGATACTCAAGCACTTTGTATATCATCCTTTGAACACTCCAGTGAACCCCTATTTACCATTTGCAAGTAGAACATTGAGGAAGAGGCTGTTAGCTGATTTATCAACCTAAAATTTAGTAGTAAAAAACTATCTGCAAATGAGGACTGTGAAGTGAATCTTTGCAGATATTATATAATAAATGATGGTACTGTCTCACAAGTTTACAGAAAGATCTGACATAAGTTGATAACGATCTGGAGCTGTTCTTTAGTTTGCAGTACAGTCCCTCACAGGGAACAGCATTCAAATTCCAGATGTATCTTGTGATAAAGGCTATCTCCTACTACTGAAATCATGTTGTCATCTGTTTTTATGGCAAGAATAAAAATAGGACAGTCAAATCCAGTATTCACAAAACATCCAAAACCTAAGGTGCTAGGGAAGAGTACAACTGTGTTTTTTTTTCCATTGAATTCAAAGTAAAAAATTCCCATTGTTTTTAATGGCAAATCCAAACATGAGAGAAAATATAAGCCTTATGTTTAACCTCCTGTGCTTACTGTCTCTGCTGCAGAATTTTATAGTATATCATTTAGGGAACATTTACATTTCATAACATGCTTGCAGTTGGAAGTTTATTTTCAGGCTTTATCTTCTTAAGAAGTGGGAAAGGCATGGATTAATATTCACTTAGCCAGAGGACAGAATTAACTTCATACCACATTTTCTAATGCACTGCAGGCCATGCTTAAAAGCAGGGGTGGGAAGTAAGTCTTTCTTCAGATCTTCAACAGGACCATAGGACCCAGTCTTCTTGAACCTGACTAAAATTCCTTAAAAATAAGACTTTAAATTTCAGTTTTAGCCTTTTGGCCCTTCTGTTACATTTGAGAGCTGAGTCAGACTGTCAGTTGTGCTGTGTGTTTTGACCCAGCTACACCACACCATCTGCTGGGGTGTGAATTCCTCACACAGAGCTGAAAAACACATCCTGGGAGGCCAGGTACCCAAAGAGTTTTGATGGTAGGGAGCTTAACTTCCAACCATGGCAGGTGTTCTCTGTAATTGTGTGGAGCTAGACCTTCAAACTGTTGGTTCACTTCATGAACACAGAACAAATGCTGATTCTGACCTAAAGAAATTGTACTTAAATTTGAAGAATAAAGGTGAGGATAGATATGAGGAAACAATGGAAAAACAGCATTGGGAATACAGGATACAGCATTGCAACAGCTGATGGTAGTTGTGCAAACTGCATCCTTGGAACATATTTTTTAATTCCTCCTTATAAAATATGATTATGTAAATATTTATAAAAAGTGAGAAAAGATACCACAGAGAAAAATTTTTAGCCCTATTTTAGTGTCAAGTAGAGACATTTCAAAGAACAGACAAGAAAGCAAGAAAAAACCCCAAAGACTAAACCATCAACTGAGCTCTGCAGGAGAGTTAAGATCTGTTACCACAGACTCAGAAATTTGGTTTGTAGATTACTTTCAGTGTGTAAAAAAAACCCTTTAAAGTTCATTAGGCTTTAGATATTTTTAGTGCTTTTCAGTTTTTTCTAAGCTGATTGGGAATTACTTTAATACTGACCTAAAATGATAAAGAAAAAACATAGTTGGTAATCAGTTTCAGATTTACTTGCCTTGTTAGTCATAGATTTAATACTGAAGGACAGTGAATGAAATCTATTCTTTTCAAGCAAATAGATTGTTTTTATCCATTTCAAATGGCATCAGCCTACTGTGTCTCACTTTGAAAACAACAGTAAATATTCCCACAAAATGAGTTTTATGTACACATCCATTGCTGCTATTACTGAGCTATCTAATTTGGATGTGTATGTGGATCCCCAAATTCATTTTTATGTGACATTTGTTTCTGTTCCTAGGTAAAGCCACGCTTCTTGGTGCACGGTGCACTGTTATTATAACAGATGGCTTATTTCAATTCATAATGACTGGGAAAAATAACAATGAATCATGTAAGCAAGAACAAGCACTTCAATTTCTCTACAAGTTACCCAGTGCCTGCCAATTTGAAAAACAGCTGAGCGCTCTGGCTCCTCATCAGAAATGCAAGGCTGCTCTCAGATTGGACTACAATAGTACATCAAATAAGGGAAGAGCAAAATCAGCAAGATGCAGAGCCTAAAAAGCTTTCCATTTGGACATTCTGGGTTTTCCTTCCTAACAATGGAAGGGAAAAATAACATCAATCCCTGGCGTTGCCAGGTAAATAAAGGACAAGCAAACCCTGGTGTTATTTCAGGATACAGCTGTACCCAGGCCTGTCACTGCATCCACCTAACTCAAATGACTTTTGCCTGTCTCAAAAAGGAGGGTCTGAGTTACAGCCCTACTCACTTCTGGGTTCAATTCTGAGTGATGTGGCCTCTTTCTCAAGAGGCATAGGTGTGCAGGGCCTCCAGCTCGTTGAAAATGAACAACTAGTTTGGAGAACTTTATCCTAAAAATTAGGAATTTGATCAGATTTCCTACAGTTAGTATTCTGAATCTATCAGCTCTCTCAACACGTAAGTGTATAAAACTTTGTTTACTTTGACATGTCTCCTGTCTATTCAAAACCTCCAGATTTATCTCCTTCTTTCTCAAGTCTTTGCATCATTCTCTCTGAATCCTGCAAGGAAGTGCATATTGTGAACAGGAGACCCAGAATTTAAGCAGATGATGGTTTCCAAATTACTGTATAAACATAATGTGACCCAATTCAGAGTTCTCCTCTATTACTAAGTAGGACTAGAGTGATTTTGATATTTAATGACTTGAGAAAAGAGTAGATAAATCAATAAATTGACTTTTAGAAACAGACCTCTATTGATCAATTCTCTTTGCACTTCTCAAAGTTGGCTGAGTCAGTGGAATAGCACAGGCCTTCTCTTAGGTACACATATTTTTGTGCACTTCTTCCTTCTTGTTTCTTACTTCTTTCTTCCTAGTTTTGATTCCTTCCTAAGGCACAAATGTTGCTGTGGGACATTTTACCTACATAATTCATAAATACCTTTCAGAGCACAGGAGGTAACACCCAACATTAAAGCAGGAACTGCCCTGTCATTGGCTTTTCTCTTCCCAGTGTAGCTAACAATAATTTTGATTTATCTGTTTTAGTGGAAGGTGTCCTGCCCATGGCAGGGGTGTTGGAACAAGATGACCTTTGAGGTCCTTCCAACACAAACTGTCCTATGATTCTTTTAGGTAGAAGGAACAGAGGGTATAGGCAAAGATGATCAGAATAAGCAGGAAACATTTTTTTTTTCCCTCAACAGCATTTCAAAGAAAAGCTAAAATTGAATCAGCACCCTCTCAGATGTCATGGAAGTCTTTGCAAAAAACAATTATCTTGACCTGACTCAGACAGAAGAAAAAAGCTGCCCAAAAATAAACTGCTAATGCCATTTTTTGCTGCATCTGGATATGTGTCTGTAGTAGCTGAGCCAGTATGGAAGCCTTGTCTATAAGGCCCTGATGGCATTATCACAGCTCTTTGAGCAGCTGAACTGCTTCCACAGAAAATGAGGACTTTTACCCCTAAAATTAGAGGATCCTTGTGATGAATATTCAAATTGTTCCCAGATTGGCAGTCTGGCTGAAAAAACAGAGACAGAAAGAATAAGGACACAAAAATTGGATCAAAATACTAGTAATTAATATTTTCCTAGTTAAAGTATGTTTCATTTCCAAGTGAAACTGCATTTCAGTTTTGAAAAGGGGAAGGAAGGAAGGAAGGAAGGAAGGAAGGAAGGAAGGAAGGAAGGAAGGAAGGAAGGAAGGAAGGAAGGAAGGAAGGAAGGAAGGAAGGAAGGAAGGAAGGAAGGAAGGAAGGAAGGAAGGAAGGAAGGAAGGAAGGAAGGAAGGAAGGAAGGAAGGAAGGAAGGAAGGAAGGAAGGAAGGAAGGAAGGAAGGAAGGAAGGAAGGAAGGAAGGAAGGAAGGAAGGAAGGAAGGAAGGAAGGAAGGAAGGAAGGAAGGAAGGAAGGAAGGAAGGAAGGAAGGAAGGAAGGAAGGAAGGAAGGAAGGAAGGAAGGAAGGAAGGAAGGAAGGAAGGAAGGAAGGAAGGGCTAAGACAGGGCATTAAGCAGATTGCTTTGGAAAAAAACAGCATTTTGTGGTGATTCAAATGATTACTTTTGTGGCTGTTTCTCTGCTTTAATACTACCCTAGAAAACTTTACTTTTCAGTTCAATGTACACTGCACATGTTTTGCCAGTGAATTACTAAGCTGAAAAATTTATTCCTTTTTCATTCCTCTCTCTTCCCCTTGTTGGTTTCTGCTAAACCTCATCCCTTTTTCTTGTCACTGGCTACTGTGATCATGTCCAAATGGGATGTACAGAGGTGATGGATGAGCTTAAATTGCTTCTGAAGTTCACTCATAGCTCATTTTGCCCAGGAAAAATTCAGGAACAATACCAGACCAGATTCTTAGCAACCATTCTCCACACACTTGGCCATGTAAAAGTGTGTGGGCACTAGTAGTTCATCCTTCACAGTAAAATGTTATCTGTGCTATATATCCCACTGCATATTTATGAAGTGTGTGGGTAATGGTAGATGGGAGCCTATTGTGGCAGCACTCTTGTTTATCTCATTTTCTATGATCTGCTTTTGTTATCTTCTTGTTTTACTTCTTCTAATGAATACTGCTCTTTTTATTGCTTCACCAGACACATTTTAATGTCTTTTTTTTCCTGCAGAAAACACATACCAGGCAGCAGCTGACTTTAAGAACATGACTTATACATCTATATACACTGATAATTGAAGATGCTTTATAAATTGTGAGCCTCATGGTACCCCACTTATCATTGTAGCAGATAACCAGGAGGTATACCTCTGTATTACATTGTATTACATCATTAAAAAGTCTCAGCAAATATATATCAACCCAGTAGGAAAGAATGTATTAAAAATGATGTATTTACCTGCCAAGGCACTCAATACACTTAGAGAGTATTCTTTTCTTGTGCTGAAGGCTGTAATATGATAGTTCTTTAAATTTGCCCTATAAGCCACATCTTCCAAGATCTTCCCTGTGTGGCAATGGCTTCACAGTCCTGCCTGTATCATTTGGAGAGCAAAAGCTGACTCAAGATGCAGGCTGAATGTGTCTGCACAGTGCTGCTCTGGACCTGCCTCGGGCTGGAATAAATCAGGTGCACAGCTGGAGTGTGTCTGTCAGTTCAGTGTGGTCACACCAGGATCTGTGCTGAGGCTCCAGCATGAATCCAAGTGGGGCTCTCAGAAAGACTCATTCATAACAAAGCTCTCTGGAAATTCAAGAATCAGGAGGTTCAAGAGTGCAGTTCAGACCTGAATTAGGCTGCTAATGCAGGTGGACCCTGTCCTGACCTACTGAATGCAACACCTGCTCCTCAGCAGGGAGTAGTTACCCTGACTTAACATTCAAAGTGTTTAGAGGTGTAGCTAACTGACCTTGTCAGCTAAGTGACAAAAATGGATGTCAAACCTCAAATTGTCCTTTGCATTTTTCTAGCCTGCAGTAAATAAAATTATGAAGCATTAGAATTGTATTCAAACTGGAACATATTTGAATTGAAACATGTTAAGAATACACTGCTGACATTATGCAAAGTGGAATATCACTGGCACCTTCTCTTTGAAAATGTGAGGGAGTTTATATTCCATTTAATTAAAAAAGAAAACCAAACTAAACCAAAAAAACCCTATAGATTTTGTGAAGAGAACTATAAAGCACACATGAATGATGTCTCCAGCAGAGTAATGGAATTAGTGCACACAGGAGGCTTGATTTGAGGAGCTCATTTATTTGCATGATAATAAAGGGGATGTATGTGCATAGAGGCACACAGTACTTTTTGGAACCCTGTTTAGCTTATAAAATGCTCATATTCTCTATTTTATGTGAAAAAATTAATTAAGAATTCTTTGATTTACTTACTGTTTCTAATTCTTGATATATTTCCAATATGTTTTTCTTCTTGCTTTGTATTCAGAATTAATGTGTGCTTGGTTAGAGAAAACAATTTATTACATTTTTAATATTGATTTTAATATGCTAAATCTAGAATTTGAAAGGTGCCATGACAGCCTCATGTATATACATGTATATACAAATGTATATACATGGAACTTTATTTACTAAATAGTATGTGCATCTCAAAATCTATCTTCAGTACATGAATTATAGCTTATCCTCATCTGGATTCTGAGAAACAAAATTATATATATATATAGTGAGGTATAAGAATGAGAAGTAAATGACAAATCTGGCAATTTTTTATTTTATCCTGTGAAATACTGACTTCTTTATCATTCATTGCAAAACCATTCTGATTATACTGTGCAAGAATTTCCCCATGTGAAATGTGATTGATGTGATTTTCACTATATGCATGATTACACTTCTGTGTAGTTTAACAAAAACCTCCAATTCAGATCTTACCTTTGTTTGTGAGCATCCTAATATCCTCCTTTCCCAAACTGAACAAATAGTATTTTTCCAAATTGTTCCTAATGTGTAGCATTGAAAAAAATAAAAGGTGAAATAGTATCACTGGAAACAGGTAGAACAGAACAGAAGTGGTAAGTTCTGTCACTGAATGCCACAAAGACTTTTCATAGACTTTTCAGATTGAGGGGGAAATTTCAAAGCAAGTATTTCAATATAATTTGAAACATTTTTTGAAGTCCAAATCTTGCTTTTTGCTTAATCTGAATAAACCTTGAGCTGGGGAGTTTAGCTTGCATGGTAATATGCAGAAAATATGGTGTACATGTGGAAATGTATCAAAAATGCATATTTATCAGCTCTGTATTTACTGACTTAGAGAATGGACAATGTGTCTTGCAGTATAAACTACACATCATAGCTAAACAATGTGGATTAGAATTGATTCTTCTTGGAAGTGTGTGTTATAAATCAACAAATATGCTGAATGTCAAGTATAGCAGAGAAAAGTCATTCACAAATACTCTAGGATCACAAAAAAAAAGTGATATTTATGAGTTCAGGTTGCTGCTGTCTGCCAGGTGATCACCTCTAGCTGTTAACAATGCACATATTGTCAAGCCCTTTGCCAAGGGATACTAGGCAAAGATGTTGCTGTTTCACCTGCAGAAGTAATGCACCACCCAAAAATCCATTTGTTTGCCAAATAATGCTTTCTATTCAAGAAAATTCCAATGTCACAGATAAAAATTACTCTGTAGAGAAATCCTTCACCAGGCAGGACTGTTCAGGGATAGATAAATAGTGGGAAGTCACCTGTCAGCCAGACAGCTCCTCCATCACAGCTGGAAACAACATATGCTTACCAAAAGTCCCCAAAGACATCATTTTGAGAGGAAAAATTAAAATATTCCTGTCCTTAAAGGTAAACAGCTGGGCTGCAATTGCTGCAAGGAAGTTCACCTGTGAGAGCCTCAGGAAGTTCAGAAGGAACAAGTGTAGGGTGCTCAGACTTTATTCTTTACTACTTAAACTTGGATATGAAGTTTTGACCTTTAGGAAAAAATAAAAAAGATCTATCTGTGATAAACTCAGTCTTAACTATCTGCTCTGGAGGATGAAGTTTGATCATAAGGAGATTAAAGGGGCTTAACCTGACATGCTGAAACAACCCCACGGGATCTCAAATCTTAATATAAGTAGGAAGACAAAAGAGTTACAACTAACTAGAATTTCATTTTCAGTCCCTGGGATCTGGCAAATGCTATCATACAAGAGATGTCTGAAGGTTACAACACACTGATCACAAACATTCCTGGTTTCAAACTGTCCTTTCCAGAACAAGGATGAAGTGTCATGGAATGTTACTCCCATAAAGTTTACCTGTCTTGATGAAGTATCAGAAAAATTCACTAATAGCACATTATGGTTTCCAAGCTACATCCCCAGTTATTCAAATTTCTATTCCATTCACTTCCTTAAAAATGCTGCAATAACATTCACGGTAAAATGGTACAAAAGGGAACAATGAGTTCAAAACTAAAATGTTTGACCAGTGCTCATTCATGGGAAGCAAATACCTTAACAAGGGTTTTATGTTAATGTTAATGTTTATACTGTACACATCTCCAGAACAGTATTTCAATGACACTGTACCACTTAATGAACACACTAGCATTTTTAATAGGTTTTTTTATTTGTTTGAGAAACTGAGTTAAAAATCATATTGGCATCTGCCATTAGTAGTCAGGAGATAACCCAGTTATTTAAAAGGCAAAATACTGGTATGGTGCTTGTTCCCTGTTAATTGATGCTTACAGCTGTGTTTTTGTTAATGTATCTGGGGCTCTCACACTTTATTCATAGTTTAATGTTGAAGGAGACAAAAATCTACTCATGCTGATGAATTTTAACATGGATTATACTCTGAGAAACACACAGAAAATAAGTTTTTGACTTTTTGCTACTGATTGCATAAGGGAGGCTTCTTGTACTCTCTGTGTTTGTTTAGTTCTGTGTAAAACACAGGATTCATGGGAAACCATGAACATTTCAGGATGTGCTCAAACAGTTCCTACCAGGAGCATCTAAACAACTTTCTGACACAGTGAAGAAATAAAGAAAACAATGACAGAAGAGATAGATCACGGATAGAAGGATCTACATGTCAATATTTGCTTAAAAACTAGCACACAGGTATTCTAGCATTTATGGAAAATATTTTTTTTAAACTCCCTTCAAATATCCATCTCTAAATCTCTGCATAAGTTTCAGTTGAGTCATTTTGTTGACAAGTTCCACCATGACTCCATGAACGGAGAGATTTAGGGAGATGTTTAATGGAAAATTATCCCCACCAATTATAATCTGAAATAAATACACAAGGAAATCATCAAACTGCTGTTACTCAACAAACAATTCTCAGTAGTTAGCACCCCAGGCAGTGAAATTTCTCAGCTTTTTTCAAATTTACTAGTTTATGCACACCTGTTTTAATCTAGAACGCATTTACCAGCTCTTTTTTTAAGTATTTGCTATTAATTAAATATAATCTGATGTGGACTGCTCATTTAAAGCAGAACATCTTTCTGATAGCTGCCACTAAGGAAACAAAAAGCTATCAGAACCAGGAACTGTCTTAAGGATGAAGTTTTTCACAAGTCATATTTACATGCTTACATAAATGAGTCTCCAAAGGAGTTTTAGCATGGGAAGAAAAACCTGAGTTCTCTACTGAAATTTCCTTAAGCCTCTCCATTGGTCTTTAAGTCAAATTTTCTACAGGTCTAAAATTCATTTCCACATTGAAAAAAAACCCTGTCACATTCTGTAGAATTTTGTAGCTCTATTAAAAACCAGTAAAATTTATATACT
The DNA here is from genome assembly GCF_041296385.1 of Aphelocoma coerulescens. Taxonomy (NCBI): domain Eukaryota; kingdom Metazoa; phylum Chordata; class Aves; order Passeriformes; family Corvidae; genus Aphelocoma; species Aphelocoma coerulescens. The sequence continues at coordinate 31,937,911 of NC_091021.1, read as the reverse complement.
TCTAGAAGAATCCCTTCCCTAACATTTTTCTAAACAGGTCAAAGTAATAATTCAGCTGGAAAAAATTCTTAAAATGAGAGTAATAAAACCAAACATATTAAGCTCCTTTCATCTTTATTTTCTTAAGTCTACTGAAAAATGTGCACCTTCTAAGTCTTTTACAGTCAACACTTTTTCAGTGAAGCTATAATGTAAAGCAGAAAAATAGTAGAAAAGAAAAGGCATAAAACATGGCATGACTGTCACAGGAAAACTTCCCAATTCTTGCAGTTTTAGGAACCATTTAATAAATTCTTCTGCTGGGCAAATGCATAGAAAATGTAGAGACTATTTCTGGATTAATCTTCCATTGAGAATAACCTAGACTAATCTCTCACTGAAGTATTTTGCTTCCACTTTCCCCCTGAGTCTCCAGTAAGATTAATGTGTGAGTATAGCACAGCAGCTTACTTAGCTTCATGACGATTCTACTTGGTGGCAAATTATTAATATTTATAAGGTAACTGTGGTGGCAGAAGGCTCTGTGCTGGATTAGCTACCTAGGAACACTTTTATAATTTTGGGACTAGAGGAAACCCTTCAATGAATACCCAATTTTTGAGTGCCCCAACAGTCAAGGCTAGAAACCAGTGGCAGCACCTTCATGATTTCTGGCCGATGTGCACCCACACCTTTGAAGACTCCACCAGTTTTGGGATTCCTCATAAAATGGTCTGAGGCTTAACTTGTGCCTCTTCCCTGAATATCTCCATCAGCATGACCTGGCAGCACCTTGAATCTCTCACAGCCTTTCTGGGCACAGGGCATCACAGGCAGGGCATCACCCCCTTGCCTGAAACACACAGTGTGTGCCCTGACTCCTGTATTTCCTCTGCAAAGCTGCAAGAGGTGTTCTTTTGCAAAGCAGCTCTTTGCTTCTTGGCTTCTGACTAAGGCCTCTGGGTCACAATGAGCACCTTGACCAATTTGCCATTAGAGAGATGAAAAACAAGTCACAGCCCCGTGTTCTGCTCCACTTGGCTTAAGCGGGACTCAGTGGATGAACTGATTCTTGAGTATTTAAGAGAGATCCTTAACAGGGAACGGGAAACATGGTATGAGCAAGGACTTAATTCTGCAGTCCCTCAGTCCAACTAATTGCATGAAGGGTCACAGCTAGATTAGTCTTCCAAGCTAAACTCTTTTATTGCTTGAAAACAATAAATCTAAAGCAGAAACCAATGTCTATTCTCTAGATATAGATTTATTTTCTGCTTTGCAATTCTCAGGAATCGCTGCTGAAATGGTGAACTTTTCTAAATGTCACTTCAAAGGTTCACTGATTTCTTTCCTCATTTCCTGAATCCAATGTGTGTGTTTGTGCTCTCTCAGCCTGTTGCTACATCTAACCCTGCCTTGACACTCTGTAGGAACTCCTCTGTCCACACTTCTCTCCAGTACTGTCCCATACTTACTCTCCAGTCATTCTCCTGCTGCCTTCCAGAGACTAATCCATTTTTCATCAGAAAAAAGTAACTAATAGATTTTAATGAGCAGTTAAACGTTGATACAAAATTTGCAAATGTGAAAAGAATAATATATATTTTCTTTCTCTTTTGTTTACTGAGTATATATGGATTTGAAAACTCCTTACTTTTGAGATTTCCATTTCAGTCATTTTCTTGTTTTCATCTCCACCTGCTTCTTAAAAACCTCCTGGTTGCCTTCAGTGCTTGTGTCTCCCATTTTTCCAAAGGCATTTGCATACATCAGTGCCTTCGAGGACAAAAGCTTAAGATGTAACAGAACAAAGACACTATAAGCAGGGTCTCAACAATATAAAGAGACATTGTAAATAAACAACATATTTTTCTTACTTTCCCTTTTCCCGTCATTGATAAGCTGGGCATGTAAAAACAGGATTGATCACTAAGGATATTAGGAATTTTGTTCCTAATGGTGGCAAGGGAACACAGCTTAGAAATTCTTTCTTTCTAACAGATCCTGAAAAAAAAATTGAAGCCTCTAAAGAGTCTCCAGTGTAAAAAATGAAAGGAAACCTCAATTTTTATCATTTTATTTTACACTTCAACAAGACCTCTTGCCCATTTATATGGAGGAAACATTCATGCACATTTCTTTGGCATTGTGAGTGAATTTGATTCCTGTTTCTCTCTCTCTCGGACAGAAGGGGAAAAACCAAAGTTGAGAAATTAGGTCACAGATGAGTGTCTTAACACTCATTGTTTCCCTCAACTGGGTCTTTTAAAACAAAGCTAGAAAAAATTACAGGCCAAAGCTACATTGTAAGGAATGAATTCCAGAACAAACTTTAGACAAACTGGGGTTCCCCAAGCATGACTTGGAGCACCAAAAGATCTTACAAGTTCCATGTTTCTGTTTTGTACAGGTTTAGTCATGTTTGCCCCAATCCTGAGGGTTCTGCAGTCACTTGTCTCCTGGAGCTGCCATTCCCACCAGCGCTGCCAAGGACTTGCTTGTGGGAATCATCTTCCATAGGCTCTGCAAGAGCCAGAGTGAAGCTCTGTTTGTGTTGCTGGCACCCACTGCACCAGTCTCTGCAGGAAAAGATCCTCCTAAACCACCACACATTTAATTTGTATGTCTATGGCTGAGCAATTCCACAGAGGAACTCACCCTGGGATCAATAAGATTACATGAACGAAGCACATATTCTGCAATCTGGCTCCGATCTTTCTATTTGTTTGGGTCTGGTATTTAAAAATTTAATTGTGGCCTTGCTGTTGATATCCTAAAATTTTAGTCCTTTCCCACTTCCTCTCTGTATTGCTGAATTTCAGCCAATTTTCTCTTTATTCATTTCACATTCCTTCAAAGTCTGCTTCTCTCCAAGCCTGATCTATTGGCATTGCTGCGTTCTCTGCAGGCCTTCATCAGCATGTTAAACCCGATGATGGAAGAGAAGAACAAAGAGTCAATGTGCCAAAAGAAGGCTTTCAGTGATATATGTTGGAAAGGGATCTTTGAAATCTCAATGAGCTAAAATTGCATGTGTGAAACAGCCTGCCTTCCTGAGGTCATCAGCAAGGTGAACTGTTCTCATCACAACACAATAAAAATGCCATTGTTTTATGTATAGCAATTCTGGATACACTCTCCCTTGCAGTGAGCAATTTGTCCAAGAATAAAAGGTAAGTGCTCACACTATACTTTTTATATGATCATTCCTGTTTGAGGAATCTTACCAGGAAAACTGAGTTAAAGCAGGTGAATGTGAAGAAGAAAAAACAATAACATAAAAAGAAGAGAAAACAGCACAATATGTAGGATCGGGGGGAAAAAAAAAGATAATAGAAAACACAAGACTGTGTTTTGCTTAACATCATTAGGGGGAACTAAAATAGTTAAAACCTGTCGTTAGTGAATTCTGCACGGCATGAATAGATTGCCAGGTGCCTTAATGGCAACAGGCTCTACCAGCAGTATTCAGCCTCAGAGAAAGGTGCTTTTAGCTCAGTCTTGTGTCCCAAACAGCAGCTAGGGGTGGAGGCTCAGGGAAGAGGATCTCAACTATGCCACCACACAACTGTGTCTCCCACAGACACTCTCTCAGCTCCAGAGGTTTGTTACTTAAGGCCAAGCCCAAGGTAACTTGTGTTTAACAGTCAGCCAAGAAATATATTCCCCCCCACCATGTCTTAATATTTCTTTAACATACATGGACTTTTATTGCACACACAACGTTGTGTGGCAATGATTCCCCTGGCTCAGCTCCATGGTTCCTTAAGAGAAATCAGAATGAAATGCAGGAGCTCCATTTCCATAGGGTGCTTGGTTCAGGATTTTGAAATCATCTCTTGTATCAAGCCTTGTTTCAAGTAACAACAAATTCTGGAGTATTCAGTTCTGAATCTATTTAAAGAATACAAAAACTTCTGATTGTTTTTCCTACACTTGAAAAACTAAGCCTGGACAATGTCTAAAACTGGCATGTTTTTCAAATGTTCACAGGACATTTAAACAAACATCAGAAAGAATAAATTTAAGTCCCTATGACAGACACAGTATGAGTCTGGGCAAGCTTTGGGCTTCTAGAGTCAAATTACTATAACTTCTGTCTTTTAATAAAACATACTACTTCTCTCATTTTTCAGAGCCAGAGGAACACTGTGAATAAGACAATTAGAGACGCTCACACTGAGAAACTCAATTACTCTGGATGCAATTTTATGAGCAGATTAAAATCTTTGACCACTTAATGATGATGAAGTATTTCGTGCCACTTCCTATTAGAGAAGAGGGACCCTCTGAGCAATGGGAGCTTCCATCATCAGGCTCTTGCCCTCCCAGGGTGGCCCACTTCACACTGCTCCAATGCAGCTCTCACACCACTGCAGTGGCACGCACTCAGCAGCCACTCTGAAGGTTCATGAATGGCAAAAAGGCAACTTACAGCAACTTATATAAGGTGCTTCTTGAGGAAGTCTCTCTCCTCCGTGCTAAAAAGTTTACTCTTACTTTATTTTTTAACTGAAGGAGTTGGGGCCTGACTGCAGCCTGAGAACTGCACTAAAATAAAAAATAAAAGAAAAAAAGAGAGAATAAGGGCTGTTTACATTGCTTTCTGATTTCAATGTCTTCATGTCTCTACTGCAGGGTTTGGCCCTTTGGGACCTTCCCAAAACTTTCCTTGGTACCTTCCTGCAATTTGAGAAGGAAGACTTTTGTCTTCTTCCTCAGTATACAGCAGGGTCATCCAGAGAAACCTAACATCTATTGCCACCTCTTCAGAGGCCATCTATAAGTATCACTTAAGGCTTCAAACCATGGACAGTATCTCACACAGAGCTGTTTGTACAAGGAAAATCAGTTTTCAGGAATAGGCAGACGAAAGAAATGTAGGGTATGATTTCACAGAAATTCTTCGTCACCTTTCTTGTTCTCCTTTCAGAAAAGCATTTATAGATGACACTGTCTTATTTGGATTTTTTACTGCCACTTTAATTTACATGTCGCTTTCCCTTTTGCTGAATGAGGCTGTAATCCAGCTTTGCTCTCAAAGGCCAAGGACTGCAGGACAGAGAAACATCAGGCCAAGGTTCACGTGTCCCTGGTGGAAGTTTGCAGATCAGCTCCTGCAGATCTGCAGAATCCTTTGGCAGATTCTGACTGATCGCCAAGAGCAGGTGGAGTACACAAAACAAACAGTGTTTAAAGCTGTGATTAAAAACTTTAATTCCTGAAAGATGTCATTTGCAGCTCAGTTATGCATTTTATGAACTTTAACTTATGCACAATGGGGGCAGAATACAGCAGAGCGATTTACAGGGACGAAAAAGGCCTTTAGACAAATCCAACTGTAGGGCAAAACTACTGAAAATAATTCCTTTCAGACACAAAGGCAGCTTTTCAGTGTTCCCTTTGAGCTGCCTCAAAGCAGCTGTTTGCCCTGATGCATCCTTTTTACCTCAAGGCTGGCACGTAAGAAAGCAAGAACAGACATTTCTCCTTGTTTAGCATAGATTCCCCTCTCTCTTTGCAACCTAACAACTTTCCTCCTTACAGTTGAATAATTTTCCTCACACTTTTCATGGTATTCTGTGCTCCAAGGTATAAATTATTTATATTTTTGCACATTAAAAAGCAGAGCTCACTGCTTGATCACTGACAGACCAACTGCCAACAAGGAAGGAGCAACACAGGTTCAGTTGAAGGCTCTGCTACCAGTTGTCTGGGAAGAGAGTCAGTCCAACAGGCCTTAACTGGACAAACTTCCAATGAATCCATGAATTCCAGAAGAATAAAATATATTAATAATAAAAAAGAGCAAATATTTTGCAAAATAATGATCTGCTTATGATGACCTCTGCTTAGGATGACCTCCTCATCTTCTCCAAGCCATGGGTTACAGCCAAGCTTTTCATACAGGTCATTTCCAGTTCTGCAGTTCAATGGTGATGAAGAAAAGGATTAATGGATGAGGGGGGGCATTATTATTTTTTATTTATATTCTCACACAGAAGTAGTTTAAGAGTGAAATATGCCCCTCTATGTGTGATATCACCCACATAAACTATTTCATGCCATTAATACCTGAAGCCAATCTCAACATCAAAGCAAACAGTTTATTCCACACCAGTGACACACAGAAAGAAAAAAACAATCATTACACTTTCCCCACACAGATTTTCTTTTGGGAAGAGAAAAAAAAAATCTTATTATAAGCTGATGATTACCTGATAACCAGTTCTGTTAATTCCTTGTGAACATCCAGATGCAATAAACACACATGAGCACACAGTCACAGTGCCACCAGGCTGAAGTGGTGTGGGGCTTTGTTAAAATAGAAGATAAACAATGATTTAAACCATTACAGGGAATTTTTTCACCCTCTACAGAACAGCTGCTACATAAATATATCAAGAAAAATTTAAATTCTATCCAGGTGGAGGTCATAGAAATTTTAACCTTTTTATTTCCAGCTTAGAAATGTGCTGAATGGTGTGGTCTTTGTGTTTTTATAACTATTTAATATTTCTCTTGACCTGTCAGACACATAGAGTTTGAAACCCTATATAAGATCCTAATATTCAACGATATTTGCTCAGTGACTTTCAGTAACTCATTATCCTGGTTCATACTATTAAATAGTCCACTAGAGCTAACCTGCATTATCTAGGTACTTCAAAACTCAGCAGGGCTATGAGATGAATCAGATTTATTGGTTTATTTACCTTATATCCTTAAAAAAAAAACAACCCACATTTTTTAAGCCTACCATTTTAGCCAAATTTACTAAGGAAGGCAAAGCCATGGTCAGGCTTCATTCAGAAAGTGGCAGAAAGAAAAAAAGGTCTCCAATAGGTTCCTATGAGCATTGCAAAGACAGGTGAATAGCTAGAGGAAAAACATCCTACAATTGCCCTGGCAGAGAAAAGCACACAGCAAAAGATAAGATAATACTCGTTGCTGGAGAATCAACATAGCAGGGAAAAAGCCAGAATGCCTGGGCAGCATGGAAAACTTCAGCTAAAGACTGCAACCAGCAAGGAAGATTGTAGACCCTCATGAACACCTGAGAAAAAATGACTTTGTCTTCTGGTTCCAGGACAATTTCATGTTTAACACCTAAAGACTTTTTGCCTATAGATTTCATGTTAAGACCATACAGCAAGACTGCTCAGAAAATCCACTAATTCTATTTTTTCTTTGATTCCATCTAGTTACCAAGCATTTGGTATTTTCCACAAACCTCATGGAACATCCCATATTTCTTACCTTTCTTTGGTCACTGCAAACCACTGCATTTCTCAGCTGTGAACACAGCACTGGCTGGAAGCCCTTAAGTGCAAAACTCCAAAAATTAATCCAGCAGACCTAAAATTATATATCAATGTAAACAATTAGAACTCTGTCAGAAAGTGTTGCCTTGCACTTTGACATCTTATCAAAGTTCCACTAAAACCAAAAAAACCATTTCTGATTTCTTTAACAGCTGTCTTTCCTACTAAACCATTAAAGTCTCACTTTCTTCTTGCTTTTATCCCACAGGTTATAAAGACAAACAGAGATGAGGAGACTGCAATGTGTGACAAAATGGGGACTCTTTGGCTGTGCATTACTGCAGCATAAAATATTATTCCCTTCTTTCTTTGCTTGTCTCTTTTTCTCTGCTTTTTCCCACCATGAAGTCAATTCCCATAGTAGTGCTTAGGGCAGAGTGTATCACTGCAGGGCCCAGATGGTTAACTATGGAAAACTACTCTCCATCTGGTTCCTTAGCAATATCCTGAAGCAGATAAGCTTGCAGCTCTGAAACTGTGTTAAGTTTTCCATGCAGCTGCTGTCTTTAGAGATACTTGCCCCGTGTCTGGCTTCAGCTTTAATTTAGGAGGAGGAGCAAGGTTATGATAAAGCAAAGTCCCACAATATTATGAAAATCACTTGGGAACAGGAAAAGAAGTAATCCTAAAAATATTCTCCTAACAAGTGTCTTGGGTTTTATAATAAATTTACTTCCTTTGAATTTTTACACCATTCAGTATTTCTTATTTTCCAAACCAAGGCAGATACTTGTTTCCTTTAACTTCATGCCCCTGTAGTGAGAATATGGATGGTTTTAAACATCAAGATGCTATTGCCTATTAAAAAAGGTGATGCAAAAATCAGTGGTGATGTCAAGAATAAAGTAAAATCAGGGGCAAAACTTACTTCCAAACTAGAAACGAGAAAGTCTCTCAGTGCAGCTGGAGGGGAAAAAAGAGATGACCTGGATGCTGATGCATGTACAGATGGGATGTTTGGACTGCAAAGCAGGCAAACTCCAATAGAAAATAGAAGAATATTTTTATGAGGTCTTAAAATAAAACCAGAAAGAGCTTTTCTGCACTCAAGCTGCCAAACTCTTCAAGATCCGGTGAGACTGGATCTTTCCTCAGGCTGCAACGAGGTTTGGATCAGGCCACCACTTGTACTTAGAGAAAACAAATAATAAATTTTCTGCAAAATATTTTAGAATGATGCTGTTGGATGGTTTGATTCTGTGAGGAAGGAATCTCCCTTTATCTACAAGAGTTATTAGTGTTAATAGTCAGAAATTAGAACTGCTTTGTGCTGCTACTGGAGATACTCCTTCATCCCACTGGGGTGATCATGAGCAGCCCGACTGCAGTGCCAAGATCAGCTGGGTGTTATTATTAATTATCCTGGGTGATATTATTATTATCTGCAAACCATTTAGACCTCATCACTTCTGGAACAGAGCGGGAGGATTTGCAATCCAGAGCTGGTTTTGGCTGGAGCAGGGTAACTGTGAAGAAGTGTTGCTTCTTGGCCAGCCTGCTGCCTGCTGCTACCAGCTGCCTTTGGATGGAATAGTGCTGAGCTGGTTGTTTTATTCCAGGCTGGAACCTGAGCTTCAAGCCAGAGTCAAATATTGAGTAGGCAAGACCATGAGCAGCCAACAGCTGGTCTCTGGTCGCAGCTTTGGCCCAACACTTTGAGGGCAGTGTGTGGCATTCACAATTAAGTGGACTTTTTGTGAGTTTCTAAGAAAGTCAGCAAAGAGATAATAAAGGAAATTCACATTTTTAACTCTTTTATGACTCAAACTAAGCAGAATTTTACAGGATTGAAAAAAAAACCTTTTGAGCAGGGTCCTTCTCAGCCAATAGCAGAGGGGCAATACACAAGAAAGAGCTACTGCATCTCAAAGGAGGAGCAAAACACATTGAACATAAATTGAGAAAATTATTCTGTAATAACTGTCAGGATTAAAAAAAAACCCCAGCCATGTAAAATTAATGTCAGAAGGCAAATATATATGTAATGGTTTCATGGGAGATGGCATGGTGAATGTAAGCATGCTGAGGATGCAGTTTGAACAGACAGCTCAAGGCTGAAATACTGAACAAAACAAAGGAACAAGAAATTCAGTGGAATTAAAGAAGAAAGAGAATAGAAAAAGCCCTGTGCTGCTGTTTCACATTGTCCTGGTTTCAGCTGGGAGCTAGCACTCTTCCTACTCACTTATTCAATGCTGTGTTTTGGATTTAGTATGAGAATAATGTTGATAACACACTGATATTTTAGTTGTTTCTAAGAAGTTTTTTCCCAAAATTAAAGACTTTTCAGTTTCTCATGCTTAGTCAGTGAGCAGGTGCACAGGATGCTGAAATGGAGCATGGTCAGGACAGGTGACCCAAAGTGGCCAAATATTCCATACTGTTGTCATTAGTAGTAGTAGTAGTTTTTGGACTATATTTTACTTTACTTTAATTATTAATCTGTTTTTGTCTCAACCCATGAGTTGAGAACCCATGAACTCATTTTTCCACTTCTGCTTCCCATCCCACCAGGTATGTGGGAGTGAGAGGCTGTGTGCCATTGCTGGCTGGGGTTAAACCACAACACACAGTCTTGGCCAAAGGAGCAAAACAGATCAGAAAAAGGATTCACAGGGAATAAACAGATCCCTCCAAGTTCTTCACAAGAAGCACCTTCACAAAGAGTGAAATAACAAGGAAATATTTATGAACTTTCCTCAAGGGAAAAGGCCATGGTGGATGGGGAATTAATCTTAATGAAATAAATTGAAATATCTCACTTTACAGAAAAGTGAAGTGAAACACATCATTCTTAGAGCTAAAGATTTATTATTTATAGCCACTTTTCCCAGAGCACATTTCTAACCAGGAGAGAATTATTCAAAGGCTGATTTTTGTTTCCTTTTTTGGTTTTGGATATATTTGATGGACATCCATGTCCTTCCCACTTGTGGTGATGTCAATCAGCCCAATTCCTTTGACAGGAATGGTGAGAGGCTCTTTACTCCACCTCAGGAGTCTGCCCTCATCACCTCATACTGAGAGAGATTTATAATTATATTATTACTTGTTTCTCCAAACATCCATTTACCAAGGCCACAAAACCCACATTTCTCTAGTTTTTGTATGTTCCTTGAACATTAATTTGCATTGCACAAGTAAAGAGTTTTTTGCCACATTTCTTTTTTAATGGACCTGTCATCTCAAAGAAAAATAGGAGAGATTAGGATTTGTAAATATTTCTTTAAAATGCTAAGGGAATCTGAGTGATAGAAGATATGCAGAGTGTTACTAAGAAGAACTTCTAAACGGAGCCACATCTGAGTATTTTAATGAATGTAAAATGTCCCTACTGCCTTGAGAAGAAAATTCCCATGTGAGAGCATGTTTTTTCTTTACCTTATTCTCCCTGATAGCCATGATGACAGAAATGTGAGCTCTGGAGTCTACAAGGAGACTTACAGGCACAGAAGGTGTATTAAAGGCTTGCAGTTGTGCTGTTCTCACTCCTTGTCTTCAAATGCCAACTCTGGACTGAAGTGGATGCTGTGGGATGCCTGGCTATCCAGTTACCCTGTTCCATTAGAAGAAATTCACCCATAAAATATAAACTGGGATATTCAATTAGACAGACATTTCACTTCAATATGGGCAGCCCCTGAAAAGACTGTAAAAGAGTATAAAAATGTGCCAAAAGAGGAAAATCCTTAAGAGCCTTTTGTCCCCTGCTCTGGGTGTTACATCACCACCAGTCACTTGTATTCTGAATTTTAACCATTTGTAATTTCTCCCACTCCCCTGAAATTAAATACAACAGGCTGGGTTTTTTTTTTTTAAAGAGTAAAATATCACCAGTAGTATTTTTGATTTTTACTGCTTTTTTCTTCTTTTTTTTTAAGCAGCTGACAAACCATATCTGTTCATCATTGCTCTTTCAAGGCCTCTAATTTGTTTGAATTTCAAGGAAAGTGAAAAAGTAATGTGAAAGCCTTGAAGGACAGTAGCTTCTAGCACAGGCTTCTCTTTCCCATTCTGTAAATCTAATGATGCATGCCACCCTGAGCTATGAGAGATGTGCTGGACTGCCATCTCAGCTGTCAAAAACATGTGGCAGTTTCATTTAGTCTGCAGCAACTTTGACCACTTTTGCCAAATTTCATTAGGACAGATTTGCAGATGATGCAGCTGACACAATTGCATTTCACCTCCCAGCAGTTCGTGCTGGAGGGACAGATGCTTGTGAAACCATACAAGCAGAACAAAGAGCAGGGTGACCACACAATGTGAAAACTACTTAATACCATTAGCAATTGACCATGAGAAAGTCCTGGGGGGAACAAGTATCAAATATGCACTGAAAAAAATAAGAAAAATATTTTTTAAAGTATGTTAAGACAGTAGACTCACGTAGCAAAGGGTGGAAGAGAAATTGTAGGAATGAATCTGTCGTTTTCCCTGTATCTTGCTGATGTCACTGAATAAAGTTCCTTACCTGCATCTACTTCCTGAGACATCAAAGCCATTTCAGATTTAAATGAAACAACACTCTTAAATGATACAAGGAATTTCAGTAGTAACCTAAGAGGTGCTTCCTGTGCTTAGAGACTCCTAGTGATACATGTTTGTTCCTAAGAGCTCTAAACCCAGACTACTTTCAGTTATTTTCTGTATGTGCTTTTATGTATTCCTAAAACTCAGAACTCGTGTAGGATTCCCTGTCATGGTTCATAATGGGGCACGTACAGAAATTTCAGCCTGAAATACTGTGGAGTTCAATAGATGCATTTTTTAAAATATAGATTTTCTTACACACACAATACACTGCAAAGACACAGCCAGACATGACAGTCTACTTAGAGGTTATTTTGTGCAATACACTTCATCTCTTTCCATCTTAAAGTCCACAGTTCAGCTCCTTGCAGCTGCAAGTTGTGTCTTAAATGGAAGGATAAATAAATCCCAAAGAACAGAGCTCATAACACTACATTAGCATAGATTCCTTTGTGCTTCTTGCTCCAGATGCACTAAAGAACAGCAAATCCTTTCAAGTGCTTCGCAGCAGCTCCATCAGTGAATCTTTTTATTATCATCACAACAGTTAAGGCTGTATCTACATTGAGAGGGAATTGCACGCCAAGCTGGGATGGGAATTTGTGTCATATCAGCTCTTTACTGCCCTGTGTGGGTATTCAAGACTGTGCTAAGGGCAGATTTAACATCCATTTGTTTTGGCAGCCTGTGCCTTCTTCTCTCCCTCTCCTGACCACCCAGCTTCTTTCAACATCTCCCTTTAGGCATCCTGATACAATTGTTTGTGGCACTGTGGGAAGAGCTGATCCAGAATAATAAAAGCCATTTTTACTAGGTTATTTTAAACCTGTACCAATCCCTTGAGCTAGTTAAAGGCATGGATGCAAAAATACCTGTGCTAGCACAGCTGAGGAGGAGGTGAAGGAACAGAAACAGGCAGGCAGCATTAGCAATCAACCTCTCACCCTGCTAAATAAGTATAGCAATTAACACCCAGCTTACAAAAACCTCAAAATCCTACACCCCCCCAAAACACCAAAAAGACCCCAACAAGCAAATCACAATTTTATTTCTGTTAATGTAGAGGATGAAATTGGCTCATCAGCAGAAACAAACCCCAGTCTCAGTGCAAGGGAAAAAGATGGGAGCATGCAAAGAGGTATGGGGAGCAGAAGGGGCATGGAGGGAGTGACACCATCTCTTTGGTGTCTGCTTGCAATTGATTTTCTTCAGCCACGGCTGAAAAGTGCTCCATTTGGTATTCATGTCATCAATTTGTTAAACAAGTTCAGGAAACAAGGTGTTTCTGTGATTCCACTCTTAAGCTCCCAATTTAGGACAGCTGACATATTCTGGTTTTCAAAAATCTGGTGAGTTCCAGGTGGACAGTCAGTCTCTCTCTCGGGGTGCTGGAGACTGACGGAAGTTAAGAGATTTCTGCAAGCAGAAGGCTATTCTATGCTATATATTTTCTGTTAAAAATCCATAGACTCTGGTACAATATTACTTACTATTTTTGACCAAACTACACTCACTATGTGAACAATTCACAGCGTGCATCACCACTGCATTGAAGAAGAAAAGTACATACCAACAACAGTCAGAAATGAGTGAATATTTCGCATAAGAAGGCACTAAAGAAAAACCTTTTCCCACATCATTTAGAAAAAGAATAAGCATTGTGCTTATATCAACGTGAAGCTTTTATTTTCAATTAAAACTACTTTACAAAACCATACAATTTCCTTGAACAAAGAAAAATATTGCAAAAATCTTAGATGTAGAAAATGAAAAGGACATACTTGGGTTGCCTTCACTTTTATGAACCAAAAGAACAAGATCAGAAATCACCAAATTGTTAGTGAAACAGGATGTCTGAGTCCTTCCCAGCTTTAACGACACGGCAGGGAATGACTCTGGCACCGCACAATGTGATTGGAAAGGGAGAATTCCGCTGGCAGGAGCTCAGAGATTTCACTGTTGTCAGTCACCAGGAAGCAGATGGCACATCTTGGCTGAGTGACTTCTCATGCATCTTATTTCAGCCACCACTTGGTGTAGCTGACAGCATCGTCAGATGTGGCACACGCTGCCTAAACACGGGCTCTGACAACCCCAGTGCCACTGATGCCATGAAGATTTTTGCCTTTTCTTTTATACCCCTGTTATATCTTTTTTACAACTTCTGTATTCCTAGTGCTTTTTGCCTACATTCTTGGACTTGTTTGTTAAGCTAAGAGACTCAACATTTTAGAATCTTCGTAGCCAGGGATCAGTGTGCCCCAGACCCCAAGGTCCTCTCCAGAACACATTCTGTAAACCAAGATAGAACCATCCAGGGGAAGGTTCCTTGGGGAGGGGGGCTCACTTGAGCCTCTCATTGGGGAATCTTTGATAGATCTGCTAATTAGTAAAACCTATAATGTTATAACAGATCTTTTGGGGTGGGAAACGGAGAGAGAAGGATAGACAGACTCGGCGGGATGCATCTCGATGCATATGACCTGGGCGTGTACACCTAAGGATCCTTAAAATAAATACCAAGGTAAAATCCCTTTTCCCCTTCTAACCATGTATGACTCTTGATTTTAAGACCAGGAAAAGGCATCACCACGAGTCCCCAGCCACTGCAAGATTAGCAAGAAATGGGAGCACAGGAGTTCTGCCTGCCCTGTGCAGGGAGTAACTTTCCTCCTGTGTCTAGGTAGTTACTTGCAAACTCTTTAGTGTAATAGGTGAATTGTTTCTACTGTGATTATTTAGCAAAAAAATGAAGGATATTGTTTCTATTATTGTTGTTAGCAGTCTGAGAGTGTCAGAATTAGAGCAGGAAAATAATGAAAATAGTCTTCACCTGTCATATCAGCTTTGAGCAACAAAAATATTTTTAATAACTCCTGCCTCGTGAGGAAAACTCAGAGATTGTACAGGAAAACTCTGTTGAATACCCTTTGTTATGGGCATTGTGACCCCACTACCTGGGTGCCTTTAGGAATGCAGACCTCCATGGGGGAGGACAACTGTGCAAGTCAGCTCCATGGGAATGCTGAAAAGCCCCGTGGAAGACAATCCCCCACTGCTTTTGAAAATGCCAGTGGATATTCACTTGGTTCTTCAGGCATTGGGAAAAAAAGTGACCCCAGAAGACTCACCTACCATCATAAGCTGTGTGACACAGCCAGGAACTGAGCTCCAAATTTTTGAACACCAGGCCAGTGCCTGCAGCTCAAAGCATCCATCCTCACTCCATTAGTCTGACACAAACAGTTATTGTGGATGTTGTCTTACTCAGTAGGGGTCTGGTTAATATGGGTGTCGTCAAGTGATGCAAACAGTCATTAGAGACTCAAGTTCCCTGTCTGGGCATTATGTACCATGTTAAATCCTGAGAGTAACTGTCCAAAATACTGTAGTCAGGGGTAAACATCCCCACAGGACTCACTCTTTCCCTCAAAACAAAGTAACGGGCTAAATAATTTTAAAATGGATTGATTCTCCTTGCCCATGAGCATATGTTTGTTCTCTTGTCTGGTACAAATCATACGTGCAAATCAGGAGACAGAGATCTCATAGAACTCACATGCAGACAAAAGGACACTGGGGAGTGGTTTGAAGTATATAAGGCATAAACTGATATTCATGTGTGAAGTCCAGACATCCAAATTTAATAAAGCCCTGTCATCCCAGTCCTTACTGCAGAAGTGTCACTTCTTTTTATTCACTATATAGGAACTGAAAGAGTGAACACAACAGGGTGAGGTCCTGAACTTACACTCAGTATCTGTGCTGAAGAATAAGCTCTAAGTATAACACCTGTAGATTAATTGAAAGCCTGAGTAGATAGACAATAAATCACTTTACTGACAATATTTATCACTCCATTGGATCTAAATCCATTAATTCTCTTTTATTTCTTTTCCCACAACCAAACTGTAGATATAAAACTGGCTTTTGTGCAAATGAGTGCTACTGCCATGAGACATTGAAATTACTCTGGCAGGACCATGCAAAGAGCCATAGGCACATCATAGTTATGCACTCCCTGTGTACATTGTAACCGTGGATTTTAGGCATATTAGTGGATATCCCACTGAATGGAAAGAGAAAGAAAGAAATGCACTGAAATTTGAATGTGAAGCCCCCACCATATTTCATCAGTCTGCCACTTACACCAACAACAGTCTATAGACAGTTGTGGTCACAGTTCTTCTTCTTATCAGGGTGATCTGAGGGATATTGAGACACACAGACAAAGATACAAAGAGTTCATGGGCTAATTTCACAGGCTGCAGCCACTGCAGTGGTCTTATTAGGCAAGGTTGCACAGAAAAGAGAAAGGCAATAAATCTAGATGAGTTTTCTTGCCCAAAAGAAAGCAGAGCCATGAAAGAGAAGTGCAAGAACAAGATCATAGGAAAAAAACAAATGTATTGACTGATACATCACTCACTATGGACTGAATGGAAATGAAATTTATGTAAATAACACGTCTCAACTATTAATGTGGCTGGTCATCTGCCTACCCCCTCTTTAAACAACTGTTAACTCTATGAACCCAGAGGGTGGGAAAAACTACACAAGACCAAAATTAGATGCCTTGAGCCTTTTGTCTTTCTTGCAGAACTGCTGCAGATGATTTATTAGTGAATGGATATCCGCCATCCATTTTGAAATTAAAAATCCCTTGGAGGCTCTGCAGCCCCCTCCATTACATTACCAGCATGTGCAGGTCACAAAGTTACAGCTGCCACAAGAACTGTGCTCCATCAGTCAAAAACTCTACTTTCTTCCCAAGTGCTAAAAGTCCTGAAGTGTGCAATTTGAATTATCCTTAGATTCCCCAGTATGTTTAAGCACTGTGCTAATAGGATAGTATGAAAGAATTAAAGGATACAGGTTAAACCCAGTGCTCTTGTGCCTTGGTCTCTTGGTGGCAGCCGGGGCTTGGAGTAAGGAAGAAAGGATAAGCTCAGGCTCCATTCATGAGTGCTGAGGAGGGAGAGAGTCACAACTGAGTGAAATTCTCCATTTCACCTCTTCAATTTCACTTTAGTTTATGGCTTCAGTTTCTACAGGGTGAGTTTAAGTAGACACAGGGTCTGGCCTCTTGTGTGAGCCTGGGTAAACAGGGGAGATAGACAGCTTCTGTGTGTGTCATATCCCAAGGCTAAGCACACTCTTCTGTGAAGCCACTGACAGAAATGAGGGGCAATAATGATGCCTGGGAGAAATAGGAGAAAAATAGAGAAGAAAATAGATGGGCAGACTGACACCCCTAAACCCTGCTCAGGTTTGCTATCCTCTACACTCTCACATACAGTATGTGCCCTTCTGATTCCCCTTTGGCATGTTGTGATCCCCCTTGGCCAGAGAAGGTGTGTTGTACCTTTATGTCAGGAAGTAACAGGGTTATTAGGGTTAAATGACTAAAGGCTTCTTCAGGCCTTGCTCATACTGTGTGTGATGTTTACGCACAGCATATTTTATAGCTGGAATTAAAAATGGATTTTAAGACAGCTTCAGAAACACTTTCTCTGACAGTCACGAGAATGTAACTGCCCTTTGCCAGGTTTCCAGAAGTGCCAACATTATGAGAGGGATTTTGAGTGGTTCAGAGATGGAATTTGCAGCATGCCAAGTAGATGGCACATTTTTCCTTATCCTTTGGATGCTGACTCTGGCCTTCTGCTGCAGTTACCTGATGGGATTTGCCCTAGAGCACTGCACGTAGCTATTACACTCTGCAAAACAGTTCAGCTCCTCTCCTTGAAATAACTTTGCAGCTGGCCCAGGGAGTCAGAATCATAAAACTTGCACAACCTGGGTATTTCCCACCAGGCAGCTGTAGATCAACCAGACAGCTTATCTAAGGGGCTGCTAATTGAGAGGACAAACCTTTGGTTGGGATTAATTAGTACACCTCAGCCTGCGATGACTCAGGTCCCATCAGCAGGGAACATGAACACGTACTTGCCTCATAATTTTATTCAGACAGCTTTGTTCCTTACAGTACTTGTCAGATCTTAAATAATTAGAGTAAACCACTTCTACCTGATAGAACTTGTTAAATCTTAAATAATTAGGAGGAAAAAAGACAGAACTTTTTTTTTTTTTTTCGGTCTGTTAGTGCCAGTTGTATCCTACTTGCAGATTTTTGCCAATACATTGGAGGGGACCAAAGAAAAGCCAATGAAGATGGATCTGCTTTTACACCTGAAAAACAGAAGTTGAGCACAGAGTCTTCAGAGCTTGATAGATTTAAACACAAACTATGCTACCCAACTTTTAATGTGTGTATATGCCATGGTTCTAGTTCAAGATATCAGCTTAGAAGATGCTCAACTAAAAAAGGACTTAAACTTAAGGGCTTTTATAGCTTGGTCAAAACAAAGTCTGGCCTATTCTTCCTCCAGGCTTTTTGAAGTCCACGGAACACTATCTATCTTTTTTTCTCAAGGGAAATGATCCAGTGTTTGATTTTCTAACAAACAATAGCCGAGCTGCCATGTACAGAGACCTTAGTATGAGAAACCCATTCGCATCAAGAGCAGGGGAAAAGAAATTGTATTAAAGATCAGAATGTGGATATGCTTTTTCGTAGACTCTTCCCAAATAATCACTTACAAATGTGTTTTAAAGCTAGTAAAGTAAAAAACCCCTCTTTTTTCCAGTTTCCTTGTCTTTAATCAACACATTTGAAAAATAAGAAGATTAGACATATGATAGGCAGCACAGACACAACACTAAAAATTAAATAAGGTTTCTCTTTGCATGTAACACAAAGGTGAAATGAGCAGCCTTGCTCTTCAAAGAGGATGAGTACCACTATTTCCATTTCAGCAAACTGCAAAGGATTTGAGCAAGTTAAAAGCAAATTAAGCAAAAGGAAGAGATCAGCCACAATTAAGTGTGTGCAGCAGGCTGAAAGGGAAACTTCATTTAAGTTGATGTTTGCTCATTAAATGGACATTAAAGTAAAAATTCATCTCAAAGCACACACTGCAGAACCAGCTCTGTATCCCAAGGGAACTGCAAGGTCTGGGTGCCAGAAATGTGTTTTACCTCCTGAGGGTGGGTAATGAATTTTCTCCACAGATGCTGGGTGAAGCTGAGCTGCAGAATTGCAGTGACTCCCACAGATCCTGAAACCACCCTTTCAACTCCTACTGTGTCTCAGGATTTTTAAGGTCTGAAATCTAACACAGTAAGTATGAAAACTGAGGGCCAGTTGTGAATCTATCTATGGAGATAATAGAGGAAACTAAAGGAGCAGAAATCTTCATGAGAGGTAAATGACTCTAAACCTCTGCCTCCTGTTGGGATGGAGAAGGTAGAGTTTGCTCAGAAACAGGAGCTCAGCTGGATTTCTTTTGGGAACAACCAAGAAAACTGAAAAGTGGCTATAATTTGATCTCTGCTCTGCTTCTGGGGAAAAGCAAATATATGCTGCCCTTTGCTCAGAGCTGAACACAGACTGCCTGTCAATGCAGAGCCCTGGGAGAACATTCTGGATGCAGACTAATGAGCAGCAAACGTGAAGTCCAGTGCTTCACAGGACTGTTGGCATAAACACTTACAGGAAGCACACCTCATCCAAAGGCAGTTAACAGACAGGGAACACTACAAGATAGTTTATTAGTTCTCTGCCTGATCTAGTCAAACATAAAAGATGCTTTTGGCCACATGCCCACATGTGGGAGCAGGTGGATGAAGGAGAGGATAGAGGCACATGGAGACGTGTCCAAGGATACACACATATCCAAAATCCAGGGTTCCTTCACTCTCCTATTACAGCTGTGCAGCAGAATAACCACAAGATTGATTGCAAGATCAATGCAATCAGCTAGGCAGTGAGAACTGATTATCTGGGAATTCTGAGTAAAGATTATCCATAACAGAATAAAGGGCTGCTGCCCAGCCAGGTACAAACTATAGGATAAGTGAAAAGTGCATTACAGGCTGCCCAACAGGGTGTCAGCATGTGAGGATGAATGAGAAAAAAATTGTGCACTTTTAAGAGAAGTTTAAAAATTCTGTTTAAAATTTCCATCAGTTACACAAGTGCAAGGCTCATGCAAGTTTTGCATTTTACATTTGTTCCAGCTATCTCTGGTAATACCCACCTGGTTCTTTCTGCCACCTATCAGTTCTGTCCTTGCCATCAGTGTTTAACAAGGATATTTTCTTACCATTTAATTTCAAGATATTGCTTTTTTCCCTCAGCAGAGGAATGAACCTATTGAAGTTAATCTGCTGAGGGGTAGAACTGATAACTCTTGTCAGATTTCTAAACAGAATAGCAAAAGTGCAGAGGTAATTTTTATTTATAGAAATATATGAACTGTGTGTGATTAGGCTGAAAATCTCTGAGTTGGTCACAAAGAGGTAAATGTCCATTGCAAGTTAATCAATTTTGATTCTTCATGGTCATTATTGACATAGATCATTATAGAGATGATATTTGTTATCTTATAAACATCCGTTAAGAGATGAGGCTGAAAAGAGGATGGGAGAGTCACAATTAGTGTTAATTAACCCTACAGAATGTCTCCTCCCAGCTGACAGTTATCTTGATGTGATGGAAGGCAGCTTGGATTATCTGTGTGGTGTTATTCCCCAAACACAGCTGAATCCCAGAATCAGTACAGCACAGAGCTGGGAAAGCCAAGGGGTCAGAAATACAGAGTGTACAACAACAAACAACTCTCAACAAGCATAGTCTGTTAAAATACATTAAATCTCATGTGGTGATGGGTCATTGAGGCGGGTGGGAAGAACACAGAAATGTAATAACAAATGCTACAAGGAAGTTATGAGTCTTTGGGAGACCAAGTGACCTGCAAAAGAGCTAATTTTCAGTACCACATGCCAAATCTTACTTGAGATCATAGATTTGAGTCAGAGGATCTCAGTCTCTTACACACAGTAACACTGAAAGTAAGTGAGGCTGAAGTGGAAGGATGGTTTTCTACCCAACAAAAGAATTCCCTGTGCAAGTCACTGAATGTCACTGTAACACTTTTTTTTAATGTGTATATTAAATGTTTTCCACTAGAGACACTATCTTGATTCTTATACATGAAACATTGAAATAGAGGGCCTTAGCTTCTATTAGCAAATATGTAGAAAAATACTTCATATTTTAAATAATATATGGTCTTTTTTCCGTGTTTCTCATTAATTTCAGAAGTCATTTAAAATGAAAATGAAACCCTTATGAGATCATTCAAAAAGATCACACTGTACGTTCATTCCTTTGAAAAATATTCAGTGATTTCCACTTCTGGTACTTCTGTTGTTGGGTGGGTCTGACCATACTCCTATTCTCTTTCTGCTGTTGCTCCCTGCTCCCAGCTTTCAGTTCTTTTTACTTCCACTCCACTCGTCCAAATCATTGTTTTCAGCTACCAGGCAAAAGCCTCTAAGAACACAATCCTTCAGTCTGCTTCAAAAGCCTTGGCACTCAGGTTATAAAAACAACTCTTAAGTGTGCATTTGTCCAAGCTCTAAGAGTGCTTACAGTTGCATTTCGAGTATATGAATTTGTAAAACATTCCCCAATATTCAGATGCTTGAGGTAGTTCATGTATTTTCCTTTCTACAAAAATTCTGTATTTGAGATTACACTTCTCCCAGTGGAAATTTCGTCAAGACAAATACATTTATGTGGAAAGTTTCAGCCCCAATGAACTGACATTTTTCTGATGAAAATCTTGCCCCAAACCTCTGAACTATCTCAATGTGCAGCCTCATGGTACTTAGACAACCACTGCCTCAGGCTCTTTACTTTAATTGTATACATTTTCATCAAACCCTCATGCCCCTTGTGAGTTTGTGCAATTTCTGATACGTCACTAAAACATTTACTGTATATTTCTGTTCGTTGATTTCAAGTGAAATTATTTCATCACTTTATGTCTTCTTTTTCCCCCTAGTCCTGATGTATTTTGACATTCAGAGAATTACAGTTTAACCAAAACCCTTTAAATTGGAGAAGTTTAGCAGAAAATGAACTAAAGTAAAAACATTTCACTTGGAGGCTAATAGGCAGAATGAGGGCAGTGACTATTCAGCCATTCAAGTTAAATAAGGGACTCATTACTTTCCTCTGTGACAACTGCCCAAATGCCAAATTTAAAGGTTCCATTATTTAAAGGTTCAAGTCCCTCAGTGCTCATGTATTATCTAAGTTTTTGTTTTAAAGTAGCACTTGAAAGTTAAGGTCAAAATCCTGTTGTGTGCTGTTCTGTAAGATGGGTCATTTTACTGCTGTCACCCCAAAACACCTTCCTAGGAAAGAGATTTCTCCTGCCCTATAGTTTTTCTGCTTGTCTCTGAAACTCTTTCAGGGAGATTGAGCACAGCTCTGGAAAACTGTTTAAAAAAATTACTATGTAGAAGGATGACCTGGAAAAGAGAAGCTGTGAAATCTCGCCTGTAGATACTTCAGAAATTAAAAATTAGAAAACATGATGTGATGCTGTGCTTGACTTGTAAAAGAGACTGTATTTAGCTGAAAGGAACTCAATTTATTTAGTAACCAAATGTATGGAGAGTCCCCCTACATTTGCCTTGGGAGAAAAATACCAGTGGAGAAGAGGAGCTACTTAGAATATAGCTGACACAAGAAAAAGCAAGTTATTATGTGACAAGAATATGTTTAGAATAATTTCTATGTTTTCTAATTAATTAATGTTCTGTTAAATATATTGTTTAGTTTAATACTATGTGATTCCCTTTTCCCTTTCATGAGAGAATTTATATAATTCCAAATATTTGCTTCAGGTTTTTAATATTGAATCTAAATGTAGTAATCAAATGTCTGTTTATCAGTCTGATTGCTCACGCTTGGGAATTTTTAATAATTTCTTATCCATAAAAATTAACAGAATATTTTCATAGTCTTAGTGGTGCCCTCAGCTTGCTTTCAAACTCTGTGTGGGCATCCTGAAGTGTTTTCACAGAAATATTCAAAAATACTAGGAAGAAAATTCAGCTCAAGGACGTAGGCAACTTGAACTTTACAAAAGATGCCTATTAAAATAAATTTAATAATTCAGTATTTCTAAATTGAAAATAAAGTTTGAGTTACACAATTGGTCAGACAAGAAAGGTGGGATATGGAAGACTTGCTAGCACTGTAGGCAAGCTCTGTAGTGGGGTTATTTCAGTTGTCTGTTAAAGCCACCCAAAGTCCATCACTTCATCAACACTTTTTTGAGGTTTTATTATTTTTTTTTAACTTAAGGGAAAATATTGGAATTGAAAGTTTAAGTTCTTCCAACTTTTATGAGCAAAAAATTCCAAATAGTGTCAGCTGGACCAGCAGAAACTCTTTATTCAATTTAGCTGAAATTACATTTGCTATTCTGCTCTCTTTGATTGTATATCAATAATTTTAAAAAAGTAATTTCAGTGGAGAAAAAACAGGACTACATCTTCAGTGGTAAATTAGAAGTGTCCAGAGTCAGTCCTTGCCATTGAATCCAGGTCTCTCAGACTGGACTCCCTCCGTGCTCCTAAACAATTTTAACATCCAAAACCAGGGTAACCCCATGTAAACTGCCTGCTGTTAATGATTTCTAACACGTGCCAGCTACCAAACAATGCCTTGTTTAAGTCTGCAAAAACATAAGCAAAACCACATTGCAAAATTTTAATAGTCCATAGATTTCCAGTGATCAGGAGCATTCCCTGCTCCTTTAGAATATGCAAATATGAGTGTTGTCAGAATTTCCCAAAGAATTTAAAAACTCATATTCTTTCCAGTTTTAAAAGTCTAGAAAATTTGTTCATATGTCAAAACTACTAACAGCTAACATTGAAAAATTGATACTAATAAGACAGCATTTTAAAATAAAATTTATCCTAAAATCTCCAGCAGTTCTACCAAAGAGCCAGAAGACAGACGCAGAGACCACAGTTTCTCCGAAAATTCCATGGCGAGTCTGTGACACAGCTAAAATTTCAAATCCAGTCTCCTGGACTCTACTCCAATGATTTCATAACAAATCTTCCTCAGGAGGAAAAATAGATAAAGAAAACACTGAAACACACAGATTGGCCTGGCATCTTTCAGTGCTGAAAGAGTTGAAGCATTTCGCTTCATGGTGTGGAGCAGGAGTGGGCAAAATGCCTGGATTCTCAACAACTGTGAAAGTAGGACTCTTTATTTATTTTGTGTAGGGGAAATGTATGAATTTGCAATCAGGACAGCTTGTGGTACCATGCTGAAATGTAATCAGTTTTCAGTGTGCAGAGAGTCCCAGAATAACTTTCTAACAGCAACATTAGAAAAAGACACTCCTTTTTCCCCAGGCTGTTTGTACCTCCAACATGTAATTTTGCCATTAGTTAAGTGTGATGAAAATTAAGTCACTTGTACAGCCCAATATGCTCACTCAATCAACCACTAATTCTTTTTTTCTTTGGTACCCACTCAGGGCTCAACTCAGGAATAAATTGGCTGCAGAATTCAAGCTGCTAAAAGCTTTTTGAGAGTCTTTAGCATTGCAACCACACTGCCTTTACCAGAGCTGTAATCTATAAATCTGAGGAGAGAGGAAGGGCATGCTAAGGTTTCAGAGCCATAACCCAAGCTCTTGCCTCAAAACATGTCTTCTACCACCATGTGGATATTTGACATTGCAGGCAGGCAGCTTTCCAGCTGCCAGTGATCTCACAGGCACTTAAGGAAGCACATAGAAGAGGACCTTTGAGCCTCTTAATTCTTCATTAATATTTTCAGCTTCTCTATTTGGTAGCATGGTTTGCTGATGGAGTTCAGAGGTGGGTTTGTGCAGAGACTACACATAAAAATGGATGTATGAGCACAGTCCAGTGGATCTCCTGGTCCAGTAGACTCCAGCAGGAGCCAAAATCAGACAACTAGAGGGGAAAAAGAAAGCCTGCAGCAATGCTTTTCTAGTGCAGTCCATCAGGCATGCTGTAATCTTTGATTAAACTGTCCAAAACCTGTGCCCTTTTTCAACCAGATCCCCCTGAAATTGGAAGACTGACTGCCTGGGTTTTTTATATTGGACATCTCAAGAAAAGCAAGCTCATGCACTGTCCTTTGAGCTCTAGGCTGCTATCCACATCTACTGGAAGAAAACAGAACATACTGTAAGCTGTTGGCCAAGGAAATACCTCAGATTACACCCAAATTTCTTTGGAAATGTGTGGAGCAAATGTGATGCATAGGAAGGGACTTGCAGAGAGTGGGCCCAGGGTACCACTGGATTGTCCCAGTGAGTCTGAGCTCCTGGTGCTTTGGGAAGATCCCAGTGCATCACACAGAGAGCAATCCTGCTGCTCACTGCATTGCTAAGGGAATAGGAAGGCAAACAGCTCTGGCTTTTGTACTAAAAAGAGTGAATACATTGAAATTTGTTTTTCTAGGCTGAGGTCTTGAAAGCTGCAATCGACCTGCAGTCAGACTCTGAGATCTCCCCAGTCAGACATGAGAAAGTGCATTAAGATCCTGCTGTACCTTCTAGCACATGGTGCCACTCTCTTCTGTCCAGAGTTCCACGTCCACTCCCAGTGGAGGGATGCTTGTTCTGGGCACCTCTTGGCAACCCCACACAACCTGCCCTCTCCCCAGCCCTGGCAGATACAGCATTTCACAGCTCTCTGAAGTATTCTTTTCAATGTTAGCCTGCAGTCCAGCCTGTCTGCAAATGTCAGTGCCTGTCTCAGAGCAAAACTGTGCCATCCTTATCGCTGCTGCTTGATGCTTCTGCTCTGAGTGATCATTTCTCCCCCAACACTTCGCCCACTCCATCACGGGAGATGAAGGAAGGACTCTGGTGGATGATTTTAAATAGGCAGGAGGGGACAGCAGCACCAGAGGGACTGCAGTGCCATGGGGACACTGCCCAGATGTGGCACAAGCTGCCGTGGCAGGCTCATTTCATATCCTCAGTATTTCGTATCGATCTTGTCTTTATGGCCAGTTTGCCTTTCTTCCCTTTGCACTACAACCATTCCTGTTCAAGCCACAGTGAAGCTGGCCTTGACTTGTACCTTAGGCACTCCTTTGGAAGGAGAATTGTATCTGTGCAGCTCTTGGGAGTAGTGTTTTTCTTCATCTAGCAGAAAAAAGTGCAGAAAGCACCCAAAAGCAGTAGTAGGAAGCAATTATTTTAGAAAATGCTGTATTTAGAAGTCTTAAGGAAAAATTTCCAGCTATATTCCCCATCATTTCCCTATGGAAAGGCAAATTAGTGGTTTTATCTGGATTTCTCTTCTGCTGTGCTATTTTACTGACTGCAGCAAATATGTTTACCTATTTTAGACTAGTGCAATACCTAATTTCTTAAAACACAACGAAACCTCACAGGGCTTATTGCCAAATACAGTAAGGATGAGCATTCCTTGCATCCGAAATACATTTAGGCTAACCAATCACAAATTTTGAGCTGAATCACCTTGCTTGAAGGAAACCCTTTAAAGACTGCTAAAAGAAATGTTTTGTTCTTTTCTGCATTGCCTGGATTTGGCTAAAAGGCTTTGCACAGCAAACTGGCCAAAGAAGTATTTCTTGACACAGCCAGCTTATAGGACACAGCGCAGCAAAGGTGCCAATGAAAGAAATGGGCTAAGATTTTTCAATTATAAAACTAGTTACTTCATCTAATTACCAAATATTCGGGGTCATTCTTTCCAGAGGACAAATGTCTAGCTCAGTTTAGCTCAGTTATTGGCTTTGTACATAAACAGAAACATTACAAGTAATTTATAATAGAAGGTTTATAAAGAGTTTTGAAACAAGCAAGCATTAGGAAAAAGGCCCAAATCTAATTAATAGGTTCTGAAAACAAAATTTTCCTATGGACAGGTTTTTTTCCTGCAAAAATTTTCTGCCAATGGCTTGTCAACTCTTATAAAAAAAAAAAGGTTGATCAGTGCTTCAGATTTGGTACAGTATAAGACCAGGACTATTCAGTAGTGAGAATAAAAGAAATGAAAACTTGTAGGTGTTATTCCCACCTTTATTTCCTGACTCTAAATGCAGTGAGCTCTTTTGACTGAGAATTGTTCATAAATATTTTTCACAAAATTAATCAACCTATATCTACCAAAATGTTAACTTCAGTGACATTTACATGTTTGAACACACCTCCTTTTTAAGTAAAAAATAGAAAAATCATCAGAATCTTCAAGAAGTTTCACTGCAACAGTGAGACAAAATCATATTCCCTCACTTCAAACAAAAGTTTTTCCCTGCATAAGTAAAATTTAATTCTGTTTAAAAATATTAAAAATGTTCACATCTCATTTTGAACTATGCAAGATATTTTCATTTTTCTTAAAAACTTTCCTACGTTCCCGTCATATCCATCACCACACTGTCTGTGTGATCAGTTAGGAGTTGAATCAGAACAGGCTACAGTGGAAACTTTCTACACAAGGCTCATACTCACTCCTGCTTCAATTGTTGCTTTGGCACATTTGAATAAGGGCTTCCACAGAGGAGTTTAGTCAAGTTTGATTATTTGACTTTTAGAGTGCATTCAGTTCAAGTTTGTTGGGTTCACTCCCATGGATAAACTCTATTTCAGTATCCTTCACTTTCTAGTCCAACTTGCTTTGTAATGTCACACATTATTAAATAGTTGGTTTTAAGCTGTTTTAACATCACAGTGAATAACTCTAACAGTAGAGACGTCAAGTAAATATAACGATTACTGTGAAGCTTCTAACTCGTGGGGGAATTGTGATATTAATTAGGTAATATGTCTAAATTTCAGATGAAAGAGGTTAGTCAGTTCAAAGTTCTTATTATTCCTGCCTTTTCTGAAATATATTAACCCTATCAATACTACACAGAGCTCAGTATAGTTTTAGTGGTCCCATTTAAGTTGACTTTCTTTTCAATGAACAGCAAAACCACAGACAGTGTAAGCAGAGCTCTCAGCCAAGTGTTTTTACATCACCAAAGCTGGACACACATAAAGAGGAAACACAAAAATGAAACATTTTCAATTTGTATCTTTCAAGTACATAATAAACAGGGCAAATAGTATGAAAAAAACAGTTTTGCCTTTCCCTTTGCAGAACACAGTCAAAATGGATTTCCACACTTCACCCCTTGCCCAGCTGAGCCATACTCAAAACTTTTCATCTATTTCAATGAGAGCCTCTTCAGCTTGAAAACACTGATTACTGGGGAATGGAGCATCACTAAGCAGTTACCCTTCCTTTACTCAATTGCTGTCTGAGGTTTCTTTTCCCTGAGGAAGACATCATGCCAAAACATCACAGGGTAGCTGCTGCAGACAGTCAGAGACAAGTAAACAAGGTCAACCTTCTCCCTGAGGCAGGTTTTCTCCATGGAGGAAAAAAATGCTCTAAGCAGTGGGGCAGCTGCTGAGACCCTCGAGGGAAGAAGGGGCACCCTGAAGTTACCAGTGCCTATCAGGGAGGGGTTTTTCTTGTTATCATCTTCCTGTGCAGGATGTGAAGTTCCACAGAAGAATTAAAATCACCCATGGGGAGAACAACTTCAGCCCTGCTGCCATGAGGGGGGAGCCTGAGGAGGAAGAGACCTGCACTGAGAGCGAGGACAGGTGTAATCCAACTTCAGATCACATCTTTTACTGGAGAATGTGAAGACTCACCTGATATTGCTGGACATTCTGGTTGCTAGCAAGGAAATCAGAACCAGAGATTCACAGTGAAAGGAGGTTCCTAATACTATGGCTAGAAAAAGAGATTTCCAAAACTATGACATAACTGTGATTTCATTGGGAAGAAATTAGTCTAGAGCATTTCAACCTCAAAAAATATGGTAGCAAAATTGTTTTTACTTGAACCTCACTGCAAATGAACAGAAATGCTTTTTGTTTTTTTGTTTGACAGGAGGAATTATATCTTTATATTCTACATTTCTTAATTTTATAAGCTTCTTTTTTTTATTAAAACACATGCTATAAATATAAAACAGCATTTGGAGATGAATTTATTATTCTGATGTTAGCTTTAAAAGATGACATCCAATTACTGGAACAACATTTTAATGTCCTAAAATTATCCGAATTGACAAGCAAAATACAGAGATTGATAAATATAGAAGTTTGTAATCAGAGATTGTTTTCATTTTGGAAGTGAGCAGAGGAGAAAATTTTTCTGCAAAAACAGAAAATGCAGATTTAAGAAAAAGCTTTTGATAAATATGTCTTAACTGAATATTTTGATTGTTATATATTATATATATATAATAACTCTATTTAAAAGACACTTTTTTTTTTTCTTTTGAGATTATTTTGGGCTTTCAAATCTTCCAAGACGTCTGATTTTCAAGACACCAGATAAGAAATGTACCTAGTGCCATTCTCTTAGCCTCAAAACTGTATTTAATCACATTTTCTAAATTATCAGCAGACTAAAAATCATTTTGTATTCCCACAGCTGCAAATGAGTTGAGCACATCCCTTACACTAAGTACCAGTATTAGTTATTCAACAACCCAGGAGAGCTGTATGACCTCAGCATCAGTTGTGCAAAAGAGATCAGAAAAAAATACTCAAGTATTCAACCTCCTGTGATGGGTCAGTGCCAGAGCAAAGCCCACAGACCCACAATAAAATGTTATAACTTGAAGCCACCTTCCTGCTCTGCCTCTGCCATTAGAGAGGCACTCCAGTACACCCAACTCACCCTGCTTTGGATTTCAGGGGCCACATGGAGACTTCCCTGTTTTGCTTCTCAAGTCTCTCCTTTCAAGTTTGTCACCTCATTCCTAGATGCTCTTCAGACAGCCAGGACAACACCACCCCTCTGTGTACTGGCACCAAGGCACGTCAAGAGCCAATGTCTGACTATTCAGACTGAAGACCAAACTTGTGTTGTTAATTCAGAATAGTGCCACTCACTCCAGTGCAGTGTTCCAGTTTCCTTTTGCTGTGGAATGATATTACCTCATTTTCATCCTGAGCTAAAGTGCAACCCATAGGACTCTCTAAGCTTGAATTGTCTGCAACAGAAACAAGACCTTTTCTGTTATTCACTAAAAAAAAAAAAAAAAAAATTAAGCAAAGAAATGAAATTAAATGTTAAGAGACACTTTATAGATCCAGATTATTTGGTTGTGTCTTTCAGGATGCATGAGTTCATCTGAGGAAACAAATACATATGAAGATGCCACTTCAAATTTCTACTCAGAAGGATATTTTATTGTTTGGATGAGCCACGATGTCACACCACATTACTGAGTAGCACAACCCCATGTTCCTAATTCACAAAAGTCTGTCTCCTTGCTCAAAACCAAAAGTGGCATAAACCCATTTATAATTTAAGTACGTTGCTGGCAGTTCCTAAAATGTCTTTCCTGGAGAATAATGAGATAGACCTGTGGGGTAAGAAACATGATAAGTGACTGTGCACTAGAAGGCATAATGAATAGTTGCTCTGTCCCTGGCAAGTGACTGTGGTACCAGAGAACCCTGTCATGCACTGTCTTTTATGGCAAGTCATAAATTAAAACTGATTTTTATTGTGAAAGCTTCTGTCACTGCAAGGAGGAAGGACAATATAGTGCCACTTTTCTTTCCAGGATTGCAAATCAAGGCCAAAATCTCTCCTAATGTAAATGATGTCAATACATTCATTTCAGCTGAGTTTTACCCACATTTATAATGAGAAAAAGTCATAAACTGCTTCTGTTTTAATTTAATTGGAGTATTGATTCTTCAAAATTGTTATGTTAGATTGAATTTTAGTTACCAGTGTCACCCTGTAAAAGACAATCTGGCACAAAAAGCTGATTCTGTCTATAAGTCAATGGGAGTAGACAGGAGGAGAGGTATTAGGGAGATGAAAAAAATGCTATTTGAATTTATAATGCCAGAGAAGTATCTGTCTTGTAGTGTAATCACCACAGATGATCAGTAGAAATACGGACAATCTACTACAGCCTGCACAAATAGAAATCCAGCAACAGTTCCAAAACAAAATGTTACTTTTATTTTTGCAATGAAGTTTTCTCTTCCGCTGCTCATAACTTAAGAGGAATCAAAGACCTAATTTAAGGTTAACTTTGCTGCTAATAGCAGCAAGTGGCCAGCAGGACAGCACAAGTGTTAACCACCTTTACAAAGCCACAAAGCTGTGACAACATCCTGCACAGACTAACAGTGTTGGAGGGCTGCCCATGTGCTGCAGTCTGGACCAAAAATATGCTCAAAGTGTAGTTTATATGATCTTTCCATATCTTATGTCTTTCTTTCCTGTCAAATTGCTTTCTTTCAGGAGAATATACACACATCCACATATTTATGTGCACAGAGATGTCTCTATATACACATTTGGAAGGAGAGAGGAACTGACCCAGGATTCAATTCACACAGGACTGAATTCCTTGCATTTCTTGTTGTTTTGCCCCATTCCAGGAGACATTAATACTTCTCAGGCTAATTTTTTTCAGCCCAAATTGTGCTCCAGGCTGTGTTTGTTTGTACCTTACAGTCTCCTGCTGCCCTGCCCATATGAACTGCAGGGCTGTGCCACCACGGATGCTCACTTTACTCAACACCTAGGACAGCCACATCAGTGGCTCACTTGTATTTAATTAAAACTGTTGGAAAAACAGGACCTAGAGGATGCTGGAAATATTCTGATCATCCTGAAAAATTGTATTTGTGAAGTGGGAGGAATGCAAACAGGTGTGGGAATGGAGTTTTGCTCGTGGTATCAGCAGGAACGTGCACAGCAGTGTGCACACAGGTGTGTGCTTCTGTGGCATTGGACTGACTGGGCAAGGGCCAGGGCACCTCTGGAACCACTGCAAGTATCTCTGCACGATCTGCACCACAACTAAGGTGTTTTTTCTTCCAGCTGTGCTGAGACCAGTGAGGACTGGAGCTGGTTTGTTCAGACCACAGCACATCTGCATCAGACCACATCTGCACACCCCCTCCACACACACCTATCCAAGTACACCCATCCACACGTGCTGTCTGCAAGGGCTAAGAATTAAATTGGCAGCTGGTCCTCGAGCTGAGAGCACATTGATATTGAAATAAAGTAAATCAGATCCTTGTGACTGATACTTTGATTTAGAAGCTTATTTCTAGACACAAATAAACTTCTGATAGAACAGCTTTCTATCAAGAGAAAACAACTTAGGTAGCATTTTCTCAAAGACAAATATTCTCATAATAGCACTTATTTAGACAGAGGAAACTGGGATTATTAATTTATTCTCCCCCCAGTGAAATTCCATTGAACACTCTGAACTCTCTGCCTTAAATAGGAGCTACTCACACCCATACACTTTCTGTGATCCAGACTCTGATTTCTAGTTTCATACCACTAATCAGATATTTCCCTCTTGCATTCATTTAATTATACCTTATTAATAAACCTTGACTTTTAGACAGGAGCTCTATGAGCTGTATTCTCAACATGATGCACACGAAAATCCCCACGGCACCATCAACAGTAGGGCACATGTGGAGAACTGATTATAGCCTTTGGGTTTTTAGCCATTGCTAGCTTACTTTTAGATTATTCCTCTGGTGATTTCTTGAGTTCCAACACACATACTGCAGCTTCTGCCTTTGCTGAAAAACCTTCCTAGGAACACTATTAAAAGGTTCAATTTATGAAAAACAGGATTTTAATCTAGAAAATGCATATTTGAGACACTGCATGGTGAAAGAAATCACCTCAAAGTACAGCCAAAGAGGTTGCAAAAGCAGGTCACAGAAATCTGGTTTCCTAGGGAGCTTCTGTCCATTAGAAAAATGTAAGCAGCTACTGACAGCTCCAAACTGCACACATTAAATGTGTCTACAAAGGATTTTGACAGGTCTCTACAAATCTGGGACTTTCTGTCCCTGTAGCACATTTCCAGTTTTATGGCAAGACAGAGGTAAGAAGCAGGATGGTTTCTGTGCAACTGTTCCTTACTGAATGAACACTCCTTTGGACAAATATTCATTTATTCTGAGGTCACTTGCAAATCTCTGGATAGTCTAAAAATGTTTTATTTTACTTAGTACCTTTTCACCTTTTTTTTTTCCTCTAACAGTTGGATATTATGACCCAGTATGACTACATTGCTGATATATTTGAGATTCTGCTGCCGAATTCAAGGTTAGCTCAGAAATACTGAGCTCACAAAGCAACGTGTTCTGCCCTAAGTCATTTAAATTACTTAGGATGGGAAAGGTAACATTGTGAAAATATTTAGAAGGTTAGAAAGTGAATAACCCTTCACTGTTTTGGTCTGGGTATTATGCCTTAATAAAATATACAATAATAAATAGTCCCTTCAGTTACTCAGATCAAATAAAGTAATTCATCCATGGCATGATTTTATGAGTCTTGCTACAGGAAGTTATGTATATAAAATAAGAGCTAAGAGATTTGCATAGTCCTCAGCAACAGTGCAGTTCACAGTTTGTAAAAAATGACATTACAAAATGTAATGTGTATGCAGTACACAAATTATTTGTATTCACTCACAAGCACATCTCATGGATGCAATAAGAGATGAATTTTCTGAAAGTGACGAAAGTTGAAACTTTAGTTAAATGTTTGATTTTCAGAAAGCACTGATAAGACACTAGCAGGAAATTGGGAGTGTTAGAGTGATCATCCACAAACTGAAAATCATGGGAGGAACTTCTGAAGAATCATAGCTAAATGAAAAGACCAAGTTGTTCCTACTTCTACGCAGAGTGCTCTTCATCTGCAGCAATAAAAAGACCCTTGGACTTTTCCTCAGAGCAGGACTTTCCAGCTACTAGATCAGTGCCATATCACATGTCACTTTGTCCTTTAATTATAACTGGAAGGCAAGAAAATGTCAATGTTTGCAGCTCTGAGAGACAGATACAATTCAATAATTCACACTGGTGCAATTGTGCATCACGGTTGGCTGCTGCTTTATAGGATCTTAGAGAACTTTGCTGGAAAGCCTGTAATAAAATGATCATTGCTTTAAAACAAAATTCAACCTGTTCTCCTGGAAAAAAAAATCTTCCTCTGTTAAGAAAACATGTAGGGTTTGCTTATCTTTTATCAGGTATTCCATGTATTTGAGTTTATCTGCTTGTTTTCTACTTAAACTGCCCATTTCTAATCAAACATGTTCTGTGCTTTTTAGGCACCTGTTCCTTTTTATTTCCCCTGCAATGTTCATTATTACCTGTGACAGATCTTTTCCTAAGACTGCTAAGCAAAGCAGAAGGCTACTCCAGAGCAGCATTGCTCTCCCTGGGCAATTCAGACAAGATCAATATTCATTAACACCTGTAATTCACCACACAAGGGGACAGTGCCTTAAAAATAAACCTCTTAAAGACAAACACAGAGAAATGTTACCCACATGGATAAGACACCACCCATCTATTTTCTACACACCCTCTGGACAACACATATTGGTGTTAATCACTGGCACTGCAGCATTTTCCTTCTGTCCAGCTCCCCTCTGCCCTTGCCTCTTCTCGTTTTGCTGTCCCTGAGCCTCTGGTGAATTCTTTCTCCCTCCCAGGAGCCACAACTTCTGCCTGGTCCAGTTCCAACCCGGACTCACTCCCAACATTGTTCCTTCTTCTCCCGCTGTCAGATTCAGTTTCTGATAGAAATCTCATGGCTGCAATGATTTCTTTCATCTCTACCTTCACCAGTATTGCATAAGAGAGTCTTTGGAGTATCTCTAAGCTGTGACACTCCCTATCCATGCAAACAGGTGAAACATTCAGCAAGGCTGTGATCCTGCTCCATCCTTATGCTGCAACATGCTTTGGTACAAACCAGCATACACCTGTGAAGAACTTTAGCTTTTGTTCAGCTTGAAGAATGCAGGCTGGTTTGGGGTTTTTTTTAAGT
This sequence comes from Aphelocoma coerulescens, assembly GCF_041296385.1. NCBI lineage: Eukaryota > Metazoa > Chordata > Aves > Passeriformes > Corvidae > Aphelocoma > Aphelocoma coerulescens. The sequence goes on along the minus strand of NC_091021.1, from coordinate 31,903,253 downwards.
ACATAAACAAATTCAGGAAAAAAAAAAAAAACCAACATCCTAATTTATCTGTCTCTACTCCATGCATTTCCATTTCCCTCGGTTTTCTTATGCCCTATAGCACCTGACTGTATGAAGATAAAACATGTTAAAGGAAATTTTAAAATGTGGAAAAATGTCAGTGTAATTGGATTTTTCTATACTGTTATGTACACAAGTGTAAAGCAATCTTTACTGTATTTTTCCTTTATTCATGATATGGTGAAATATATTTATTTAGGAACACTACACTTTTTGTGAAAACAAAAAAAAAAAGAAATAGAAACTATTTGAATTTGAATGAAATGTTTCATTCTTAAGTATTTGAGTTTGCATTTGAGGGTATTGAGGCTTTTCATTCCTTGATTGCAATGAAATTTGAAAAACCTAGAATACATACTATAATTTAATTGTTTTTATATGCAAAACTCTCATTAAGGAAAAGGTTTTTACTAAATACTATCTATATCTATATTTACCTTAGGTGGAGATAGTTTGATTAAAAAATAGTGGGTTATTTACTGATGAATCTTTTTAAAAATATGTTCAAATGAGTCTAACAGTCTCATCTATTTCTTTTGTGAAAGAAGTAACAGATGAAGCTAGATGAAGACACTTTTCAAAAAAAGTCATTATATATTTCAAAAAATCTCATGATATATTTATCATTAAGTCTGCAACAGTCTTAACTCAGTAACTCCAATGGCTTCACTGAAGCTAAGGTGAGATACAGGATGCAAAAAAGCTCAATTCTGATATATATTTTAGTTAATTATACCTTGGTTTACATCCCATGAGTTGGATATTTCTCATGGGCTTGAGGAACACTTGACCTGTTAGATGGGGTTTTTTTTCTTAATCTTTTACTTCTTGCTCCTGATACTAATTAAAATAATAACAAAGCCATGGTGAGATGACAGTAATAAGCCTTTAGAACAACAGAGGCGTTACATGATGCTAAGACAAGCATAAAACAGTGACCAGCTACAAAAAACAAATTGCTAGAATGTACCCAGTCTTTTTTAATAAGGGGCTTCCAAGCTGAATTTAATTAAAACACATGGAATAAAAAGGAAATAAGAAATATAAAATGATAAGGCCAAAAGGCAATTTTGCATTATGACATCCTACCAACCCTCAAGATGAAGAACATGACCACAAAACTGAACATCCTCAAGAATCAGGAACCTGGAATTGCAGCATGCCAGTTTCAGGTTGGCTTGACCTCATCTTTCTTGTTTCATTGAACAATGTTTCTTTGAAGTCACCTAAAATTTTTTCTGGCTTGTTTTGTTTTTATGGAGCTTAATATCAAACTGCACTTCTCTGTCAGTGCTCTGGTTTTGGAGCACCCAAAAGATTTACAGCAGTGAAACCTACAATATGTGAAAAATGCTGAAAAGTAATAACTTGGATTTGAAAATGAAAATACAGTTATCATCTTGAGAGAGCTGAAGAGTTATTGCTTTTCCCCCTAAAATCCTCTTAAATATTGGTCAGCATATTCTGTATTATTTCTGAATAGTATTTCCCACTGAGTTATTCTTTAAAAGTACTGACCAACACAAAACGTATGAAAGTTGTTTCTTGGTCACCTGATTCTTTCTTATATTCTTAGATCATAATTGTGTTTTAAGTTTTCGTTTTCTTATCCTTCCACTGCCATGACCAAAAAGTTTACAGCTGATGAAAGCATCCATTTCATTATGTAGCCATTTGTTAAACTCCTTCAAGATTGATTATCACCCATATTGTTGATGGGTTTGCTTGCCAGTTTTAATATGCTTCTTCATTCCTCCAAGGTAACTGCATGTCTTTTTGGCAGATTGCTTTAAACTGAATTGATAACGACTTTAATATGTTGATAATTTGATAACACAGCCCTCAAAATTATATTCCAGCTGCTTGCAGCTTGCTACTTGGCCACACCATTTAGCAGGAGGAGTTAATTGTGAAAGACTTGCAATTTTACATAGGCAAATGTCACAAACCTTATGTATTAGCATGGAACACACCTGGAGGAACTCCCTTGAAGTTAAACCACATTTATACAAATAAAAACTGAGAAAACTGATATCTGCATGCACAAAGAAAGAAAAAAGTCATAGACCATTTTCATCCACTCCAATGGCTGTCAGATAATTTAAATTAAAAACAAAAAGAAATTCACCATACAAAGTAGTAGGCATACCTAATCTTTGTTGTTTTCAAACACTTATTTTCTGCAACAGAACAAGAGCGTCTTTGCATTGGGTGGTATTGCCAGCAGTTTCTGATCAAGGTATCATTATTTCAAAACCTAATTACTTTAGTCAAGCATCCTAATTTAAAGAGTAGTCTCAGTTTATATGAAGACCTCACTTTTATAACAAATACTGAATACCCCCTGTGCCTTTCATTGATTTAATTAATGTTGCTGCTCTATTCTCTAACAACAATTTTCAGGCTTGCTCTCATCTTTGTGTTGACCCTGGATACAGTGAGTAAACACAACTCCCTGCCCTCTGTGCCATGTGTTGTATCTGTACCCTGAGTTGCACACGTGGCTGAGCAGTGTTCTTGGCTTTGTAATGACTTATCAGAATGGGATAACCTGCTTGAATGTCACCACAGAGAAATAACAAGCTCACTTTTTTTTTTTTTTACATTAGAAACAATTTAAATTTCCTTAATCTCAAAAGCTTTAAGTAGACCAACAAATACTACTTGTCACAGAGCTTTACACTAGTTTGGAAGGGGGAAAGGAACAAAACCAGGCTCACCAGTGATGAGCAATGGGATGGTGTGCCAAAACTTTAGGAAGACAGTTAATGTAATCTTTTTGGATTTCAGTTAATCTTTCAATATTGTCTCTCATAGTGTCCTTCTGGTCAAACTGTTCAGCACACAGCTGGATAAACACATCATGGGATGGGTGAGCAACTGGCTCATGGCTTGGGCACAAAGGGTTACAGCCTGACAGAGCTCAGGAAGTGTTTGGACAATACTCTTGGGCACATGATGTGACTCTTGGGGTGTCCTGTGCAGGGCTGGGAGTTGGACTTGATGATCCTTGTGGGTCCCTTCCAACTCAGCTTATTCTGTGGTTCTGTGATTTAGTCAACTGCAAAACAACTGTATTTTAAATAAGAGTTGGTTCCAAACCAGCTGTTAAAATGCATTTTAAAATGCACCCACAGAACTTTCTTTGAGTCCAACATGTTTATTAATGAAAAACATGAAACACAAGTATGATTCTCAGCTGACATTAAATCAGCAGGACTTGACATCAGTGGATGCCACTGGCTCCAAGTACACTTTTCATTGCCAGTGAAATATGTGTATATAGAGCTTGGACTAACAATGGAGGTTTCGGATTAAACAGAGGTTGGAAGTGCTGACTCAACATATGGCTCCATTAAGTAAATTATAGTGAATTGTTTTTAAAGCATAAATTACAAGTGGCTGGCACTTACATGTGTAACTATACATATTGATCAGCAGCAGAATGAGAAATACAAGTGTATTTGGAAGACTGCAAGGTGTACATATTGGAAATACCTACAAAGACGTGCTTTTAAATGACTGCACAGGAACTCTGGGACTGAGCAGCATGCATTTGAATTCAAACCTTCCATCCTACTGAGCTAAGTACAGCTTCATACCATTCCCTTAGGTCCTGCCCCTGGTCACCACAGAGAAGGGATCAGTGTCCACACCTCTGCTTCCCCTTGTGAGGAAATTTCTCACACCCTTCCATACTCAGCCTCTTCTGCTGGAGATAGAACAGGGTGTTTCTATATTCTCTTGTTTGATATATTTACTATTTAATATTATTTCATTTGAAAATAATTAAAATAGTTTACTACAACTAGTTATGAATTTGCCATTCTCTGTGATCTCAGCATTAGGATAGGGAGAGCTGCAACAGCTTCTCATTTAGAGTACTGGAGGAAATGTGTCTGGCTAGTCTAAAGGCAGAACTCTTAAGTTTAAATTGCAGGGAAGGGCTGGAGTATCTCGCTCAGAACTCCCTTCTGGCTCTGTGTCCTTTCCTCACAAACTGGTACAAAAATAATGAATTCTTAATAATCTGATATTTTGACACTTTCTAATCTTAAATTCTAAATGGAGAAATTAATATTTTATTCAATTTCTTTATTAAAATTATATTTTACATACAATAAAGAAATAACACCCTGTGATATTTTGATTCTTTGCACCAAGTTATTGAGGAAAATATTTGTAAACACCAACATAAATAGGATTTTACTCTTTCATGTTTCTAGCTGAACAAATTCCAAACACCATATCTTAATGAGGGTGTATCATCTTTCCTGACTATAAAACTGGAATGTTTCAAGACTGTTTTCACTCTATTATCCTCTTTTTCCCCTCATTTTCTACATGAATCTCCTGCTTCATACTATCTGAATAGTTCTGAATTCTTCTTTGGCAGCCCTTTGTATCTTTCTGACACTTCATAGTTCACACTCTTCTCAGACTGCAAGAAATATTGTCTTATTTGTTTGGTTAAAAGGAGCATGTAGCAGGGATGGAATCTCAGTGAAGGAGAAATAGATGTATTCAAATATTTCCTCTTGCCTTACCCTTATCAAAAACTCAAGACAGACCTTGGAGACTGTGGGATGTGCATAAGTGAGCTAATGTGAGCTAACACAGGGCTCATACAAACTTCCTAAGAGTTCAGAAGCATCTAGAAAACATCCCTGTTTTTGTTTTCTCCTGTTCCTTGCTGAGCTGCTGTGAGCTGCCCCATATCACCTTTTCCTGACTTCAAGCCTGGCTGGCATCTGGTTGCCATATGTTTGTATTGTTATTTCTCTACCCTTTTATTGTAGACTGCACATCCTGATGGATATCAATCTACAGTACAGACACTCCTTCACATGGAAAGGACATTTAAAGTAATTGTCAAAAATGTAAAGAGGAGAAACATCTAGAAAATAATATAGCCCAAATACAATGCCATGTTAGGAAATCACAGAGAATCAAGCAAAAGAGCAGGTTGGTCACATTGTTGCTTCTTTTTTTTTCCTAACTAAAGAAAGAATTCAATTCATATTTTGATAAAATGGTGAAGAATTGTCATAAGGAGTTCCTTGAACTGAGGTAGTTCACCTAAGATCATTTAGTCTTCAGTAGAATGGGAAAAGAACCATTAATAAACAAGAATTAATATTTAGGTCATGTTGATTTTCCATGTGCAAGATAATTTCTACTTAGCTGAATGTTCCCAGAAACTTTAACTAATTTACCTTTATAACTCTTCTCAGCCTGGAGCTTTGGAGATGCAGAAAGGTGAAGGCACATCTTAAAAATCGTGTGAGGCCACACTCCTCAACCACACCAGCCTGAGCTAGAGTTAGTATTTTTACCACTGAGTATTTCATAACATCTCAATATTTGTTGATATTCCAGAATACTGATGGGATGACAAGGGAGGATATTTCTTGTATGAGCTCCACTAGAAATCATTTGAGCAAAGAGGCTCTTCACGAGGCTTAGTGTATTATCAGCAGCAATTACTTATGCAGATGCAGAGATGCTCCAGCAGTATTTCTATACTTGGAGGATCCACTGATTTTTGGCAGGAGATTTAAATAATGGATGAGTTGAATATGAGGTCCCCAAGGGAAAAATGTATCATGCAAATATGTACAAATATATCACTCACTTTTGCTTTGAAAAATTCAATTGTCAGTACGTGATTTTCACAGTCAGGTGAGCAACAGGAGAAAACCTGTCTTGTGGAGATGCTTGTTTTTATGTTAGCATTACAATGTAAAAGCTCTTAGAATCAAGAAAAAGCTGATATCCCAAATAGCTGGGGGATAAAGGGTGGGTGGGAGTGGTGACCTTGGTCATGGAGCACTCTGAGCACATCAGAGCATCGCTTACCGTGGGGGTTTGCTTGAACCACATTAGTCTTGTTTCTTCCTTTTCCCCCTGGCACTGTGATTAACTAAGGACTACACTTCCATATTTGCAGTGTTCCAGGCACATTAATCGGTTTGCAAAGTTTGTGCAATCCCTCACTGTGACAGCTCTGCCTCGCTGATCTCTGAAGCATCACCAGGGCAACGCACCAGATAAACTGCTCTGGAACTTTGCAGAACTTGCTGGGGAGAAAGGATGTGGAGTGGACGGAGGATGCTGTGCAGCACCAAGCTGTTCCAGCACCAGAGTGGATCTCAGCTGTTATGCTCTGAAAATGAGAGAGCCTGCTTGTCAAGCAGGCAGGGTGAGTCAAGAAAGAATCATTTTGTGATATTCTATGCCTTCCTTCACCCGTCACTTGGGCATCACAGAGAATACAGGGAATAGGCAAATATTGAGCAAACTTCTGACTTCGTGTTGTTTGCGTGCTTCTGTCTGGTGTTTCATTCCAGTTACAGTGCTAGAAATTTTCATTTCCCAGTATATTTCTACAATGTCTACAAATGTATGTGTGTAGGATCACAAAGAAACTATTGCAATAAAGCAAATGACCAAGGAATAACGAAAAAGTTGTACATGTTTGGAGATAAAGTGACACAGAGGAGGTTTAATGATGCTACTCACTAATACACACACTCCTCTGATCAGACTATTAAATCTTTGAATAATAAAGAGAGCTCAACAGAAGCTAGTTTCCAACAACTGTCTTTAAAAGAGAAAAAAAAAAAAGCCACAGTTTCAGGGCAATAAAATTTTCAATAAATCTGTGTTAGATTTGATGAGTAGAATATTTGGGAAGAGAAAGAAAAAGGATGTTCTCTGGAAAAAGAACAGCAGAATAAACAGAAGAGTTTTAATATTTTCCAAGTTAGTGTTATAACGTTTTGCTGTAAAATATCAATTTAATTTCAAAATCACAAGCATTAAAAAAAAAAAAAAGCTGCAAAAGAAAGAAAGAAGGAAGAAAAAAATACCAGATAGTTGGAGGAAACTCATAAGGAAGTGCTCTTATCTTTCAAACATTAATAAGTGATGACTGTGGCAGGGGGACTGTTCATATATTTCTCTCACATTCATTGGCCCCTCAGGAGAAGGGCGGTGCTGTACTTTGGAATAAAGTTCAGCTCTCCCTGCTGAATTCCCATCAACAGAGGCTGAGCTGTAAGCATGACTCGTGCACTCCAATTACTTAATAAAGCTGGCAGCTGCTGTCCTGGGAGCATGAGCACTTGCCTTAAATGCTGCATAAAAAATAGTAGCACAAATACTCAGGAGAAGAAGGGGAACCAAGCGGCGGCTCCAGTGACATCGAATGGAACCTGAGTCACCTTCCCTCTGCTCCAGACCTGGCCTAGAAGCACTGCTTGTCTAGGGAATAAGGTGTTCATGACAAAATGCAACACAAGCCATTGTCCTAATTAAAATGCCCTAATGGATGGGGCATAATGGGATGCCCTCAAAGTGATCCTACCTACTGAGGAGTTTGCAGTGAATGGACAAGCAGAGCTTCCACTCGTGACTAATAATCAGAGCGGAACGGGTATCCTTGCTGGGCATTTAACAAAACAGACACACAACAGCCACTTTGCTCCCAAATCTTAACAATTGGTGCCTCTCCCCTGCTCTTATGGCAGGATAGATATGGTGTTGTTCTCTCTGTTGTTTCTGTGCCTTTTTTTGCCACATCAGCTGAAAAAACCCCCATGTTACCCCAGAGCAGTGGTAATATTTACTTTGCTAAATGGAGCTCAAGAAAGAATATATAAAAATTCCTTTTATTCTGGGGCTGGATTGAGCTGTTGGAGTCAACTCTGTCTACAAGGGATCACTCCAGGATTAGCGGAAAGAAATTCAGATTCTTTTTGCCACCACTAAAAGGATGCAGAAGCCAAGCAGAAATGTAACAGTCAGGCTTATTTCCTATTATCCCCCTGTCAGGTTCCACAAAGACTGGAACAATTTTGCCTAACACAAACAGTCAGTGGGATGTTTGAAATTCCCATTTAGAGCGATTTCAGACTGCAAGTCCATTATGCTTCTATGAGACTCACGCTCTTAAATTACTAAGGATTTAAAAAGAAAGCAGCTTGCTACCATATCCCAATGTAAACTCAGAAGAACCATAATTGTGCTTTCAGCATCTCTGCAAGTGAAACGTTTTCCTTTCTTTTATTGAATTCTGCAGTTCACAGTAACAGAGTAAAAGTTTTCTCTAACCTGAACTAATGAACAGTAAATCATTTAAAGCATGCAAACGCAGTTCAGAGAAACAGAAAACCCAGCTGTAATTCACTGAGTTTCCAAAGTAGATTTCTCTGCATGATCTTCCTCAGCTCTCCTTTCACAAAATATGTTCATTTTCAAGAATTAAAGAAAAGAATAAAAAAAAGAAGAGATAATTTTGTTTCATCATATAAAGTATAAAACAGCAGTCAGGCTAAGGGAAAGAGGCCTAGAGAGTGGAAGAAAAAAGTAATTTCTTCTATTTGAGAATATTTCATGCACATCTTCCATCACAAAAGTATTTTCTCTTCTAACTTCCCCAAAGGCATTAATTAATGTGGTTCCACAAAGCTTATTAAAAAAACCTAGTAATATTAAAAAATGAAATTAAACACATCAAGACACCCAGTAGGAAAATTATGACAAATTATGTTAATTTTGGTCTACTGTTCCTCTACTCCTGGACAAGAGTCACATGTTTGCAATAGGAAACTTAACATTAAGTTGTGAAAAAAAGTTAATTCCACTAAAATTTTCCCTCAGATTATGAACTATCCTCCAGCAATATTTTCCATTTCTTTAATTTGCTTCACACATCTAATTATAAATATTAAAACTGTGTACCCAGGCTCCTGTGGAAAGATGAGTTGTGGTCCCAGGCTCACTGGATACTCAGGTACCGTGCCTTTTATCTGTTGTCGTCTCACCTGATTTTAAAACAGAACACTTCTTCCTATTGAAGAAACTTGAACTTCTTCATATTGGTGAACATTTGCCTCCTACCCAGTCTCCTCTTTTGGAGCTGACAAACTTTCATAACCTACATTTGACAAGTGTTCATCTGAAAAAGCACTTTCCACTTGTTTACCCCTAAAATCTGGGTCCTTGGTAAAGATTAAATAAAGGGAATTTGATTTTCATAAGGTATAATACCATCAGGGACTTGGAGACCCTTGAAATAAAATCCAGAGCCAAGTACCTGAGGCTGATAACTGCTCTTTAAATTCCTGAACCAGTAGTTTACAGTATGGACTAGTGAGAAACATTTTGCAAGAAATTACATTTGTTTTGGTTCAATGTAATTAACCAAATAAATGGTGATTATGTAAAAATAATGGTTATATAAAGATAATGGATCTCACGTAGTGTTTTGATAACAGTTTGCAAAGCAGGGTCAGTTTTGGCCTTCCTAGAGAAAAATCAGGGTTTTGTTTATAAAGTTATGACCTTGGTGCCTCTATTACTAGGGAGAGAGAGAGTCTGAAGACTAATCCCAAGCTCTTCTGCTCTGCTCTGAGTGACGACCCTCAAACCACATCAGGCAGCCCAACATAAATCTAAGAAACTACCCTTCAAGATTTAATTGATCAATTTTCCCACATTTGTAATTATGTAAAGCACATTACCTTGCTCAAGGCTCACTGTGTATATAAACATCTCGTTTGTACCCACGATGTTTCCTTCAGCGCAACAGTCACTCATGGGGAAACTGTATCCCATAAAACAGACACTTTAAAAGAGCAACCCTCCAGGGACTCGTGCTTAATGGACCATGTGGAAAGAGGAGTACACCCAAAGTGAGAGGGGAGATTCTGCTCAGTTTATTTGTAATTTAGTTAACAATTGCAAAGACTTCTATATCTCACAGACATTTGCTTGTAGATAAGGCCAGCTCAAGAGCACATATTTTGCATTGGTAAATATAAGTTTAAGCTACATTTAAAGGAAAGATTATATTTTTAAGTTGCAGACAACAAAAACTGAATAAAAGCTGTGAATTTTGCCATATGCAAGTATGTTCTGTCTAAAATAATTACAGTAAATGCAGGGAATGAGCAGTAGCCTTACAGCAAGCACTGCAGTGATCAGTTTCCTTTCTGTTTTAAGCAAACTTTTCCATAGTGGAATACAAGCAATAAGAAGCTGGCTTTTCTCTGAGAAGGTGCTGGTTGTAGAGATAAGAGATCTCTCACACTAAATGACACAGCACTCATCTTTAGAGCTTCAGAGGTCAGTGAGAGATAAGGCAGCCTTTAGAAAGAGCTGCTGCTGCTTTACAAAGCAATGATAACAACGCATTCATAACGAGGTGTATCCTCACCATAAATTTCCTGACTGGAAGGTTGGAGATAACAAAGAAATCACCTTTTAGGGAGTCACAACCACCCTGTGCTTTCCTGTTATTCATTCCACACAGGAAAGTCTTGCGACAAAATCTCCTGGTCATACAACTACCAACACTTTAGGATCATTTGTGCCTATTTGCTACAATGTCACAGCCAGTGTTGTCTTTGAACTTGGCTCAGAAAATATTTTTTCCAGAGCTTGCTCTTCCACAGAAAGCTCTTAAATCAGACCCGCTTGTAGAGGAGCTGTGCTCCTTGAGAGCAAGCAAACTTCAGCAAATACAAACCATGAAGGAGGTAAAAGGTGGCAATATGGTGCAAAAATTCAAATTTTATGCTCGCAAGGGTAGTGCAGAGGAGGCTGCTCTTTCAAGCAATTTTGCAGTGACCTCTGTCTATCTTTTGCACATAAGCACAGAGACGCCAACGAATTTCAGTCTCCTTTCAATATTCACCTTGCCCCTTGTATTCCCTGTGGCTGTTGTGCTGCTCCAATCCACTACCCCAGCTTCATTCTACCTGGGTCTGCTTGGCAAGTTCAGCAGCATCAGTTAACAGTGCCTGTAAGGTGCTTGTACTGCTTTATTTACTGAGATGCATTTTTCTGTTTCAACATTAGATCCACATCATTTAACCAACCAAAACAAATGCAGAAGACAGCAGATGCTTTGTTGTGCTAGTAACTAATTATCAAACAACATGACAGACATGCAATTTCTGAGGGTATCAGGAAAGATTCAAGGAGCAGAATAAACAAAGAGTAAGATTAAGAATTGATGAACTTCAGAAGAAATAATTGGTTTCTTTTTGCAGGAGTGTTATAACCTACTCCAAAAGGCAGAACATCAAATGACAGCATTGCTGAGGAGACAGTCCAGTCCAAACCTCTCTTCAGAGGAGGGGCAGCTGCAGTAGGTTGCTCAGTTAGTCAAGACCCGGAGAGGTGCAAGTTCTAGCAGCATTGTAAAAGGAGGCCACCACCTGCTTTTCATCCAGCACTTTGAAAAGAAAGAAAATTAGGAAAGTGGCTGAAAAAGAATCCTTTCTTTTCCTATGTTTCCTTCTCTACCAGGAAAGAAAACTATTTGTCATTTGTTCTGTCCTCGAAATTAAAATGAACTTTTGAAGTTTATATTGTGTAGTCTGTGCAGACAGAGCTTAGAGATTTAAGAAACAGGGAAACCATGAAGGAAAATAAATCAGTGTTTGCAGCAGCCAGGACCTGAGGAGAGATGTTCAGTATTCACTTTCCCTGAAAATCAGCCAAACATCTCTTTTTGTGACCAATATACTCCTAGTGCAACAATTCATGCTCATTTAGCATTACATTGTGCACAGTCAGGAGACTTTTAAGTGTTAGGACAGTTAAGTCCTGGTCCCTGGAATTCCATGAACTGCTGCTTTATTTCTGGCTGTATACATTCTTGTGAGTTCTCCTGATTATTTACTCAGTTGTACTTGGCACTGAAACACAAGCCTTAGAGGTGAGACTGAGCTTGATGCAGGAAAGACAAGTCCCTGGCACATCAGGCAGACAGCTCTTCTCTCCAGGGCAGCACTGATCAGCATTTGAATCTCCCTTCCCAAACAGGGAGAGCAGCTAGAGGAAACTTCTACAACACTAAGACCTGCCCCAGTCTTTGCTTCATACCACAGTATTGGATATTAAAACTTTTCCTTTGGCTAGCTCTGAATACCCTTATCTTATTATTCTGCTGACACTGCTTCTTCATTTGATGACATTAATGATGGTAGAGCCACAGGACAGTGTGACATAGGAAGTATGCTTTGGAACTGGTTATGACTTTCAGAGAGAGACAGAGAATATTGTGCAGTATTCAGACTCAGGCAAGCTGTATCCCCTCAGTTATGTAGAAATCATGTTTGTAGACTTGCCTAAAAACCATGAAGATAAGGGGGTTTGGATTGCTTTTTGTTTGTTTTTAGCACAAGAGTGCACTGCAACAGTCACACAAAGTCAAACACACACAGGACTGGTTGTCTGCTCCAATTCAACATGGCAATTCTTCTTTCCCATTGTTTTCCCTCCTGGAAACTTCTCCTTTCATTTGCTCTCCATTCTGGACAGCAGTCTCCCTGCTCTCCTTCTTGGATGTTTTCCTTCCTCATTGACAAACTTTGAACTAGCACAACTTCTAAACATTAAACACGGGTTTAGACACTATTCTTAGCAAGGCATTTGTATTGAAATGCCCCTTTTAAACAAAATAAATAAAGCTAAATTCAGATCAGTGGAAAATTCTCGGCAGTAGGCAGCCAATATTTAGCAGCTTTGATATCAGCTGTGGCTAAGAAGTTACCATCTTCCGAGGCTTCCAGCAGGCAGGGAAGATAATCTGAATTCCTCCCAGGAGATGCTCAGAAACATCATGAGATTTATTCTTAATAGTGGGGATTAGATGGGATACTGGTTGCAAGATCATGCTCACTGTAACTATGTCAGACATTCAGAGATGCAGGGATACAAAGAACCCACACAAACTATTAATAGGTCATTGAAACTGCCTTTGATCTATTGCTGTTGATCTCATTCTACTCAGATTACTTCAGATGGATAAGTTTACTGCAGCACATATCATTTAACCTGAAAAATGTTCTAGGAGTCTAAAAAACAGTGAGTTTTTAGATGATTTGGAAAGTTGTTGGCAAAAAAAAAATTGTCTTTTTACTTGATATGTTGTATTATACATTCTGCAGATGAGCCCAGATGCTCTGCCAGGCTCTGAAGGTGTTGCAGCTCTATTCCACAGTCCCTCTTCTAAGCACTGTCAATCTCAAGGATCAATGTGTCATTCACTGCTACTGCCCAAATTTTGCAGTTGCTAAGTGAAATAGAAGAGCCAGAGAAGATCATTGTGTCTTTGTCTTTTTCTGTCATTTAATTTTCGTATAACCTAGGTGATAGCTCAAGCATAGGTTACAGCAAAACTCAGCTTTTCCTTCTTTGCCTCACAGCAGTACCAGCAGTGATATTACACTGATTCTGGTTACTTCACAAATGCATAGGAGCTAATTTCAGCGCTGATCCTTCAGGCTTAATGTCCCTGGAGTTCTCTCTGGACAAGTCATTTATCCTTTATAAGGTCTCTTGTTTATTGCCTGACAAAGAACTTGGTCTTGTTGACACTGCTGATAATTTATAGCAGCGAGAATACCTCAGCAGGAGCTTTTCTCACCTTTATTCCCCACAGTGGTGATTCACTCACTGATGGGCTGCTGTATAAACACTGCACTGAAGGAAGAACAGCAAGGTTTACTTCACTTCTGTTTCTCTGCTGCTACAGCATCGTAGCCACTCCCCTCTTCACCAGTGCTTTACATTTTACAACTCAAAAAAAGGTGCAGAAATGTTAAATAAATCATACTTCAATCTCTTTGAGACAGGAGTGCATTTGAGAGATGAACAGAGATTTTCAGGTAACCTTTTCCAGCAAAATTCAGATCTACTAAAAATTAAAACCACTAATAAATTTCTAAGAAAAGTGTATCTTAAGTACACTTTCCAAAAATCCTTCAAATTCCCACTTTTACTTCATATTATAAATTAACAGTCTTATTTTTGATTTTTTTTTTAATATTCAGATACATTTTAGGTGCTGTACTCTAAAAAAAGAATTGCATAAAAAATGGAAAAAGATAAAACATGAAAAAGTTACTTGACACTTAACTTGTATATGTATTTACTTTGATTTTTCCAGGTCTGAAGCTTTTTTATAGCTCTAGAGCATTGAAATGTTAAAAAAAAAAAAAAAACAACCCAAAACTTTGGAAATAATTTCAAAATATCATACATTCTTGTCACAAGGGAAACACATCTCCCTCAAAATAATACTATTTTATTTCACTCTGCAGATAGGAAAGAGAATAACAAAATGACTTTTCAGCCAAATGACTTACACACAAATTTGGGGACATACCCTCCAGTAAAGCTCCAGGTAAAGGACTCTTCAAGGTTTAAGACTTTAAATCTAGATTGCAGAATCTGAGTGATTTGACAGATTTGTGAATTAAAACCACTTCTGAATGCAAGGATCACAGCTCTGTTTAGCCAAATAAAGATTCAGAACTCATAGAATCACAGAACGGTTTATGTTGGAAGAGACTTTAAAGATCTTCTTGTTCCAACTCCCTTTCCATAGGCAGGGACAACTTTCACTTGACTAGGTCTTACCTCCCTTGCTTTCAAGAAAGAAAACTGTTCCTGGGACTCTCCTCTGTTCCAGGGTATTTGAGCAAGCAGAAGGAGAGAACAGAAGGAAAACAGGGGTGCCTGGATGGCAGGGCTGCCTCACTTAGGATGCACCCAGCACAAAACCTATTACTGTAAAGCAGCGAGCACAGAGCAGCTTGGGAAATCACACAGAAAACTTCTCCTGAATATCTCCATCCACAGTGCTTCAGGAAAGTTAATCAGGTATTATGGGATGTACCAAAATAAGTCAATTTCACAGTTATACAAAAATGGAGACAGTGATAAATGTAGTTTAAATAAGTGTATTAAATCAACTTGCTCAATGACAAGACTGCACTGAATAATTTCAACGCTGAGATTTTGTCAGAGAGAAAACTTGCACATCTCCATTTCTGCATGCACCTGCAATGACTAAGGCTCCTGCACTTTGTTGTTCCTGACATTTAAAACTATGTGCACTTCACTGCAGATTTGAATTATACAGTATATTAAAAATACTAAATACATAAAATAACGTGCATATTGTGCTAATGACCACTCTTTAAATTCTCTTTGAGTGAAAAAGAGTTTATATTTTCTGGTTTAACTCAGTAAATTCTTTTCATATAACTCCCCACTGGAGTCATATTTCCTGTAGGCATTTATAAAGCTAAAGGAATGCATGCCAGCTGAAATTGAGATGAATGATACTTATGACACTGTCTGTACACAATACATTGTTTGCAATATAAAACTACTCCAAATAATGTTGCTATGAAGGGGATAATGCTCAGCTAGAGTTTTGGAATCTCATGAAGGGTGAGGCAAGACTGCATACATGATTTAAAGGGGAGCAAATATGCCAAGATCATGCCAAGAGGTGCTATTTACCAGACCAGATGGAGCTCCCTGTTGGAAAAAGGGACCTACAAGGATGCAAACAGCAATTATAGGACAAATTCTGCCCTTCAATTCCCCTTTTGGACACACTGATGGCACAAGACCCTCCACTGGCACTTCTGATGCACCCACCAAATCACACCTGGGTGCTGGTATGTACAAATATTGAGCCTGTTGATTTCAATATTAAGAGGGGAAGAGAGTGAGCATAAATTTTCAGACCAAAACTTTTTTTGGCACTTTATTTCTGGTGGTTAAAACCTTAGTTAAAAATGGGTTGCTAACTTACTCCTTGTTACGAGGTCTCACACAAAATGAAATATTGAGGATTACCCAAAAGGAAGAATAGATCTCATTGATTTAAAAGCTTAAAGAGAAATGCAGATTTTAAGTCTTAGAGAAGATGCTCAAAAATTAATGAATACTGGTACAATTATCAGCCTCCATTTCCCCTCAAAAACTGCATCAACTTCGTGCCACCTTGCAGCTGCCTTGAGAAGATAAAGGCATTGATATATGAGAAGCACATGGGTACTTTAATGAAGCACAGCACTGAAAAGGCCATGAGGAAATAAAAAAGTCTGAATTTACAAAGAGAATTAGAAGATCAGTAAATAAGTCATGGTGATACGCATTGAATAATGAGAATAAAAGGAAACACTGTATAGCTACTCATTTAGTGAGACACATTCATCCAGTGCACTGAATGAGGTAGGAGCCCCACAGAGAAAACACTGTGTGATCAGGTAATTAAAGACTGTATCATAATGCCTGCACTCAAGGAAGCCAAATTAAACTTACACAGAGCTATCAGTATAACGCGTCCCAACTTTTACGCATTTGACTTTGTAACCTTTACACTCTTTTAACGTCAATTTTTGTTTTGCCTCTTTTAACAGAGTCATTGGTACACATTAACCATGGAAAACTTATTTTGCTCTTAATGATCTACTGTTCATGTAGCTTAGCTGCAGCTTGCCAAACACTGGAAATGTGGCTGGGAAGTGCAGACAATCAGTTACAGACTTGGGAAAAAGAAATTAGCATCTTAAAACTGTGAAAACATTCGTTAAAAGACTAACTCACATAAACAAAATGCACAAATGCACAAAAATAAGATATCCACTCTTCCAGCAAGTTCTTACCTAGCTTGATTTTCTAAGCAAGTATAATTTCTGTGATTATGATGTGTACTCATCTACCTCTCTGTTCTCTGAATCTATTTGTAAACTCTAGAACAAACACAGAAAAAAATAAAGGCGCGAACGCTAACTAGTTTTTACAGATTCATGAAAATTGATAGCTAAGTAGAGATAAGACTCTAAATCAGTGACCTGCATAAATTTCAGCCAAAATAAAGGCAAGAACTTGGCCATTATGCACTCTGTTCTACAGAATAAATTATGGGAATCTACACTGGGATGTGTGAACAGCAACACAAGAATAAGTAAGTTATAAAATTTTTCTTAGTAAGTGTTCTGTGTCCCTCACTGTTACTTCACTTCTTCATGGATTCATTCAAAACCTGAAAGAATCAGATGACCAGGCCTGAACTGCAGTCATCCCCACCAGTCCTTTTAGTTTCTGTTTGGTCTGAGATCAGGGCTACAGTCCACAAACTGCAAAGCCTGGATGCAGAGACTTGGGAGTAGATTTCATCCTCTCATGGCATTCCACCACTTCCAGTCTTTGCCATTTATTTTCCTACGTGTTGTTGAAAACATTTCCAAAATTTTTCCTTCCATTTCCTCCTGCACTTATTACCACTTTTTGTTACCTCTCCACAGACATAAGGGAGTTTTTCATATTTACAGCCTCTGAGATAATTCATATCTTCAAGCCTCACCTTAAAGATCTTTCTTTCCCTCTAAAATTTAAAACAGCTTCCCCCTGAAAAGCATATTTTAATTTCATGCACAAAGGAAGTTTAAACCTTAGAAACTGCTTGGTGCTGTGCTGAGCATACAGCCAGAAGTTGTGATAATAAAATGTGACACGTCTAAGTGACAAGTTTCTAGATATTACATTGCACCCAGTCCCTCTCCTTCATCCCCTTCCATAACTTCCTTTTCATATTGTAACTACTGCTCAGTTGGATAGAACCCGGCCAAACTTTTCCGGGAAAAATGTATGAAATGAGCAGCAGATGCCAAAAGGGAAATTTTAATCCTTGCTATTCCAATCTTCAACAAAATATACAATCATTTTGACTCGCCACAAAAAACCAAGCCAAAAAAACTGAAACAAAAAAAACAAATCAGAAACTCTTCAGAAACCTGATAGCCATCATTTGACATGAAATGATTTTTCCATGATGTCTCTGTCAGTCACAAAGTACTGAATTCCACTAGTTGATTTTCTTCCATGGTTGTTACAATTTTTTAATTGGAAACTCTTTGTTAGTTCTGAAAGTTTTATAAGCACAGCTGAACTTAGATCCAATTCTTTGCTTTGAGCAGAGAAGATTAAAATACCATTTCTCTGTTCTTTATAGAATAAGAAGCAGTTTTTAGTGGTGTAGCTGACAGGAGATATGACAAGATCTTGAAATAATCCTTTCTGCTACTAGTTGAATTTAAAGTCCCTGATGTCAGGTAAGACATTAATGAGTTCTGAATCTCACCTCAGATGTGCAAAAGGCTTTGGTTAAAAAATAGCATTATATGCTGGCATAAAAATAAATTAACATTTGGACCTGTTTTCCATGAGACAGCATGTGTGCAATCCAAAAATGTTAAAAATAGAAAAAAAAAGAGCTTAGATTCAGAATTGGTAAAGATAAATATCAGAAAGCTACATGGGAACCAAAATTAAAATGAATATACAAATAGGAAAAAAACATAATATGAAATTGATAATTAGTATATAAAATTAAATTATTATTTAAACAAAATATGAATAGAAACTTCCATTAAGGTAATTGAAATGAAAACCTCAGTCCTCTGCATAATAGAAATAGTGAGCAAATACTATGTATCAAAAACTTGGTCTATTTTAAATTTAGCTTATATATCATTAACAATGAAAAATGAGAAGGGTTATTAATGGAAAAGAAAAATAAGAACAAGACATAACAAAAAAAGAATAAAAAATAACAAAACTCCCTAAATTTAAGCTAAGATAAAAGAGAGATGAGTGATGAATGATAAATGCTGATCTGATTATATATCAAAAAGGACAAATAACATCAGATTCTAGTTGAGTGAAATGATTAATAACAAACTCAAATCACAGATACTCTGACTGAATATAAATAGGTCAAATTGTCTGGCAATGAGATGTTACAAATATACAAATGTGTGCCCTGGTGGTAGAGATAAACTAGAGCCAAATGCTCCATTCTCAGTAACACATCACTGCTGCTTGTCACCATTAATTCCCTGTCATTGTCCTCATTCCCTTACTAGGGGCATGATTAGCAGGAATAAGAGAGACAAGGCTTACAGGGGGTTGAGACAGAATTATCAGGCAGTGTTGTAACAGAGAAAAAAGCTCTCTTCAGCTCATGCCATTTGATCTCATAACTGGGGACTCTGGTGTTCTGGGTCTGACAGAAGTTTCCGTAGAGTTCAGGTGATGAACGACCCCCAGAGCAGCCTCGGGCCCCTGCCAGGGCCACTCCATCTCCACGGTCAGCTGAGACAGTCATTACCATCTCCAGCTCACAAATGAGGGGAATAAAGACACCCACAATGAATAACCCCACCTCTGAGGAGCTGAGAAGACAATTCTCAATTTTTTTTTCTTACATTTCTATTGATAGTTCCCACTGTGGCACAAAGTGGGACAAATTCTTGCAACAATAAGGACAATATGCTCTGACATCAAAAACAGTGGGCTGTCCTGTTTCACAGGGAAATAGTTTGCTGTTAGGGACAAGAGAGACTGATGGAGTAGAAATCTATAAGAACAAACAAGTAAAATGCACAAAAATAGGAGTATCAGCTAATACTGATGGGAAAGAGACAGAGGAAAGATAAAAGCCTGAGTATTGAAGTCCCATTTGGAAGCTGCAGTAATATTTTCCATCCACTAGTCCTAATACACTTTAGAATTCATTACCTAATACAACAGAAATCCTCATTACATAATAAATCTTCATAATACAGTATCACACAAAATGTTTAAGTCCATCTCATCTATTCCAGACCACCAGAGAGTTAAGGTACAACTGTGTCATATATTATGTATGATGAATAAATAGCTCTTAAAGACCTCCAACACTGGGCACTCCAGAACCTACCTACCCTACAGTGTTTCAGTATTCTTATTATTGGAGTTTTCCCCATGTTTAATAGAATTTTCAAGCACGAATTTGGGTCAGTTGCTGCTGCAGATGAGTGATTTCCTTACTTTTTATGATAACCTTGTAAGTCCTTGTAGAATATTATCACATCCCCTGACATTTTCTTGTCATTAAGCTCACCAGCCACAGTTCATATTTATATTTCTATGATGCATTTCCAGGTTGTGTTTTGTAACAGGTCAGCCTTTTTTATTTCAGTTCCCTAAACTGAAACTAGTCTACATTTTAATGGGTGTGAGGTGCTAAAAAATAGGTACAGAAGTTTCAAGCCTTTGCAACTGATTCTCAAATGGAAGATCACAGGTACATATATATGTACAAACATATTTGTATATATAAAGAGCATATCCTAGACAAGAATAAAGCCTGGAAAACTGACAGGATTAACATGCACCTTTACAGGGTCTATGCCAATTTTGACTGTGTTCTTTTTACACTTGAGAAATACAAAACTCATAAAAGGTCATAATTATGACATACACCATCATGCACTATTATATACACCATAGATGCAGATGTGTATTCTTTACCAACCAGATGAGCAGAGCAATAAGTTATCAGACCAGAAAGGCTAATTTCTATTTTTTTTTTTTTGAGGAAGGCTAGCTCTCAGTTCAACAACCTCCTCATTTACATAAGTGCAGTATCTGTCAGTTCATTAGCAGGTTATTAATAACACAGGGGTGGGGAGGAGGGTTACAAAATCTCAGTGAAACATAAGAGGCTTAAGCTTCTGGTTGCAAATTTATGTTGAAACTTGACAACATCCAAAGTCACAGGTCAAAAATTATCCTGATGAGGAGCCAGACCTCATCTACCTTACACTTAGAATAGTCTCACATGAATTAGCACAATCAAATCAATGCAGATTTATAATTAATGTTTACAGAATATGTTTCTAAAATAGATAAAATCCCTCAGAACATCCTACCTTAACACTGCATTTATGTCACTGTGTCTTTTTGGGGGCACCTGAACTGATATTAGCGATTTAAAGATGATGTTTGCAGCAAAGGGAACTGGTGTTTCATGTAGTAAATCTGAGCAAGAGCATTCCCTTTGGCCACCTGGTGTTAAAATAAACCCTAGATCTGCAGGTCAGGCATGGCCACCCAGCCTGCCTTGTCAAAGTGACAAGGAGGAGCCACAGTACAATGAGAAGCTGTTGTAGTAGTCAGATGGTGGGCCTGAAAAATCTTAAACTAAAATTGCACAGGTGATGTGAATCTCAGGATGTCTCCTGTCTCAGCTTGTTGCAATCCACTGTTTCAAATGTCACTGCTACTGGCAGAACCCAGCAGCTGTCCAACATCCACCTACACGGATAGGAACATTTCTGAGTGATTTTCAGACAGGATTTTGGTGGGCTTAGGAAGATAAAACCGATATTCAGGGTTTTTTTCAAAATGGAGAAGAACTCTTAAAAACTGAGGGCACATTACTTTGGCTTAAATTTAAGATTCCAGAACCTCCTAATCAGTCAGGGGTTGTCAGTGAGCAAACTTTCAACATGCTTTTTTCTAATGATATTTACCAAAATTCTCTAAGCAGAGTGTTCTGTGTCAGAACAGTACAAACAATGTGCAATATTTATATTACTTATTACTCAATATGAACCCAAGAACAGTGGAAGAAAGTCCCAGCTTAAAGTCTCTTTTCATCTGTGGGGCGTGAACTTTGATGTACTTTATTTGAAATCCAACTGCTTTTGTCATCTAAAATCTATAAATGCTAATTGTTTTTGTGATCATTTCAATGTTGTGTACAACAGTGGTAGTTACAATAGGCATTTTCCTTTCCTGGGAAAAAACAAAGTTCTACAAGGTCCTTGTATCACAACCCTCAAGGCAATGTCTGACCAGTCAGTTCCTTTAGCAAATGTGTTAGAAATGGAAACTCTTCCCTGTAGACAGATTTGGGCAGAATTCAATCATGCAATTTATTTTTTCTAGGTGTCCACCTGAGTACATGTGCTGGTTTGGGCAAATTTGGAAACATATCTTGTGAGAGAAGGCAGGTTAGAACCACTCCTTCCCCCACCAGGTTGGGGAAAAAATGAATTTTCCTCGAAGGAAAGTGAGTGAGATAAAAACTATTTATTTAACAAACACACCAGAAGAGGATAATAATGCTAAATAATAAAACCCCTCGCTCTGCTGAGAGAAACCTGGGGAAATTTCAGAGTCCTTCCATAGTCTCTCTCTCTCTCCCCCTCCTTGGAGCTGGGACAGGGTGGTGAGCTCCCCTCCAGCACCAAGGCCTCGGTGGAAAAAGTCCTGATGTGTTCTGATGCTGAAACTGTCCAAAAAAAGAAGAAGGGAGAAAAAACCCCAAAGTCCCAGGAAAGCAAAGTTCAACTCAGTCTCTCTCTGGAGAAAAGGGCCAAAAGCCAGCTGAGAAAGCAAACAAGCTGCTTCCCACTCTCGCTCTGCTGCCACAGCCGAACGCAGAGAGCCGGCTCTATCTCTGTGTCCTTGAAAATAAACTGCTATGAAGAGTT
Source organism: Aphelocoma coerulescens (assembly GCF_041296385.1). Classification (NCBI taxonomy): domain Eukaryota; kingdom Metazoa; phylum Chordata; class Aves; order Passeriformes; family Corvidae; genus Aphelocoma; species Aphelocoma coerulescens. The sequence continues at coordinate 31,881,048 of NC_091021.1, read as the reverse complement.
TTGTTGGGTTTCTTCTCTCCCCCTCTCAGGCTCAGTTTAAAGGCATAGAAAGGCACAAAATTAATTTCTGGGCATAGAACAGCAATATGGGATACAACACCATAAAGTCACCCCAAGACAGTACAATAACATCCAGCAAACCAGAATAAGAAAGTCATCGGATGATAAATAAGATCTCCTCCTTAAAAAAGCTTGAGTATGACTGCCCTCCTTCCAGGCAGTCAATTTGCAGGCTACTACAGAATCAACTGGCACTTAGTAAGAGCTTTCTGAATAAATGGAACCGACAGCACAGGATGTCACCAAATAACAACCTTTTAGATAATAAATTAAAGAGCATTAAGAATCAAAGGACAGTACTGAGAGGAAAAAAAGGTATCCAGCAAAAATATTCAGTGCCTCTCTACACACACATGCTCATTCTGTCTAGTCTTTTCATTTATGTTCATGAGGCAAGGCTCAGAACATTTAGTGGATCTCTCTTATGTGGATTGGTCCACTTGCCTTTGGAACAAAACTTGCCACATTTCCAGGCTCCTGTAGCAAGGTGTGGCTGGTCTGTGTGTAGTGTGAAGGACACCTCCTCCTGCTGAACTTGAATTCTCAAAAATCACTGGCTTGGTGCCACCAGCCATTTGCTTCCTAGAGCCAGGTGCTCTCTGACTGTGAATATGGTGTTCCAACATCCAAACAGATTTGAGTTCTGTCAGTTCTGTACACAACAGTCTTTTTCCATGTGAGTGCTTGGAAATATTTGGTCACACATCTCAAGTTCTACAAAATGCAACTGAGGGCTGGATTTAATAAAGGACCTAACCAAAAATAGAATTCAACTAACATTTTCAGAAACATTCTTTGTTGCAAATCTATAACAAAGTTAAGAAGAGACTGCAGATGCCCAGGTTTCCTTATCTGTTTTCAATGTTAGAAGTAGTTGCAAGGAGCAACTTGGTTCAAGTCCTGTGTCAGTTCAGCAGGTTGTGCTTGAACCACTTATTCCCACCCCAGAATTCCTCTTTATCTTCTCTACTTTGGGGCAAAGATCCCTAAAACTCTTTTTCTTTTTTTCTTTTTTTTTTTTTTTCCCCAAATAAAATACATTTTGAAAGGCAGAAACCTCTTATGAGATTAATTCCTTTCCCTTTCTCATCTACTCCCAGTCCTTGTCATACCAGTATCTCCAAGCTGCATTACTAGCATTATATTTGGAAACAGATCTAGGAATGGCTTTAGTAAATCAAAGTAGAAGACTTTGGCTGAGAAACCTTCAGCTGCACATTTAAATAATTCATATTTCATTCAGGTCCTACAGACTTGCCCTGTCCCCTTGCTGGATGATTTCTCAAACAATCAGTGCCCTACCACATCATACTGAGTTATCCTCAGCATCCAGTAGCAGAGACTCTGGCAGATGAGCCTCCCATTAAAGCTTTGGGAGAAACATGAACAGACACAGCCTGTTTTAATACACCTTTGGTGAAAGGGAACTCGGACCCCGGCACGAATGTACGCTCTCAGAATATTAATTTATGATTCATTCCTGGATAAGACAAAGAAATCACCTTCCTCTTAGATGTTAAATGCTTCCTGAATAAAGCACACGTGTCCTGCTCCACTCAAGAGCTGCAATGCTGAAAGCAGCAGTCAGAGCTGAGCTACTCTGCCCCAAGAGCACTACTGAAATGCTCCTCCATCTCTGCACCCTTTTTAATTATTTTACCACTAGAGACAGCATTTTTGTTTGACATTTGCTACTTTGCAGGAGTCATTTAACAAAGTGAAACATCACAGTGTGCTATTACCTTACATCCCTAAATTGTAGGTTTTAATGGATTTTATCCTGCTTCTGACCACACTAGTTTTGGGAAAACACAGAAAAGGTCAAAGACAGTCATTAAAATTGGCCCGTGTGCAATGTAATATGTCATTCAGTCTACAGTGTTTCAAACACCAGACAGATATTTACTGCTCTTCATCAAAATCAAACTGTCACAGCCCAGAAAGTGATTCTTAGTACAGGAACCAATTAGAAACAGTACATGATGGGAAGTATCTTTTTGTGCCTTTTAATTTCCTAAAGTGTTAGAAGAAACCCGAGAACTTCCAAAGAGGGAACGTACCAGCACGATGCTTGAAGTGTCATTACTTTTTTCATCATTCTACAGAGGACTGTTTGGCTGCAAGCACTGCCAACACAAAATTACCCAGTACTAAGGTGAGGGTTTTGGTTCTTTTGAACAGCCTTGCAATTCTGAATAATAAAAGAAACCCAAGCCATCAGTACATTAGTTTTGAAGCACTGTAGTACACTCATGTGGGATATTTTCTATCATGCTGCCCTCAAACCATTACAAACCAAGTAATGTATTGTTCAACTGCAGATGTGTCATTATAAACTCCCACACTTCTGAATTCTAGAGATGGAAATGAAACACTGATATTTGGAGGATTCATTTTGATGCTGACAGCTGTTAAAACCAATTCCCTCTTCTATGGTGACAACTTGACTAACAGTGCCAAATGTATGGTACAGCACAGCACTAGAGTAACAATGGATATTTCTTCCACTTTTCTGCTCTGTAGCATTTATTACCACTCTGTGCAATTGTTTATTGTGAAAATGAGTGTATCAACAAGTGAAGTCCCTCCTCAGGCACCAGATCAAATTTACAGGACAAAAGACTCTTCTGATATCCGGTGAATCCAAATTCACTCTAAACTGAAGCTGAAGACTATTCTTTGTGGCTGTGGGATTTTTTTGTAAAGATAAATCTTTACAATTACTACTGTAATTACCATTTTGCCTTCATCTACAGCACAGTTAACTGCAATGGTTCCTCAGTGAGCAGGTGAGCGGCTCAGATGCCTTGGACTGCAGGAGAAGGGAAAGTCTCAACAGCAAAGGTAAGAAAATCTTGTGTGTAAATCAAAGCTCAGAGGCAGGAGGGACGAATCCAAAATGAGCCTCTAGTCACAAGCAACCCCATGCAAGCAATTTCCCTTTACCAGCCCAATTTCCACAATCTTGACCACACTCTTTCCAGGAATTCCACACAGTTTAAAGTAGCTATGTTTGGTAACTGATTTTTAGCATTTCTATTACAACATAAGTGCTTAAATGTATAAAGTCCTTTAATAGCATTTTGAAGATGTTGAGACTGTATTCATATGTAGAAATGAATCATAACTTGATAGTCAGAGAAAATATGCTAACAGTGATGAGAATATATTGGATTATCTACTGGAGCTCTGGATATCAGCAGTTATTATTTGGTATAACTCAGACAAACACCAAGGGACAAACTCAATAATGATTTATGGAGAACTGGCCTCATTTCTCTGCTTGGAAGTTATGGTGCAGTTGAATTTGCTAAAACAAGTTTGCTGAGGAACAGCCAAGCTCCCTTGAAGGCAGATTTTTGACACGTACACAGGGCAGGAGTGCTGGAGACCCTCTCTACCTTTCGCAGGTCCATCGGTTTGAACGTGGAAAGAAATCTCCATAAGGCACTAGTAAACAATGGAAGGTCTTAGAGGAAAGCTGAACAGCGTGGGAGGTGAATTCAGGTGAAACTCAGCATTTGAAAATATTCTGTTTCATTTAACAAAGGGAAATAGATATTGCAAGGTTTCAAGAGTGTTATAATCTGTGGGATTTATGAGCACAGACAATAAAAATAGGGCAAAAAGGCTAACTACAATGACAGTTTAATGATCCAAATGAAAATAAAATGTATTTTAACTAGTGGGAAGCTTCCACACCCAGCAGAAAACATGAACAGAGAGCAGAATCTGTAGAAATCCAGCTGGATCTGGCATAGGAAGAAATCTTGTCAGCAGGAATAACCTCCTGCAAATCAGATATCTCTGATAGGAAATGATTTGGAAAGAGGACAGACCAGGAAAAGGATAACACTAAATGCACATTTTTGCAGCCCTGATCAGATAAGTCTCAGACTAAAAGAGCGCAGCTGGCAGGAACATAAATAAGAAATAATCAATGGTGGTGTAGGGGTAGAGGAGATTTCTGCTCAAAGGTTTATTTGCTTTGCAGCAGTGAGCAGTAGTTGGCCATATTAATAAATGGATTTCAAAACAATATAGAAGATTAACTAATCTTGGTGTGATTTTTAAAGCAGGTTATTCAAATTTTAAACCTTCCCCAAGTAGGACCAATATCCAAATACTGAGTCATAATTTCAGATGTGTAAGATAAGTAATATAGAACTATAGAATCATTAAGTTTTAAAAAGACCTCCAAGAATATCAAGTCCAATCTTTGACCAATATCATATGCAACTCATATTCACAATATTTGATTATTCAACCCTGAAATGTTGTCCCCATTTTAGAGAGCTCATGAAGCTTGAGCTTGAATTTGAAATCTCAAGGCTGGACACCAAAACAAGATTTTGAAGTGGAACCAATTTCATCCACAGCACAGGCTAAAAGGCACCTTGCCCATCACACATGGGAGAAGCACATTCACAATTCTGGCAAATGTCGTTATGATCAATTGAAGAAAGAGAAGTTTCCTGCCATGATTCTTAAGAATGCTGCCTGAAAAGAAAGATACTCAGTGTGTGTTTAAGATGATTATACTTATTTTTGGAGTGTCTCTTTCAAACACTTGACAGTATCCTTGGCATTGAGGCAGAATTTTAAGTGGTGGCGCAAAAGCTTTACCTACACCCATTGTTTAACATAACATCAACTTGACAGAGAGTTTCTTTTGTAAGGGAAAGCAATTTCCTCCACTTAGCCTGAGCACAATGGACACCAGTGGGGCTGGCACTGACATCTGCTGGCACTGCCCAGTGAAAAAGCAGCTACAAAATACAGCATTTAACAAAAAAACACCCTAACTTTTAAATGTTGTCTTACAAATTCTTACTTCTCCCTTCTTTCAACATGGGGTTTCTTTTGGCAGACAGAGATTTCCATTTATTTATCTACAGGAGAAGCAAAATTGCATATGCCCAAGGAGTAATGACCATTTGAACCTGGCTCTGGAATACTCTTTTAAACTAAGAGAGTGTAAGAAACACAAAGCACTACAGCTTCTTTATCTTGTTGGTAATGGTTTAGTTTTCTAAATATTGCATACATTTATTTTTTAAAACTTATCAAATCAGTTATCTCTACACTTTTATGCTGTGCTGATGCACAAGAGTATGATGTATCCAGTCTGAAATAGTCTCAGAATCATAGAATGGTTTGGGTTGGAAAGGACCTAAAAATCATCTCAGTCCAACCCCTGCCATGGACTTGCACTAGACCTAGATTGCTCAACAACCTGGCCTTGAACATGTCCAGGGATGGGGCAATGATGTGTGTGTGCACAGGGATGCTGGGAAGCAGATACCTCTGTACACCTACCCCTGTGAGCACCAGGGTGAGCCTTCAGTTATAAAAGCAAAACCAATCTGTGAGTCCTCGTGTTCTGGTTCCACTACCCCTGGCATTGGTGCATGCCAGGACTGAATCTGCTGAAGCTTTGAGCCTGATCCAGACACACTCAATGTACACCAGGCTTTGGCATAAATGTAAAACAACAGCAGCATACATAAATGCTGAAAGAGTAGGCTAAGAGCTCTTGTAAGGTTACAAGGATAATTCTTTATTGCCTCAGAAGATCAGTTCATTAGTACCTGCAAACCTTTAAAAGACACTTCAGAACTGAGCTGATGTGTGTACAATTTCTGGTCCTGTATCACCTCACAAAAATGGATATAAAAATTACCTTTAGAATTTATCTACAGAGAGAGCCTGGAAAGAAGACAAAGACGTTTTAAAGGTCTGAGGCATTACCAATTGTATTTAAGTTAGATAATCAAACTTTAAAGGCAAATTTAATTGCATGTAGAGGCAAATAGTTTTAAATTTAATTATAAACCACTCAGCAACACCACCAAATGCAGGATTAGATTATTTTAAAATATCTCGCACAGTTTAAACAAGAAAACAAAAATCTCAATTTGTCATCATGGCAGAGGTGACAGAGCCATGCCTGGGGAGGAAGCCCTGTCTCAGACTGGCACTATGAACAGCAACCTGTGACTGACCTACTTGTGCCATTTCCAGTAATTAAGTAGCACATCTGTCCTTCAAACGGGGCACAATAATGAACAGGAAATCAGGAGTGGAGAGACATGGCTTTGTTAGAGGTGTCAGTCTGCAGAAAGGCTCATTATGGCACTGAATTCTTTTACCTTTTAAGGAGAGAGCAAGTGGGGCAATTGCTGGGTGCTGCAGGCACAAGGAGCAGGTACATCCATAGCATCCCTCCAGGAACTGGTTTTCCAACCCTGGTTGCATAATTCATTATATCTCAAAGTACAGTAGGACAGCAATGCCAACTCGCTGTGCCAGTGAGGACCTGCAGGCACAGAAGGAGCAGTGGTCCTTGGAATGCAATACCCTTGACAGGAATTCTACATAATAAAATTGAAGCTGATACTCCCATTGTTATTTGCGTCACGTTACTCCTTCAGGAACCAGCCAAGATTCACTGTCTTTACCTAACACAAGCACCTCTCACACTACAGAGCTTGGCAATTTAAGCAGCTCAAGAGAACTGAAAGAACATTTCCACAAAAAATCATTTACTTCTTTGAAAACTTTTCACATCACTGAAATTTTCAATGAATTCAAGTCACATCTGTCAGAGTCTGAATCAGACAGATCTTTCAAACATTTTAGAAAGATATTTTCCATTTTCAGAACCTGTTTCAATACATGGCTTGACAAAAGACTGTTTCAGTTTGAAATTTGTTTAAATTGAATTGTAGTAATGGGATTGAAGATTTCCTAAATAGCAATAACTTATCTTTGTCTGACTAAATAGTTCAGGTCAGCTGAGATGAATCTAGGTATTCCAGCTGCAGAGATTTGGGGTTTTTAATGTGGGAAAATTTTATTTTTAAGAAATAGATTTAATTGTGTTGCAGGGAAAGAAGCATCAAAAACCAGAACTGCCTCATCTCTGACTCTAGTAAACTGTGTATGTTGCTGAGTTTAAAAAAAAAAAAGTTTTTTAAAGATTTGCTTTCTTGCTTGAAGGTTGCCCACAAAACTTTGATGCTGCCTGCATTTATATAGGAAAATAACTTGAAGACCAGGAGCATTGCTATCAATCTGTCAATTATCAAGGAACTTTGAGGCAAACCCAGGTGCTCTGGACAGACAAAGAGACACAATCCCCGAAGTTTCTTCTTTGGTGAACAGCCTGAGCAACTCCTTTGACTCTGAGATTCTGTTCCTTTTTTTCCCCTCTCCTATGCTTTCTCTAACAGCTTTGGAAAAATCAGAGTGTGAGCCAAAAAAAATAGATATAGCTAATTTTAGACACTTAGTTATACTGACTAATTGCTGAAACTCAGAGGTAATTTGAATTTCCTAAGAAAGAAAGCATTGGGAAATAATGGCTATTAAAGAAAATTTGGATACAGCAGAGAAGTGATTCTACATCTTGAGTTCAGCACAGTAAAGGCTCTGAAATCTTGACAGACTGGGTTCCCTCCATCAGGATATATAAAATTACAACACTGAGTGTAAGAGATTGTGAAGTAAACTTTAGAAATCAGACAGAATCTTCATATTCCTCCTTAATTTGTGATTAAAGAATACTTTGCTTTTCAAAAATGATTAAGATGGGGACAGTAAAAATCAAAATAAGAGAAAACTAATGGGAAAGTGTAAAGGGAAGCAAATTGTGGAAATTTTTGGGGTGTGTGTGGAGCTAAGATTTAACTAAGGAATATATGAACTTCATCCTTGTTTCCATCTTCTAAATAACTTGGAATTGACAAATCCCACTGCATATCATACCAGGAACAAGGGGCCCAAGGGAGCCGTTTCTCTCATGGAAGAGAGGGGTGTCCAACATTACAGCTAAAGCTTCTGAAAAGGAGCTCACCATCTTCTCATAACCAACATGCTTTTTTAAAACAGGCTAAGAACCAAGAGGCAGAGGAGATTTCCTGGTACAGTCAGGCACCTCAATGTTCAGATTAAATGAAATTCCCTTTTCTCGACACGGTTCCTCGGTCTGGATCTGTCACAGACAAAGGACTATGTCCAATATATCACTGGGGGGAGAAGAAAGACTTCCCTTCTTTACTGATTCTGGCAATAAAACACAGTCTTACAGGGCACCATTTGGGCTGGTGGATATGTGACACAGCAAAAAAGGCCGAGAAGCATTTCTTAATTTACTGCTATTTCAGAGCACCAGTTACCCCTCACACCACAGGACTTATAGCAGGGATCTGAGACTGGAGGAGATCATTCCAGAGTTCAGACTTCACAATCCTTTTCTGGGATCAGTTGACCTTCAGGCTCATAACTCAGTATCCACTCAAAAAGGCTGAAGTACAATATCCATCTCACTGTAAATCCAGCTGTGACATGTGTAATTTCTTTTTTACCACAACACACTGTCATAGTCATCCTTATCATCAGGAAAAGTGATGTACAGTTTATTGTAGTGCTAAAAAAATCCAGAGATTACCGTACAGAAATATCAGAACATGAAAGAGATTTAAGAATGCTTTGCTTAAGCTTTACAAATGGCAGAAAACAACAATAAAAAGAGGGGAAAAACACTCCTCTCATGGCATTTTCTCAAGTGACACTTGAAATATTGGAACTCTGCTGTTATACTTATCTAAGACCAAATGCTGATGTGTAAAAATCACTGTAGTTCTGAGGTCAAAAGGCCCCTGCAGGATGACACCAGCTGTATGGAGGTCCTACTGTAGGTAATACTACCCATTACACCAGGGATAAATATGGAATTCCCTCAAGTACATGCTGATTGCTGTAGATATTTTAGCTTTGGATAAGTGCTAAGCAGCAGTACAATAACACCTAATCCACATCTGCCATGAATACTGAAGCTGAAAACTAAAATGACAGAGAGAAAGAAGCAAAGAGAGGAATATCTGCAGCTTCTCTACAAAAGCTGTGCCTTAGTACAAATGCACCTCACTAGTTCCAGGAGAGAATTAAAAGAGTGAAATCCTTTGACCAGTCTACACAGGGAGTTTAGGCAATTCTGTGTTTCCTTCTGGCTTTGGAGTCTTTGAAAAATTCAGTTAGGCAGGTCTTGGGTCAAGTCCCAGGAGAACTCTGATGTCTTGTCAGTTCCATTTGCTGTAACACTCGGAAGAAGTCCATTGTAGCTTTTTGCAGAACTCCTAACAAGTCAATTTTGGAAGTATAATTTTTTGGCATAACATGAATTTTTGAAGGTCAGGCTGTATGGATACAGTAGAAATGTCCAGAGTTCAGACACATTTCTTTTTTTTTTTTTTAAAACTTTTGCAGACATTTTCATGAGGAAGAAGCAGTTTCTAGAATTCATCAGACCCTCTGGCTACAAACCTGCTGATCATCTTTAAAAAGTCTAGCAATTATCAACTGTTTTGCTGAATTTAAGAGCAGTAAATTTGCTTCCTCTACTACTTATTCTTTCTAGTTATCCCAAAAAACAAAACAAACAAACAAACAAAAAAAAATCCACAGTTTTTGATCAACTGAATATGTGAATTTCAACTGATACTAGAAACTAGCAGATGGCAGGAAAAGAATGGAGGAAACAGCACTATTCCTCACATATAACTCTAACAAAAAATGAGATCAGATGCTTTCTGCTCATCAGCAAAGAGCCAGCTGCAGAACAGTGTAAAATCCATCATATCCTGCTAAATAAAACCTTCACTGGAAGGGTGGAGGAAAGATCAGAAGAGATTCTATTATGGACTTTATACTGTGATAATTCCTCACTCTTCAGATTGAAGAGTACAATCCTGGCGGCTTCATTTATGTGATCACACATACAAGCTTAAAACCAATAATAAAAATAATCTGCTTCAGTGGGATCATTTGCACAAATGGAGGTTTGCAGAGCAAGAGCTTAAGTAGCCCATCCATGTGGTGCTCACTGGGAGCCTTCAGGGAAATCCTCAGAGAGATGCTTTTTGCAAGTGCTGTGCAATTTTGTTTAAGAGGCTGGGTCAGACACTCAGCTGATGCAATTCAAAACAGTATTGTTGATATTAGCTATTCTCTAAGGTCCTCCCTGTAAAGATCTGACCTGTAGAACCAGCTGTATATTAGCATTATCTTTTTATGCTTCCACAACAGATAGGTTTAATAAGCTGCCATCTCTTTTCAGAATGTTCTTGCCATGAGAAAAAACAGAAATACTGTCTGCAATAATACCAAGGTCAAAATGTACTGCTAAGAAACAGAAGAGCATTTCACCAGAGAATGGAATGGATGTTAAATATTTTAAGAATCTGCTGCTTAAATAAAAAGGAACCTCCTGTGCATTAAAAATACATTTATTGATCCTATTCAGAATTAAACAGAAATACTTCCAGCAAAAGAAGACTTAAAAGGACTTGTCTGCTGCCAAAATGGGTATGTTTATAGGACTGCCTTTGGTAAATGTAGCAGAAATCATGAAACTTACTTAATAAAAGGGTTTGAATCCCTCTTTCTCTTCAATAGTTAACCTAAATTATAACTCAAGCATTGACAGTGCAAGGAGGGAATTTAAAGAGTGAGAGAAGAAGAAAAAAGGTGCATCACTTCAGACATCCTAGCTAATTTATGCAGATAGAACTGTTAAACAAATAAATTAAAAAGACTCCCACTGTCAGCTCTCGACAAAAATAGAAATTGTGTTCTGTACTCTCAGTGTACCCTTAACTTTCTTATCTTTCCCTTAGTGAATGTGAATCAAAAATTCACACTGGCAAAACAACTTCTGAAAAAGTTTGAAATCCCAAAGAAAAAGAACCTGGGTTTATTTCTGTTAACATGGAGTCTGGAAAAAAAATCACCCCCTAAATCATCCTCCTAGCCCCCAAATAAACCCCATACCATGGAGCACTGACCTTCCTCAGCACATCACATTTGCACCATTTATTTAATGTCTTTTTGTCTTTGTAGTTCTGGGTTGACTTCCACAAGAGACAAAGAGACAACTCGGTCTTGGGAGGAATGAAGAACTCTGCTCTTGGTACTATTAAACAAATAACTGCAATGATTTATTCAGTACCAGAGTTAGAATATGCACTGCAAATATGAGTCCATCATAAACATTTTTACCTGTTCCTATCAGCATCTGTCCAGATTGGCAGAGTTCAGAGAACTCTTTCAAGGTTTGTATCATCAAGATCTCTTCTGACTTTGGAGCATATTTGCTCTGAAATTACTGATGGTACATAAAGGAAACACAGCATCATCTATCTATCATATGTTAAGCCCTGAAAAATATCACTCTGAGAGAGGCCACAGGAATTTCCAACACAAAGTAGAGCTTTGTAATAGGGTATCCTCTCTCCAAAGGGTAAGGAAATTTGGAAGGCTGATTTTTAATGTATATGGACAATCCAAACTCCAGACTGATCACAAAAGGTGGATGAGACATGAGAAACTCTATTTTTATTTAATGCACATCTATGGAAAAACCCTCTGATGCCTTCAAGGGTCAAATCAGTACATGTGCTGCATTCATGTTCCCTGTCTCTCTTGTCTTTGTATATTTGTATGCACCCTTCAGTTAGAAAATGGCAGAGTGAATACAGTCTGGATTGGACAATGATTCCAAATTACCCATAAAAAAGAGTTGGCTTTTCTTTATGGACACCCTTAGGCTGGGGGGCTCTGCAGACACAGGGGATCACAAGATCCAGAGCTGAGACCTGATGACTGATGTTTGAAGGAAGGTCTTGACATGTAACTGGAAACCAGGCTTGGCTCTTGCTCTTATGAAACACCTCATTGAATCTGCCAAGGATTCTCACTAATGGGAATAAGGCTCTTTGAAGTTTAATGCATGGATTAATAACTTGGACGAATAACCCTGAGTAGGGGATGCTACTGGCACAGGTCAAGGACCATCAGAATATTGTGTACATGAACTTGTAGCAATATCTGCCCTCAACTCAATTTGTGTTGTGGAGCACTGAAAATCCTGGGAAGAATGGGCCAGCAAAATATCACCAGACCCAGCTGCCAGCAGTGGCTGTTATTAACTAATTAGAAACATGGTTCAGATTGCTCCTTCCAATTTTTTTTCCTTGTGTGAATATTACAAATCCAAGTGTTACGAAATTTTAAAGTGAGAAATTAAACTAAAATTTTCATTCTTTAATATTATGTTCCATACAATCAAAAACTACTGTGCCATATGAGACCAATTTGACTTTAAGATCCAGCACCAACTAACTTCCACAGATGGAATTTGTAGGAGTCCTTGCATGAGTCTCTCTTATACATCTCCGTTGATAATCTATATTCAATTTGGCTATCAAATTAGATTACTCACCACCACATCATGACAGATTTCAATGATACTTTGTCATAACTATTAGTTTTAAAATTGATTTAGATTTCTTGTAACTTACTGCATTACTCCATTAATTAATTCCTTTAATTGATGTGTGAGTATGTCAGAGAAACACACAAATGCTTTTAAAAAATAAACATAAAAAGAGACAAAGCTATGACAAATATAGCTAATTAAATTCAAAAAAGAACCACACAGGGTATTTCTAACCCTCCTCATCCTTTATAACTTCCAACTTCTCTAGGTATAAAAGTCATGTAGAAACCCTATAATAATTGCTGAAGTGACTCGTTAAAATGCAGAACTATGACAAAGAGGAGCATGGAAAACATTTCTGACATCTAAAGGCAAGGTAAAGTTTTCTAAAGAAATAAGTTTTCAGATCAATCCCACAGCTAAAAGACTGGCATAAATTAGCATTCCTGTGTCAAGTATTTGAAACAAGTGAACCTATCTTTTAGCAACTAAAGCTAAAAATATTGAACAGTTACTTTTGCTTTCAGCAGGACAAGTGCTTTGCATAAAATGAAATATTCATAAAACAACATGGTTATAAAAATAGCTAATTTATCACTGCAATCATAAACACCAGGGCCCAGGAGTTGTATCCACATCATAGGGAGGGTAAGGTGCTCTCTAGTACACTGTTGTCCCTCAGGACATGCTGACATGTCCTGCAAAGCCCTTCAGGTAAGCAGGACCCGTTCTGTCTGCCTGCTTAAGTCAGCAGTCAGAAAAATAAAGTGAAAGAAACAGAAGAAAAACTTTTTATTAAATGTCTTCTTTCTCAAAATCTCTCTCAAAATGTCCCTTTCTAGGTTCTGGATATGTTTGCTTCAGCACTGGTCAAGTGGATTTAACATTCACAGAAATTGGGGAATTGCTCTGGTTAAGACCCTGTAGGAGTCTCCTAGAAAAGAAGTGAATTGGATGAGGAAGATGCCAGAGGAAATCCAAGCTGATTTCCCATGTTTCCCAGCACAATTCGGCTCAGAGCAGGGCTTTGCAGAAAGATAAAGATTTGGCTGTTTCTAATTGATTGGCAGTTTTATGAAGGTTCAAAATGTGAGAACTCATCTGGAACCATTCATACATTTTGCTTGTTGTCAAAACTGGGATTAAGATCAGGTCTTAGAGGAGTGAGGGAAGAGTGTAGGGTAGGCAGGGCATTAATCCACTGACAGCAAAACCTCAAGACAAAGTTTGAAATAGAGTTTTCTTTATGAGTCTTACATTATTTTATTTTCCCTTAAGAAAAAAGGCAATGCAATGCACTAGAGGGGTGTTTGTGAAATAATATGCATGTGTGAGCAGAAATAATGGCTTCACATACTTAAACTGAAAAGAAGAAAACAGTGTACTTGTTTCACTTGGCTGAAAGAGAGCAAGGGAGAGAGGGAGGAACATGGCACTCATTAAGGTAAAATAAAGTATTTAACATGTTTCATATTAAGTGAATTGTTGTACTTAAAGTCTTCAGTTCAAGTGCAAAACATATGAATCTATTTTTAATTTACCAGGTTTATGAATTTTGCAACATAGCCTGGAAAGGCAAGAAGAAGTAAAGGGTGGGTAAAAGTTACATCATTCACAGATTAAATTATTAAGACTAATTGCAGGAACATAGAAAACTGCAAATGTAAAATTAAAATATAATTGTAGAAAAAAAAAAAAAAAAACAACTACAGGGCCTGTGGAAAATATGTGGGAAACAATTTAGGGATTCTAAACCATTAACATCATAATGTTTCCTTTGCTTCATGCTGGTTTGGGTTTAGACCTAATGGCTTTTCAAATGTTTTTACTTACGTATTTCCTTTAACTGCTAAATGATAGAAATGACGTTCATTAAGCTTTCAAAGAAAAGCTCCAAGCACTTATAATGGCATACAAGACCTTCAAATGCTCCTGTGAAGTGTTACACCTTCATGCTCATGGCTCACTGCCCCATAAGCTAAATAAAACCTCTGGGAAAGAAGGGATCATATCCCAAGTCTACAAAATCAAAGATCACTACTAGTGCTTCTCCTGGCCAAGGTCTTATCACTGAGAAGAATGAGAATTTTGGTTCATCTGTACTATTTCAGAGTTGAGATCAACATAAGGGTTGAGAGAGCACGATGAAGTTTATAACTGCTTTTTCTTAAAAGGCTGATTTCAGATGAAAAACATTTCTCTAAAGTTTAAAATTACGAAATGCTGCATATTTTACCCATTCATATTTAGATAATACAAAAATACTGTCTACGATTTTATCTGTGAGATAAAATACTGTTTGCTTTTTTTAACAGCAATTATTTCTTGTCCATAGGTCAGTTTGAGTTTTTCTGAGCAAAGGTTCTCTGGTATTGTCGGTGATTGAATCCCAGACCCGGACCGGCAGGGAATCTGAATCGTTTATTCGAAGGAATGAGCTGGTTTTATCCTCTTTTCTAAGGCACAGTATTTCCTTGTATGGCAATCTTCACTATGTGACCTATCCCGTGTTGCCACTCAGCACCACTTTCTCAATGTCCTTTTGTGGGGTGCTCGCTGCTGTTCACTCCTCTGTCAGCTCCTGGCAGGCTCCTCTCAGTGGGGCTCTGCCGTGTGACACCTCCTCCCCCCAGGGCCCGGTGGAGACGAGCCTGTGTGTGCTGCCATGTGCTCCTTTGTGCTGCCATGTGCCTCTGCAGGCAGGTGTAACAGCTCACAACACAGTTCTACCTTACAGTTCCCCATCTGGTATGACAGAAAAGGACTAATGGAACTATTTTTAAAAGTTCATTTTCTGTAGGTAATGGGAAAGGAGGAGATTTTTTTAGTTGTGGTAAAAGGACCTGTGGCCGTCTGGTTCTTGTTTTCTGTTTTACTTTCTGACAACAGCCATCATTCTCACTGAGAATTTCAGAGCATTAAAGGTACTTTAATATCAGGGGAAATGAGTATTTAAATAAACTCATTATTCAACAAATAAACACTAAGCTCCTCAGTTTTCAGTCCCATACTCTTTATGGTGTCATATTTTATATTACTATCAGTAACTTGAGTTCACATAGCTTTTATTAGTGTAAAGTAGCATAAACTTTATTGTGTCTAATTATTAATTTGACAAACACTTGTTAATGCTACTGAATTAATGTCTATGACTTTTAAATATTTCCTTTGAATAACTGTAAGCTCAACAGGATTTAGAAATGCAATCTCCTCTCTATTGTGTGCAAACAGACAAAAGCAGAAGAGTGAATAAACACAGGAAACCTAACTTCAAAAATAAAATTACTAAAGGTATCCATCATATTCCTGAAAATTCCTGTGAAAAAGCTGTTCTTCAGTTTAAAAGTCCTACAAAATTTATTAATATTCTGCATAATTTTTCAAGCATTGACAATATTGATAGACGAGATCAAACACTGTACAAACAGGGCCTCCTCCAGAAGTGCACAGTGACAGAAATGAGAAGTCAAGGAAAATTAATGTCTTTAAAAATGTGTTGCACTCCACTTATTTTAACCTCAGTAATTTAATGCATTAGAACAACAGCCACATTGATTTGATTTTTGTGTTGGCTTCAGTGAGACTCCCAGGAGGCAAATGAAATGGAGGTGTTTCCTGGCACCTCTGCAGGGGATGTCCAAAAGGGGAACCTGTTAACATTGAAGACTGCCAAAATGCTGCTGGACTTCAAAGTGATGAAGGTTTCAGGGCAGCTTTGAAGCTTTACAAAGGAGGAAAAAGCTTTCTATCATAAGCCAGTGTGAGGATCTCCTACTATAGAGCTTGCTTTTTGTCATTCACAACAAAAACCCACCCCATTTCTATATATTTCAGTCTGATCAGTGTTGACACCATTAAAATCACCACATTATGCAGGGGCAGTGAACTTGTACCCACCTACCCCAGCATGAGATGCCCTCCTCCTTCATAGTCTGCTCTGCCTCACACATTGCTAAGATACATCTAATTACAGTAATAAAAGCCTCCACCTGTTTCCTCTGCTTATCTGTGTGGAAAAAGAAAGATAGACATGGACTGAACTTAAGTGAATTACAATTAACCTAATAGTCACAGTGATTTAAGCAATGGCAGGTGGTCTGGCTGCCTCTTCCTACACTTTCCAGCTGGAAGTGGGCAAATAGCCTGCCAGGTTTGTGATCTGCTTCTAACAAGTATTTTTAAAGCTGTTTACTCACTCAGGGAGAGGAAAATTAAGGTCACTGCTAAGTAGAAATGGGAAAGGAGTTTCAAAAGCACTCAGTGCTGAAGTGAATTCTGATCCCATTCAGTGTACTGGAGATGTTATCATTAATTTCAACAAGGCCAAAGTAAAATATCTTGGAAAACCTGAGGCAAGGATCTTTCTTATGTGTAGAAGTATTGACTACTTGTTTGCCCTTTTTCCCTACCACACTGCCCCTCATACATTCCTTTTTCAACAAGATTGTTAAAAAATCAAAGATTACAAAGAAAACTTAAACATATCTTGAGGGCATCAAGAGCGAGAAAAGCATTTTCCTATCAGCACTGTTTTTATAAGTTTCAACTTAAGAGCAAAATAATATTGCAGATTCCTGGCTGAAAGGTCAGCAGGGACAGCCCATGGAGGTCTGATGTTCAAATTAAGAACCTTTTTATTTTGGCTGAAGCATGATATGCTTTATCATCAGCTTTTTCCAGTATGAACGTCAAGCAGCAGAAGACTGCATTTACTAATTGCTTTTCAACAGATAATGCCTCTGGGGAGGCTACCATTGACACTCCTTGGATTTTGGTAGAACATTCACCTATATTTGGATAAAGTGACCCGTGCTGGGTGTTCCTGTTTCTGTAGCTGTGGGTGACTGATGCTGGGAGAGGTACACCCTGAGGGACTGCACTGCCTGCACAGTGCTTCCTAAAAGGTCCATCCTCCTGAGACCATGGGGATAATTAGCCATAAACCATTTTTACTTTTTACCAGCATCTTTGTGTATATGCAGAAAAAGTAGAGCAGCACCATGCACTCCAAATGATGCCACACTGTTTGTACTTCTCATGTGGAAAAACACTGGTGCAATACAAGTATTCAAGTCTGAATCTAAATCAAGGCAAAGATGTTTGTTTAAAATACCCACTTTCAAGTTCCCCTTTCTCTTTCAGGAATCTATGAAGAACTGAGGAGAATTTGTATCCTATCTCTGCTGCATATGGACAACACTGGCAGTAATTCACACCTTCCTCTGAAGGCTAAAGGTTTTTGTACTAAGGCTGCAGTCTCACTGAAGTAGGGCGTGGAAAAAAGCCCCTGCATGCCAGAAGGTAGAACAGAAATATTTGACTCTCTGAGATCAAACTAAGGAACAGCATTAGTTGTGATAAAAGACTGGCTCAGATCAGAGTAGTCCCTGTCCCAGAAAAGTAACTATACATTGGGTTCAGCAGTTTTATGAAAAAGAAGGGCATCCAATTTAGTTAACCACTATATTTTAGCAAATGTCTGTAATTTTAAATTCATTTTACTTTTGGAATAAGTCGTTGTCTTGGGGTGAATTTATGATGTGTATCCCATATTTCTGCTCTAAGCCCAGAAATTAATTTTTGTGCCTTTCTATACCTTTAAACTGAGCCTGAGAGGTGGAAGGAAAAACTGAGCAAAACTTTCTCAAAGCAGTTTGCAGCTTGTTCAAGGTCACCCAGAGATAGGGACTCTTTTTTCAGCTGTGGCAGGGAAGTGAGGAAGCACCCAGCTTGCTGCTTTCCAGTCAGCTTTTGGCCAGTTGTTCAGTTTCTTTTTCTCTGGAGAGAGAGTGAGAGTTGAACGTTTTTTTCTTTTCCTGGAATTTCGGATTTTCTCCCTTTTCTACTGGACTGCTTTCAACCTCAGAGCACATCGGGAGGACTTTCCACCGAGCACAGAGGGCCTGGCCCTGGGCCAAGCCCCAGCTCTGAGGAGACCAAAGGGAGGACTCGAACACTTTCCCAGGTTTTTCCTCCACAGCAAAAGATTTTATTATTTAGCATTATTTTCCTTTTCCTGTGTGTTGGTTAAATAAATAGTTTTATCTCCTTCACTTTCCTTCGAGGAAAATTTATTTTTCCCGAACCTGTTGGGGGAGGGGTGGTTGTGCCTTCTCTCAGAGGATATATTTCTAAATTGGGCCAAACCGGAACAGTAGTTTTTCATATTTTGCCCCAGTTAAAGAAATAAGCTGAAATCTGAATATTTTTCTTGATATTATTTCCCCTGCTTTCACTATTTTACTCTGTATGATTATTTTTTTCTTGAGACTTTCAGAAGCTTTTAAGTTAAAGAGGATTTAAAGAACCAAACTATTGTTTACTCAAAAACAAGAAAAAAAAGAAAATCCTAAAAGGAAGATCAAGTTTGATATCTCCTTCATTTTTAAAGGAAGATGGAGAAGCACTTTGCCTGAAGAGCACTCTCCCCTAAGTTGCCTGTGCAGGTTAGAAGTTACAGCTGAGGTATATCCTAAATACAGAGGCAGGATGCAGCAGTCCCCATCATTTAAAATAAAAAAGGTAAAAAGCAAAATTATTTCTGTAATTCAAAAATGTACTTAATGAAACTTATTTGTATCGGAATTCTATGAAATTATAAGAAAAGACCAAAATACTTGACTTGTCTCACATTTTCTGCAAACTGCTATTTGCCTCACATTTTGGAAAAGTTAAATTCAAAATAGGAAAAAAAAAAAAAAGTCATAATACTCAAACATATTTTTCTTCATTCCTAAAAATCTCCATTTTTTAAGACCTGTTTCAGTATCTTGGCATCAAGGTTACAGCTGGTAAAATCACAGCTGGTATTTAAGGTATTTAACAGTGACAGTAATGAAGATAACCTGCATGAAATTCTGAATTTAACTCATCTGAACTCTGTCTCTCTAATTTACACTTAAACCTGAGTGTAAGCAAACTCTGAGATTACACTTAGCAGAAGCCACAATTTATGTTCCATACACTTGAAGGAAGAAAACTTTTTCATCCCTTCTCCAAAGTCATGGCTCCACTTGTTGCCTGCAACCCCCTTCTTCTCCATGCTGTCTTTAGCTTTCCTTCTTTTGCAGGTATCACATTTCTCTCTCCTACTTTTGTCCTTACAAACCAGACCCAGTAAACTGAAAGAAAGAATATTTCAGAAAAAGACTCAAAAACACCTGGAATGGGATGCTTTCCACAGTCCCCTTTTCCCTGTGATTTCTTTCTCCTCTTTAAACCATAGTCTTCAGACTTTATTAAGTTGTAATCTTTCAACCTACATTAACAGGAATTTTCACTTCCTAACAATGCCAACTAAGTAATGAAATTTAGGGAGATAGTGTTTAGTGCTGTGATAACATACAGGAGCAAGGAAAGCTGTACATAAGCATGCTAGAAGGCTTTTTATTAGAATTTTTGGAAGAAAGAAATCTATATCTTTTCTGTACATAGCCCAGAATGTCAGCTAATATTTTCAGGGTGCTTTTGCACTCTGAAGTATAAAACAGCACTAAGGAAGGCAATCTTATCCACTGCAGCATCCAAGGAGTAGAAAACATATGGATAATGTGTCTGTATCAATATGTTACTGATTTAGAAGAAGTTACTAACTCCAGGAAGTGTTTATATTCATGCCTTCCTTAAAAACACTGGCTTTGGAGATATTTGCAATTTAATCTGCATTTTATAAATATAGCTAAAACAGGTCATAGTGAGGCTTTCAGGACAAATGCACACAATTAGAAAAAGGTAGGCAGAAGTAACCTGAAAGTCTTAACAGATAAACAAAACCTGGTCACTGTTTAGGGGTCAGGTTCTGTATTCATGTGGGTAAGCAAAGAAATACTTGCAGTTTGACACATGACAGTAATTTAGGTAATAAAGCAAGCAGTAAGGAACACCACAGGAGAAAGTCATTTTAAACTTGAGAATGGGACAGAGAAGACAGTCCTGCTGAAAATTGAAAAATGCATTCATAAGTAGCTTTTCTTGTGATTATTTTCTAAGTCACTAAAACATATAATGAAATTGTGCAAAATGTTTGTTTCTAAGATCATTGACCAAACAGAAGTTTCTGGAATCCCAGTAAGGCACCAGCAGCAAGTGATGTGGTCATTATTTTCATCGGTGTGAAGAAATATTAGAAACTTGGAACTAATTAACCTAATAAAAAAAGTCCTCGCTCATTTGCATGGAAAACAAGAGGTCTATTAATGTTTATGTGAAATAGTTTACTAAATTTAATTATTTAAAAAAAATCCACTTGCTGTGGTCACTAAAATCAAAAGAACCTTTTTCTATCAATTCCATTAGGTTTAGTAATTTTACATATCATTTACATCTGTAAGAAACAAATATTGTGACTTCAATACTAAAAATAAGCTGTACACAAGAGTATTCAAAGCCAGTCAGAACTTTATATTCTCCCCTGGATATTATCTTTTGGTTGACTATTATATGGTGACTTGCTTGACATTATTACGTGGTTGACTATATATTGACTGGTCAGAGAGTACAAATCTGACTGTGAAGAAGCCTTATTAAAATTTGCTATTAAATTTACATTCAAGTTTTATTTATATTATATTCTGCTGCCTAGTGCTCCACACAAGTGTTACCTCAGAAAACTAAGCATTTGAGTTGCCATATTTGTTCTGCCTCTGTGACATCATTGATAAGGTTTGATAATTATCCAGCACCACACCCTTTGGGTTATTATTTTTCAAAAGGTGAGGTTCAGTTAATTCAAACATATTTTCTCTTTAAGGTCTTGTTCTCAGCTGGGATAAACAAAGAGAAATGATGGCATATAATATTGGTTTATTAATGCTGGCATCTCTCTGCATGCTCCTACACCTTGCTTCCTGTAACTTTCAGTCTTCAGAGTGAGAGGAAAGGAAAGGGCAGAATTCAATCTACTCTGCATAGCAGCAAAATCAGACAAATTGCCATTTTTAATCTCCCATTGTTCCAACACAGTCAGTGTGATACTGACTTCAGGTCTCTTGACATGAGAAGAACATGCTTCTTCAGCTCACAGGCTTCTCATTCCCTGGCACAGATCTGAAAAGAACCTAGCTGTAATTTCCTCTATGCATTTGCACATTTTCCTTGGCAGAGATTTCTGCAGCAAAGCACCAAGTCAAATTTGGATCTTCCCTCAAATTCCATCATCCTGTTCTTGTCACAGCAGATAAATAACCCTTTGGCCTACTCAGTGCTAGTTGCTCTGCTGACAATAAAATGCTTTTGTAGCCTATTTTTCTGAGTCTTTTTCTGCACCTGTGGTGCTGTGAGCCAGTAGGATTTAAAAGGTTTTGAATACCAGAATCTACTTTTTTTTGTGTGAAAGGCTAAATAACAGTGTCCCCCAGCTGGAGCCAAGTGTCATGTAAATATTCCTTGCATGAAGTACAAAGTAGAGTTCAGATTTATGTTCACAATTACAGCAACATCTTAGCTGGTCTGAGTATAAAGTGAAATTGATTAGAATTCACTCAAAAATAATTATATTGAGTAAAACTGTGATACTAACAGAGGCAGAGAGGATAAACAAAGGGCAGGACATTGGCATTTCACCATTTGCTGTATCGAGGTGTGATCATTTTGGATTGTCTTAACTTCTCTATATCAACAGATTAACCCCAGCAATTCTCTTTAGCAACATCCCTATGCCCTTCAGTTTAAAAATTGATTTTCTATCTAAACTACAGCATGATTTATGGTAAGATATTTTTTCTGGAACACAGCATCAAGCATAGGGTTTGTGTGTACTATCCCATATTGATCAGTCATGACTGGGGTAAATACTTCAGTGCATGAGAGTATTTCGCCGGGAAGAAAATGCTCAGCTCCAGCAGGTTGGGTAGGAAAATGAGCACTCTCCTGTTCCTGGGAGGAACAGGGCCCCTCATGACAGTAAAGACACTGAGGTGCTGGAGCATGTCCAGAGAAGGGAATGGAGCTGGGGAAGGGTCTGATGGGGAGCAGCTGAGGGAGCTGGGGGTGTTTAGCCGGGAGAAAAGGAGCCTCAGGGGGGACTTCTGCTCTAAAACTCCCTGAAAGGAGGCTGCAGACAGGTGTAGGGCCATCCTTTTCTCTCCAGTAACAAGCAGTAGGACAGGAGGAAATGGCCTAAAGCTACCCCAGAGGAGGTTTAGACTGGATATTAGAAAAAACTGCTCTGCTGAAAGGGTTCTCAAGCACCGGCACAGGCATGCACATGGAACATGGCAGGGTCACCATGCCTGGAGGTATTTAAAAGCTGTGTAGATGTGGGACTTGGAGACATGGTTTAGTGGTGGACTTGGCAGTGCTGACTTAACGGTTGGACTCAATGTCCTTAAAGGTCTTTCCCAACCTAAATGATTTCATGATTCTATTCTATGTTTCCTCTTTCCCAAGACAACTAGCAGCTTAGACTCTGCCTCACAAGTTCCCTGGCCTGGCAATGCTTCCTGTCAGCTGATGGGAGAGAAGCATTTACAGAACCAAACTGGAGCAGTTTTAGGTGCAGAGATCAAGCATATCAACCTTAAACTTAGTAATGCTTTCTTCCATGAATTTCAGACATTTCTGCTTTTTCTTCCTGCATTCTTGATAATTTAAGATCATGATCACTTCCCAAACATTCCAATAAACACTGATAATTTTAGAACATTTTTGAAGTTCACAGTTCTGTTCCTTGCTAACACTTATTTTATATTCTCAGATCTCATGCCAGCTCTTCTATAAGGACATAAAACCAGCAAATTCACTTTTTTCTCATCACCAGTTAACACCTTTTCATTCTCTGGAAGCTTATTTTAAATATTTATTTCATTAAATCTTAGAGCCTTTCTCAGGGTTATTAAGAAGTCTGAAAGCTGATGTCTCTATGCAATGCTGAATGTGCTATTGCTTTCCCCTATTTTATTCTATCTTTCTAAATGTTAATTCTAAACCAGTGACATTTCCCCTTGAACTGGGAATAAGTCTGAGACATCTTTCTTCATTTCTGTTAACACTGATTCATTTAATCACTGAATATTCCAACCTTTGACTGTTGCTTGATAGAAAAAATTATCTAATTCATGATGGACAGAAGTCCCTACATTTTTTTGCCATGCCAGAAAAATAAAATTAGGAGAGGAGACTACCATAAAAAGTTAACAAATTACACTGCTAACTCTGAACTTCCATTTTTAAATATCAAAAACTACAGCAAATAACAGAAACTTTTCTCCTTGTTTTTATGTACTTGTGTAGATAGTAACTGTAAGGATCTGAGAGTTGAAGATCAGAGGATCCCTAATCACAACTACATTAAATTTCTGACTGTGGTCATAATGTATTTTGAGTAAACGTGTGCAGGAGCATCCATCTGCAAAGGTACAAGGAAAGCAAATGTCTTTGGAAATCCATCACCCGTCATTTTTTGATGGAAAGTGTCAGCCACAGAAAATATCAAAATCTAGCAAACACATCAAAGAACACAGGGTAAAAAAATCACTGCAGCCTTACTCTTTGATGCTGAAAATGCCTTTGATACACCTATGATAGAGTACAGGGCAGAACTTTGCAAAAGGCTTTCTAACTGGGAATAAAGTCCTTTAATAATTTCTCAACTTTATATGTGTAATAAATAAAGACTGCAGCCCAGAAATACTTGCATTGTCTGTTGGGAATACCTTTATTTGAGAAACAAACCTACCAAACTGTTTGTGCATTAGATTGGCTTTAAGAGAGAGCTCTTGGGTAACTATGGCACAAAATCTACTGACTATTAGAGATATTGGATTGTTTCCCCATAAATATCCACTGTTTAGCAAGAGCTCCTGTCCTTGGAGATATGCAAACTCCCACAGAATAACAAAGGTACCATCCAATATTCTCCTAATGATATGTAGAAAGTAATTTGTGTGGAGATTATTTCTACTGTAAAGCTGACTGCTGAAGGTGTGCACTGCACTCCTGAGAGTGCATAACTTTCCTTATCATTTACCCAAACCTGTGGACCTCAGTGATGAAACTTTAATTAAATAACGTCCTAAATGGATTCTTCTGTTTGACCTTGCACAGTTTCATGGACTCGGTTTGCACGAGGGAGTCCACCACTGGTCCACCCAATTTGAATCTCAAATAGGTCCATTCTGCTATAATGCCTTCTTAAGGAGTGCTGGTATTGGCACAATAGCATCTGTTCTCTTTGCACTCTATTGAAGATGTACTGGCACAGATATGCAACTTCCTTTGGAAAAGACAGAAATTGGATTTAATCCTCACAAAGACCTCGCTGTGGTTCGTTCCTGTTTTTCCCCAGACCAAGCTGGTCTTCAAGATGAAACTAATCTTAGGTTATCCTCATGATGAGAAAATAGACTGTAAAATCTGGTACTGTGAAAATCACTGAGCAGTGAGTAAAGGACCCCCTGTAAAATGATTTTAGAAGTACATTTGAAATACAGACTCAAACAGAACTCTGTGATCAGGAGTACTAATACACAGACCCTTAGAGGAACAAGGTGTGCAATGGTACATACAGATCCAGCAGGGAGCTTACTGCAAATATTCGGGGAAAAAACTCAGACACAGTAAATAAGAAAACCATGATCTGTGTTAGTCAAGGTAATTTTAATTACTAACTGAAAATACATTTCAAATAATTTATGATGCTGTCTTACTTTTTGCACTAATTAAGCTTTCATAATAAAAATAGATCTATGGACTACTTCTCCAAGCATTTTAATCCAGATTTAAAAAGATCTTTGTGTGCTCACTACCCTGTCAAAAAAGAATCTATTAAGTAATTAGTATTTCAAAATCTACTTGGTTTACCCTCTCAAGTATGATTAATTGTTTAGGGTTTTTTACAGCAAAAGAAAACTGAAAGCACTTTTTCTGTTCTGCAAAGCATTTGTACACTATTTTTTTGGGTTAAAATTTGTCCCCATGAAGAAAAAAATGTGAAGAGTAACCATATTAGGCCAAAATAGGATGACTATTGTCCTTGCAAACATCACAATATATATTAAAAGTATTCAAAAAATAATTTGTCAAGGCTTGAAATCACATTTTTAAATAGAACTGATAAAAAAATCTCATTCTTTGGCAGCAGTATTTGAACGGAGCTCATTAAAACATCTCTTGACAGGTTATATTAAGTGCTACAATTATGCCTAATTTTGGTTTAGTACAATATGTTAATTTTAAACCGTTTAAGAGATTGTATCTCCTCTGGCCATTTTCTCTCTGCTTTGAAAGTGCACTTCACTCCAGCAGTAATCATAATTTTATATTGGAACTAACTGCATTTCTTTAGCTCTCATATTGCAAAGAACAATTTAATAGACACATTGGCCTTACTCTGCTGAAGCTCATCAGTTTTTTTTAAGTAGAGTATTTAATATTACCACGAGGACAGATAGGAGACACCTGGAATGTGTCAAAACACACTGTGAAAGATACTCTCTGTCCTTGGAAAGCAGCAACAAAATTCATACAACATACATTGCAGGAAGAACTAAGAGCCAGATTAAAATACAGAGTATTCTACATCTCCTTTTCTAGGAAAAAGATTCTTTTCGACTGGAGAGAATTTGTAGACATGGAAGCAATCCTTGTGCTCTTTTTTGGGGATTTTGTCCCCCTATGTGTGAAGATCTGCAACAGGCTACCTAACAGCCTATTGGAAGAGAGATCAGGACAAATACTACCCTCTGAACTGAAGTGGGAAAAAAACCCCATCTGATGATAAAGATGGAGTCATGTGCACTTTGGGTTAATGCAGAAGGCAGTGCTTCAATCTGCATTTTCATTTAAAGACAAAAGAGTAATGATTTTAATTTTCTCTTTTGAAAGGTACTATAAAACATAAATAATATAAAACAATGTCTGCCTGGGTTGAAAATTGAGAGATGAGAGTTCCAGCTGCAAAATAACCTGTAATACCCAATTCTGAGTTCTTAAGAGGAAGTCATTTAGATTTCATGTAATTGTGTGTGAAACCACGAGGGTGAACCTTCCTTTCCGTACAAATTACACATCACACTCTGCAGACAGACAAGAGGTATGAGATACATGATGCTCCAGAGGGCAGATGTTGACAGGGAAAAGATGAAAATAGGCCACTGTAAGTCCACTGGACTCCTAGTCCATTGGGAGTATTTTTTTTTTTTTTTTAATATAGAAAGTGTAAGATAACTGTGGGTGAATCTCAGAACAAGAATCCTAGGCAAGAGATTGAAACCAAGCATGAGAGCAGCCCTGAAAGGGGTTGCAGGGGAAGCTCAAGATCAGATAGAATGATCACCTTATGTCAGTTAGAAGACAGAGGGCTCAGTACTCATCATCTGAGAGTTTAGTTTCAGACCAAAAAGCATCTCACCCACACCATCCCACGTTTTGGTCCTGCTATTTTCTGGCTCAAGAAGGAGCAGAGAAAAGTCGGTTCTAATTACTTTCTTCCCAAGATTATGGAAGAAAATCCTAAAAATTCAACATCCTAAGAAATTTCTGTTGATTGAAAAAGTGCAAACCGTGGACAGAGATGACTCTTTCTTGCTGAGCTGGGTGTCTGAGTCACCTCACTGCTGGAATCATGGAGGCTTTGTCTCCCCTGAGAGGTGGGAGGTCAAATCTTTTAATGAAGAGATTTAAAAGTCTTTAAATATCAGATATACTGAAAGCTGTCAGCAAATAAAAGATGATAACAATACCAATAATAATAATACTCCATGAGGTCTGAATAGACACTCTGTACATCAATAAATAATCACATTACACATTTCATCTGAACATTTCCGAATTAATAAAAGGCACTAACTTGACTGTCAAGCACTAAAATAAGGACATTTGTTTGGTGGCAGACTTCTTCACTGTAAGTAAATATCCTTGTGTCAGATTCACACATAAGTATTGATAATTAGGTTCCCACTAATAGAGAGTTGCAACAGATGGGCCAAGATTTTCCCATGAAATTTTAATAAATCACATTATTAAATAAAATTATTCCTTCTGCTGCCCTGGATTTTTTTCCAAAATTTTAATATAAAATATTGTATTATATATTTGATCTCTTAAACAAAACACAGCAGCCAAAATGTGAAACTATGGGAGCAGTAGAAATGGCAAATTACTCTCAGAAAGCATCCAAAAGTGCCATTTCCACTTGACCTCCATCTTGCTGACTGAGAAGAGCAGTCAGTTCTCACTGAGCACCAACAGTGGAACTCAATGCTGAAGTGCAGTAACTTCTAATGGCTGCTCAGTGTCTTTAATTATTTTTCCTTTGTGTTTTCATTGCATGTTAGTAATAAGCAAAGAAGCCAGTGTTGTATAGAGTTTTAAAAACTATTTTGTTGAAAAGCTAATTAAGTGTCTTTCTTTTCTCAAAGCTACAGTATCGTTTTCCAGCTAAATGCACCAGATTTCTAATGTCCTGATATTCATACATTTATTACTCAGAAGCCTCAGCTGAGTTGTCAGTTTAGCACAAGTTGTAAGCCCAGTGATGGTAGGCAAGATAATCCTGAATAAAGAATTAATTTTAAGAAGCACCTGCTGTAGGGAGCAGCAGTAGAAGCAATTCAGTGGGAGCAACACATCCCCAGTGAGGTGAGCACTGGGCCACAGAGATCCCTCCCACCTCTACTCATTGACATGCCTGAGTTTAAACATCCACAGTTTAAACTGAAACAGTATTTTTGCATTGCATTTTTGCCCTAAAATAAAAGATTTCTAGCTTTCATAACACATTTTCATAACAGATTTTTCAGTAGAACTGAGGAGCGCTTCTCAGTCTAAATTGCTATTAAATTGCCACTTCAAACTGGGACACTTTTTATTTCCTCCTTCATACATCAAAAACTTCCTAAATTTTGCACTCCATGCAAATGTGTAACCTTCCTCACAAGTAGCTTCAAGAGATCAAAATCAACATCTAAATATTACAGTAGCTTAGAATTAGAATTTTTATTCTTACGACACTGGGTTCCCCCAAGGGCCCTCACAGTTTCAGATCTGTATTTTCTTACAGCACATTGCATTGAGGAGGTCTCTTTACACAGACATTCCTCCAGGAGTCTGGATATGCTGACAGGGCCCTTTCATGCCTGGTAGCAGAATAAAACCCTCCTCTCTGGTACAGAGGACGCACAGGCAGAAGTTCAGATAGCAGCTCATGTTAGTCTGAGGTCCTCAGGAATATGTGAACATCTAAATACCCTTGACAAAAATCAGCCTGTGAAATCAGTCTGGTGTACTGATATCAGTACGATTGTAGGGATTTACAGATGTTGAAAACCTGGGCCAGGAAAAGAAAAGAGCAGCCAGATAAATTCCTTAGGTCCCAACCATCAATACATTGGATACTGATACAACCAAAAAGTATTTTCAATTTATCACCAGAGAATGCTACCTCTGAAGAATTAAATAATTTTAAAATACTGGATTTGTTTACATCTGACCTGAAGGAAGATTTCTAAGCTCTATGTGGTGTGTGAGATGCAGTCATATTTGAAATATGATTCGCTTCAGACCATATTGTCTCAATTATCTGATGATACAAAGGTGGTTGTTGATGAGGTATCTGGCAAGTACTCCACATCAGAGCTACTGTCACGCTTAACTAGCAGATGTTTAAAATGAAAGGATGACAGTTTTTATGTGATAATGTAATCCTTTTAGTTGCCAACTGCAGCTTAATTTAATTTTAATCAAGAGTAATAACCACACATAATTGCTCTTATGGTAAGGCTGCACTTTTACCTAGAGCCTGAAGCAAAAAGATTGTGCCTGTAGATTCTAACCTAAAGTCTTTCTGATCTGAAATATTCTTCTAAATATATTAATTTTGAAGTCCTTCCAAGCAATATAGACACATATATAAATATGAATGAAACAATATAGATATGAATGTAAAGGCAAAATCACAAATCGGTGGAAACTGTACAAACAGGAAGTGGGTATGTGGTCCAAGAGATGATGAGGAAATATAAATCCCATTTCAGCTGTATTGCTAAGGACAGCAGAGAGCAGTCAGTGTTCAGGGTGCAGCCACACAATCCCCAGGACTTTTGAAGCTTTTCCAAAAGAAGTTCAGGTGTTACCCCTTTAGTGCTGTGCAGTTTCAGCCGTGGTGTGTCAGCCTTTGACCCAGAGTGTCTCTCACCGAGCAAGGGCTCACACACTCTGATTGCTTTGTCCCAGAGGTCTGTGCCCAGCACTCTCCACTCCACCTGTGGCTCCAGCAAGTTCACAACAAGCACACAGCCCATTCAGAGCAGGCTGTAAGCAAGAAATATCTAATATTTTACATAGGTACAGTTCCTGCATGTGTTTGCTTACCTCTCTCCTTTTTACCCTTGCAAAGCAAGATCTTTAGCAGAGAAAGGAGCCACTAAGGAATGAATTTTACAAAAAATATCTCTTTTCTAACCAAGAATCATGAGAGTAAGTAGCTTAGAGGAAGCCAAGTGTGGGTAAACAAGATTGATCCACATTCATGGGACCCAGCAGGGTAGTCTCAGGGCCACATCCAGGAACTAAGCCAGAAAAAGGGATGGGGAAAACAGATTAAAGGCAGAAGGTTCCTTGCAAGATTTCTTGCTGTGCTTCTCTCCTGCTCACAGGCAGTTATGTGGCCGTGCTTGTTCTGAAAGCTGGCCTGGCTCCAGTGATCACTGCTGCTGACAGCAGACCTGATGTTTCATGTAATGCAAAAACAAGCCTAGGATTTAAAATTTCTTGTTTTCAAGAGCAGGCACACTGCAAATCAAATCAGACAACTCCTGCAAGCAAATACATCTCAGCTTATTTCAAGATCAGCTGACAGAGGCCAAGGCAGCACAGACTACACATGGGTAATTTTTCCCTTGAGGAACCTGCTGTGGTTCATCAGAGAATACCAGAACATCATCTACTCATCAGAGAAATCTAACGGTGGGAAACCTGGTGGCAACTGGAAGAAGTCAAATCTTCCTCCATCGGATGCCAGCTGAGATTGATGCCAGCCAGTTTGCCCTCATGAGGTGACAAACTGGCTCTTCCTGATTGTGCAGTTGCTGTAGTTGAGGTTGTGGCACCTTCCTGACCCCGCTACTGTAGGCTTATTAAAATCTTGAAGTTAATTTCAAGCTGGCAGATTGGCTGTCTCACAGAAAATAACTGTCATCAGTTTTAAAATTTCTAGCTACAACAGTAAGTGAGCATCTTAGGTCATTTCCACACCTTCAGATATCTGTGTTCTTGTGGCAGTTTTATTCAGATATTTTTCAGCTGCCTTGTGCATTCAGTTTACATACTGTATTTCACATGCTACATAAAGAAGTACATATCCTTCTCTCATTAGAAATAGCTGGTCTGAACCTTAAGAGACTGTGCTGACAGGGACTGAGAGGTTGGAAGACAGCCAGGCAAGGTGGCTGTCCAGGAAAAATGAAACCAAGAAAACAAAAAAGCCTATTACCATCTAAGTTATTTTCTTTTCAAAACTAGGTTTTCCTCTTCTTCATTTTTCTCCTTTATACTTTGAAAGAGTGGTTATGAAAAAGTCTGATGGATAGGAAATAAAAAATGTCATAAGGACCCAGGAAAGCTGACTGCAGAGACACAGAGGAGACTAGACCTAGAGTTTTCCCTTGGTCTCATTCCGAGCTTCACACGTTTTCAGTGGAATATGGCTGTGCTGGCAGGTCAAATAATCCAAAGCACTGAGGCTAAAATGTCTTTAAACATCACTGGCAGCCCATTCTCTCTGAAGAAGGCCTCTTTGAGTAATTCAGAACTGTATGAAAGCATACAAGTTTCGATGGAGCTTGTATCCAGAAGTGATTTCTTGGCTCCATCATACAACTTCTGGCCAAAGTTAAGAAGACATTTCTTTTACAAAGCTGTATGCCAGAGCGAGTACCTGGGATGCAGAGCACCAACAGTCACACTTTTGGCCTGAAGGAAGCAGATATGAGCTCCAAATGTAAAGCAAATTGTGGAAAATCTGTCCACATCAAAGATGCCTCAAAAAGAAATGTATTTTTGTAGGTGATGCAGGATAGTCTGTTATTTAATGAGTGGAGGCAGAGGCTAAGAGTGAGCTTTTACCTTCTGGTATAAAGCCACAACTGATACTGACACTGTACTGACCCAAGTATTCAGGCAGAACAACCTTCAACATTGCCTGCAGTGTGGTGGGGTATATGATGAGAAATATTTATTTGCTGTGAGACAGTTCAGTGTATAGCAGCAACATCTGATGTTCTGATAAAGCAGGAACACAGTTTGAAGACACAAGTTTTGGGCTGTGTGAAGTTGGTGAAATTCCAATATACCACTGGTTAGTTGCAAGCATCTGAGGGTGCAAACTGAAGGAGCCATGGCAGCAACTCAAGGGTTCACTGCAGGAGCCACCTGCCGAAACTCAGCTGCTGTGAGCACAGGAGGGAGACTGCCAGGACTCTAAGGCAAGGCTCAAGATTTTTCAGGTCAGTGAAAAAAGATACCAAAGAGATAAAATTATTGATAATAGGTGACTTCAATGGAAGACACACTCCTTTCTTCAGTGAAAAAGATCCATGTAAAAACATCAGTAAGGAGAAATATTTCTGGCACTGTTGAGCCCATAAGAGTAACTGTGAATAATAGGTCCCTTTCCTCTAGAAAAAATGGAATAAGGTACAGAAGCTATTCCTCATTACACTATAAATTTCAGATGTTAATGGCCCAGTTTTCATTACACTCTTGATGGCTAACACTTATTTGCTCTTTTCTGATTCAAATGACGTCAGAGAAAATGAGTTCAAAAAAAATTATTTCTCTCTTTCTAAATACAAAGCATATTTTCAATATCAGTGTGTATTTAGCCATTAATTACAGACCTCCTTAAAAAGTCTTGAATATTTGTCATTCATCCCTGCAGATAGAAAGCAGAATCACAGTTGTCACCAATCAGTGCACCAGTAGCACACAGAAAGTTACATTCAACATTTGATCTTTTGACAAACACAATAGGTGTTAGTACTTTTGCAAGAAGACAACTTCAAAAAGCTGTTCAAGTGCTCAGTTTAGAGTTCATGTTCATTCCTTGTACAAGAATGTGCAGTGTTACTGCAATAGATCACCGGGGCTGCTTTTCTCTGATGTATTGTTGCAATATATCATAGGAACGGTGTCTGGCAGGAACATGAATTTCAGACACAGGCCTACTTTATATGTTTTATTTGAGGACACTTAAGGAAAATCAATGTGGAGTTCAAGAGCTGAGGAGCTTAAGGAATTCAGCAGACCCTTAAAATGCTAGAGGAGTTGCAAAGTTTAAGAAACTATGAACTATGAAGGATGAGAGGGAATACCCCCTACCCCCTTTATTTGGTGAGTGGAATACCTAAAATTTGGCTGGATAAATTCTTCTAACTTCTAGCCCGTCTCTGGGATCACTCTGAGGGCTGAAATATTTCCCTATTGGTCAGAGTTTTGCTGTTTCCTTCCCCAAAGCAATTATAAATAAAGCAGTAAATTTTTAGAGGCAAAAAAAATTAGGTGGTTTCTTCATACTTCAGAAGGACACACTCATACACAGCGTATGGAAGGCTTTAAACCTGCCTAATTTACAAAGAAATTATGAGAAGTAAAGAATGTTTTACCTTACAGCAACTGATAATAACTCTTGGTTCCCTCTGGGTCGCACTACAGGAGTCTCTGGTGTGGAAGGATTTGAAGTGGACTGATCATAAACTTGGCATCAGCTCCACGCCCAACCCCAGACCTAAATGTGTAATGATGATGACCCAAAGTATAAATAAATGCAGGAATGTGGGGCAAGTAGGGCCATCAGAGTGACAGTACATTTTACCTCACACAGTTAGTCACCAGACTACATTTTTTTGGAAAACAATGTCATATGAGCCTTTTCATTAACAAATAGTCCGACAGGCTCATGCTCCTGAAACGTGTTTTCTGTCAGTCATGACGGGTTTCACAGAGAAGGGTGACCAGAATTTTGGGATGTGAATATTCCTGGTATCCAGCCAGTCTGACTTGGTGTTTGCCACTTTATCTGTGCAGGGAACAGAGCTGAGCATATTTTAGCAGTCGCAGCATTCAGGAGCTAAAGTAAACCCTTCTATTTTGTGATTCTGTCTGCATGGATTTTCAAGGGATTCATAAAGTTTAAGACCAAGAGAACCATTAGATCATCACAGTCAATCTCCAGTATACCACAGGCTATTACATCCAGTTACTCCTCTATTAAGCTCAATAAAGCATAACCATCTTTCTCCTAAAGGACCAGTCTTCATTTGAGGTACCAAGAGATAGACAATCTACTGTTTTCCCTGCTGTTTCTTTATATACCAAAGGCTAATCATCATCATACTTAAAACTATTTGCACAAGTTGTCATTTGAATTCCTCTAGATCAGCTTCCAGGCACAACTCTCGCCTGCTTGGCTCAGCGAGATTAAAGGTTCTTTTTCTATCCACTGTCTTCTCCACATGAAAATACTTGCTCTGCAATCAAATAATCTTCTCTTCCTGAGATCCTAAACAGATTTGAATTCTTTAAGTCTTTCACAGCAGTATATTTTTTAGTTCCTAAATTCTCTTCTGTGGTTCTTTTTTTACCAATGTAGGCGGTTCAGCGGTTTATAAAATATATTGATACTAAATATGTACAAAGTACTGCTTCATCTGTCTGAGCAATGCTGGATAATCAGGTAAAAATAATTTCTTAAATCCATACACTTTACTCCTCCTAATAACTCCAAAGATAACTAATTTCTTTTATTTGTATATATACATTTATTTCTTTGCAGGGAGACATGTCACATAAGGAGCTCACATTGAGTTACCTCCTCATTCTGAGCCCTGAAATTACTTATTCAAATAATATCTAAGCATTTCTGCTTTACTTTAGAGTAAACCAAATAAAAGCAACCTTCTGCAGAGCATTTTAAAATTCAGATTTCCACATTAAAAAAAAAAAAGACAAGGCTCTGACAAAAACTGGAGCAAGAGAGAGCCTGGATCTTCGCCCTTTGCACACATCAGTCTGTACTGTACAGCACATTTCCGTAGAGCAGTGGATGACAGACAAATTTGGTACAGATTTGCTCAAAACTCAGCTCAAACTGATGGACTCTTCTTTATTTCAAAGTTTTCAGGCTTTGTCTCCCAGCACATTGAAGGTGAAGGAGGCAATTCTGTTTGACAGCAAACATCTACCCACCAGGGAGGTTCCTGTGGTGACCTCCAGGACTCCATCTATTGCCATGATGCAGTTCCTGCCTGGTTTCTTACTTTACTTGATGTTTACCAGCTTCAGCAGCAGTTCCCTACTCACTCTGAAGTGTGTGTGTGTATACCTATATATGTGTAAAAAATCTCAGATCTCTGAATCTGTGAACCTGTGACTTGTGTGAAGCTCTCTTGTCTGAAAGGGAAGAAGAGGATCTGACCTTGCAACCTTGTCATGCCCCTGTGCTGCTTCTGCCACGAACCCTCTGAAAAGGCAGGTGATAAGGAGAACCAGGGGAAAATAGCTGCTCTGTTATTGGAACAGCCCAGGCTGTTCAGGTGCAGCAGTTATCTCTGGGTCTTTTCTCAGCCAGCTGCTGGTTCATGCTCTGTGCAGCAGCTCCTGACACATTCCCAGGAAGCTGCATTTCACCTGCTGAGTGGCCCCATTTTCACATAATGTGATGGTGCAAGCAGAGCTGCTGATTATGGCGAGAACTGTGAGTCTGTGCAAGGGTCCTGTCCTTCTCACTGAGGTGTAGATGGAAAAGGATGGCCCACACTTCACATATTGCAGCCTTCAAACAAGTACATTTCTTTTGTGGGGAAACAGTAACAAGATTATCAACCAGTATCATTAAATCAGCATTTAAACCCTGGGTTTAAAAACTGATCTCTCTTTAATTCTCTACATGCTGTCTTCCATTACAGAAAAATCAGAGTATTTTGAAGAAGGTGCCCACATCTCCCCACCGTCTTGGGCTGGGCAGGGCAGTGATGCAGCAGCAGCAGGGCACCAGCAGGGAGTTGTCATTCCACAGAAAGAGATGGCTGGAACTATCCTGCTTCTGCAGCAGGGGCTAAAGAGGTTGAATCTCTGAAAAGCATCAGCAGCAGTTTAGAGTTTTCATTTCTCTGCCTCTGAAATCCTGACAGCATGTCATGATAGAAAAAGTAAATCTGGATCTAAGTCACTTGGTTCCAAGATTTATAGGAAATGAAGGCAAATTATTAGAACTACGATGCTCTGTAATGCTTAAAACCTTCCTGATTCGTATCAGCCTTGTATAAAAAACTAACCCAGATACAACACACTACCTTTGTACGAAATTCCATTTCTACTTTGTTGCTTCCCTGGCCTACCAAAAATGTATTAGTACACTGCATTTACAAAATTCAGCAGCTGGCCCAGGGCTCGATAGACTGTCACCAAAGCAACAGTGCATTGCTGTAAAAAGCCACCATTCCACACATATTCTTGGTTTTACCTTTCTGACTTATATTGAATGCACCAACTCAATTACATGAATTTGTCATATCACAGTGAACACAGAAGGCTTCTGTACTACATTCTCAGGAAAATCAATCAGTGCTATTAGACTCTCAGTAAGCCCAGAGAGTAAAAAAATGACTGGAGCCAGACACACCCTCTGGGGAGACATCATTCCTGATCCCCAAAAAGGTACCCCATCCCCACATACAATCATTGGAAAATGAAGTAAAACATGTTCTAAAATAAAGCCCTGACAGAGATAATGAGAATCTCAAAATTCATACGTCAGGACAGCAAAATCAATGCAGGCACTGGAGCTGGTGGGTGGAACCTGCAGAGTGAGAGTGGGACAATGATGACTGAAAGCTGGGAAGGTGGCAGCTTGCCTGTGTGACCATCTAGTTGTCATCAGGAGCCAGAGAGAGAGGAGGGAAAAAATGAAATATTCACTCAGCAGCATCCAGCCACCATCTCATACAATACTTGTAATGTTTTTAAAACAATTCCAGTACTGAATGGCCAGTTAGCATCTGTGAGAATTGCTTGGGACCAAGACCAAAATGCCTGTGATTTCCTGATGTTCTTCACTTACCATAACATTGAAATATTTTCCTCCTACACCCTGGGAATGGGCTAAGAGGTGGTGGAAGGCGATATAAGTTCTTTTTTTTCCAAAGCTTGTTGAAATAATACAGAATAATAAAATCAATTTGGGTAATTTAAATTATTTATCAGAGAAGAATCTGGTTCTTTCTAATAAAAACCACCAGAAAACTAGAAAAGGTGAAAACGAGAGAAGTACTACTCCCATCACAAACTCAAACCTTGTGAACTATTATTTAAAGAAGAGGATCTTCTTAGGAGAACTTAAAAACAGACACATGAGCCCATATTGAGGAGCTTACATTTACAACACTTCAGGAGAGCTGGAAGCCAAAAGGGGAAAAAAAACCCAAAATAGAGTCCTAGAAGCTGATCCTGAGTCTGATAACTGGGGATCCTGAATCTATTAACTGGAAATGTTAGGGATGGGACAGTTTTCTAACCCAATTTCTTTCCCTTCCTGACTTCACACTGTTCTACAAGCCAGGGCAGCATGCTGGGAGGAAAACTTGCTCTGTGCAGTCTCTGTTTCTGATTTCTCTTTAGCCCCTCTTGCTGCCAAGTGAAGAATGAGAGCACTCAGCCAAACAGATCCCTGGTGTAACCTGTTACACACTCACCAGTGAGAGAGCTATTTCCTGTGTAACTAATATTCTGTGTTTACTTCAAAAAGGCATAAAACACATGGTTAATTTTGTTAATTACCCCCTGTTGTCAGCAGAATTACTTGAGGCAAGCACCAATATTACTGACATTTCTTTTACCTTCTTTCCTTTGCAGAGTGGAAAATATTTCACCAAAACTCTTGCTAGAAAAATGCTTAGTGTGGTTCCTAGATATATTAGGATAAAAATCTTGAATCATATTTTTTTAAAAAAAAGGCTCCTTCTTCAGATGTTATTTTGTAAGTAGGAAATTATTTATATCACAGAATGAATAAAGATATTTAAAAGACAGAAATTATTATACCTGTTCCTTGTCTTCTAGACATCATCACACTCTTCCATAGGAGGGAAAGGAGAAGAAAAACTAAATCAAGAAGGAAAAAGGGGAGAGATGCAGTGATGAAGAATGTACACTTTTCTCTTAACCTGTCAGTATTTTGTCAGGGAATTACAATGAAATACATGTTGTGAATACAGGAACAGTAACCTTGTGTGATATGCAGGGAAACAAGCAAACACTAATTACAAAAATGGTACCCAAACCTTTACCAAACAGATGCTAAGCTACTAGGTAGACAAAACACGTAATATAAATACATTTATAAATAAATTTACAAATAATTTTTTTTCTAAATATTATGTCAACAACAAAAGTATTCAGGCACATCAAATGCCTTAGCTTTTCCATCTCTTACATTACAAGACTGTAGGCTATTTCACCTTGTACAAAATATAACATTCAGACAAACAAACACAAACTTAAAGGTTCCTTTTTCCGCCCTTCCTTCTTCTCTCTGTTTCTCCAGAATGCCTTAACCACTGCATTATTTTAAACAGATCCCCAGGAATATTAATTCAATCCCTCATGACCAGAACAGGTTAAAAATGTATTTGACTAATCCCAGGTCCTGGTAAACCAACCATGCACTTATTTTATGTGAAAACCAAGAGATGGGATCTCCAATAAAATCTTTTGGATATGTTTCTGTAACCCATTACAGCTGTGGATAAAAGAAAGAGGCAGAATGACTGCTAGGTGTAGAATGTAAAATTAGCATAATTTTTGTATATTATCTGATTCTAAATAACAGGTAGAAGGCCTTTCTAGATGTGGTATTCAGTTCTCATCCAGGTGCTTCATTCTGCACAGCTTAGGTGGGTCTCCACATGGGGAATACATTCCCCAGACATTTGGGGGAGTGTGGTGTGGATTCCCTTGGTGACAAAGCACACAAATGCCAGGAGTCAATGTCCTTCAGCAGCCTGAACCCTTGGGCTCACATTATAAAAGGCATTCATGTAACACAGTTCTTCAATTCAAAAATTGTATGTAAATATTCTTACCCAGTTTTGAAGCACGTGGAGTGCCTACAAGTCTTAGTGGAAACTTCAGCTACTAAGAATTAGTCTAGAGTGAAAATCAAACAAGAGCAGACCTGAGTATTCAGCTTTGCAATACAGCTTTAGAAAAATAATTTTTTTAAAAAGGTGTTTTTAAAAAGCAGTTTTAGTATTTTAGCTGTAATGTCTCTCATTTCAAACAGAATGTATTCATTTGATCCAGCCTGTAGAAATTCTCAGAGCTATAAAATTGATGAATGGATGTGTGTTTGTGTGAGTGATGATGCTTACCTGATCGCACACTAAGGACACACAGAACGTCCTGAATGACCTCCACAGTGAAAAGCAAGGTTTTTTCAGCCTTTTAGAGAGTAGAAATTATGGCAAATTTGAATCATAGATGCCCTAATAAACACCCTTTGCCCTAGTAATTATATCATAAACTGGATTCTGTGTTAGTGACACCTACAGGGCTTTATTTTGGGGGAGGGTAAGGGTCCATGTGATGTATTCAAACTGAACAGCAAAACCTGAAACCATGTTTTTGGTGACTGATTTACATTTCTCTGTCATTAAGATCCCAGAAACACTTGGCTGTTTGTTGGTGGCAAGACCTTTGGCTCTGAAATTTCTGTGGGATATCAGTCTGAAGGCTCTCTGTCCATAAATCAATTTTCATTTCCATATTACAGCCTGGAAAATTCTGCTTTCATATTATAACTGTGCATGATGAAGAACTTCAACAGCAAGATGTGTTCCACAGACTTCAACTGAGTCTAGGTCTTCTATGTCTAAGATTTATTTCCTACTCTGCTTTTTACTGCTCTCCATACATGTGAACCTGGCAATACTGGGAAAGCTTTGCTTTCCTCTGTCATTATTAGAGTCTATCCTATTTACCTCTAGCTCTTTACTTTCTCTTGGTCTACAAGTTTACCTAACCACAAATGTCAGGTGAAGATGATGTTATTTGCCCTTCCCCTGTCAGAGCTGCTCTAGCCCAAACACTGGAGGGACCAGGAGGCACTTGAGGGAAGTTATCTGGGAATAAAAGGGGTCTAAGAGGGGGCTCATACTCAGTATATATAAAGAATGTCTGTTCTCATCACTGCCAGGGAGTGTTAGTATGTCAGTGAACTTAAAGCTGATAAGGGAAATATTTTTGTTATCACTGTTCAGACACTGTCCAGCTTCTGCATCTCCTCCTTGGCTACAGCATAAATATTTTGTTTTTCTTCTTTCAATAGGATTCCCAGTTCTTTCTTTACT
The DNA here is from genome assembly GCF_041296385.1 of Aphelocoma coerulescens. NCBI lineage: Eukaryota > Metazoa > Chordata > Aves > Passeriformes > Corvidae > Aphelocoma > Aphelocoma coerulescens. The sequence continues at coordinate 31,841,370 of NC_091021.1, read as the reverse complement.
TTTGCTACTGCTCTGTGTAGATAAGCACAGCTGTCTTTGCAGTTACATGGGTCTATCTGTGAAGATTTAATTTAGTTGGGGTTTTTTACTATTCTTTCTTTACTGATTTGTAAAACTCATCAGGTTCAGTTTTTACTTTATCCTTTGATATTTTTTGAAGTTTCTCAATGTCATACGTGAACTGGAAAAAAGCTAAAGGATTAAACACCTCCCAGACAGAAGATTAACCAGGCTCTGACTTTGCTTGGTGGGAATACAGCAGTAACAGGGTAAAGAGAGTAGATTTTGTATTTTAACAGTTCTAGAAGAAAATAGGGGTTGCTAAAAATGTTTTAATAAAAGGCTGTTATTTTAAGACAGTCACATGATCCTGGGCACATCTCTCACTTTTCCATCCCAAGTCTCCCAGTCACATGCTCTGCTACAACACAACATTTAGAACATAATTTTAAAATCTCCAAGGCTGCTGTTCTGCACACATTGTGTGTAAATGGCATTGTAGATTTATCTGCACTTCAAAGCACACCCATGCCCAGGAAGAAATTATGATTCCTACACCCTGGAAAGGCAGGGATATCATACCAGGGATATCATCCCTTCAGCACACAGGTCTGCTGCTCCTGCAGAAGCAGGAACCATCACTACAGCCTTAAACCCTGCAACTAACCAGGGGAAAGGAGAGTACCAAAGACACTCTGCACATTTTACTGCAAGTACATGTTTTTTTTTCATACAAAGTATGTTTCTATGGACATAGCAGTGAGTCTGTGTGTGTTTGTATATGATATATTCATCAATACAATATTAAACACCCATATCTATGTAAGCCATGGACAGACACACACACACAGAGTCTCTCTATGCTATAGCACACTTTAGGAAGTAACACACTGTAAGCACCAGAAAACTGCCCTTCTATACACACCAATACCAAGCTGTAGGAAAGAGCAGGGAATACACTCCAGGATAACTCAACCAAAAATCCTGCCTGGGAAAAACTGAAAGCATTTTCTCATGGCTGAGAGATGAGTCTATTGGCTGAACACTCTCCTCCCTTTCCATGTTGGAAAAACAGTGTTGAAAAGCACTGTACTGATGATCCAGGCTGGTTTCACCAACATTTCTTCTTCCAATCTTTGATTTTACCACCCAGCAGAAGATAGGGAACATAACATCTTCAGGTTTTATGTGGGCTTCACACTCCTATTTGTATTTTTATGAGAACATTCATTTCTGGAGACCCAGCTTAGGTTTCTTGCTCAGTCAAATATTTTTCTGTCTAACCAGTTTTATTATCATATCATGGCTCTTTGCCTTAGGTATAATCAATCGTTCTTGCCTGCAGTTTCATTTCAGATTTGCCAATAACACATGACAGGCATTTTGCTTTTAGACATTGCCTATTTTTTTAATAGAGATTAGTTTTTAAAATAAGATGCAGTTTTAGTGTCAAGATAATGAAATTTTTGTAAGAGATACTATCTTTCTTTTTGCTGCATCAGCTCTCCTGAACTCATATCTTTAGCAGTCTGCCACTAAGATACTCAAATAAAATCAATAGGTTCTGAAGTCCAGCAGGGAGAATTTTTTCCATTAATGAAATAACTTTATTAACTCTGAGAACCATAAATTGCTGAAACACATTATTTTAAATTGCCTCATCTGCATAAGAATCAACAGCAGTGTTTGCAAAGTGGCTTTATTTGATAAATAAAGACATATTTGATAAATCTCTGCTGTGTATTTTGCAGTATCAAAGGGTTTCCTTTAGTTTGCTTCTGCCACCTTTGTTTAGTAGAGCCAACCTTGGAGGAGCCGACTTAATGAAGTCAAATAACGTGTGACTTCCCCTGCACATCTTAGGTCTAGTTGAGTGTGTTGAGGCTTTGTGATATCTTTCAGGCACCTGCTGGTGTCAGCTGATACTGGGAAATGAGGGGGAAAAAGAGCATGGCTATCTTGTCATTTAACCCTTTTTCACATTTGGCTGGATAACGTAATTTTTCTGTTGCATCAGATTTTTTTAGAAGAGATACAAAACCTACTCTGTTTCTAACTGTTCCTTGGCTCAAGCATAAAACCACAAGAAAGTCCAAGAATTATATAGGAGTTTGTTCTTATCCCTCTGGCACAGACAAGGAATCAAATCCCCCCCACGGGTAGGAAAGCAATTTTACCATGATAAAACCAGGGTACTCTCCCTGGGCTGACTTTTGTCACGATGCTGTTTCTATTTTTAGTGGCTCTCATTCCAGAAGGACCTGGAGCAAGGTTTGTGCCACAGCTGCTATTTGTTGCTGTTGTGCTGCTCACTGGCTCCCACTTAGACTGACTACTATTGATTTCAGCAAACTTTGGTTTTGACAGTTAGAATTAGGCCATTTTCCTGCTATGGGAAAGAGGAAAAAGAAGAATTGGCCCCTTGTTTCTCTCATGGGGTTGCCTGGGCTGCCTTCAGTAGCAGCTGAGTGGCTGCAAGCATCCCATGCAAAATCTAGTAACAGGAGCTGAAAGGCTCCTACTGACTTCTACCTGCCTTGGGCCAGACTCTCAGTGGTTACAGCTCAGCATATTTTATTCCAATGACATCAAGATCCACCTGGATTCAGTTTAGGGAAGAAGCTTTACACCCCCAATTTGTCTTTGCCCATACTTGTACCCCATGGTAGGTAGGAGAGAGATGTTTTGGGATGGTAATGAGCAATCACAGCCTTTGGCTCCAATGCTTGGGCACTGCTGTTGCTTTCAGAGCAAGGGCAGGTGGTTCATCTTTCTTCCCCTGGAAAGACTCTCTGAAGTTTACCTGTTCTCTCAAGCTCATCTAATGGTCAGCCTGGTTCTGATTTGTTATTTTTAGAGTGTGAGGTCTGATTCAAGTTTGCTTTATGAACAAGGAGAATAAAGCTCCTCCTTATCAAAGCACACCGTAATGTTATAGTCAAAAGAAGTCAGATAAAACTTTCATCCAAAATTTCAGGTTTTCATTGAAATAGAATTTTTTTTTTCCAGTTTATGGTGAAGTTTATTCTTCTTATTTTCCATTTTCATTACAATTTTTTTCTTTGCTTCCAGTTTTTGTGGGACTAGAAGATTAGCTTGAATAGTTTATATGCTGATCCAACTTAAAAAAGCATTACAGATGGGGATATAATTGAACTTGTACAAGAGGAAAAAACCCCCAAAATCTAAGTCTAATAAAGTCCTGCTGTATTTCCTTCATTAAATAACAGGGGGGAAAAAAGAAAATATTTTTTGAAAAGGCTGCAGAAGTGTTAATTAAATGTCTGTCTGAACTGAAGCTCTAAAACTTGAGAGGCAAGTTCAGGATAGCACTTGTCAGCAGTACCACATGAATCTCCAGAGAGTTCTGAACTTGACAGATTACACTGAATGATGTGGTTAAAATATGGAAAAAATAACAATATTTCTGTTTTATGAATACTTTAATAATTCTCCTGTTCTGCTTTTTGAAAGAGCAAGTTCTCTGGACAAAGATGATGGCATAACACTCGACTGCTCTGAGAGATGTCTTACTAGTAAATTAGGAAAACAGAGCTATGAAATGACAGAGAGAGAGAAACATAAACTGAAAATATTGAGACTGAGATGCACCAGTTCACAGAACAGCTCAGGAGCTATGACTAGAGGATTTTAAACTGATCACAAATACAAACAAAAAAAATACTCCTGCAGTGTGTCACTGACTCTCCATGATCTTGGATTCTCACAAGAATAATGTGACTGTCAAATGATGCACAGACAGGTGTTCCAACAGTGAGAAGGTTCAAACAGACAAATGTGTCTCTTTGATGGGAAAAGGGAACACAACCATTGGAAAACAGCTGTATTGGGCTGACAGGCCAAGAGCTTACAGCCTTATGTTCCTTTGTGCTTGGCTTCTGCCAGGCCTTGCCCTGGTCAGTGTGTGATTTAGTGACCTTGCATTTATTAGCATCTATGCAAATCAAAATTATAACATACACTTAATGGGTGGTTAGTAGGGTCAGCCTTTACATCCAGCTGAATTCTCTCTGCCCACCCCTGCTCTTAGCCTTCAGGAACAGAGTCATTACTATATGTGTACCTTTAGAAATAAATACATTTCTACTTCTGTGAGTAATATTAATTGTGCAACATTGTCCTGGTTTCAGCTGGGATGGAGTTAATTTCCTTCCTAGTAGCCTAGTAGTGAAACCACTGCAAACATCTAATATGAATTATCTTTCACAGATGAGAAGTGCAGTCTATTCAAAATTTAACAAGACTGTGAAATTAAATTGATGCAAAGAAATGCATCTTCTATTTATCATTTAGCACAAAAACATGTTTTATTGAGCATTTTGAAATTGTGTGGTGAAAGATAAAAAAAAATACAGATTATTCTGGAAGTTATTAAAAATTCTGAAAAGACATAATACCACAGCCAAACTGTATTACAAAGCTATATATTGTTGATATGATTTCTTCCACAAGTATTCAGCCAGAATTGCCATAGAATAAATTTCATTAAATAAGAACTAGAAATGATCAAGAAAGAAGAAATTCCTCATTGTTGTCTTAAGAGAACAAACAAAAGAGATGATTTTCTAGAAAACTACTATCCTGTTTTAATAGTTAGAATAATGAGATTTTAATCATTAACTATAACCTATTAAAGAGAAATAAAGAAATGTTTCATGGCCTAAACATGGTTCTGGTTTCATGGAATAAGAAGAGGAGTTGTGCTGTGCCAATCTCTTAAGCACTTTTACAGGACTATCTGAGATTGCAAAGGATTTTTCTTTCCCAGTCTTGCACTCAGTAGTTATTTCTAGGGATAATTTCCATTTCCAACTCTATTTTTTTCCTATTATCATTCAGAAGGTATCCATAGATCATATGATCTTTAGATTATCCATTTTCAAATTTGAAGAGAGATGCAAAGAAAATTCTTCTTGGTGAAACAGAGAAAAGACATCTTGGTGGCAAGCCTAGGGATGTGTTTCAGACAACATCTCCTACATGGTGTAGCAGCAAGAGCTATGATAAATTTTCTTCTACAACCAGTTTTGCAAGTATTACAGACAGTAATTTTCAGATTAGATGTTTGGACAGAGAATGTCTGGAAACACATAAGACTGAGAAAAGTTTTACAAAGAGATCACTAAGATAAAATACAAAGCCAAAATGAAGTGAGAAATCAGTTGCTTTTCAGCACAGGGTACATCATCTAAAAAGCTTGGAGACCCCTCACTGACACTGACAGTTCTCTGGGAAAGGAATGCTATGAGTAAGCCAAGCAATACCATTTTTGATAAAAAATATGGGTTTAGGGCAATCAGCAGTGCCCTCACTGTCAAATTTGTCAGCATTGCTTGACAACACCAATCATAACTTGCTACTGATTCATCTCACACCTGACAAAAGAAGAAAGAATTGCACTGACCCTTCCTTTGGAGAGATCATGACCCAGAGGGTTCCAGGCATTATTTAGGATGTGAAGGATGCACAGGATGTACAGGATTTCTCTTGAGATCTGCCTTTTTTTCCACGGCACTCTGCACGTGAGGAGGAAAGCTGCTCACAGATGTCTGTCTGCAGGGCCGGGTTAGTGCTGCAGAACCAGAAGCAATTCTGTGTATTCTTGAGCACCATCTACTGGTGCCTCTTCCTTTAATAAGCCTAATTCCTACCGAGCACTCGGTACCAGGCTCAGCACCTGCCAATTTGACTTTCGTGAGACACCTCATTAAGATACTGAAAATAATTCCCATTAATTGCCTTAACCTTGGCCCAAATCCCCTGTTCCAGACTCGGGGAAAATGAAATTATCTTTGCAAGATCTTTCTTTTTAATCCTCTTTGAAAAGCTCCTCATATTTCAGGAATCTGTCACTTTCTCTTTAAGATCTTAAACATTGTGATTTTTCACTGCATCATCTTTGGTGTTGCCGTAATGGATCTAAATTTGTTTAGATTACACTTGCCATTTGTATACATCTATTATTTGTTAAGTATATGTCTGATTCAAATCTCTCTGCAGAATCTCTCCTAATGTTTATGAGTTCTGGACCCCAGCACCTCATTACCTCAATTCTTGATGGAAAATGTGTTCAGTAAACAAAAAAATGCATCACAAGGCACATATTCACAACATACCATCAAGAATCCTGGAGCTTTTGCTCTGTCAGCCAACTGAGAATGGGTCTAGGAAAATGACACATTTTTAGTCGTTGCAGCTAAAATTTAGGCCAGGGACAAACCCAACTTCTTATTCAATAAGACAATTTCTTCAGCTATAAAATATCTTGGCTGCACCAGAGAATAATTTCAGTGAGCACTGAAGGATTTGCTGAAATTGCTAGTCCCTTTTGTTTATGTTATAGGTTACTGTGTTTAAGACACAGGCAATTAGCTGCCAAAACTCATTTGGGAGCGTCCAAGGTCAAGATCCTGCTAATGGGACCTGACGTCTTCCTGCCCCTAGAGAATGCAAGAGCAGGCAGCACAAAGGATCACTTTTTTAAATAACCTGTTGTAACATTGCACAAATTACCCCCTCAGGTCTGTAGATGTGCAAATTCTTTGTGCTTGTGATTAAAAATTAAGTTTGGACAGAGCTATCCGAATGCTAAAACTAAAAATTATTCTTTATACAACCATTACGATCGAATATTAAAATTGTGAGACATTTTAAAATATGTTAAATCAAAAAGCAATACTAAATGTGAATTTGAATAGTAGCCTTATTATTTGGTTTGTTTCTCTCTTAAGACATCATCTATAGAAACAATGAAAATAAAATGCAGGGTAATATACTGGCGGTTTTTAAAACTGTATTCCCCCAGAGATGTAAAATCTGAATATGTGCATTGTGAACAGTAAATTACAGACTCTTGTCTTTATTATTATCTGCTGACAGATGTGAAATAATTCAGTGTTTCAAAAGATGTTTTGGTTTTCTGGGGTTTCTTTGAAGTAGTCCTGCTAGAAAATTGAAGATATCTGTACTGTCTCCGTGCATGTAAAATGGATATTTACAGGAAAATCTTGTTTGCAGAAGCAAGGAAGCCTTACACCAGAGAATATAAAACTATTCAAGCATAATAGAGACAGTATATATAAAATATATATATATATATATTTATTTTTAAGAAGTATATATATATATATATATATATATATACACACTTCTTAATTCTGCTAGGTAATTTTGTTTGCCCATCCAGATGTAGCACAGCATTTTCTCTGCACAGCCTGGGCTCACAGGTGCCCCTCCCCAGGTGCACCCAGGTACTGATATACCACAATTCATCTCTCTGGCAGGGAACTCTGACTTAGAGGGGGAGGGATCACAAAAAACAGCAGCCACACAGACAGATGGAGTGGACAGTGTGGGCAACCTAAAGCACTGCAGGTTCTGGAGGTGATGAGGAGAACAACCTTAAACCCTCCACACCAAGTTTTGTGCCTGTGTGGGTAAAGCTGTGTGCCAGAAAACTCAAATCACCATCTCTAGGCTAATGCCTCTGCTCTTCCTTTCTGCTGCCCTTGAGATAATCTCTTGCAGACCTTGAACCTCGCACCTAATTTTCCTGAGGCTAATTGACATAATTTTCCATCTCATCATCAGGGCTCTGAGTCCCCCCCTCTGCTGCAGACAGCCACAATTAGCTCAGGTGTCCTGACTTTTTCTGTGTCTGCAATTCTCCCCTCCTGGGACTAAAGATAATGATGACTAATGACCAGACAGCCTTAAAAAAACAAGGAACATTCATCCAACACCAAAACATTTAACAGTAAAGCAGAATTTAGCACCTTGGATGTGCTTTTAGCTTTCCAAGATGCCCAGCTGGTAGCTGTAGCCACTTACAGCCTCTCCCGGGCTGGCTGTGATGCTGGCAGCTGCTGGCAGCTGGCCACCAGCCACTCGCGGTTTGTTATCTCTGCAGTCAGAAGAGTTCGACTCTTCCATCTTCCTCAGTGACAGATATAGACTCCTGGAGCTGAGTCATTTCCCTGGTGTCGTTCCTGAGCCTGCCAATGCACACTGATGGGGAATTTCCTGCAGAGCCCCATCAAGGGAGAGCTTCCCACCTGAATAACCCTCAGGTTTTTACTCTCCCTCTTTGCCCTCACCACGGAGTGAATTTGCTGCCCAGGAAGGGCAAACAGGAGAAATCCTTTCTCAAAAAATTCTACATCTGTCCCAAGAAGTTTCCCATGGGATAAAATTTCTATCTTTTTCCCATCAGTTCTATGGTTGAGCAAAGTCTGGTACAATGTTTTATGTTCTCAAATGTATTCAAGGGTCATTCTCACACATCAGCAATTTCAGGATTTCTCTCAAATACTCTTGCTATCAAATCTAACCCCAGCTCCTTGCCTATTGCTATTTGTGATAAAATCGAAAACACATTTACATATTTCAGACAAATAAAACCAGCAAAGCTACAGCAAACTGAGAGATTTCAGTGGACTGAAAAATAACTACAGTAAGTATTTTGTAGCAATATATTGATATACTAAATTTTAATTATAGTGCACAAGATTAGATTAATGACAAAATTAATGGCCATTCTAGATACCTGTGCTTCTGGTGACCAACTTGACAACGTTCTTTGGAAAATACTGAAATCTCTGTTTCTGGAACAAAGTTAACTTTAAAGGTGCTGAGGTATCAGGCTCTGCTTCCCCAACTCCTCCTCAAATCACCACTGCAACTAAACATGTTTTGGTAGAAGTAAAAGCAGAACCGTAATATCCTATTTTTTTAAATGATTTTATGACATTGTTACAATGACAGGCTGTAAACAATCTCAAGACAAAGCCTCTGCTGTAAGTCTAGACTGGTATTTCAGGAGATGTTTTGCTATATTTTACTTTACTACTAAAGGGTTCCAGTCCAAATTTTGTTCAGAAAGGAAGAGAGGAGCATGCAACCCGTGACATGCTGCCTCTACGTGTCTAGATTATAAATATAAAAAAATAAAAATGTGACTATACACTTTATGGGAAAAAGCCTTTTAAACTTACATGAAATACCCTGGCAGATATCTGCACACTGTCATATGAAGAAGCTATGATTGAAAAATATTTCATAAGCAAGTACTGACTGGCCTTAGCTCCTTGTCCATTACAGAAGGAAGACACTTCAAGGACATTGTCATATCCTGACTCCTTAAATGCTGATGAAAGAAAGAGCTCTGTGCTCTTGTAATCCAAACAGCAGTGCTGTATCAGTCTCACTGAACTCAGGTTTTCTCTCCCAGGGAGACTCATTTTGTTGTCAAAGCCCTCTGAGAAAGCTCTTCTTGAAAGGTTAGCCTTGAACTTTCTCCATATCCTTGGGTCAAGCCCTTCTTAAGCCTGATTTTCATCATCTGGGGAGTTTTTGTCACAAAGGAGGGAGAGTTGCTCCTCCAGATCCTCCCAAGACACAATGTATTGTTAATTACTCAGCTTCTGTAATCTATTTGGGATGACCAAAATATATGTTCCAGGTACTTTGCAATTACTATCCAGAGCTGAGTTAACTTCAATTTCTAGAACAGCTTTTCAGAATGGTTGTAAACAACATGGAACATCAATGTTCCAGGAAAATTTTTGGTACACAAAGTACAAAGACTGCATAGGATTTATTGGAAAACCGTTTAGGGAGAGTAAAGCTGCTTTTTACAAATATCTGTGTTCAATATCATCTTCCCAAAACAGTCCACAGAAAGAATACCTAAGTAATCACAGGCTGTGACTGTCACATCATTAATCTCAATCTTATTTTCTATATGACTTCAGGAGAAGAATAATTTTTGTTGCTCTACCAGAGGGATGAGTGAATAGATCATAGGAAAAACTAAATGACAAAAGTCTGCCCTTAGTCTTCCCACAGTTTCTAGGCTACAACTATTACAGATGTCCATGATAACCTATAGCAGCTATTCAGTTTTTGAGAAAATGATGTATTAGCTATTGCATTTTCAACTGTGACCTTTCTATTAAGAGTTATCAAAATTTTTTACAGCCATTAATTGTATAGTTTGCCATTTTGTGAAATGAGCTCTATTCCTGCTTTTTTCCTGTCAGAGGGAAGGGACTGATCCCACGAGAATTAACCATGTGGCATTTCTGAGCATGCCCAGCTAGGGGGCTGGATGAAGAGTAGGAGATCTGCCAGAGGTTTCAAACCATCACCTGTTGGAGACCCCACTTGAAGTTCTTCTACGGAACAGAAAACAGAGCTGGAAAACAGGAGACATTCTGCTCTGATCCTGCTCAGTGCTGTTTGCAGTCAGCCATCTCCCCCATGCTTCCTTTGTAGATTATGGGTTACTTGAAATAACTGCTGCTACTTTAAAGTATTTTAGAGTAGCATAAAACAAGCAAAGGATGCATTTAGAGCTATTTCCAGAACTATATGTGCACACGCACTTCTTGCCTTAGCTGTAGGTGACAAGAAAAAGCACATTATCATATCAGTACCTCACAGTTTTCTTCAATGTCCTCTTATTGTTTTTGTTCATGCCCCACAGATGGACTCTGTGCCACTGAGAACCCAAATGGTCCAAATCAAAAGGAAACTTGGGACAGTGGAAGGAATTGATGCAACTTTTCAGGGTATTCGCACTAGAAATTCAAACCTTTTAGGCTGGTTTTCCTCCTGACTAAAGTAGGACACTTCACAACTGAGCTTCCTGAAAGATAAATAATTACTTGGACAAAACATCAAGACAGAAAGTCAGAAAGATTAATCAAGTCTTGAGGAAAATATTTCTTTCTTTAACATGGAAGAAAATAACTGGCAATGATGCAGGGCACAGGAGAGGGGGCATAGGCTGGCACGGGAGATCTCGTGGCTATAAACAACTCATTGCTGGTTAAAGACCTGGAATCAGAAAAATAGATTTTGGAGGTAACAGGAAACAGAGAAGTAGACAACATTTGTAGAAAGAACCAGGTACAGTAAGTCCATTTGGAAATTACATAGAACTGCAGATCAATGAAGAAAGAAAAAGGTGAAAAAGGGCAATAGCAAACATTAAAATGATCCCAACGGCTCCTGGCATGAGGAAGAAGAAAGCACAAAAATTACCATGGTTCCTCATTTTAACTGTTAAATTTTCAACTGTTTTTATGATAAATCCTATAAACAAGGTTGTGAGCAGAAAAGTTCCTTTGCAGTGCTGAAAGGTACAATAAGGAGCCCAACACACAGGTTTTGTTCAGTCCCATTCACTTGTAATTATTTATTTATTTTAGTCCCAAGTTCAGGTAAACTGAATTCTGAAACAGCACTGCTGAAATCTAAAGTGAGCTGAAAAAGAGAAACTTGCTTTTGGCAACAAAGAGGATTGAGCTTAAGGAAATAAAAGTAGAACACAACCAGCTCCAAACCTCCAGAGCTACAAACTGAATTCTGAATCCAAAATGTCCATTAATAGTGTAAGAATTCAGCTCATGTCTCTCTTTCTCATGCCACTATCCCTGATATTTGCTTACAAATAGTTGCTGGCCAGTATGTAGCACTCAGCCACTTCCCTGGGGTTAAGAATGAGAGGCTAATCAGTTAGGAGCTCATAGGAAAAGAGAATAAACACATTTCTCTCTAGACCGAAAATCTTTTTCTATGACTTTCAATTCAACCTTTTTTTTCTTCATTTCCTCCTTATCTCAAAAAGAATTTTAAAACTAGAATTAAATATCCAAGTAATTTCTCAGATTCACTTAATTAAATAGTCCTTTAATTATCCAAGAGCTGGCTGCCTTCTTTAAACAAGTACAGATATAAAAACTCTAATACTTGCCCTCCTTTGCCCTGAAGATAATTGATCAGATAGATTATGATGCTGTCACTGCATGCAGGAGAAACCAAATCAAGACAAAAACATTTCTGTACTGGCTATTTTGACAGCCAGCAGACAATATAGTAAGATAAATTAAGAGACACATTAAATGCCTCTTGATCACAATAGTGGTCCAAAGCCTTACTGATAAACTTCATCCCTTTTCACCTGTTTGCAGTGGGAGTGGGAATTATTCTGCCCTAGGGCCTCAAAAATAAGGTCATGTGAATTATGTTCATATTTTTTAATATAAATTGTAACAGTGCTCAAAACCATTTAAATGAAAGGACAATTATGAGATGAATAAATTACCGTAAGATGTAAATGACAGCAAAAGAGGTGAGGACACAAAACACCTTTGCTTTGCTCACACAAGACTCAATACAGAGGCAATTCACCCTCTCCAGCAGAGAGGCAACAAACTTGGCCCAGCTCAAGGAGCAAAGGTAACACAGCTTGTCCCTGTGCAGAGTTTTGAGATGCACAGCTGGGGAAGAGCTCCACATCTTATTTCCAGGAATGTTGCTTCTCTGCATACTTCACTGCAAATTAGATTTTTATACCAGTGAAACTGTAGAACTCAGTTCAATAAAGGAATCACTTCTTTTATTATCAGTTTAGCAATGCAGCGAGGGAGTGAGACTTTTTTTTTTAATTGATTTATAAAAACATATTTTTAATCATCTTTGGCATCTAATTATATTATTTCCAATTATGTAACAGTACTGCTCATTATAGAGTGTAAAATATCAAGGGAGAAAATGTTTATTCCAGAAAACTTGTCAATTTTACCAAGCTTCAACTTTCAAGTTTTATTCTCACTTCAAGCAATTTAATTTTTCTTTTCTTTGCTGGGCAGTATCCTTTGTCCTCTTTTTCAATGCAAGACCTTGTTCAGACCTCCTCGATACATATCCTGGTACTTGAGCTACTCACATGCACATCTTTGTGCTTAAAAATATGTGGATATGAGAGGGTGAGTGTGAGGTTATGTTTGTCTTTAAATTAAATCATCTTCCTCTTCTACAGCATCTTGCATCAAAGCTTTTCTACAGCGCCACATTATTATACTCTACACAATCTAACTTGCAAAAGGAAATAGATTTGGTGTTTATTGCTTGCACACAAGAAGCACCCAGCTAAGGAAGCAGAAATTGCCCTGAAGTTTCACTGTAAACGTTTCTGAAAGCTGTGAGTGAAGGAATTTGTAGAGGGATTCCTTATGGAACAGGGGCACATGACACCCCTGGAAAGACTGGACAACCCAAGGTTGCTGAGGAAAAGCCCCTGAGCAGGCCCCTGGCTGCAGGCAGCCCTGAGAGTCCTTGGCAAAGTTAAGCCCTGGTTGGCTCCCCTGCTGATTAGAGGCTGTCTAGAGGGACTGGGTGTGAATCTCTGCAAAAGTAGATACAAGCTTCAGAGTTGAACAATAAAGGGAGAACGGTGTTTAATCGTATCGGTGTCCGTGTGGTTTATCCGGCCAGCTCTGCGGACTCGCTCCCTAACAGGAATTGGAGGAAAAAAACTGGCACCCTGTTAAAATTCTCATACAGAGTAGAAAGCAACATGACCCCCTGGATTTGTCTGAAAATGAAGTTCAATCATCTTGAGGTGAACATTAACGAGAATAAAGGCTACAGATACTTGGAAGAGCCAGCCGGTATTTGCTCACCAGTGGCAGAAACAGTATTATCCAGTAGGTCTTCAACATTTCCTCTAGATTTTGGAAAAGCTGAAGAGGAAAGATAATTTCACAAATAATATGCCTCCAGGTCCTTTTCACAAATCTCATCTCCAGAGTTTCCAAGAGCCTTTTGGACAAATAAATTGCAGAAAGAGATGTAAATATGAGCTGTGTATAATTCAAAACATCCCATTTTAGGGGATCTATCACCACAAGGTACTATAAGTAAAACTAGGGTTTACTGGTGCCATTATAAACCCAGTTTAACATAATATAAGCATTACACTTGATAATATGTACTTGGTGACAAATAGTTACACACAGACACTTCTAGGGGATGTACTTTGATTACACTGTACTTTATCTCAACAAATAACCATGTTAAATTACTTTTTTTTTTTTGCTTACTACCCATGAGTCTCCAAGAGCTTTTCAAGAGCCATGAGTGTACCTGCTCCTTTTCCACTGAAGAGAGGTGCAATAGTTATTATTCTCAGTTATTACAGCTGCAAAAAAAATAAGCCAGATACTCCAACTTCTACTCTTCCTCTCCAAACACTGCTCACTGCAGTGCTCATAGGTGACACTTTTTATGATCTGAATGACAAAACAAAGTTTAGGAAAGCAAGCTGCTGTCAGAAGACCCACAAAGACACAAACTTGTGTCTGATGGGACCTTGAATACTGTGAGCTTCAATTACTTATGGAGATAGAAATCTTGATTACCAAGACCATCTTCGCCACTGTGTTATTCTCCTGAAATCTGTGACTCTGTCCTGGTCTTGGCTGGGGTAGAGTTAATGTTCTCCATGGTAGCTGGGATGGGGCTGTGTTTGGGATTTGTGCTGGAAAGAGTTGATAACACAGGGATATTTCCTTGCTGCTGAGCAGAGCTTAAACAGAGCCAAGGCCTTTTCTGCCTCTCACCCCACCCCACCAGTGAGGAGGCCAGGTGGGCACAAGGCAGAACAGCTGATCCCCACTGACCCAAGAGATATCCAGTCCCATCCCATGTGTCATGCTCAACATACAGAGCTGTGGGGAGAAGGAGGAAGGAGGGGCTTTCTGAATGATGAGTTGTCTTCCCAAGTAATCACTAACATATAATAAACCCCACATTTCCTGGCTGTGAATACACATGCCTGCCCTTGGGAAGTTATCTTTATCTCAACTCACGAGTTACTTCACTTTGCCTTTCCATCTAATTCTCTTTCCCATCCCACCGTGGGGAAGTGAGCAAGCATGGGGCTGAGTAGCCAGCTGAGGTTAGCCAAGACAAGCTGTTAATTAACTATGAATTAACTGGGGAGAGGTCATAATACGGAAAATATTTTCAAGTAGAAAAATACCTTTTTGAGAGCACAATTAAGGCCTACCTCTGAAGGTTTAACAATTACTTCAATTTATGCATATCCTGATTTTATGGGCATTTGCCCTTTCTGTGAAAGCTACTTTTTACAGAAAAGCTTTGTTCATATAAAGGTTGTTCTGGCAGAACTATTCGGAGAGATTGAATCCCTTTGAAACATCAAGAGTAAAACAGGTTCATTTCAGCAAGGTCAATTTGCTTTTCTGGCTTCAGAGTGTGAGGAATCCAACCAGCACAGACTGTGCTGCCTCTGTCACTGCAATCCTCTTCCAAACCAACTCACACTGCACATCTAAAAACAACTCTTAAACTGAACAAATATAGTGCAGGTTTTCATCAGAGATGGATTTTCTCTTTTAACTGGAGGAGGTCTGAGGAGGTTTAGCTGTGTGGGAAACTTTTAATTAAATAGCTGCTGCATGTCCTCCTTTGCTGACAGGGGTAGACAAACTGTCTGCTCAAGTACTCATTCAGTCAATGACTTTTTACTTTTTAAAGCATGTGCTTAGCAAAAGCCCAAAGCCCGAATATTTGACAATAGCCAATGCTATTATGTGATTTGGTATTACTTTGTGTGCATATTTTCAGAGTTAAAGATGTGAAAGCCTGTTGTAAACATTACTCCAGCTTTAAGATGATGTTAAAAAAAAAAAAAAAAAGTTGCAATTGCAATCCAAAAGACCTAAGAGCCTCCTGTCAACCAATTTAAGGACATTCAACTTCCCTCTCCACAGTTCCCCTCTTATCCATACCATAAGGTAAATTTTTTTAGGCTGTCCTTGCATTAGCTGGATTGGAGAAAGCCCTTCAGAAAAATCAGATTTCAAGTTCTGCATGACTTGACCTCAGCCCTCACAGCAGCTCCCTGCATCAACCTAGAGGACACTGCCAGCCTTGTACACAACTAAACTGTTCTTCTGACAGGCTTCAACAGAAACTTATGGGAACACTAAGAAAACGTTTCTGAATTAATTAGCTGCACATTGAAAATGTCTGGTGATGCTTTCATAAACTGCTCTGTGAGTAGAGTGTAACTGGGAGCCTGATAGTCTGGTGACCTAAAGGATCTTGAGTAAGCAGAAGTTAAACACTGCCTGCACAGGCTCTTGCTCAAGGAAGTTTTAACAACACTGGTCAGGTGTTATTGAATAATACCTTCCTTTCAGAGAAATTTTAGATAGAAAAATTATAGTAAGGAATAATCCAAGGGGATTTTTTTAAAATTTCGTAGACCATTGAGTTTGTTTGGGGATTTTTATGTGCCTTTTTTATTTTTTTTTTTGAAAGACTAAATGTAGCAGAGTAAAACTGCAATAAACTTTTATTGACTATTTTAGTAAAACCTGTGAAATAAAATCTGGAGACAATGTATGCTTCAGTAGGTAACAAATGGTGGTGGGATATCATGTGTGATAAAGGCATGATTTAAAAATCAAAAGATTCAGTATATAGAAGTATGTCACAGTAGGTAATATAAGCAGAGGATTACCCTTCTATACCTAGAAAGTTTTTGCTATTCAACAGAGCTGGCAGAAAGCACAGGTCATGCTGTGTCAATGTCTGATACTATTATTTAGGGCACCTGTGCTGTCTTCTCTGCTCTACCAGGTATATTTTTGGACTCTAATTTACAATAAATCAAGTACTTTCTTCCATGAAAATGTGCTGGGAACTCCAAAACCTATTTTTTATTGTGCTAGTATTTGTAGTCAATTGAATATATCTCAAGACAAAGTGTTCCAAAATGCTTCAGTTCCTTGACATTTTGAGGTTTGTACTTTGGAAAGCATCCCTTTCAATCCCACTGAATAATTTGAATTTACCCAACAAGATTTACAAGTGGCTTAGAAGAGTTTGAAGACACATTCAAGGGCCTACTTAAAAGCAGCCTCTCAGTCTCTCTACTGTGTTAAGTCCTTATCAATACCAATAGTTTCACAGAAATTTTCACAGGGTGCCTTGTGTGACTGGAAAGAGCTTTAATTAAAGTTTCTTTCTGACTTTCACCACTTGAAGATCATTATAACCTGAAACCCAAGGTCTTTCCTTTCCACAGGGCTGTCCCCTCATTGCACAATAACATTACTCCTCATTTTCTTATAATATACACCACTAACCAAGGGGCTTCACTCTGAGGAGTCCCATGGGACCCTCTTCTTCAGGAAAGATTAAAAAACCCAATGAATCACTGCTTGAATGAGGGTTACAACAGCTCACTGCAACAAGTTCCACAGGACTTTTACTAACTTAAATGATGCAGAGTAAAGGAAACGAGTTTAGGAATCAGTCTTTGTAGCTAAAATTAGGAATGGAAAAAACTTCTTCAGCTGTCCTCAGTAATCTCTTTTTTTTCATGGTCCTGATCATCAGAGTATCATGTTAACCTGCATTCAAACATTAGCAATGTAAATAGCAGTGAATGAAGTCTCTTTACAGATGTTGCAAGCTCTATAAGGAAAATGATTACAGAACATAATTTTTTTCTTTGTTTGCCTTTACAAGGAACTTCTGTACACTATAAATTCTGTCATTTGTCATCTAAACCATTCAGAAGAAATAAAAATGTAGTAGAGTTCTTAGTTTTACAGAATTAGGTAGCTTACTTTCCATCAGTTATTGAATGCAAAGAATGTATTTTTTCTCTAAGTATCCAGATTAGACAGCATTTTATTTTAGGTGTCTCACTGCAGGTTTCCGTGAATCTGCAGAACTAGTGTGGCTGTTTTCTAGAAATTCCTCAATGGATATAAGGATCCAATCATCATACTGTTATTGACTGTGCAATGGTACCATAAGTTTGTTTCATCTGCAGTATTCATCTTTTGAAAAGAATAATCCAGTCAACTTTTCCCCAGTTGCTAATGACTGCTAACGCAGATTCGATTTTGTCAATGTGATTAAGGATGAATCTGATTCCTTGGATGTCAGTGAGAGAGTTTCACACCTATGATTTTCATTCTGCTTTCTTAGGTATCCCATGGAAAAAATATTTACTTACAGCAGATGTAAGAATAAGTACTGTGAGTTTATAGGCTACACTGAAACTTCAGGGTCTCCTAGAGAAGGTAAAAGAGGAAGACACGAGGAAATCTATTAAAGTTGTTTAACTCATTGACCTTTTAAGACTGTTTGTCTTAATTATTAGATTTTCTTACCTGATTTGTTTAATCTTCTAATTATACTTGTCACTCCACTCTTGATAAGATTCCGTTTTTCTGAAAATATGCATATTGCCCTCAAGTGTTAATTGCATTTCTTAGCTGTTTGAAATAACATTTGAACCAAAACTTGTCTAAACTCCCACTCTTTCCAAGACCACCAATTATTGAGAATGTTTCTTGGACAACAGCACATGGATATTTGATTTAACTCTAATTGCCACCTGGATCCATATAAAAAATAATAATTAAAGTCTGGGCTCAGTGGTCATTTCCAATCTAAATGCTTCTACAATTCTATGAAAATCTAGAAACTACTGATTACTGCTGAGGAGTGCCTACATTGCACATGAAAATGGTTCCTCATGATAAATGATAATGTGGCATTTATACTTGGAGGTCTGATCAGAGGACACCACAGTTGTGCATCTGCTGAAACAATAGATGGACAATTCAAACCACCCCAAAGTTCAGGACAACAGCGGCAGGTTGGCCAAGATCTAGTCCAGGTTCACTGGAAGGGAACAGATTCCCAATCTTGCTGACAGCTGTGGCAAGAGAGATTGTGCTGATTTCACTACACAGGCAGGGTTTGAGACTATTTTCTATTTTAGCAGTAAGAACAAATTCGGTTTCTAGGAGCACAAATTTGCATTCAAAGTTTTATCCTGGATGGTCGTCTGCTCTCTTCACTGTTTATCAAAGAGCCAGAAATATGCTAACCAAATTTAACAGGCAGCAGTTGTTCTTCTAGCACCAGTGTTTCACAAATGAGCTGGGGAATCAGTGACTATCAGGCTGGTATCTAACTGGCTGGAAAAGTGTAGTCAGGGAATCACTTTATCAGTGTCAAAGTGGAAGCTGTAGTAAACAGTATTCCCTGGGTTATTTCCAAATGTAGAACTATTCAATATTTTTCATTAGTGACCTTGATGATTGAGTGGCAAGCAAGGTTTTGCATTCACAGACATCCTCGAATGGGAGGGCAGTTCTGGAATTCAAAGCAAGCCTCACTAATTGGAGAAACAGTCAGGAAGAAAAAAAATACAAATAAGGTGCAATTTCATAAAGGCAAGTGCAGCATTTTACAGAGAAAAATAATCAGCTGTGCAAAGTCTGGGTGAGGGACTGGAGGTGAAGGAGCAGGTCAAGAGGGCAGGAGCTAGATAATATCAGCTGAGAGAAAGACCAAAACTTGAACAAGGGTCACATGAGAGTTGTGTGAAGTGCAGCAAGGTGCTGCTGCCCAGCAGGACAGCCTTGAGAAATTACTGGCACAAGGCACTTACTTATCTGGCACAAGACACTACTCTGCAGTTCAAGGGAGACTGAGCTGGACTGGCTGGATGGATTCCAGAGAAGGTGAGTGAGAAAAACCAGCACCTCAGGAAATGTTAGCAAATATAAGAAAAAAGGGCAAGAAAGCCATTTATTTTGGCTAGAGGAGACAAGATGTCCACAGTAGCTCTACTCAATTATATAAAAGTTTCCTACAATGTGGGAGTAATCTGCTTGTGATAAAGAGAAGCAGAAACTGTTTTGAGCTAAAGTGAGAGAGACTGTCTAGCCTGCATCTGAGAGAGACTGTCTAGCCTGCATCTTGCATCACTGGGAAACCCTGGCAAGAATTTTACAAGTTCTATAAGCAGTTGTCATGACTGGAGATTTAAGTTTTGTCACAAATGAAGCAGGTATAGCTCATCCTGCTTTGGAACTTGAAGATGAGCTCAGTGACAATGCAACTTCTTTTAGCCTGGATTTCCATAGCTGGGAGTAAGGCCATCAGTTACCCCAACCATTAAAACAAAACACTGCTCCAAGATCCTCTTTGTGATTGTAATTGGATTAATCCATCTTATGTGAACCCTTCATAACAACTAAATTTATTCAAATACCAGAAGCAAACTCCAAAGAAAAACAAGATATTCCCAGCTGTGCATGTCTGCCTCCTTTTTAGAAACCAAGCCCTCTGACAACATGTTCAAATATATAAGGCAGATATTAGGAAAGAGGTAAAGCAGTAAGCCACCCCTTCTTCTGACTTCTCTCTTTTCATCACACATTTATGGGTTTAAATTAGAACATTATGTGAACCATAGATAGCCTTCTGTCACTTGTGCAAGATAGACTGTGGTAGGTTAAAATCACACCTATAAAATAAATAATATTCCAGTATTCCAGACTTCTCTGATCTCAGAGAAAGGTTTGGTGACACAAGCCATAACTTGATTTTGGTTTTATCTTTGAAATTGTCTAATGTTAACTTCTTTTCAACTTGCCATGCAAACAGTCACTTTCCTGTGAAGACTATAGGGCCATTAGTCACCTTGATCAGGATTCAGGAAACTCTAAATGAAGCACAATAGGTAACACTGTGCACATTCATCCAGTTAAGTGCTTATTTTGAGAAAAAAACCCATACATCTCTCATAAAACTTCTTACTTCAATTTGAGCTTTAATTGATGCCACACTGACCCATGCTGGCTGAAGAGAAGTACACATTGTACAAATGCAATAGGCAAAAACACTCTCACAGTAGGCAATTAATAACAGAGAAGCACTGGAAACAGATTATTCCCCAGTGCACACCTGCTGCATAATTGAAGGTAGAGTTAGTAGTGATATCCATAGGAATGGGTATGATCCTGTTATTCAACCTCTTTTCTATCCTATAGGATTAAAATATGGGCAATCCTGCACTACACATCTGCCCATGAACTACTTACCCCCCTTCTTTTTAGAGGAAATAAGGACTACAGGCAATCCTCATGCATAGTTCATCTCATCAGTATAAACAAAATCCAGGAACACTTTGCCTCCACCCTCTCTGAAGATTTAGAGAAGTCTCACCTGGATTTATGCAACTAAAATGACAACATTCTGTGATTTCTGCTCATATTACTGACATCACAAACAAGTCAGTGAGCAGCTATTTAGATGCTGCCTCTCCAGCTGAGCTGGTTGCTACTGAGGCAAAGACAAAAAATCCTGCTGGATGAGCAGTTGAAATTTATTCCTGAAGTCTTTATTGAACCTAACAGCAACCGTTGCTGTTCCTCTTCCCAGTGGATTCTGTTTGTTGGGAGATACACTAAGGAAGGTGGATAGTGTTTCAGATACCAACTATTTGCTAATTGCATCTCACATCACCTGATTTAACATAAATGGATCAACCCTTCCATAAGACTTCATCCAAGGCCTCTTTTCAGATTACACTCAATGCCTACAAGGTTTTATCTCCTCAGCCATGTCTCCAGACAAGCATTTCGGATGCTGAACTTCTCACTGAACAGGCATGACAGCTGCTCTGAAATTTACAGCTGTCCTGAGCTCCAAGTTATTAAGCAATTTAGTGCTGCACTAATTGGCACAACAGTCTTGTCACCTTCCTCTACATAAAAAAAGCTATTCAGTCTTAGGCCTAGTTCTAAAATAAGTAAAATTACAGGTAAGCTGTGTAATTTATACACAGGCTTCAGAAAAAATTCTTCAATGCAACAAAGTTCCTTTCCTCCACTGAGCTAATTTAACCGAGGCTTAATTGTACCTCAATGCTCCACGGATCACAGCAATAACCACTCAGCAGTGCTTGACAGCCGTGTCCCATGGCACAGAGCCACTCTCCATCCCCTCCTGGCAAACCTCTTCAGGTACCATTCTCCATACCTCTCCTTCCCAGAAGTACAGAAGCACAAGGCAAAGTTTCAGTGCTATGAATCAGCACATCAGCTCAGACCAGTGAGATGAATTTGTTAATCTCTGTGGTGCTGTGTAGGTTTTCTGGTTTGCCAGTCTTGCTCCCACGGGATCCCAACAATGTTGCTTGACACTTAGGTTTGAAATGGAAAGACCTGGACTACAGTAATAAAAAGGCAAATACTAAACCTCTGCATTTCCTGATGAGTATAATTCTGCCTAGCTGTAAAGCAGTTTGGGGTACACCAACTGAGATCCCTATGGGAATTAAACACAGCATCATCTGCTCTGGCACCTACAAAAAAAATCAAGTCAAAACCACAGGCAACCTGTTTCAGGAAAGAGCAAAGAGATGAACCAGCTATTTTGGCTTAAAGTTTTGGAATATAAAATCTTAAATCTGCCTAAATCCTGCCTTAGGCACGGAACTGTTTTCCAAATCGAGCCCTTAGGATTTGTAAAGCGCAATGACAAATGCTGTATGTTACAATTACAAGTGACATGCACTCCCATGTATGCCGTACATACTATTCCCTTACGTTTCTCCATTCTCACACCTAATAGAAATATTACAGATTTATAGTTAGGGCAGTAACAGATCAGAATCTGATCCAGGCAATACACAGAACTGTCACTGAGAATCATACAAGCAGAGTTTTTGTAAAAACCCTCACTGTGTGATGTATCTGGTAAATCACCAATGAGAGGAAATAGGGAGTCATTCCTTCTAAAATATATATTATCTTCCTATTAGAGAAAGCTTTAAACCTCACTTTTATCTCTGTAAGTCCCTGACCTCTGGCAAGTCTCAGATTCAAAATTTAGAACAGCATCTGAATTTTGCAGCTGGTCTTTCCATTCATAATGAGCCAAGTCAAAACTGAATACATCCAAATTAGAGGGGAGTATCAAACTGTGGACTTGCATCTAAGTTGTGCAGCAGAGGCCTCTTTCAAATGCTCATCATGTACATGTAGCCATCATGTATAATATGATATAATAATCTATTAAAATCACCCAGATCTTTTTACACAGCAAACCCAGGTAATTCTGCACCAAACAGTTATTAGTGATATTCAGCACAAGTTGTCAGACATATTAATGTTAACACAAATTAATCGGCCTAATCGTCTGGCGTACCAGACACTTGTGATTGATAGGAGGGTGGAGATCAGATCTGCATGCAGACAAGATCTCCTGGAAGTGAATGAAAGAAAAGCCATCACTCCTCTATGAGTCTGTCATTTTCTTTGCCAATTCTGTTAAAAAAAAAAAAAAAACAAAACAAAAAAAAAAAACAAAACAAAACCAAAAAACGACATAAAATTAATCTCTAGAGAGAAACCCAAAATTCAGTTGCTCCTCCCATTTCTGTTTGCAGCTTTCTTCTCCTAATGTCAACTCCATCTGTCTTCCACAGGAACTTAATGTCTTTTGAATTGTCTATTTAATCACTTGCAAGTTCGTCCCCTTGTTTGGCTGTACTGTGCCCTTCATCTGTCAGCTTCAGTGCTCACCACACAGAGCACCCTCCCTCCCCCACCCATGGAGCTCATCCCTCCTTTTCAGTATATTGCATTTTATCTGGTCACTCCTTCTGTTGCCCTGAGGTTAATTTTTTTCCACCCAACATGACCCATTTCTGCTTTGTAAGCATATGAATCCCCCATTGCTCCCTCTCCTTTTCTATCCCTAGTTTTACAGAGAATCCTCCCTCTTCCTCTTTACAGGATGTCTTCAAAGCGTGCTCCCTGCTCTACTGGCATATTTGTGCCTATAACAAGTCTGATTTTCTACTTGGAGTAGAGGAGGACTTAAAATTACAGTAAGTGTCTCTTCCTGTAGCAGCAGTTTGTTTAGTGCAGGGCTGTTGTTACACAGTGATTTAGAGGATTTTTTTAAACAATCATTTTGCAATATTCACTTCTGATAAATTATCAAGAAGCACACTCAAACTTCATTCACTCACTCATATTATAAATGAATGCTAACATATAGAGCATTCTTCTCCTTTATAGATATACAGGAATTCTAAACAAATACTATTATTCCTCTTCTAATTATATATCCATAGTTACAGAGTAGTACATACATATTGAACTCAAATGTAAATCTTCATGGCTGGAACACCCTTGACATTTCTTTCTGGCTGCT
Organism: Aphelocoma coerulescens; assembly: GCF_041296385.1. Lineage (NCBI taxonomy): Eukaryota > Metazoa > Chordata > Aves > Passeriformes > Corvidae > Aphelocoma > Aphelocoma coerulescens. Next base: position 31,817,490 of record NC_091021.1, on the reverse strand, counting down.
ACAACAGTCCACCCAACATACTGCATTTTCCAGGTACTATAGAGAAAATCAACCAAACACTGGATATAAGCAAGTTATCTTTGTTTCTTCTTACCTCCTTCATTATCCTGAGGTCTTACACTTGGTTTCAGTGTGGTTCCGCTTTAGGAGAAAGCAACATTTCTATCAACAGTCAATTAGAGATGTCAGGCATGTTTTGAAACAGGTCCTACTGTATTCTGGAGATAACCCCTCCAAGAGCCCTGACTAGAGAGATGTTTTTGCAAATGTGGGAATCTGTGCCACTGGAGAACGTAGCCCAGGTTTTGCTATGTTTTAGTCTGACCCCAGAGCCCTCTGGGACATGGTTTGCAGATTTTATTCAGATGTATTCAGTAAAGCCCTGGTATACTTTGCAATGTTCTGCCTCTGTGTAAACAGATATGTGATGCTACCTTTCAATGTCAAACTACAAGGAAGCTGATGGAGCTACCAAAAATATCAGCTACAATAGTTCTCAATTCCCCAGATGATCAGAACCTCTCTCCAGAAATATTAATGAACTGTCCAGTTTCTGTGTTGGGTGCCTCTAGGAGCAAATTTAATATGGAGCTTTGATTCAATGCATTTCCATTTGCTTGTGCTATAATATTTATCCACTTCATTAGAATAATTGTCCCATTGACAATCAGAGAGAGAAGAAAAACCAGTATCTTACTTCTGAAACAGAAGTGCCACTCTAGCACTGAAAAACAAACAAAAAATTACTGAAAAAGCTGTCTGTGCTTTCTAATTTGTAACATATTAGTTTTAGGTCAAAATGTACACACATATGTGCTTTCTTTACCACTTCTGGAAAGAAACAGAAGTAAAATTTTCAAATCAAGGAATTTCAAGGATTCAGCCATGAATTTTTGCCTTACATCTTAAGAAAATGGAAATACACATAGAAGTTTTTGGTACAATTATCCTTCAGTATATGGAAGATGAGATGTACTCAGCTGTAGGCCAGCATCTCCTCTGTAACTCTCAGTTCTGAACTCTTGCTCTACAATGATCTTAGACCATTGAAGACTCAAATTATTTAGGAAAACTTTTAGTAGCTGCAATCTCATGACCCTGCCTCAGCTACCCTGTTTTACAGATCAAGACTTTAAAAAAATTTTTACAGCCAGACTTTTTAAAAAATACTTGAAATCCAGCAACTGAACTCTGTAAGACATGCTTATTAATTCACATTTGCAAATTATTGATTGATGCAGAAATCTTCAGAGCTTCCCATTTACTGTCAGAGAGCTGTCTCTTTTTAACAACTTCACATGTGCTTTGGTTCACCCCAGGAGTCAGAAGCAGAAGCTTGTTGCCCATTTCCTGACACTGATCAGAGCTTTGTGCTGTGTATGACAAGTAATAACATTCCAGAGAAGGGTTATTTTAAACCAAAATAATTGCTCAGCCTGACCTTCTTATATGCTTGTTTTTCAAAGCTGTCTGTCCTTGAATAATTACAGTGTACCTAACTTGGAAATCTTTTCCTACCAAAGATGCTCTTTCTGATATTCGTCCTTCCTGGTAACACCCAATTATTACAGAATCAATTGAGGCTTAGCTATAGCTATAAGAGGTAATTAGTCAAGGGATTGCAGCAATTAGAGGGCCTCTGCTTTCTAAAAGTCAGATGAAGAACTCTTATTTGTTGCTCTCTTTTCTTTAAAAGCCACACAAATGTGTTGATTCAAATTCTCATACAAGTAAAGACATTTTCATGGGCTTTATTCAGTAACTGTAAATCTTCAATTAAATAGAAAAGCACAAGAATGATTTAAAAGGTGAAATAACATTAAGTTACCTCCTAGCCATTGATGGGAGTAGTTTTGAAGGGTTACTCAATGACATTAAGGTAGACAGTGTTAGTTACTAGAAGACACAGCAAAGCAGACAGTGCCAGTATAGACATCCACTTCAGCAGCATAAGACAAACATCCTTTCTTTTCACTGAAATGCACTAACCATCTGTGATTTTGCCAGTCCAATTTCAAGTTCAGCCTCTAGAAACAACTTCCAACACAAGAAAAAGCAGCCTGTACCCCAAAATAAATGCTCACACACATGCTCTGGTACATAAGGAGAAGCAAAACTTCCCTTTCCCCACTCTCTACAAGAGCTTCTCCCGCTCTCGCAACAGGATATAAGCTCTCAATCAGCTGATATTTGAATATCTAGTAACTCTTTTTAATGTCACACCACCATTTTTTCATCCTTACAAAAGTTAATCTTGAAAACACCCCATACTGTGTTTCAATTCACAAATGCTGGAACCATTCATTTCTTTCTTCCTTAAGAGGAGGCCACACATTGTAATTGATTAAGCACATGAAGTGAAAATGCTATGAGAAGAATTTTTAGTAGCAGTGTAAGAATTCCTCTGGTGAATAAAAAGAGCCATGAAAATAGCTTGGATTCATCAATATGGGTAAAAAAATAAGAAAACCAGAATATTTGGAGAACAGATCCTGTTCCACATCAATTGTGGGATGAGTTTGATTTCATCACATGTAAGGTGATCAGTGCAGGACACTTAATGCAAGGAAATTGTTTTCCTCACCTCACCTCGCTCTGTTTTCCTCATGCTCACTTGTGACTATTCAAATGTCATAAGTGAGCATGTTGAACTCTCAATTCCCATTTTCTCAAGAAATTTACTTCATGAAAAAAGGGAGGAATTTGTTTCCAGCAACACTGAAGCTAACTCAAAGCTTTTTACTTGGCCTTTGATTGTGTATGTCCGCTGATGTTTTTCTTACTGAATGTCTGATTTTCACACAATATTTCACCAGAAATGCAAAATCACTCATGCATGACCAACAACAGATAGATGTGCTTATGAATTCTCTCTCAGAATTGCATAGTATTAAAAAAAAGAGACACACATCAAAACTGTCCATAGGTTGCAGTATTAAAAATATTACCTACAGTGCTGAAAATATATCCATAACAAAGACTTTTTTGAAGTGCGATGATTGCTAGTGTTGTCAAATATAATTGATATCTCTAGTTTACTAAGATATTGTGTCTTCAAGATAATTTATTCCATTTGATAAAACTGGCCAAAAAATGGATTAAAATGTTTTTACTCTCCACATGCAAATCTTTTTCTTACTGCTTTGTCATAAAACATTAAATAAAAAGCATCAATAATTAATTTGCCTGCCTAATCCATTAAAAGGCAGATCACCAACGTGATCAAAGCACACTTTTGTAGATTAAAAACTGCAGAGTGTAAAATCTCGTGGGCTATACATGTCACAGATGACACCTTTACAAAGAGGGAGTGCATGTTATTTCGGATTTAATCATTTCTTTGAGAGGGTGGGACTCAATCCCTACATGGGCTTGATGACCACGACACTAAACTTTAGCTACTGTGATGTTCAAGACGTAATAATGGATGACAAATCACCTGCTGGCAGCAACTCTTTTCCTCTCATTCCTAAGGGCTCCACACAACAGGTTTCAGATTAGGTGATGCTCCCTGTTGCTCAGGTAGTGCTGTCCTATGCACACCCAAGTGTGGCCCTTCCCAGAAGGACTGCACTACACTGGTGTAGGTGACAATATTGCCCCGTGCAGAACCATAAAAAGGTTAATCAAATATGGGTCAGAACAGATCCTGGAACAGCTATCAAAACAGCAAAAAAAATCTAGGACAAGGTATTGTGTCACAAGCTGAAAATTAATCAGTAGTGCAATAGTACTGAAAAAGAAATCAGTCCTGATGAAATGTAGATATTTTCTATTGGAAACAAAGCCTATAAGGCAAGTGAAAGGACTTTTTATTCATTTCAGCTTTGGTAAAATCTTAGCTAAAGTACTGTGATCCATGTGGGATACTGCAACATCTAATACATGCACAACTTTGAGGGAATACCAATAAAAATCATTATATAATTTGAAAATACTACCTATGAGGGAAGACTGAAAGAGATGTTACTGGTTAGTCTAGTGACAAGACAGTTGAATGTGGTTTGGACATCATTCCTTGAATACAAAAACTAACAAAAAAGAAATTACTACAAAGGAAAATGAATACTCTGTGTTAGAATGTGCAACGTGGAGGTTGTGACTAAGAGGAGCTGAGCATTAAAACAGATTATGGGGACTGTCAAACCTCTATCCTCAAGGTTTATAGGGTAAGTAAAAGTAATGTCTGTGGAAAGTTCTATCACTGATAGCTGAACATGCAGCAATAAGCTCTTGAAGGTAGCTTTGGTTAAAGAGGGAAAACAATGAGAGAGGCTGGACCCTTGCCTCCATGAGACTACTGTCTGTGGCACTTCCATCAGATGGTGCTGAACAGAAGTAAACTTTTGCTAAATATGCTAAATATGTTTTGCTTTGGCTAAAATATGCTTATGTTACCAAGGTAGCAAGGGGTACACCTCCACTCTTTGCAGCTCACAGGTCTTGATCATAATACTGTTCCCTGGGGGCATGTAATGGGCATCCGAAAGACAAACCCACTTCATTCCTGAAAAGTGAGCCATGGCCATCTCCAGTTAGTAGCATTCCTGGAGAGCACAGTCAGAGAAAACACATTGACCTATCTGTTTCTCATTAGTTACCCGCTACACATTTACTAGTGAAGGGAAATATCCTTAATTGATTGAAAAATGACAGCTTTTAAAGCTACAGGAAAGCCTATCTGCTCTCCCGATGGTGAATGACATGCTCCTAAAGCATCCTGAGGACACAGTTACAGCTGCATCATGTATTCTCCTGGAGAAATGGGGAAAAATATACAGATCCAAATTTTCCCTCAGCTGAGAAGGAAAATTAAAAGTTTCTTTGACTTCCAGGCACCAACCACCTCCAGAGCAGCAAGTCAACATTGTTTCTGAAGTAGTTTTTGCACAAGCATGAAGGACTGGCTTCAGTGGACTCCATGGCATGAACAGTTGCTCATCACAAAAAGAAAAATGCAAAACAAAAAAGTAAAACTAAACAAAACCTTAGAGACTCAAAACCTTGTGCACAAATTAGATTCTAAGCCATTCTTCTTTCAGCCAATATGCATTTTGCTCATGTTTGCTAATTCCAAAGGAAACCTTTCCAAATTCAATATTTGCCTTTTTTTCCTCCCAACTCTTTCCCCCATACTGTTTCTTCCAGAGGATCCACAGTGTTGAATCTGTCATTACGTTCATTTCCATGGCAACAAATGGGATGTCATAAAGAGTGTTTTAATCCAAGGACAGAGTGGTAGATAAAAGTTAGATTCTGATACAAAGAATTCTTGCTCAATATCAAAGGTAATTACAAAAGGACTATAGAAAATTACTTGTTGAGCTAATTTTATTTTATATACACAAAAGTTTTCTTCTCTTCATGAAGGACATTCTCACCTTTAAGTGCTAATATTTATCTCATTTTTCTTGATTATACGACATGAACCTTTTTTCTTATCAGCTGATAAACTAGTTTATATTAAAATATGAGGAGAAGATGCTATGCTTGATTATCCTCAGTGGCATCTGCTTATTCCAGTAGGCTATGGGGAAATACAATTTATGAGAGCAGAAACAGGAATATTTATAGTGATTTCCAGTCTGATGGATTCCAAAACCCCTAACAAACCAGAGTAAAACCAAAAGCAATTAAATTCTTGATGATTATTGCTCCTCATACCTTGATTCATCCTTCAAGTTTTTCAAGTCCCATGGGGGTGCCCCTAAAAGGATCATGTGGGACACAGTCTAAAGAAATGCAGCCCTTTATCAACTTCTTCATCCTGTAGTTCAGCACCTTAACCAGACTTTTCTGGATCCAGACCCTCCTGTGGATCTGGAAATAAATAAACTGGAAAATAATAGGATTTTCCATCACTGGAAGAACCCAAAACTGTTGCAAAAAGGCTGTTAATAGCCAGGACAAAGTTAAAATACAGACACATTTCTCCTAACAATTCCAAATTAGCCAGAGACTGCAAATGTAGTTTACTCAGGAGGCATGCTGCAACCACAACTTGCAGGCTTCTGTCAAGCTATGTACTATAAAGAAAAGAAAATAAAGTCTATCTCACATTGTAAAACAGCATTAAGAAAACACTAATGTTGTGGCACAAACTGAGGAAGGTGATAAAAGGAACACATAAAAGCAAATATTATACAATTTTTTTTTTCTGGGGTTTAGCCACACCAGGATACCTACTTAAATCCTTTTTTAATGTGGCCTGCTAGAGAACCAGAGTGCATATGGTAAGGTTCTGTCCCCACCAGGTGCCTCCTTTGATGGTGCTTTTTACCTCAGCCCTCATGTCCTTCTAACTACAGGCTTTGCGTTTCGAAGTTCACTTCCCTCTAAACATCATAGAAAACATAAAGTATTGAGTGAGCATTCAAGGTAAGATTTGAAGCTAACTTTGAAGTTCTGAGAGAATGAAAGAGACTGGTGGAAGCTTCCTAAAAAGGCTCCTTGGAAACTTGATTTAACTGGAAAATAACTGACATTTCAGAAAAATGTGTAAAACAGCCTTCTTAAGAAATCCTCCAGTAAGATAAAACTTGTCTAGTCACACAATGCCTCACCACTCACTGAGCAATAGAAGCAGAAATGACAGCCACATGAAATTATATTACATGGAGTAGCTTGAAGTCTGTTCAGAAATTCAGTTTTATGCTCTCACCAAAGCATTTCCTCTTCCATTATATATACATATATATATATATATATATATATATATATATATATATATATTTTAAACATTTTGTCTCTGTTCTTGCTTTGGTTATAACAGAGTGGTTGGGTCTGTGTTTTGGATGTTTGCTGAAGACAGTGTTGATAACCCAGGGATGCTTTGCCATCCCTGAGCAGTAGAACAAATAAATTAATGCTTAAGACTATAATTATCAATTGCCAATAAAAGCAATGCAATTTTTCAGAATATGTCTCTTTCCTGATTTAAATCAAACTTCCAAGGGGTATTTACATACTTTTGGGTTTTTTTTCTTTAGTCAAATATTTTCTCATGTGCTTAATACTGAATGGATAAACAATTGTCTATAGAACTTGGGCCAAAATCAATATCCATGGGAAAAAAATGCATCCAGAGGACTGTGTGCTCCTTTTCACATTAAGAAGATGAAAATCACTACAGTCAAAGAAACTGAAAAATGAACAGTGGGACAAGGGGAGGCAAAAGTGCTTTTTGAATGAATTTGGATGTCCCATTGTAATTATTACTTTGTCCCTTTTTGTCTGAGCATAGGAAAAAAAATGAAAAAAAGTACTTATTTCAAATAGAAACTCCAAATGGCCTCTTCTGCTTTTTCCTACAATGGCATTTTAATTGTATAAAGTCACAAATGTGAGCCTCTGGGGGAATATGCACTGTCCAGCTCCTGTGTATGAATTTCTAGAGAGAAAATAATCTGTGATGGTATTGTGTTAATCCTTTGAGGTGACATAATAAATATTTTGTCCATTTAGATACACAAAATAATAACAGCATTTTGCTGGTTACTATAAATTGCTTTTTCTAGACTCCAGCAAGTAGCCCACCATATGATCCTTAACTTCTCCACACAGGACTCACAGGGAAACCTACAGAAGCACATTTCTGTAGAAATGTTTCCTATAAATGTTTTTTATAACTGCTAAAATGCCTAAAGCAAATCACACTGTGTGTTGCAAGGAAGTTCATAATGTCTTTATTTCAACAAATGGAATATATATATTCCCTGTGTTCTTTTGCTTAGATCTCAGTGATATTTTATATCTTCTTTGGTTGTTTTTTTTTTTAATCATTTACAACCTGTGAGATAAATAGAAATAGTCCTCTATAAAGTGGTATGTGAAAAGTCAGCTCTGTGGTGCTTCTTGCACCCTAAATGTTACATTTGCCCACAGTTAATAGCAAGACATTTAAAGAATAGTGCAATACTAGTTTTCATTCAGCTGTCACTGAGGGGAACAAGAAACCTGCCTATCAAAAACTAAGGCTTGTTTCATGTCTGCTTCATGCCTGTGTGTCTCTGTTATAACTTGTCTAAAATCCATAGTTTTCTACTGACATTAACTGGCAGAACTTTTCCTGTCTAAATAGAAAGACATGAAGAAACATAATACATGTGCTAAAATTTTGGGATTTCTTTTGCAATCTAAGGGCAAACATCTGAGTCCCTGCCACAAACCACTCCAGGGAATCTGAGGGTAAGCAGCCTGAAGCACACAATGAGTGACCACTTCATTGCACAGCCCATTGTGGAGACTCTGACACATCAAGATCTCCATACCTGGGCTGTCCACTTCAGCCTTAGGATGCTTTTTTGATCTTTTTATCAAATGGTTTCCTCAGTCACTGTCTGTAGTGGGGAAAAAACTCCAACAAACCAAAAACCACTGCAATATGAGTTTTGCTTAATGCTACAAGAGCTCAGACTTGCTATATGCACACACAAAATAGATGGGGCACGTTGTCCTCAGTTTGACCTCAAAAATGGAAGGACAATATCACCTTTAGTGCCTACTAGTCACTTTTCTGTGTTTTTGAAAGCAAGATCTGGCACTTTGGGCTGGAAAGGACATACTGGAATGATGCTTTTCTCCATTGGGAGTGAGAACTCACAGCACAAATACAAGCACAGGCTTCCAAGGGAACTTGATTATACCAGCAGGCAGAAAACAGTAATATTTTTATGCCTAAACTCAACAGCTCCTTAGATTATAGAGTTTATCCTCTTAGTTTATCCTCTGACCCCTTTTCCAAGTCCTTTAGCATATTCACAAGACACATGGCAACAGCAACAGACAAAACATGTCTTTAATCTGAAATTTACAGATGGAACTCTTGCTAAAAAAACATGAACCTTGGAATCTGTTTCTTCCATGGAATTAAGGTTTGTTTTATAAATACCCACAGTTACAAGCAAGCCATTAAAAATTAACAAACTCATACCCTTAAATATAATGCATATATGTGTTTAATAGCCTATGAATAATAGCCCTGAGACTACACATGGTTGAACATTTAATCTAGAGAGCTTTTGTTTCCTCTTGTCAAAATAAGCTCAGGTTTTGTTATTGAAGAGGTAGGAAACAAGATTAATGGTCCCATGGCTGTGAGTTATTTTTAGCCTGTTTCTCTCCCTACATTGTATTGTTTGCTTGTGTAACATAAAGCAAAATGGAAGTTCATATGAAATACATTTGGTTACCATTTTTGTCTGGCCATTAATTTCACTATGAAGGGTAATGTACATCAATAATCATTTATGTCTAAAAAGTCTCAAGTTGCAGCTTTTTGCTGAGATATTCAAAATGATGTAGGGGAATTGTTGGTATCCTCATTAATTTTGATACAAGTTATGTGTCTAAATCGTGCATCTATATCCCAAGATTGTTTTGTAAACTCAACCCATTTTTCTTAATGACATGATTTTGCTTAATTATGTAAAAGTGCAGCATGATTTGGCTATTTAACATCTTCTTCAATTTATATTACTACAGAAGATAAAAGAAAATAGAGCTTTATCTGCATATGACACGGAGAAGCAGTGTGAGGATTCTTTGTCAGTGCTTTGTCATAGTGTAGGCAAAAAAGCCTTGATGATTTCTATTTAAAGGTCATTTTTGTGAGAGACCAGCAGTGCCACTGATCAAAACATCAGAGATGATTTAGTTTCAAAGTTGTCACTGAATAATTAATTTACTTAAAACTCAGACAAAATAAATATGCAAAACAGTGAGATGATATTTGAGAGCTCCTACATTCCTTTTAAAATTTAATGTCTCTGTGGGTAGATTAGCAAGAAAATCTAATTGAATTAGCAACATCATAATTTGAAACATGAATATCTAAGTTTCAGTGGATGGCCACTGTAAACAGCAAAATAATTCAGTGGGTCTTCAAATATTATCAATATGTCACCCTACCACTCACAAAATAGCAAAATGGAATATAAAAGTATTAGGGAAAATACCTGATATCCATATAATTTTGAAACATCAGAAAAAATTGTATCTTTGATTATCATTCATGATTCTTTCAGAAAAAAAAAAATGGTTGAGTCTTTTTGCTTTAACTTTAAAAATTATTTGTAGGTAGAACTTGGCAAGCTTTTACACTAAGAGATCATTCCATGTCTAAGCAACCAGAGAGAGGAAGTAATACTTGAAACAGCTCAGCAAACTGGCACTACAGGTGTTATGGGGAGGCATTAGGGGTAATCAAGGACTGACTAGACAGTGAACAAGAGGTGATTTCCATTCAGAGCACCATGACCAAGCCACAAGAGAGAATCAGAGAAAGGCATGGGTTGGAAGGTACGTCACAGACCATTTAGTTCCAACCTCTCTGCCGTAAGCAGGGGTGCCACCCATGGCTCGGGCTGTGTCGGGCGCTGTGCACAGGAGAAGTCTGAGCACCAATCCAACTCGCTTTTCACTTGTCATGGTACAGACCACCTCAGATTCCTTCATTAAAGGCCTTCTCAGCTTAAAGCTCCTAACTGGTGAAGAACTTCTCCACACAGTTTCTATCCTGCTATCACCACCTTTACCCTGAGCAGCAGGGACAGCTGCTGTAACACAATGAAGTGTTGTCAAGGTAATCAGGGCATTACCATGGTGGGTGATAATGACTGAACTGGAAACATGTCCAAAAAGTAAATGAAGGATGTGATCTGACCACCTTTGGAGAGAACAGAAGGGGGGAAAAGGTCATTGTGTATCGAAATACTTTGTTCTTTTTAAAGACAGTCCTGGGCAGATAAAATCTATAGGATGTTCCCACACTAAGCCAATTGACAAAATACAGGAGACAAGATAAAGGGAAATGAAAGCAAGTCTTTCAAGAGCTCTTCCATCTTTCTAATTAACAAGAGAGCCAAGTGTCCAGCAGGATAGAGTGCACCTGATCTGGGATCGCCCCTGCATCTCACAGGGAACTCATAAGGGAAGCTTTCAGCTTCAAAAGCTGTGCTTTGAGGCAACCCAAATATCACACATCACATCAGAAAGGAAAGTTGGAAGTCAGAGGGTAAACTCACCCTGCTGCATGTGTGAGCTTCAGCTGAGCCATTATCCAAATGTCAGGAGCTGGCTGCTTTAGTTAGAGCAGGTGAAGCCTTAAAAGAGGATCTAGAAGGGAGAACAAAATTCAGAAGCACTATTAGAAAATAATAGGTAACTTCTCTCCTTTTTTTTTTTGCATGGTGCCTTACAGGACTTGATCCAAAGCCCCCTAAGGTCAAAGAAATATTCCACTGACTTCTGAAATCAAACTGAGAGGCTGATCAAATTCCTGATGAAGAAATACTTTGATTTATAAACCCTCCATTTCTGGACAGGCTCACAAATACTGTCATCGGGTGGGTTATTCTGTGTCACTGCTTTTTAAAGAACAGTAATAGGACAGAAAGGCAATACCCCTTCTGGTAAAACCATACAGCAAATTGGCTGATATTATATCAGTTATTGACTAATCTTATTACAGTTATGGTCCAACAGCTGAATAATCAAACCTGGGTATTTAATTGTAGGCACTTAAATATGAATCTAAACATATAAACAGCAGATAGGTACCAGTCCAAGCTACCACAATTCAGGTGACTGAGTCCATTTATTGCTGCCCAATGCCTGAGTTGCTGAGCAACAAATGTCTGAAGTTACATGTGACCAGCTGCAAGTGGGGCTCCCAGACAGCTAAAAACATTATCTGACAGCAGCTTCTGCACTGGTTTTCATTGTTAGACTGTAAAAGGCTAAATCTTTGCCTTAATTCTCATTGAGAGAAGAATAAACAAGGATTTTTTTAGAGTTTCTTAAGTCCCAAATGGAGCCCACTATACCTCTGGCTGAAAATGCTCCTCTGAAAAATTGTTTCTCAGATTTCAAAGATGCAGTGCAAGATTTGGCTGCAACATAAATGACAGTGGACTTTGGTTCCTGAGCATTTTATACTATGACAGAGCATCACCAGGGCATGAAAATGAAACCAAAATTGTACCACCCTAATTGTGGTACTTTCCATGAGTCCAGGTATGCATTTTCTTCTCTCTTCAAACACTTGTTCCTGAAAAAGTTTGAGTGATCCTACCTAGCACATGACAGGTAACAAACTCAAAACCAGCTATTAGAGGAGTAGGAGGGACTAATATTAGAATTAGCCACATTTTTAGGGTTAATTTTGTCTAAGATTAAGAGAAGAACCGAAAGTTTTAAGCACATGATACTTTGTACTTGAAGGATTGCACCCAAAGTACTCTTGAGAAAGAATTCTAAGAGAAGATATGGTCAGAACTCTGATGTCCCTCATTTTAATTTTGCTGGGAAGCAACGGAAATATAAAGGATGACAACTGACAATTTGGGGTATGATTATCAAGCTCACTGGCTTCACTTGGTCCTTTTGGATGAGGTCCAGGCAAAACTAGTGAGCAATCAAACTTCATCAAGGACATCATGAGACAGTTGAAACCCCCAAGATTCATTGTAGTCCCAGTGGGTCACGAGCTGTAACATTTTCACAAATTTCAGTTCAAGATGAAAGGGGATCATGGCTATGTTTAAATCAATGGACCCAGAAACACTTCCAAGATATTAAGGATAGGTCTGTGCCCTTGAACACCACGTCTCCATTACTGAGATTTTTGCATGCAATAGCCATCCTGCTCTGATTTCCACTGAAAAGAAACCCAGCCCACAGATCAGTATCTTCTGGGCAGGTCCTTGGTCTGGAACAACCCACCAGGGAAGGTACATAACCAAGTCAGCCAGAGACAATGTATCTGTCATCCCAAATTCCCCTTTCCAAGGAGAACCGAGTATGGTAATTTAAACAGATCAATACTGAACCAACACACAATATCGAACTATTGGGTATTAGTTTGATTTTCTCATAGCAACTGATTTTGTCTCATTAAAAGTGACTTCATGAGTAAATATTTTACAAAATTGAGCGGAAAATTTCATAAGAATGGACAAACCAAAGGCAGTTCATGCACGTGAAGGCAATGTTTTGAAAACTTCATTTTTACAGGAAGTTTTAATTTCTCTGGGAAAACGGGTGCTGAATAAGGTAAACATCTTCGTGAGGTGTGGATTACATACACCCCTTTCACATTTATAAAGAAATGGCTATAGGAAACATTTTGTCCAAATTAGAGGTTAACTTCTACATAAGAGCATATCTTAAACCCCTTGAAGTTTCTACATCACACTGCCATGTGCAAGACCTAAAGTGAATTTATGTGTAGTTTAGGTGTGTTTTAAGACTCCTCAGACCATATTTAAACTATAAACTGCTGCATGCAAAAATAAAACCATGAATCCTCCCTCTCCAGTTCTACAGTGCCACCTAAACATGATCCCTTTCCATAGGGCTCAGCAGGGGTGGCAGAACCACATTCCTGCCACTGTATCTGGTTCCTGCCACGGGCTCTGGTTTTCCAATTTCTGGGAAATCCTTGCATGGTGAATAAAGACATGCCAACCCTCAGGGGGCCTTACTGTAAGATTGGATACTCCCATGCAAACAAAGTAATTCTGTGGTCAGAACATGGATCATGATACCCTGGAGATCAGCTGTAAGTACATTAGGTATTTCTTCAACTTCCCATTGGAATGCAGCTGTACAATATAAACATAAAAATAGCAATATAAATATTATCTCTTAATAACCTCAGGGTGAGAATCAGACCTATTTTTTTGCCTTACTTAATGAGTGATCCTACCTAGCACATGACAGGTAACAAACTCAAAACCAGCATTAGAGGAGTATGAGGGACTAATATTAGAATTGGCCACATTTTTAGGGTTAATTTTGTCTAAGATTAAGAAAAGAACCAAAAGAGTTTTAAGCACATGATACTTTGTACTTGAAGGATTGCACCCAAAGTACTCTTGAGAAAGAATGTAACCTTAACATCTGTACCTACAGCACAGTTCTCTTTTTCTCTGAATCTGCATGAATACAAAAATTTATGATTTCTTACTTTCACTTATTTTATAAGGTGTTTCTTTCCACAGTGTGTTCTTTCACCTTAACTGCACTGACAGAGCACTGTCAGGTAAAAGAAAGATGGAACATTTTCATCAGTATGTAGGAAGGATGAAAGGAAAATAAATGGATTTTGAATTAACATGAAAACATTAAAATGAGTTTGGGTTTTTTTAAGTTTTATGAAAATATGCTGTAAATCATACAGCATTCCTCAAAATGTTCCACATGTTTGATATCTTACTGTGTTTTGGAAAGTAAAGATGCCTCCTCAAAATGGAATTAACAGACTGTACCCACTCATGGGAGCATCATTATCTGCCAAGCTCATTCTCAGAAAGTGACTCAGAATGATCTGGTCAAGCACATCTTTAAGGACAAGCTAGAAGAATACTTAAAAAAAGAAAGGATTCATCCCATCCAGAGGGGAATGTAAATGTTTCCAAGCACTGGAGCCAGCAAAGCTGCTGAAATATGAGATAACATTCAACAGAGGATCCCTCCATCAGGATATGACTCTGAATGTGACTTTCATTATTGCTTGTTTTCCACAAAAGAGCTGGGCACAAGGTCAGGGGCATGACAATCCCACAAAGAGAAAGTAGGTCTTGGCTCAAATACTAGGCTGGATGCTAAAGCAGAGAAAAATCTAAAATTATCCAAAGAGGGCTACAGGTGATGGCAGGTGCTATGGAATATGGAGAAAAAGGAACATTTTAAAATTTGCTCTTCTGCATGAAGAATAAAAATCTAAAAGCCCCAAAGCAGCAGCTTCTGCATTAGATTCTCTGTCAAAAGAAAGCAAAGAGATTTGAAATTCTTGACTATGGTACAAATATTTGCAGGAGCTGCACTGCAAATTGTACCATCACCTACTTGAACAGATGACTCTAGATACGGTTAATGACACCACTGATGTATTGGGTCCTGTGCTCTGCCAGGAGGACAATTTAGGGTAATTTGGGAGAAAAAACATCCAAGAGATTGTTACCTTCCTGCCAGCTGAGAGTCCTGTACATGTTTGTCTTCTGCTTCTGCCCTTACCTCTGAACCTCCTGACTGAGGATGCACTGGGCCCCCTTGGAGCACCCTACATCCATGAGATCCCATTAGGTCCTTCCATGCTGAAGGAAAGGGTGTTAGGCTGACACTTTCCTTTGTGTTCAGGGATCCATGTGGGACTAGCCCACCATACCTGAATTCCTTTACAGCTACTGGTGAAACGTCCAAAATTCTGTCCTATCACATCACTTGAGATGCAAAAAATGAGTTTTTATTTACACCTATTTTCTTTTAGACTCTAAGCACAAATGTACAGCACTGTATAACCTGACATACCCACCATTATGCAAGATTTATTCATTTTAGTCCTATGTTTTCCCAGCTTTTCTCTATGCTCCTTTCTTTGCATCCAATAACACGTTAAGAATAGATACTGTTTCTTTTTTATATGCTAGCAAAGCAGTTTGCACAAGAAAGCCTTGTTTATTATTTGGCTCTGCAGTTCTAGGATAATACAAACCAAAAAAATAATAAACCCTAATAATAATAGTAATAAAAATAACAATAGAATATTGCCAACAGAAAAGTAGATGTGGAAGAAAAACAAAGCATGCATCCTTGACTACACAAATACAAAATTAATGTGCAAATACATTAATAAATTAAAGCATTAAATTCTGCTTGCTGTTATTTCTGAAGCCATTTTTTTTTTTTTTTGTGTTGTACTGAACTATATCCCAGTCTTATGAGAATTCCATGCAAAAATGTTCATTCAACTTGCAAGTTTCATGAGCTTTAGCACACGTAATCATTGGAACTCCTATACTTATTATACAACACATTTTTTTTCTTCTTTAGAAATGCTGATAATCTGAATATTAACAGAGGAAAATGTAATACAAGTACATCATGTTTAGTAAATAGTGAATAGAAAAAAAGAATAGTTTTTTAATCCATCCTTGACTGAAAAAATTTGAAAAATGTTTAGGAATAACAATCAGAATTAAGAAAAATCAGAAATTCAGTGTTACTGATTTCCAGAACCTAAAAGGGCTAAATTCACCAGGGTACCTTTTCAGATCCACTGCTTTGTTCAGTCTGCCAGATCCCTGGCAGCTTCACCAGCTGACAGTGCTTTGTGAGTAAGATCCAAACCCACCCTTCTGCTCTTGAGCTAACCATCATTTTCACAAACTTA
Organism: Aphelocoma coerulescens; assembly: GCF_041296385.1. Taxonomy (NCBI): domain Eukaryota; kingdom Metazoa; phylum Chordata; class Aves; order Passeriformes; family Corvidae; genus Aphelocoma; species Aphelocoma coerulescens. The sequence continues at coordinate 31,801,316 of NC_091021.1, read as the reverse complement.
AATTGCAGCCTGTGCTACATAAGGAAGGCTCCTACTTCACAAGGATAGAAGTGGAAATTGTGAAGTCATCAAGCCCAGTGCACTTTACCAATGCAATGCTAGCTCAGAAACCTGTGCTAAACACCTGACCTACTGTGAAAATGCACAGTATTCAGCAGCCTTTAAAATTTTCCATTTGTCACCCACAGTGAAGAAAGGAGGAGGCGAAGTGGCTTCAAACTAGTCTGGAGGATTAAAAAAAAGCCACACTGAGACAATGTATTTTAACTCCTTTAAAGGCCTTTTGATAATGTTCCAGAAAGGCACCCTGGGGCTTCTTCCCCTGTTGGTCAATGTACCCTCTTTCACAGTGATATTTAACTGCTCCCTAATGGGACCAGGAAGAGGTTCTAAATATAACTACCAAGAAGAATGCTCTGAAGAACTAGGACCCACAGTCTCTATTACTTTCACAGAGAAAACCATGATGAACATCAGGGTTTGCTCATTTAACAAAATCTGAGCCCATAGAGGGAGAGAGAGCACAGAAATGGAAGCCAAAAGATGGGTCATTCCCATGAAGGACATTACAATGTCATTGAGCATGTGAGGTTAAACCCATAAACTGTGAACAGTTACTAGCAAAAATGGCTTTAAACTACAACAGATTACACCATCAATTCGGAGGAAAGAGCTGGTTTAGAAAAAGAATCCAAGGAACTTCAGTTAACTGCTTGCACAGTAGGCTATAAAGTGACCTGCAGAGTCTCAGCAAGAACATATTGGAATAACTGAAGAGTGAATCATTTTCATGAATGAAAAGCTAAAAGTCCCCTCAGTGAAGAGAAACAAAAAAGAAAAATTGGGGAAAAACTAAAGAGGATGATCAGCCAACTCCCTTTTCTGAAATATTTAGGATAGAAAAGAAGGCATGATGAACAAAAATAAGACCAAACATACATTTCAAATAAGAAATGCTTGAGTTCTGTGTGGAATTGTATTTACATAAATACTCAAGCTGTAAACATCCACAGTATTTATGGATATATGCTTTTTCAGAATCTTCATGCTAGGAAAAAATTGTGCAGCTCATGCTTCTGTCCAGGTGAAGTTGCAGCTCCCTATTCAGGGACGAGGAATGATCCAGCCTGATTAAGAGAATCAGCCCTGGACAGGGACCAGGAGTTTACAAACAGATGAGATTCAGAAAAGTCTGTTAGAAAGCAACCAATGTGCCAACGTCAGAAACAGAAATAAAACGTGCCAAGTTTTGAAAGAAAAAATGAGTACCCACCACAAGCTGTATTACAGAGAAGGTTTCTGACACTTCCAGCAGGAATACTTCTGCAGGTGTTTATCAACATAAGTATTTCCAGCACTTGCCCTTCCTACCAATTAGCAGGCAGCCACGTCTGATTCTGGCTGCAAAAGAGCTCAGTGCTGAACCTTCAGCCCACAGAGGCACCTCAGGCTGCTCATCCTCTGCAATGCTCACTGCCTGGCGCTGAGAAAACACTTCGTGGGCGTCACTGAAGAGCAAGAAACAAGGTCAGAAGGCTGAGGCCAACAAGAAAGACTGTGGCTGATCTAGTAGAGAGTAAGAAAATGTTTCTTTTGTGAGTTTTTAAGTCAAAGAGGATGCAACTAAGGCAGTTAGAAGGAACAGCACTACAGAGCATAACCTGAACCTGTCTGATTTCAGAAGTGTTTGTTACAAGGGTGACAAAGAAAGGGCAAGTTTCACAGGTGGTGGAAAAGTTAGGGGAAGAAAAATTTAGTTGGGCTGTTGATGGAAAAGTTAGAAAATGACAGGAGACCAAACTACAATCTGCTGTAAACAAATGTTACACTGCATTTTCCCAGTTGCCACTGGCAGACATTCTGTTCTTGAGGTGGAAAAAGTGTGTTGGATGGAAGAGAGTGGGGTGGCTGACAACAGCAGAGGAGAGAGGGACCACAGGAGAAATACTCACCAAAAAATACAGCCTTATCAAATACAGCAAACTGAGTTTGAGCAGGGAACACAGATCACCAGGATGACAAAAGTAGAACACCAAAATGTAATCGAATAAATTGGAACCACAAAATGCCTTCATGGCGTGCAGCTTTTTCTCCAGAAATTTTTAAGGATAATTTGTCAGTTTTTATAAATGTCAAGAAAACTTTGTTTTGTCTGCAATATCTTTGAATTTATTGCCAAAACTGTCATAGAAACAGCACTAGCAGTTTGATCCAAAGGTCATCATGTCAGTGGGAAGAGCAGAATTTTTTCATAGGGATTTGGATGAAACAAAAATAAACCCTGTACATATTTTAATATAGAATAAATAAAATTCAACAGATAATTATAAGAACAAAGACAGGGGAAAATTTAAATCACTGGGTTGCTTTTTCTCTGCCCTTACAACAGCTATTTTCAGAAGAGAAAGAAAGGCAAATTCCCTTTCAGTGCAGCCTATCTAAGAACAGCAAAGATTACACTCTCAATAATCCTATGCCTCTCCTTTACTAAATAGTCCTGCTTTGAGCTACTTCTGTGCTTCTCTTGGGATGGCCTGGAGCATATAATTGGATCCACTTCATATGGAGAAAAAAGCCTGTTAACCAGCAGTTGCAGCAGCAGATGCTTGTTCACTTGTGAAAATAAAGACAGAAAGTTTCCATCAATCATTTAAAACTCTAAACATACAGGCTGGATTTGCTCTCAGCAGCTTTGCTGTGCACGCAGTCAATTTTTCCCTTTCTAAACCCAGTACCCAGGCTTTCAAAAACTAATTCACTGCCCTTAAATAATGGTGTAACAGTTAATGAGAATCACAAAAGCCCTCCCTGGCAGCTGGCAGTGCTGCCTTGCCGTCTGTCCCTACAGGATTTGTATCTTGGAACAGGTTAGGACAATGCACCATCCCAATGAAAGCCCTTGGTGATGTATTGATCAAGATGGGACTGTCCAAAAAGAAGAGATGGGTTCAAAATTCAGCCAGCTTTTATTTGGCTATGCAAAGGGGAAAAGGACTTCCAAAGAGAGAAGATATTAAACATGGCATGTCACATCTCACTTTTGGCAGTGATACATGTGATCTGAGTAAACTGGGGCAAAGTCCTGATCCTGCTGAAAGGCTGCTGCCCTCTGCAAAAGAAAAACTGTTTCCTTCCTTGAATCACACAAGGATATATGCAGTCCTCTGCTCTTGCATGGCCAAGATGCACAGGGCTAATAATGAATTTCAGGGCAAAATCACTTGCAAAGGGAACTCCCCTGCCTAAGGACTTCCACAGTTATGCTAATGATCAGCTTTTTTCTTCCTTTTTCCCCAGCTTCTCTTCCTTTATTAACCCACAAGGCTTCTTTACACCCTAGATAAGGGATTAAATTAGAATAAAACATGTTTTGTGATAGATAATGCATTGCTCAAAAGAGGCAGTCTCCTACCCAAAGCATCTCTTCCCTCAGCATTGGGTGCATCACAGCACTGCAGGTCCAGGACCAACATCCAGGAGCTGGGATGCCTCATCTCTGTAGCAGGGTCATGACTTTGCTAACCAACCAGTTAGGTGACCACATTCACACCTGCAAATCCCTGAAGCTGATAGGCTTAAAATAGCAGCCAAATTACCCAGAGGATGGGAGATTTGGTGTATTGTATTTGGGGAACGGACATGAAAGCATGCAAGCAATCTTTAAACACAAACGGGGGGCTTTTTCCTCATTCCATATGTTGCATAAGGGATTCAGACTTCATAGCCAGAGCTTTTCCTGTTGCCCACCACAATAACAGGAGCTGCTTTGCATTTGGGGCTTTAGGCACATGGGGAAAACCAATGGGATTTGGGAAATAGAGTGATATTTTCTTGAAATAGCTTGTTCCTCTGGCATTATGCAAAGCCTGTGCAAGACTGTAGGCGACCAAAGCAGCCACCAAGGGACAGCAGACAATCAAAGCCAGTGCAGCTCTAGTGTCTGATACAAAATTCAACTGAACTAGCAAAATGGCTACATTAGCCTTACAATTTCATCTAGAATTCAAATGATTTTTAAGTCATTTGGAAAAGTCAGTGTTTTAACAAAGTACTGAAGAGCAAGAGAGCTTTCTCTTTTTTTTTCTGGTGAAATTAGGTGAAAGGAATAATTTTCACAGGACACAGCAGTGCACCAAGCAAAAAGATCAAATTTTAACCTTCCATCTTATTCTTCTCTACATCCTTCTAATAAAGACACAGCAGATTTCAGAAAGGCAGCAGTTCAGCTGAACTATCAGGGCTGATTTAATCCATTTTTTTCATGTAACTACAACGTAAATTCTCACATTTCAAGATAAATCTAAACAAAATGAAGAGAACAAGAGGTCTGTAAGTCACTAACAGGAGTTAAACTCTTCCTCTCAGCTTCTTCTTCTTGTTTGTCTGGTATTGTGCCAAATCTCCCATGAATAAAAGAAGGTAAGAACAAGAACACATTTGTATCCCATGATTTGGGCGAACATCTAACTCTGACAAAGAAGGGGCTGCTGCCGGGAACCTGCAGAATGAGCAGTCTAGCTGTGCTCAGAGCCAGCCCAAGTCCTCACAAGCTCCCTGGGAACACTCACTCACAAGCCCCTGCATCCTGGCAGGTGTGCAGCAATCTGCCCTCTGTGTGTGCAAACACACACATGGATAAGCTTCCTCCTGGGCCTGGATACACCCACGTCTTACAGCAACCTGGAGTTCATATTTAGGGTGATTAATATTAAAGTAGCTTTTTTAAAAAACTATTTTTTAGCAAAAGCAGTAAATTTTTGCCTTGCTGAAGGGTGTTGTTTTAAACTTCAGCTCTGCTCTAATCAGCAATGAGATACAAGAGCAAAGAGCAGGAGACTGAAGCTCACTGACATCATCCCAGATGAGCCAGCTGCTACAGGTGGTGTTGGACAAGCAGCTGAGGAGTCCTCGTGGAGCTGGGGCTGCTTTGCAGGTTGACATTTATGCTAAGTAGGGTGTCTTGGGAGGAGAGGAGCTGGCTCAGTCCTGGCAGGTCTGCCAGGCACTGCCCTGCCACTGTGCTTCCCTACTGCACAGCAGGGCTCAAATGTGGTGTGAGTGCATGGCTGGGGGGCTCAGCACACAGATTTAGGCCACTTGGTGTGGAGGTGGGTCAGGACTGCCAGAAAGAGCTCCAAGCAGAGCCAAGGAGATCCCACAGCAATTCCCTGCCCAGGTTTGGGATGATCCAAGCCAGCCACGCTCTGCAGATAGGCAATAGAAGGAATGATGCCTCTGACTGGTATTTGCCACTTCCCAGCAACCAGTAGGTGAAGGAATTAATTCAACAAATACAGAAGGCACATCTGTGCTGAATAATCTACAAAGCATTGTTGGACAGATACTGAATTACCCAGAGAGTTTGTGGAGTCTCATTTCCTGGAGATCTTCCAAACCCACCTGGCTGCAATCCTATGCAACCTACAGTAGCAGGAGGGTTGAGCTATTTGATTTCCAGAGGTTCCTTCCAAACCCAACTACTCTGTGATTGAGAATCCTGCTGTGAGGGAGAACCAAGATAACCCAAAGTGTAACTCCAGCCTATTTTTCCCAGTAAGCCTATTTTTCTTACAGACTCTGCTACTCAATCCATTTCTGTCCACCTGCCAAAAGAAACAAGAGACCCAAAAGCACAAGATAAATCATAATAAATCAATTCAATATTCTCCCAATACCCTAATTTGTGCCTTTATTTTGCACCAGTAAGGAAATAATGAGACTAAGAAACATATCCTCATTTATAAAACTTGTTTGCCAAGAGGAGGGGGTTCTGTTTCTTTCAGCAACCTGGAGTAAGCATAACAACCCTAGAGAGATTAAATACAGACAGATTTTTATTATGCATTGCTTCCTATTTATTGCAGAATGCATAACTGAGTCCAAAAGAGAAACAAGAAGGCAAATACACGAAGCCTCACACAATTTTAACAAGTTTTGACTGGCAAAACACAACGAGCTTGTCAATATAAGTCCAAGTTTGCTTTTTGCAAGCAGTACACGAGTCCCAGAGTGAGAGAGAGAGATGCCAAAACTAAACTGGTGCTCCAAAAGGGGAAAGAAAGGTGGAAAGGAAGAATGTCTGGGTTGCCTTATTTATCTAAGATAGGTTTGATGGTTATTTTGACCACTTAAACATCCTGTGGGAAATCAGTTACACTAAACCTCCTCTCTCACATCAAAAATCATGATTTTAAATCAAGAATAACAAAAAACATTGAGCAATACAGTTCAAAAATAGACAGTGATGTTCCCAGGTATTCACATCACATAAGTACCAAACTGATTGTCAGGCTTTAATTTCTATCAGTAAGAAAGATTTACAAAAAAAGTAAGAAAAATGCAATATTTTCCACATAGCTTTGCTTTAGATAGGTTGAATTACGTGAACTGATCATTGGAGGAATAGAAATGTGATCTCTAAGTTTGACATGAGAACAATAGATATTTTGCAATAAAAAAAAAGACATTTTAAAGAGAAAATAAGCAGTAAATGTATCAGTGAAGTTCTTTACTTAAAAAGAAATAGGCATGGTTGATGTTTATATGCCACAATTTTCTTTCAGCAGTTAAAAGTTTGAAAAATTAAAGTTGCTATTGTTTTTTTAGAAGCATCTGCTGAATTAAGAATGCCCTTTCTAATGAAGCTGAACAGTCCCAAATAACCTGAGCAGTTTTGAGAACCATAATATAAACCCCACTCTGCTGAAATGAGGCTTTCCCTGATTGAGAAGTTTTGATTGGGATCCTGATTCCAGGGCTGTTTCTCGTAACACATCATCATTTACTTCAGGAAAAACTCACTAAACCTAAAGCAAATAAGTTCTCAGCTAGAAGACTTAAACCAGTCACACCTTCTGCTACTGAGTGGTTGTTTTCAAAGCCAAAGGTCTTTTTACTTTTTAAAGTTTTGAAAGAAAAAGGTGCTTGTTTACCTTTCCTTAGTGTTCATCCTGTTTCAATGAAAAGTATAAATAATACAGCTATAAAGAGAGCTCATCTTCCTCTTTCCCAAGTGACCTTTTCCACAGACTCAGCTACAAGAGAAAACATCTCTGTCTCCAGCTTCCAGTACATTCAGCATGAGAACAACTGTCAGTAACACACTCAGTGTGTCCAAGTGTGGCACAATAAAGCTCTCTTCCCAGAGGAAGTGGGACACTGGCCACAGGTAAGGGACACTGGCACAGCTGGGGAGTTTTATCAGGATATGGACACCTACTACAGAATCACAAAACATTTTGGTTTGGAGGTGACTGCTAAAGTTCTATTAGTCCAACCCCTGCCACGGGCAGGGACAACTTCCATTAGACCAGACCCCCATCCAACATGGCCTTGAACATCTCCAGGGATGGAGCATCCACAATTTCTCTAGGAAATCTGTTCCAGTGCCTTATCACATTCACAATAAAGATTTTTTTTTTCTAAAATCTATTCTAAGTCTACCCACTCTGGAGTTTAAAACCATTGCCCCTTGCCCTATCACTACTGGTAAAAAGTCTTTTTCAGTCTTTCTTATAAACCCTTAAAATATATTGAAAGGTCACCATAAAGCTTCCCAGAGCTTTCTTGTCTCCAGAGATGACACATCTTTCAAAAATCTAGCGTTTTTTGGCATTCCTTTACAGGGAGTGATTAATCCTGAAGCTTTCATCTGAAAAGCTTTTGAAGGTTTTGGTGATTATACAAGATTTGCAATGAAGCAAGAGCTCTAAAGAGATGGCACTGGTGTATGAGGCAACAAATACAGGGGCAGGCACTCGTCTTGGTAACAGTGCAGTGATACTCCAGGAAGGGAAGCAGGATCCATTTTCCAACAAATCTTTGCTCTAGTTTCTTTGTAAGAGACATCTTTCTTATAGTAAGAATTACCTTGAAATGTAATTGTGAGGGGTTTTTTTTTAAATCCAGTTTTCTAATTCTGGAACTCAGCACAAGGGGTTTCTTTTAATTATTACTCAACAGTCAAACCCCAACTTTTCCTCAGAAAGCCAGTGCCCCAAAAATATGCAAAAAAAAAAAAAAAAAAAAAAACAAAGAATGCAAACATTAAAATATTAACAATATAAAATACCAATCTGTGAACCCTTTCAGGGATCACAAGTGTTCCAGGCCTCTCAAACACAAGCATTTCTGTAAAATTTGGGTGGGAGTTCTACTGTTACACACCTCCAGACTGGGAGGAGAAGGTGACTATAGCATGACTTGAAATACATGGTTGTTCAATTTCCCTGATAAGAGACAAGTCATATCCTTAAGGTCACAGGCATGGAAATCTCCCACTATAAGTTGCTTTATAATTGTAGGCTCCAAAGGCAATTAATATGTCTGAAATTGGAGGATGTTCCTTCATCCCAGTGATCAAGCAGGAAAATACAGCCCACACTATGGAAAGGTCTCAGTCTTGTTTTAGTGGCTGGCAAAATATTAGTTCTATTAAAGTTGGCAGGTTAAGGCTGGAGGCTTAAACTCTTCAAAGGTACTTGCATGTTTTTCAATTACCTGAGTGTTAGCAGGAGACCACAGAGGACCCAGACAAACCCCTGAGGCATCCAAATGTCTTTGGATGTGCAGCCTTGTGCCTAATAGTCCCAAAGTGGCTGTGTTAGAAATGCACAGTGCTTGCCTCCAGCCCTGTGGATCCAGCTCAGTTTGGCCACCTGCAAATGCTGGGGTGTTTTAGAGCTGGGTGTTACTGAGTCAAAGTGCCTTTGTGGGTGGCAGCCTTTACAGCCTGCAGCAGCAGGTTTAACTCCAGTGTAAAATAAACAGGAATCTAATCCCTGGTGTCCACTGGCCTTGCATCAGGGCTTTAGAGGGAAGCCTCAGCCTCACTCCCATGTAATGACCCACATTGAAATGGTTCTCAGAGGAATAATTCAATTAATTCAGACAGTTATCAGCTGGATTCTTCTCCTCACCTCTTTATACCACTAGCTGTTTCATTGCCATTTTTCTTATTTTACTAAACAGAAGCAAAAAATTCCTACAATGTATTTCTTAGATGAAGCTAAGCTACTGAACTTAAATGAAATTATTTTGGGTAATGGTGGCTTGAGGAAGTCCTCTTTTTACTACTAATTATATTTGTCCTTAAAGAACATGAAACAGAGCACAGGAAAACTTGCAGAGTTTCTTTTTATCTTTTAATAAGCAAAAATTCAGAAAATCCAAAGGAATTTAATTTGCAGGGTAAGGAAGAACAAGAGTAAAGAGAAAAAAACTGTTACTCATTTCAAGAGAGATTTCATTTTCCTCTACAAAACGCAGTGCAGTAGGTACTGTTTAGAGATTGCTTTTCCATTACATTCCATCTAGCATGGCACAGAATTTTGAAAACTGAGCAGACTCCACTGCGGGATCTCAGGTGATATAGCCATCCCCAGAGGCTGTCCCAGTACTGCCCCCAAGGCACAGAGAAGTCAGGAATGCATGGCCAAAAAGGACTGAGACCCAGCTATGTAGCTTCAAATTAAAATAAAATTCTTTTAATAAATTATATTGATAGCTCTGGATTTCAGATTCCCTCTTCAGATTCCCAAGGCCAGAATTGTTCTGATTACAGTTAAAACAGTGGAACAGCTAGGAAGGCAAGCTTGCATGCAGCTCCAGGCTTATTTCCTTGGATTTCACCCTGAGACATGCCTTGAGAGCAATTCACAATTCACCTCTAATGTGGATCATGTAACTGCCAGCAAAGTTCGAATCAAAGATATGCCTGTTGTTTGGAGGAGCTGAAGAAGCTGCAATCTGAAGGACTGCTTTTATTACCATGAGCTAGAAAGACAAAAAAGGGATCCTTCCCTCTCATCCATTTTGGTGGATCTTGTTTCCTGACAAAGTTAATTTTTAAGTAAGAGTGCACAGACAGGTGCAGCTGCATCCTGCAAATGGCCATCAATCACAGCAGATGGTGACAAGACTCCAGGAGATGCCACAGGCATTCTGCCTCATCTTGTGCTGAGACAACATCCCCACATTAAGGAGTTAGTCATTTAAAATCATTCATAACCTGAGCTTGCACACTGCTTATTAATCGAAGTTTTCCCATTGAAAATATGAGATTTCAACCAATGGCCAACTAAATTTCAGAGAGAATTATCTTGCCTCCTGCTTCCTTTCACTAAAAACCTAAGAAAGGCTCAAAAACATGTTCTCATAATGAACTAAAATCATTACTTCAGAACTTCCAAGACAGTGGCTCAAGTTCTTAGGCCAGTTCAAGCAGACCATGCATTAGTTCAGGCAGGTGGGATTACCCATATGCCAGTCAAATGCTTCTGCTTTGGACCAAGACCCCAAACATGTCCCCATGGTGCATCCAAAGGCATGCATCACAGGTTTCAGACATCCCTGTGCACTCTGGAAGTGCAATGAGTGCCCAAACCTGTGCACATACTGCATGTATCTGTGCATGTATGATCAGATTGGCCCTGCAGTAGGTGTCAAAGTGAGAGGAAAAACCTTAATACAGTAAACCTACTAATGACTGTGATAAGTGTTTCAAACAGGTACTGTCTATTGTCATCACGTAGTAACTGTTGGTTTGGAGGTTTTCACTCTATCTGAAGGAAAGCATTAAAAATTGTATCTAAAATTAATCCATTTGCTTTCACAAACCATACCTACTGCAGACTCAGCAAGTGGCTGGAATTGGTCTGTGGTCCAGCTGGAATGGATCTGAGATGGCAGCGAGATTCCTAGTGGCCTAGGTCAGAGTGCATGTGAGCAAGCACTGCAGTGAAACATTAAACATCTGAGAAATACTACTGCTCAAAATGTCGATTTCTAATTTTTACAGCCTCTGGAAAAAAGACTACTTGGAGTCCCTTCTCATATTAAGACCCATAATTCCATCTAAATGGTGTCTCTCTGGACATTTCCCTCACCTCAAAATTTGCTAAGCCAGGTTCAGCTTCAACTCTTCATTTTCTAGCTTTTGTAAGTGCTGTTCATTTTCTTATTGTTATTTCTGTCACTGCTTTTCTGGTGCAGCAGTTACTTTGTTATCTAATGCAAAGCAAAACTCTTTGAAAACCAGGGAGGATTCATAAATCTTGGAAAGAAGAACTGTTGGAATACAAGATATCAACTTCGTGCCAAAGAAAAAGAACCAGGTGACAAATAATTGTACTCTAGCATTCTGTGCAAATTGTGCTTCCCTAAACTGACATGCAAGAATAAATTCCTGGCTTCAGCCTCTACAACATCCTCTGAGTAACCACTGTGAAAGTAAGTACTTTACAGAATAACAGAGCAGCTGGCTGGTTAGCTGATACATGTTATTACTTCTGTAAGAAAAGCAATGCACTAGAAAAAAAAAAAAAAAAACAGGAAAAAAATTTCATTGAAGATTTGGGTACTGCCATGGAAAATGTAAAGTAGTAATTTTATAGTAAAGTTAAAATCGTTATTCTGGGTTTAAAAGTTGTCTGCAGTTTTAACAGTGGGGTTAAAATTGACACACAAAGGTTATGGTCCTTACATATTCCAAGGCATTAAAAGTTAATGTGGATGAGCACCATTATGGGTTATGTCAGTGTATTTTAAACTGAGTTTAAAAGTGGCTATAAAGAGGGGTTTTGTTTATTTTCTTTTACAACACTTAGTTTACACAGGCTATTTTATTTATAATGAAGGTATGAGTGGGGAATTGCTCAAAAATTTTCTACACTGTGCTGGGCTTTGAAGCAAATTCTCAAGATTAATTTAATACTAAAAATGAGTCCAAAGAGCTCTCTTCCCTTTGCTCAGTCTCTCCCACACAATAGTTATAGAAATCAAGCCTCTGATACAGCAGTCTGCATGCTGACAGTCTTTGAAATGCTGTGACAGAGAAGAGCTGATGTGAGATGAGGAAAACAACAGTGAAGAAAATAAGCCACTCTAGATGACTTCTGAATGCTGAAAAATATTTCACAGAGGTGATTGAGTCAGTATTAGATATGAAAATGGTTTCTTAAAAACTGAAAGGGAAATTGCTCCAGTTACTCAAAAAGCATAAATACTGTAAAGATGATATTTACCTGATCTGTTCCCTGCATGAAACTGCTCTTATATGCCTCCTTTAGCCACACAAAGAAAACTGCCTATTTCAACTATTTTGTCCCCTGATGTTAGCTTTAACTGTCAACATGGAAAACAGAGTTGGGTTCTCTATTTTCTGGTAATATTCTATCCCAGTAAGAACACATACAATTTTCCCATCATGCTTACTAACAAGTGAGAATTCCATTAAAAGAGAGAGTTTATTTATTCAGCCCTTTGGAAACATTTTTTTCCTTCAATGATGCACTACAGAAGACATTAATATCCCCTAGTTCCTGAATCTGCCGTTCATCTGGAATTTGGGGGGACTGTTGCCTGAATATTATCTGCAATGCTGGGTGAAAACTTTTGTCATCTGATAGAAATGAGTCAATAAGTATTACACCCATTCCTCTCCCAAATGAGGAACAGAAAGATTGGAATTTAGTAAGTAAAATAAAACCCCAGAAGCATTTGGAGGGAAAGAAAGTCAGTGAATGATCAGAGGTCTGGTAAAGCATCACAGCATACAGCAGGTCAGCATACAGCATGTCATCTGACATGACACAGAATACAAGAGGAAGAGGTCACTTGGAACAATTGTAAGCTGCCCCCTGAATATTGGGAGGACATGTTAATTTAACTGACCACAAATTGACAGAGTCAAAAAATATGGTTAGAAGAAAAATAAATGGTTCTCTATTTCAAAATGTAGTTACAAAAGTAATTCTTGGCTTTGTGCTCCTGAGTCCAGCATTGCCTCTGAAAATCCTAAGCTTTCTCTTTTAAAAGCTTTTCATGCTCAACAAGAAATAAGGGCAGATAAACAAGCAGCAGCTTTGAGCCCTGGTTCAAATACAGATGTTATGTATTTTTTTGGTCATTTATGATGCCTTTTCCTGGTCTTAAAATCAAGAGTCATACACAGTTAGAAGAGGAAAAGGGATTTTACCTTGGTATTTATTTTAAGGATCCTTAGGTGCACACGTCCAGGTCAAATGCACCGAAATGCACCCCGCAATGCACCCCCAAAAGATCAGGTATAACATTATAGGTGTTACTAATTAGCAGATCTATCAAAGATTCCCCAATGAGAGGCTCAAGTGAGCCCCCCTCCCCAAGGAGCCTTCCCCTGGATGGTTCTGTCTTAGTTTACAGAATGTGTTCTGGAGAGGACCTTGGGCTCTGGGGCACACTGATCTCTGGCTACGAAGCTTCTAAAATGTTGAGTCTCTTAGCTTAACAAACAAGTCCAAGAATGTAGGCAAAAAGCACTAGGAATACAGAAGTTGTACAAAAGGTATAACAGGGGTATAAAAGAAAAGGCAAAAAATCTTCATGGCATCATTTACAAGAAAGGAAACATGGAGAGGTGATTTCTGGTTTTGGGAATAGCATAATACACAACCCTCACATAGCTTCATTTTTAATCCCTCATTGCTTAGTTACTACCCCTTATTTAATAGAGGTACTTATACTATTCATGCTCTTAACTGCAGCTACTCTAATTTAGTGGCTACCCTTGTTTAGAAGTCTCACCTTTAGAATAAACTTCAGATTAAAGTAATTACATTTAATATAAGCTGCTCACTTTCAAGGCTGCCCTTGATTTAGAGCTTCAAGGAGATGTACTTAAATATAATAGAAGCCATGGCCTGCAAATGAAGTCCAGAACAAAGATGAGTTCGTACACCCAGTCTAGCACTATTTATAAGTGCAATGTGTCAGTGAGATAGAATATTTCCTGGAAAAGACTATACTTCATATTGGAAGAAAACCTCATTCAGTGCTGAACAAAAGGACTACCATTCCAGTGTACCACACTGCTTTTCTTCAGGTACAGAAAGAGTCCTTGTAATCATCCTCCCATAGAACCGTATGTTTGTTTTTAAAATCCCTGTCAACTCATCTGCTGGGTGTCTCTGTCTCTGAAACAAATTTCCAGTATGGCTGGAAGGTGACGTTTATTGTCTGTTACATCTGTGAAAGTGAAATTTCTGTTTACACCTCATCCTGCCCATTAGCACCAGTAAGGCAGAAGCTGTTCCTCCTATGGACTTGCAATGCATCCCCTACTTTTAGGGTGGGACAGTACACTGGAAATCACTCCAAACACCTCTGTTAATAAGGGACTCCCAAAACAAACTAAGATGGGCACTCTCATCAACAAGCAACCCCAAGGTCACCAGAGGTGGCCCTTTAGTTTCTGATTAAAATGGATATATTTTGTTCCACAAAAAAAATGATCCCAAGGCTAGACCCAGCCAAAGGGGTAGCAACCAGTGATGGTCATCCTGAAGCAATCCCACTAAAAGGCACAGCCTGTCCATGCAAAGCAACACAGCTCTACCCATATCCTGAGGGTCTCTTCTGGAAACAACCAGCAGCCCAAAGGTGATCCTCCCTATGTTACATTCCAAAAGCATGCCCAGCTTTGACTCCAATGAAGACAGAAGGAGGTTTTCCTGCCATCTCAGAATTCAATTGCAAGGGCCATTTGCCTCTTCCACTGGTCAGAAATGTAGATTCAGGACTACTCTCCTACTTCTGTTGCTGAGCAGGGCAACAGTTTTTCAGTCTCTTTTCAACCTTCTCAGAGTTTCCCCAAGGTATACAGATTAGGACAAAGAATTACAACATAATTTTAACAAGCATAAATAAATTACGTATAGTAATATGCAATTACAACATAATGGAAGTATATTAAATCATAATCTAAGCATATTATAACGTTACATGCTGTTCTTATTATGATTACATTAAGCCATACATGCCAGACATGGCAATGAATGTTTGCTTTGCACATGAATGAAAACTGTGATATATTCAGCTGTTTGATTGATGATGAAATTCTTCCTGTCTTCCTGCTCCTATTAAAAAAATTAAACCATCCAAGCAGAATTGATCTATGCCTATAAGTAATGCAGGTGCTACATGGAAAGAGTTGCAATAAAATACTTTAAACATTCAATTCAGCTTTTCAACTGATCTCAGTATTTTTAGTTGTAATCCAGTGTTACCTACTTGGCAGACAACAGACCAGATCTCCACTCTGGTATGATTCTTTCAAGATAAAGGCTTTGCTTGAGACTGCTTGAGGACATCTAAATGTCTAATTTCTTGAGCTCTGTTAAAAAAAAAAAAAAAACAAAACAAAAATAATTGTTTATTGCCTAAACCTACTGGTTTCATACTGCTGAATCTTAAAAATCATAATAAACAAAGCTAGAAATAGTGTCAGTGGCTGACAGAGCTGGGCAACATACAGGAGTGCTGCCCACTCTCAAATCATGTGTCTCTTGCCCTGCGATCAGTGAAATTGTAAAAGTATTTTGCAACAATGAACTAAGTACACATTTTTCAAAACAAGTCTTTTAATGCCCTTTAGTTAGCAGTTTTACAGGTTTGATTTCAAGTAAAATTACAGAAATTAAATTGCCTTACACCAACCTCATTGAATTCCAGTAAAAAAAAAAAAATAATTTTACATTCTGACAGAAACTTTGAGCACAAATGTCTTTCAGCATCAAGCAAGAAACAAATGTCAATGAAGTAACTAAATTTTACAGCCATTCTTACTGAAAAGTTCCTGAAGTATTAAAAGCATTGATTTAGAGGTGGGAGAAGTGGACAGGAATGTATTATAAAGTAGGAAATATGTCTTGACTATGAAAATCAATGCAGCTAGCAAACAGAAGGACAGAAAAATGTGAAAAAATACAATCATCTTTGAAGTGGCAATGAAGGAAATTGTGAAATAGAGCTCCCAAACACATGGGCTGAACAAAGAATCTTCACCATAAGAATAAAGCAGCAAACAGGCATTAATTGATTTCTATGGAACCAGGAAACACATAAAATCAGCTTATGATGAGCTTTGTTAAATTGTCCAGTTTTTTAAGCTTACCACAAAATTCCTGTATACCTTGCTAAGAGTCAGAATTTTACCAGACTATGCAGACTAAACACATTTATCAAAACCTTGTCATGTTTGCTTTTATGGAGAATTTGTGTCCTGTTTCTACCAAAGAACAGGTACTCCATGAACATGACTTTGCCTGATGATGGTGCTCAGAAAAAATCCTCCATCACCACTACACTTAGCAAAACAAATTGTAAAATACGTCCTAACAAGGAGTAGCTTGAACTTCCATATAATTAATGTCTTTCAGAGAGACACTTCCTTTTTCTTTACAAAACAATAAATGCTTTATGCCATAATTTTAAATGACCATAAAATACCTCATAAAAATAAAGACAATCTCAAGCTGTAAGATTCAGAGCCTAATCACAGTCATTAGCATTACGTAACAGTATAAGTGTTAGAGAATAAAGTTATAGTCTCCTGTAAAAACAGGAGTTATCCATGTTTCAAAGGTTTGCATATACTCTTACTTTTAAAACACCAAAAAAATGAAGCTTACACTGGGAATTCTATTGCTAGATAATATTTTGGATTGTGCATTAAACAAATAAATATAAAGATGTATTTACTGTGTACAAAGTATACTACATTCAATTGCATGTCTGTTTCAGCTACTTAATTCTCCATCAGGTCTCAGACTGTGACCACATACCAACTCCTTCTCATGATGCCTTTCCTCTTCCAAACAACAAAATTGGTAACACATGAGCTTCTGTTGCTCAAAAAGAATCTTTTCCTTCATTGCTTTTGTCTCCTGCCATGTTCTTTTCCCTACAGCTTGCAAGGGATCCAATTTAGCCATTTGACTTGCATGTTTTCCTTGGGGGAGATAAATGCAGCCAAAGAAATTCACCCTGAATGGCAAAAAATGTGGCAATGATCATGGCTGATGTACTGTTTGTGCAACCCTTTTACAACACCATTATTTAGCTGAATTTTTGCCAGCAACATTGGGCTCTTTCATTTCCTTATACCAAACATTATGTGGGACTGCAGTTGCCACCTTTAGGCTTTAATGCACAGGGTAACAACCCGAGTGTTCTAATCTTAAAATTTCTCTGGGTTGAAATAGGTGTAAACCAGCATATTTCACTGTTTTTCAGGAGATGACGGCCTGTCCCTGCCTTTTATAAATACAGTTGCAGGGGACATTGAGTAAAAATAAGGTTCAGAGTTTACCTTTTAGTTTTCCCCAAAGCTCAACAGTGAGACAGTTATCTATAAGTCTATCAATCCCCTTGTGCTGAAGGTGCCAAATGCAAATATAACCCATCCAACCCATCTTTGATAATTACTGGGCAGGGATTTAGAAGGACATTTGTCATCATGGTAGCCCAATATTTCAGTGTGTTATATCCCTAGTGACTAGATGGCTTTTTTTCCACTATATCCTTATCTCCTTCTAATATTTCTTCCACCTAAAAGATTTCAAATCATACTAGCTGACTGCTGTGTTTAATAGGCATCCTCAATACATTAAAACATTGTTCCATGTGAAATGTGCTGTTAAGTATTGCCTTGGCTAGTAATTTAATTTAATAGGATAGTGACAACACATTGACATTGTGCAGGTTTGTGACCTAATGATTTATGAGACGAGCTACATTTGCAGACACATTGATTTTGGTAACTGTGCAATGAACAGAACTGAAAAACAATTTTCACCCTTTTTTTTAACATCTTTCTTTCCTCCTCTCCCAATATTACTTTATACTTGGAATGGCCCCTTTTAAAGCTCATTGATGGTTTGAAAAAAATTGGAGGTCACGGCATTATTTTTCAAACCTTCAATACTTGAGGAGCCCCCTGCATCCCAACAACTGCCAATTAATGTGTTCCACATCACTGGCCCTTAGAAGTGAGACAATAAAATGCACTGACTGTAGTAAACCAATTTAAACTATGGTGAGAGCTCTGTGCCTTGACACTCAGACAAAATAAGGACAATAAGCCCATCACATGCAGGGTGCTCCCCTGCACCTGCTGGCTGACACGGCTGGGCACGTGCGTGCAGGAAGAGATGGCCCAGTTCACTCAGACTAAATCTACTGGAAGCATCTGGTAGAAATCAGGATCCCTCAGTGCTCAAAGCAGAAAAAGTTTGCTGTGCTGCTGTATAACCACCCCAGCCTCACAGTTATCTCATCAGGCAAATCAGACAGTGTGAGTGGAGAGGAGTTAGGACATGCTGTGGGAGATAACTATCTACAAACAGAACAGGTGATAGTAGAAATTGCCATATTTTTTCTGCTTTTTTCCCTAGCAGTTGTGGGAACAAAGCACATCAATTTTATGGAAAGGGAGGGAGTACACAAATATTTGCCATCAAAAATATGCTGCAATAAAAGGGAAAAGAAAAGTTTATGTGTCGCAGCCAGTAACCAAGGGCAGAGGCAGGTGAGGACTGAGAGCAGAGAAGGTGTCTGCGACAGCACTGATGCCAACACTCGGCTCTTTTTGCAGATCAGAAGCTACTGGAGAGTCACAACCCGCAGGTGTAGCCCCACCAGAGAACACCTTACCTTCCTGCTGCACAGCAAGGGCCCTGACACAGGCAGAGAGGGGGGACCCATCCAACTCGTGAGGAGAGGGATGCTGCAGCAGACACATCAGGGGTTAAACAAGCATTGTCCTCCTCAGGGGTGTATAACTGAACCCATCCACAGCCAGGAACCAGCAAACATCAATTAACACTGGCACAGTACAGGGAAACAGGGAGCATTTCCTCTACGCCATATTCAGCGAGAAAGATCACATGCTGGTCAGACAGACTCATAAACTAAAGCTAAATGCTGGAGATCTCACCATGCTAAGTAAGACCACAATACTGCAAAGTCTAGCTTAAATCTAAAAGATCTCTTGTTCTTTCAAAATTTACCCTGGTTTCAATCTTTGCAGCTGATCCACATTTTTCAAAGGACTAATGGAAGGACTATTCTTCCTCTCCCAGCTCCTGTCCTCATTATGACACTCTCATGTGTAGCCCAGCAAATCCTGTTCATCTGCTGTTAGCAACTCAGCTCTGTTACTCAGTTCAGCCTGATTCAATTTATGTCATACCACCTCATGGTTATACACACTTCACATTTATTTTAAGCTATATTCTCTTCCTTATTAACTATCTTTTCTAGCTTCAGTCAGACATGGATATTTTATGGCTATGACAGCATTTCAATATTGTTTTAAATATAGCCTTGTCCACTTTGCAAACTCCATCAGGTTACTTGTACCTTTACCCTTTTAAATTTCTTCTCTAAGTGACATAGTTCTAAAGTGGGAGAAAAGAGTTTCAGGTTTTTTAGGGATGTGTCTTCCTATATATTTGTACATCCTCAAATTGCTGCATCTTACTTGCACAATGCTCCTAGGAGGATTTCTAGCTGGCTCAATCAAAAACAGTAGAGCTGGCTCTGCCAGAATCCTGATGAGAAGCAGAACACAATGGATGGCACCCAGTAAGTGCAGTGCTGTGCCCATTATTTGAGTTAGCTCGTTCAGAGTATCTTTACACAGTGCATGTTGCCCTGTGTAGGCATAGCATAAAAAGACAGTTTAATGTGAATGTGTGAGACAGAGGATTAATGATGGAGGTAATTTAAGGGAGAAAAGAAATCAAGGAGCCATAGGAAAAAGGAAAGACAATGCCAGAGAAGTCAAGTTCACTGCTCTGTTACAGCAAACTTTCTTCTTAAAATCACAAGAAATGCAATAATAGTAGTAGGAAATTACTGAGAACCTCTTGCTGCAAAAGCATAGGACCTTATTACCAGTCCTGCAGTTCCATCAATTCCCACCCTCACCAATGTGAATTTGACATGGGATTTACAAGCTTATTCTCATTTGGCTAAAGAATAAGAGTTTATGCAAAATGTACCTATTCATTGCCTCAGGCTAATACTCTTATCCATCTTCTATCACTAAATTAGGTTTTAAAATAAAAAAAGTTTTAGGCTTTTGTCAAGGTGTTGATGGATTTAAATCCGTGTGACACTGATCCTTCCATGTCTATGAATGGCAGGATTATCCACATTAGGAGGGAGAGATCTGCAGAGGTCACAAGTGTTAAACTGCTATTCAGTTCAGATTATTTCAGAAAAAACTGAGAGAATTAGAAAACTGTTTTTTTTTCAATGACACATGAATTCAAATAAAAGTAATTGGTAAGACTATCTGCTTCCAGCTCTACCAAACATCACAACCTCTCACTGGTTTGAGTGTTTGGAGACCAGGACTCTGTTTGCTTCTCTGTCACAGACTCTCCGTGTGACCCAGAGCACCTCTCACTTACTGACAGGTCTAATTAGATACTCACAATTTAAGTGTTGCAACCTAGAACTTGGACAGAGTCACCGAGGGCCAGCGGGGAAGGTGACATCCCCAAACAGTGACTGAACACACAGCAGCCACAAGCAGAAGTGCTGTAGAAAGCTCTGCTGTATTAGCTTCATGTCTGGAATACCCTCCACAGGCAGAAGAGACCAGAATTAAAATTTTCTTATCCACCCTGTGGTCCTGAAGCCCTGATCTCTTTTACATGCTCCTCCCCTGGCCCTGAAGTCTTTACCACCAGTTTGTACACAGCACAACTTTTGTATATATACCATTGGAGAATCATGAAAGGATAAGAATAATGAGAAGAAATTATTGTTACAAATTACCGAAAGGAAAGGAAATATTTGATTTAAAACTCAAGAAAAAGAGTTGTACAGAAAGCCCCGTATTTGCCAGGAGAGAAAAAATACACGGGTTTTATTCCAAGTGCCATAAGTTCCCATCACATTCATGCAGACAATATATTAAATGTATTTGCAGAGAAACCACCAGATGCCTCCATCAACCACTGCAGTTAGAGGCAAAAAAGCAGGCACTGGGAGAACTGTACATCCCCTCAAATAAGCCCTTGTAAATGACACACAATTCTTAAATGCTTGCTAACTTCCTGGTACTCCCATTATCACGGCAGTGACAACAATAACCCAATCAAACATACAGAAAATTAGAAATCTGAGCATTTTCACTTATGGCTTTTTCACTCTGAAATCCTTTACTTCAGGAAAATCTTTCCAATTTTCAGATTTGTCAGTTCTACTGAACATCTCCCAATATCCTAGGGAAAAATTTAGTTGTGAGGCACCATGACTATTGGACATCCCAGGAGGCCTCTCATTTGCCTTCACTGTTTTTCTTATAATGAAAAATGACCTGAGATGTTCAAAATGATGGGGAAGGTAAATGCTGAACTCAACATACAGATTCACACAGAATCATCTGCAGGGTCAAAATTAGGTCTAGGAAGCTGATTTTACTTTATTTAGTAAAACCCAGCTTAGTGGGTACGTCCTGATTTTCTAAGTTAGCACCACCTCAACACCTGGCTAGAGATTTCCATTCCAGCAAAATAACTCTTATTTTTGTTCTTGTGGTTGTGGTTTCCTCAGAACATCTGGAAGATGATCACCCACACACACTGCAGATCTCTCTTTACAGAACCAGTGCTGGATCTTATGGCACACCTATTTACTGATTTATGGCTTACAGTGCTTCTAACTAAAATAGTGTTGAGTTCACACAGAGTGAAGTATTGCTCAGTACTACAACTTCATTTTGGGGCTACATCACAAAATTCCCAACTAAAATTACTCTACATAAATGGTAGTACCAGTGACTATTTTGGGAAAAGATGCAAAAAATAATTATGAAACAAATGTATCTTGGAAGTCTGAGCTAGACTAATGAAATAAAAAAATTAAAAAGATGCAAACCAAATCGATTACAAATCAAATACTCTTAAATGGAAAATATTAATTTCTGCAGTCAGTGCTGAGTAATTGAAATGCTTTTTGAACTTGGTTATTTTCAAAATTACTTGGAAATGAAGATGAGTGTTCCTTCCTAACTGAAGTTTGTTCTTAAACCACAAGTAAAATTGTAGTAGAGGTATACAGTAACTAACAGGAGATCACAACTGGCTAAGCTGTGCACTAGATGTCACAAAAAAAGCTTCATATTACATCAAATGACTGGAATTAATCAATATACTGAATTTATAGCACAGTAAACATAGCTTAGCAAGAATTGATCCAACAACAGGTGTGTATGTAAAATCCAAATACAGGTTTAATAAATTAGACCACCTTGCTAATTTTCACTTTAAATGCTCATTTATAATCATAATCTCTCAAATGTGCATCACCATATATATTGAAAAGCCTATTCTTGGGTTGTCAACTTGTTTTGCTAAAGTGTATCTGCTTGGCAAGTACCAGAATGCTTCCATTTATTACAGGTGAAATAAGTATACTCTCACAAAATTAAGACAAATTAACTGTGTCGGTTTTGTAGAGCAAAACACAACATTTTCCTACAGATCATTTCACAGAGCAGGGCGTGGACTGGGGCTGCTCAGCAGGAGAAGAGCCAGGCTGGGGCAGGCAGGAGCTTGGGAGGGAGCCCAACAGCAGGAACAAAAGCCAGCTTCAGCCCAGTGAGTTGTGGCACCCTTCCTGCTCACCTGGTAGGGGTAGGTGAGCTGCTCCAGAGAACAATTCCGACTGGGAGCACAAAGGAGTGGCTTTGAATCACCTGTCTCTCCCCATTGCCCACAGAAAGAGTCTAGAAAGGTTAATTTTGTAGCGCATTTAACTCCAACAGTGGCTAATGGACTAAGACATCTGTTGAGACTCATTAAGAGCCTGACTCTCCCTTGATTCCTGTGATATCAGGAAGCTCCAACAGCCCCAGACAACACAATGTTCCTATTTGGCACATTTAAATTATGATGCTAATTTAAGACATTCAACACTGTGGGCAAACAGTGGACTGTGGGGGTGCCACAGAAATCTGCTGTACTACTCTTTTCCATCTGTTGCATTGTCACCACACTTCCAGTGACAGAGGAAGAGCTTAGAGATGTGTATTCAGAGTAGATGTCCAAGCAGCAAGTTTCTAAAACCTCTGAGATGACTTGCTTCTACAACATGATGCCATTTGCACTCAAGGGCAAAGACAGTCTGGCACCCCACACAGAAAATTCTCTGTTGTTCCTTTAGGGATTCACTTGCTGGGAAATGTCAGTAGGCAAAGCAAGCAGCTGGCTGTCAAGCCTAAATTCAGTTCTGTATGCAGAAATTAATAGGAACAAACATTATAGTTGGTTTGGGTAGAGGTGTGGAGACATGATACTCAAAACAGGATTTGAACTAGAAAAGCATATATATATTCATGTAGAGCTTGAAGGTGAAATCAGACATTTGCCTCTACAAGGCAGAAAATTTGCCTTGAGGACAATTGTGAGAAGTTGTTAAATACGATCTGCCTTCCAGTTCTAGCTCTGGGATCACCTCACTTCCCAAGACAGCTGGCAAAGGGCAAGGTTGGGGAATTGCAGAGACAGAGGAAATGCTGGTAGAAGAGCTGCTCTGTGGGTCAGACACCAATTTCTTAATTTCCAGTCCAGAAACCAGCAGAAATGCAAAAGATTTAATCAACTCAGAATTTTTGGCTCAAAACTCATCTTTTTCAGAAAGCACTGCTCAACAAGGGTCTTCAGGAAGGCTAAGTAGAAAAACTGACAAAGAAGAAACACAACTCTTTATCCCAAAGATAACTTTATCTTCAACTGCAGCAAACCACAGCAATTAAAGAAGTGAGAAATTCCACGTGTGAACACTTTTCTTCTGGATTCTCAAAATTATTCTTTAAATGTTTCTGATATCTGACAAATCAGAATACATCATTAACTAAAAACTGATGACACTGAAGAGGTGGGGGGGAAGTTTAGCTATAAGCCTAGGAAGAGATTCTTCAAACACTTTCATTGCAGTAATGTATCTGGGTTTTTATCACAGGCTGACAACAAATAAATGTAATCTCATCTCTTCTATTTGTCTTTCAGTCTATCAGCTGTCAGCTTTTTTCTTGGTATTTTGAGGCAAACTATAAAGTTTCTTTTAAAATATTTTAAAATAATATTAAATACCTCCATATTTTGCTTCCCCATTGCCTTTGTCTGAAAACATCCTTTTTGCTGAACACAAATAAAGCAACCTACAAATAGCTGCTAAGTTACATTTAAAGTAGCTGTTTGACAATACGTGCTAAACCCCAGCTTCTAAGGAATATTTTATGCTGAGATGTGTTCAAATGTTAAGAAAAAATTCCTAATGCAGCTGAGTGGAAGAAGACTTTCCCATTTTACACCACAGCAAGTGCCCAAAATGATTCCTTAGTGCTGAGAGTGGCACAGCAGCTCAGGAATCCTGCAAGGATCTTACAAGTGCTGATTACTGAGAGAAGCATCAGTGACAGGACCTGAGGCAATGGTCTGAAGTTGAGAGAGGTGAGGTTTAAGGTGGCTATTTGAAAAGGTTTTTCACCCAGAGGATGGCTGGGCACTGGAATAGGCTCTGCAGGGCAGTGATCACAGTCTGACAGAGCTCAAGAAGCATTTGGACAATGCTCTCAGGCACAGGGTGTGACTCTTGGGGTGTTCTGTGCAGGGCCAGGATATGGACTCAGTGATCCTTCTGGGGCCCTTCCAACTCAGCTTATTCTGTGTTTCTATGAGTATCTGATTACAGAGCACCACAAATGTCCTCTATCACAAGCAGGGAATGCAGTATTTTAAAGCAGAGCCACTGTTGTGCTGCAGTCACTTATTCTGTGCCTTTTGGGCAAGGAATAACCTTGTGGATTGCTAAGGAACAAAGAGAATTGTATACACTGCTGTTCTTTTGTTTCACTCTTGTTCTTTTACTGTCAGGCCAGAAGGGTACTGGATTGTGGTGCTGGTTCTTCAGGTGCCACCAAGGATGGCATTTCGTAAAGGACACACAATCAGTCAGCAAGCAACTTCTGCAGACTTTAAACTGTTCTTCTTTGTTGTTCATCTGCTGCTTCTTTGCTTCTTTGATGCCATAGAAGAATGGCCAGATAAAGCAGTCTGGATTGCAACATACAAATGCAAATTACAAATCACAGAAAAATATTTACATAAAATAGAAGGCTGGTCTAAAATCTTTTCACCCGGTGGCATTGGATCAAACCCTTAGTGCAGAGCAACCACTCAATAATATTGTAGGTGCTTCATCCTGTTCTGGACCTGACATTTCAATGGGGCATTACATGGTTCAGCACACTACTGGTCCCTTGAGCCACTGGAGGCTTCGACAGGCTTCAAAAGGAAGGTCCAGTGTTTACCACCAGAAAGGCAATATTTGCTAAAATACTTAATTAGTCCACTCTGCTCAGTTAAACAGGAAAACGTGGTGTTTCACTGAATGAGAACAGCTGATAAAAGCTGAAGACTGACATAAATGAGATTTGAGGAAACCTCAGGTAGCAAGGGTAAGAATTGTGCTCAATTCATTAATACTTCTTGTGTTTCATAAAAAAAACTTACACTTACCCTCAATTTTAAACCCAGATCTGTACCTTCGCAGAGCAGATTTTTTCATGGTTATATGCCATTCTGACTGCTTTAGGTGCTTGCAAGTCTCTTATTAGAGAGATTCATAATCTTTTATGAAAGTGTCCTCAAAAGACCTCAACAGCAGGGTAACATTATTGTCTGCATTTCAATGTTTGGGAATAATACAAGGTATAGGCAGATCAATGTGTTAAGGCTAAACAGATTAATTCAAGAGCTTCAGGTGGGATTATTCTGAGACATCAAGAAGAAAAATCAGAAGTCCAGGTAACATGAACCTTCTGAGGAAACATCAATAAAAATGAAGGTTGCTTAAGCCTAGTGAGAGACTTGATTATACATATGAACTCAAATTTTGAGAAGAATGAAGTACTGGAAGAGACTGCCTGAATCCTAAAGGCTTTTAAAGAGAGAACAAGGAGACTGTGGTCTAGGAAGGCCAGTGAAGTTGAAGTTGTTTTCACTTTTGTTCAAGAAGGGTGAACTCACTGACCTCAGGATGGGCTCATTGATGTAAGCTGGAAACCTCCCTGAGCCTCCAGAGTTTTGTGAGTCCAGATCTAGCGGATGTAACCCATCAAGGATGATCCCAGTGAGAGCTCAACACATCCCAAAGTCATCCTTTTAAATTCAGCACAGCCTGCTACAGTAGTCACTGGGGTGGGTAAATCCAGGCTCAACACCTGCAGCCTTTTATAATTGAATAAATCTCAACGATGGGGACCATGGGCAGGTAATTCAGATAGACACTGTGATTGTGCTAGACAGCACATTTTAAAAACAGCAGCTGATGCACTAGGCTTGTTTTAAAATTAAGAAATAGTAGTCATTACAGACCTGAGCCCCAACATGCAGAGCAGCTGCAGGTACTACAAAATTCTTCTGGAGTTGTAATAAGCTCACTGCATCTGTAAATTGGACATTTACATGTCTGGCCACTGTGGTGATTATTGTTGTTATTAAAAGAGAGTGCAGAAAATCTAAATAAAACACACAATGATGCTGTTGATCATTCACTTATTCCTTTCCTGGAGCAGCCTGCTGTACTGCTAAGAAAAAATAAAATACAATTATGTGTTATGGCATAACACTTAATTAGCTTTACAAGAAGACATTAAGCAACACACCAGATGCTAATGAAATCCTGAAAGTCCATTTTGTAATGAAGCACATATGTACTAACATATTTTAATTTCAAACTGGTTTAGGGATTACAAAAAGCAATTGGAAGTTACAATCTCAAGACTGCACACAGACATGGAAGAAGTATTATTGGGAGTAGGATTCATAGTTTAAACAAAATATCTCTACCAACAATAAAAAACCCACACACCCAGTGCATTTATCAGTTTAAAACAACTATGACTGCTGGCAGCAGTCTCAAAGAAAAGCCTCAAAGAAAAGCATGTGTAGCCCATTTGATAAAAAGTGACTGAAGATCTGCAAAAAGGGAGAGATGATCAAAGGATTAAGCCAGGAACATTATCTATTTAAAATCCTTTAAAGATACCAGTGTGATGCTCTTAAGACTTCAATTTCTGCCCAAATGGAAAGCATCTCTCCAAGGACCCAGTTCAACCCAGTCACTGAGAACCATAAATTCTGCATAGTCCTGATTATGTCAGTAATTACCATCACTACATTGTCCTTTCGGAGGGTAAGTTAGAGCAGCACGTGGTCTCCAGCTCTCCAGTAAGCCCAGAGCAGGGAGTTGAGCCAGACCATGCCTTGTCCCAAATTCTCCCTGACTGCTGGACCTGCCAGCAGTAAACCCAGCCTCTCTTGCTTCCCCTGCCCATGCACAGAAAGCTCCAAAGTGGTGCTTCTGGTCATAGCAAACAGAGAAATTCAAAGACAACATTTCTGATGCCCTCACTTCATATCAAGTGGGGATATTTTGCTGGAATAACACAAGGTTTTTGTGTCTACAAGATGCTGTGGTACTGGAGAACAGGGTACCCAGCAGAGTCAGATACCTAGAGGGTTGAGAGCAGCCAAGTGGCCATTTCTGGATTACTGGGATGGATTTACAAAGCTAAAGGGGTTGCTTCATGCTTCTGAGTGTATCAAAAACTGGAGTTCTACCCAAAGTGAATGGAAATCAAGTAATTAAGAATTAGTCTGTGTTTGAAAATCTTTTACCTGATCCTTTAACTGTTGAGGCAACATTTTACGACACATGTCTCTGCTGCCGTATTCTGGCACTGCACAGCAGTGTTCATGTTCTGACTATGATTAGGTAAAGAAAAAAACCAAACCAAAACAACACAACAAACAAAACCAACCCAGAAACAAACCTTAAATAACCTGACTGTATTTTACAGCAATCCTCCAGAACACTCCACCTAATCCCAGTGATATTACAGACACTAGCACAGTAAATATTTTTAAGGACCAAAGTAAAGCAGCAACTCTAGCACCTGAATTGATGCTTAGCAGCACAATTGTTGTTTCTTTCTACAGTCTCAAAACACTCAGTTCCAAACTCTTTGAGGCAATCAGAAGAAACTGCAATAGAAACTTATTCTGTGACCACTGTCCAGAATGTTATTGCTAACAGATTACTGCAGCAACTGGGACAGCTCCCAGCTCTCTACAGAATGCTGAGTAGTTGTTACACATATTATCTAATAAAACATGCATTATTTCAAGCATAGGTGGAACATAAAAATTCATCTAATAGCTTTATGTGATGCTAAATGAGTGCAAAAATCAACCAAAATGGACAAGATACATTTTTTTTTGAAACATGGGGAAAACTAAACCTGACAAATTCTTCCTCATTTTTAAATTAGTGGTTGTATCTATGTTATAATTATGCAACTCTCCTTCTTCCTCTCCTCTTAAGGTATTGATTTTTCTCTCCTGCTAATGAACTGGGGACTCTGACAAATGGAAACATCCCAGTGTCCAGTAATTTCAATACATAATCCTATAGGAAACACTTACAGAAATATTCTGCAGTAGTCACAAAATGCTTATTTTACCAGTCACTTGTTAACCCCCAGTGCATAAATGTATATAATTGCTCAAGTGCTCCATGAACCACCATTACCTGGTTGAAGAACTTGGACAAATTGTTTGACTTATTCTGCACTCTCATTCTCAGCACGAGCTGGAAACACGCCAGAGGAATAAACTACCCAACAGATGTTAATTGTGCACTAGACCACTCTGCATGACTCCACATCCTACACAATTTTAAATATTGCAATTACTCAAAGATACAAGGGCAGGCTCTCCAGACAGCCTTTCACACCCCAAAAAATTCCTTCGGGAAATGTGCAAGGAAGCAAGACAAAGTTAAGAGCTTATTGTAAAGCACACAAACAATAGTGGTGCTTCCAAAGAGCTGCCCCAGATCTTCCATGTTTTATCCCAAGGAAAACAGAGGGAGGTTCAGAAAGATGCAAGTAAAGAGGATTTTGGAAGGAAGATGATAAGGACTGGCAGTGAGTGAACAAACTCAGGAAAATCAAAATGCAGAGAGAGGTTTACGCTCCACAGCAGCACTGTTTTAGTTTGGGTACCATTTTGATTTCTCACCTTTATTGTCCTTTAAAAAAGACCCAATTAAAAGACTGAAAAACCTCGAAAGAGCTTTTTAGGCTGAAATATTTCTTTTTTCAGCCTTGCTTTGGTTGCCAAGTAAACACAAACTTTAAAGAGAAAGCTTTTTCCAGAGTTGTTCTTTTAATAACAAAAGAAATTAGTTTTCTTTTAGAGATTGCTATCCAAGTATAATTAGATAAGTTTACAAAATATATTTATTTCCCCTCAAATGGAAACCATATTTTAAAGGAGGTTTGAATGTGTAACTTCCAAGCAGAATCAAATGAGCTTGTCAACATACAAGTCTTTTATTGTCTGACAGGCATAGAAATTTTGTCTGAGTAGAGATTGATTTGATGCCAGCTTACTGCAATTAGAAAGTAATTAGCATTCTTTCAAACTGAGGACCAGAAGAATGGCCTAAGGATGACATTCAGTTCAGTGAATAAGGAAGAAAATGTTTGTCTTCTGCTTTTGAATAAGGGATGATAGAATTTAGGAATCAGTGACTTTACTGTAAACTCCACCTGCTGCATCTAAGGCCAAGCCAAAAACATATAAACAAAGAACTTGTTAATTGGTGAACACAGTATTTTGACTCTGACAAGTCTGGAAGTAGGTTTTTATGATTAACCACCATTTTTTCTTGCTCTTTTAAGAGGCTGCCCTACTGGTTTTTTGACTAAGAAATATCAGTTCACTTATGCACTAAGCATGACAATACTCTGAAGACAACCAGCCCTCATTTCCTGTAAGTTCTAGTTTAAGTTTTTGTAGAGATTTTTTTTTTTCCTTTTGGTGTTTTTTTTTCCACTTCAATTTCTGTGCACAGGTATGAAGCAACCTTGAACATGTGGCAAAAGACTTCTGCACCTTCACAAAAGACCATAAATCCTTGAATACAGCTTACTGAATTAATTCTTTTCACACAAATACTTATGTTAACTTTCATCAAGAGCTAGTACTGCAACCAACAGCAGTAAATCCAGAATAAATACTCTACTTGTCACCTGTTCCTTCCATTTTGCTGATTGAAATGATGTTAGGGATCTTGCTGGGAAGTATAGAAACTAGAACACAAAATATTTGAATTTTTGAAGAAAAATATTTCCATTCTAGAAAGACACAAAAATGCAAACCAGTGATTTGTCATGTGCTTTTTGTTGTAAGTTTTTTTAATCCCTAAACCAGGAAAAAAATGAGAGATTCAAAGACAAGATTTTGCTGAATGTCCATTTGAAATGGTAACTACTCAGCCACCCTTTCAGCATCATCTTTGAACAATCATTTCCTGGAACAAGGGGAATAAAAGGAATGAATTATAGAAGGCAGTGCAGGAGAAATTGATCTAAAGGCCAGTCAGGATACAGGAAAATGAGGCACATTTTTACTTGCCTGTAATGTCATGTTTCCTAATAATGATATCAATAAATAGGCTTTCACTGGAAAATGGCATGTGAAGACTTTTGACATCATCAGTGAGCATGAGACTCACCCCTATTTCATGTCCATCATTAACAGCTCTGAATTGCCAGTGAAATAGAAACACAAATATTTAGCAAAACCTCTCAAACAGCAGAAATAAGGGAAAAGATTAAAGAGCTGAAGAGAGGAGAGAAGGAATTTGTTTCCTGGCTAGAAGAACTCAGTTTACAGAGAGGATTAAATTTATTTTTCTAATTAGAACCTTGTTTGTTTTGAATTAGATGCAGCAGTGGGAAAAGGAAATCATGAGGGAGATGGTGTATGAACCAATGTTAATGCTCAGCAACAACCACAACAGACAAGATGCAGCCAAAGGTGCAACAGTACAAATTGCTATTTCTTCACTTGAAGTTCAAAAGTAACATCAACAGAAATGAAAGTTTTAACAGGTCATTTGCCAGGAATACACTTGGTTTGACAGACTTCACAAACAATAACTGCTGTCATGACATGACAAAGAAAAGCCTAAAAAACTCCAGAAGCCACCACCAAACACCAACACCCCCCGCCCCCCACACACACACACACACCCCCCCCCAAAAAAAAAAAAAAGAAACAACAAATCAAACAATCTAAAAAAACCCCTTATTATTTCTGAAAACTGATCTTCTGGCAAGAACCAAAACCACTGTCTCATTCAAGTGAAATTAAAAAAAAAAAAAAAGAGAGAGAGAGAACTTAGGAGGCTGCTTAGTTTCTATTTCACCCGAGAGCATGGTTACAATGTCATGCCAAGATGAGCATTCTGGCTAAAACTTGGTCAGGATTTGTATCCACACTGAAGTTAATGGCATTGCCCTTCGAGGGTGAAGAGTTCCTTGGTAAACAACTGCATGTAACCATAAAGCAAATTAAGGCTGATCCCTCAGTTACAGCTCACTGTCAGGGGGTGTACTGCAACCTCAGCAACCCTCCATGCAAACACCTTCTCAGGAGAGCTCTGGTGGGAGATGGATCTATCAGAAATCTGTAGAACTCCCTCATTTTAATGAGTGAAACTGGGGACTAGAGTCTGGGGATTAGCATAAATAAGTTGGAGAAATAAGACACATATCTGTATTTACATTAATGTCATTTCTGGAGCATGCTACCATCAAAAGCCATTAATTTATTATGTCTATTTGGCTTCAAATCAAAGCTGAAGACCTCTGTAGAATACACACCGTGATGGAGCTGAAGTAAACAGCTTCAACATGAGATAAAGTTCCATGGCATCTACTACACAGTGTCAGGGTAAGCAATCAATTATCCCAGTTTCCCCTTAAAATCCATACTAAGAGTAATTTCTGAAGCAATGGAATGGAAGAAAAAACATAACTTCTCTACACTGATGAGGATAAAAAGCTCCTTTTCCACTTTTCTATACCCATCACAGCAAGGAGACTTACTGTCTAAACTAACTATTGAATAAAGGTTCTTTTTAATGTCAACCCCCCCTTCTTGATAATGATTAGACAGTTAAAAATAAATGCCAAAAAAACTTATGGTTTAAAATAAACAAACAAAATTCTCACATGCTGTTACAAAAACTGGGGTAGTTAATTATTTTCATGTTTCCCACCAAGGAAATACTTGTTGCAACTTTGAGGCTTCTTTTCCCAAATATTGGTACAGCCAGAACCTAGGCTGAAAGCAGATAATTTTTGGGTGGGAATGAGAGGAACTGCAGGAGCAGAGAGAAAGGGAATGAAGCAGCTTCCAGAGCCTTAGAAACACAGCTGACATGACAGAGAATGATTTAGTGCTCAATACAATTTGAAAGCAGCCTAGAAATACAATGGATTCATGTATTTCATGCATTACTCCGCTTGTGTTCAGAAAAACAGAAGGTTTTGCATTTTTTTAAATTAAATGAGGTTGCACATGAGAAGCACCCAACTCCCTTACCAACGTAACAGAAACAAACTACAAGACCCAGAGATTTTGACTAATTGCCCATATCAAATGGAGAGAAGAGGATAATACAGCTCTAAGTTTAATAATGGGCTACTGTAATAAGGCTGACAGTGCTGAATGTCCTTGGGATCACAATTTCTTTTGGCAATAAAGCCTTCGGAATGGTTATGGTGAACATTACGAATGTTTATTAACACAACAGCACATTCTGGCTCCACGACATGCAGGATGTGTAAAATGGTGCTACATGCATTATTCATACTGTGCAAGACCAAAATAATTCCTGGTT
Source organism: Aphelocoma coerulescens (assembly GCF_041296385.1). Classification (NCBI taxonomy): domain Eukaryota; kingdom Metazoa; phylum Chordata; class Aves; order Passeriformes; family Corvidae; genus Aphelocoma; species Aphelocoma coerulescens. The sequence goes on along the minus strand of NC_091021.1, from coordinate 31,768,718 downwards.
TCAGTCTTCTGGATTCATAATTTAAGATGAAGAGACAGTCTCTCTCTTACAACAGGGATGTTTATGCTGCTCTTACTTAGGTTCATTTGGGTCTCGCACAGACACAAAGCAGAGGATGTGATTTAACATATCAATCAATATGAAAAACTGTTAACAGCATTTCCGAGTGCCCTGATAATCTCAGAATTAAAAGCAACACCACAGCCCCTTTTCTCATGCAAAATATCGTGTGCTAAACACAACAGATGGAAAATAACATTGTATAAAATAGCAGATAAATAAATTGGGAGCAGGACCACAAGGCAGTGTGTGTAGGAGCCAGAAACCTTTTATTTCTTCCTGTTCCTCTGTCTCTCTGGTAGCTCTAAATCTGGAAACAAACTGGCTTAAACTATTTCTGTGAGGTTTGAGAACTTAAAGAACAAGCACTGGTTGTGAATGAAATTTCAACCTGGTAAATTATCTGCCTGAACACCAAAGTTAATAAAAGAAGTGTTGACAGGTCCCTACCTACAAAATGCTGCAACAATTGAAATGTCACATGTGGCCAGGCCTGTCTCAACAGCTCTCACTTCTTGACCAAAGGAAGAGGTGACAATTGTCTTCTTAGTAGCTCTTTTTATACAGGGCACTACAAAATTAATTTCAGTACAGACAGTACTGAAATATTGCTTGTTTGCCAGGAATATTTATCGGTTTAGATTCTTCTTAAGCTTTATAGAACAGCAAATATCATTGTGAGATAGATAGATAGATAGATAGATAGATAGATAGATAGATTACATATAAATTCAGTTTTAGACCAACTATATGATTCAGGAATTTTAGAGAGAAATTGTGCAAGGCATACAGCTGAAAAAAACTCTTCAGAAACCAGTTCAGATATATTATTTCATTCTTATATTTTCTGAGAAAATATTTTAATTTTTATCTTAGAAAATGTAAGATAAAAAATTCACTTTTGTTGGGGGAAAAATACAATTTTTAAAAAAATATATCAGTTCAAAACAATTCATGTGGAAAGCCACAGCATTAATAAGAAGATTAGTGACAGATTGAAGACCTGAAAAGCATGAGAAACAGAACATGAATGTAGTGAACCTAACCACAGCATTCACATGTAGGATCAGCTGATCCAAGATCAAGGACTTTCCAGAGCCAGATGAAATAAAAACAGACCAGGATGCTTAAAAGAAGCCACAAAACAGTGATATTTTATAACTTGTTCTTAAATCCCTTCCCACTTTTGGCCTAAAAATTTCCATTATGAACATCTTATAAAATCTAATTTACAGGATTCTTTAAAGATATTTAATTATCCACTAATTTATCCAGGAAAATTAGGTATACATGATGTGGGAATTGGCAATCCCTGTGCCCTACAGAGTGCCACTTTTATGCCATCAAAGCAATTCCTAGTGCAGATTTGGCACATAAAGCCTCCCACACTTCCCTAGAGCTGGGGAACCCTGGCTGCTGCTCCCCATCCCCCTGAGGCTGCCCTGTGCCATCCTCTGCACAGCTGTTGCTTCCAGGAAGCACAAATCAGGTGCCACTTTGAAACCTCTGTGAACCAACACCTCAAGTGGCTAAACCACTTCACAACTTTGGAAATTTGCTTAGGAAATTTGCTTTTTAAGCATTCATTTGGACAGGTGTTTTAATGCCTAAGTCTGACACACAACTATGTCAGAAACCAGTTCGGTGTCTGACAACAAGTAGAGAGGAAGGATGGCACTTAACTCTGAAAGCAGTGAAAAGTGACACAAAAACGACCTTGTTCTGTCCTTGAAGGCAGCACAGACATGCTCAGAGATGCTGCCCCACCTGAGGCAAAGGGAGTGGATCTGCCCTGGCTTGACCAAGGCAGAGCAACCCTGCGTGCAGCCAAGCCCATCACCAATTCCCACTCTGTCATGGGCTCGCTGGTGACAAGTCTCTTCATGTCCCCTTTCTAATAGATGCCTTTACATATTCTTTTATTTTATTTCCATCAAGCAGAGTGAGCAGCTTGTACCTATCCACAAAACATTGCCATTATGCCCATTAAATATCTAAGCCCAAGTCAGAGAAGAAATGGTGAATCCTTTGCATTCCAATAACCAGAACACATCTGCCCCACACTTTTATTTTATTTCACAGTTTACTCAATGTTTCAATTTTTGGAGCATAGCAGTGGCATTTTTCCAAGTCCAAACACAATTAGTCTTTTTACCATATGACTATAATGCAGAGAAAAAAAATTGTGTTTGGTGTCATTTATTTAATCTGAGTGTAAGTAAAATTGCTTATTTGATCATTTATCTGGGAGAGAATGTCATGTCACAGTTTTACTGATCACACAATTTGATCTTATTTTCATTTGTTATTAGAGACTGCAAACAGTGGAATAAAAAAAAGTATATTTACAACTTCCAGTAAAGAACTGAATTTCCCACCTGAGTCAACAAACCACCCTCAGTGAGACTGTGTGTATGTGGAGTCATATACTGGAATGTATACACATGAATTTAAGTAGGAAGACATTAAAACTTTGTCAGCAGGAACACAAGCAATAACTAGTGGGGTGTCTGAAGGAAAAAAAAAAAAAAAGCCAAAATCCAGAATGCCTAAAGAGAATTTTAGCAGAGAATGATGGTAGAGTTGTTATTTGAGCCCTCAATACAGCACTTCTGATCACCATAATAAAATTATCAAGATTCTGCAAGTGGGCTTTAATGACTACAACATGACAAACATTACCTGAGAAAAAAATATTATCTGCATGTGTTTATTTTCTTTCAGCTCACAAGCATTTCTAAGTTAATATTTTTTTTTATCTTATTTTCTCCTGATAATTCATTTTGCTGCACGGGAGCTCTGCTTTAACTGTGAAGACCAACCACTTCCCCAGCTCTTCAGGATAAGAAAAAGTTCAATCTGCAGTTTTGAACAAAATTACTGTGCATGGTATAAGTTAATTTATTTCTAGCTCTACAGTATCTTTACATGTTTTTTGCACCCTAATGTCTAGTAAATAACACAGACAAACTTCTCAGCCCTCACTTCTAAGAAAGCTGAGTGCCCAGTTCAGGAACTTTCAAATGAGGAGCAAAACACTAGCAGAAAAATGCTGCCCCAATGGTATTTTCAGTGTAGCAATATCTCACACAATTTAAATAATTTTTCTTTAAAAGGAAAAAAGGTCTTTCTGTGGGGAGTTGCCTCATCCATGACTTGTTCACCACAACATACCTACAAAGATATTGGGACCCACAAATCTGACCCTTCAGCAAAAAAGTCCTTCTCCCTCCAGCATCATCTGCAGTGCTGGAGAATAGCTTGTTTGGCACATATGTTCTCTGAGTGTGAAGTCATTCCAGTGAAATGAAAGACAGTCTGCTTTAGCTCATTCATTAATTTTCACAGCAGTTGGTGCCCTGTTGGCATTTCAAATTAACGAAAGGAAAAGTTCAAGAGATTTAGCTTCATTTCAAATCATGTCTGCTATGATTTTCAAGAAATGTTACAAATAGATTAAATTGCATTAGGAAAAGCTAATTGCAGAGCAAAAGAGAAGAATATTAAATGCTAAGTACCAAACTAATTTCAGGGTAACATAATTTTACCAGTTGAATCAGCCCCTGCATGAAAGCTCACACTCAAGTAGCTGCAGCAGTGATTAAGTCAGAGCTGAAGTCCCTAAAGATGCTGTTTTGCAAGTGTTAAATGACAACTTGGAATGAAAGGATTTTAGTCCTGTTCATTGCTCCAAGTCCTTCCAACCTTCTCTGCAATTGGATTGAGGGTCTAAATAAACAAGTTCTTATGTGTATAATAAACTCTTTGGGGCTACTGATAAACTGCAGGGCCTTAAGAACATGCAGAGCTCTAATGATGGGGCTGAGGTTTCCTGGCACTTGCCTTTGGCCATTCATTTCAAAACTCCCACTAACACTTTCTGTACTAAAGTATCCTGATCTGACCCTGAAATAGGGAACTTACATCAAACTCGCTGCAATCTCAAGTGTAATTGCAGCTCCTTATTTATTTCTGCAGTGGTTAGTTTTGCTGTTTGTCCTTTAAGGTCACAGACAACTCAGGAAATACATCAATTCAAGGCAAAAGGCCACTTGGTGATGGAGAGAATTAAAACACTTTTTTTTTTTTTCCCCTGAATAACAGAATATCCAATGCATTTTATGCTTTGTTTTCTTCCTGCTGTGTTGGGGAATTTCTGTGTGTAAACAGTGCCCTTCCAATGAAAAACGTGATAACTCAAAAAGAAGAAATAAGGGTGATAACTGGGAAAACAGGAAAACTATTGCCTCAATTACCTGATAACAAATCAGGGAGCCATTAATGAAGTTGGATAAAAGCTGTCAAAGGGACTGAGGTGCAATTACCTAATTTAGGTATTAGCAGTGCAGATAGCTGCATTTAAGCATCTCCCTTCTATATAATGGAGAGACATAGGTGCTTCATTGCTATGAGTTCTCCTTCTCTGTGAAGGATCAAGAGTGCTTATTTTACTCCTTGCATATTTATTTTCCCATTACCCAGAGTTCAGGTGATATCCAAAGTCAAGCAGGTTGAGTCCTACTCCCAGGTGTATGGATGTTACTGAGAAGCCAAAATGAGGCACTGGCATCCTCGAGAGACTGCACCAAAGGGATGTTTGTGAGGTTGGAGGAAAGGATGAAATTCATCAAATTTCAAAAATTAATTCACTTTAGGGCAGGACATACACTGAAGTGGCACCACATCACTCAAGTCCACAAGTGTGTTGACAAATAGACAAATTTTCACAGGAACAGGGCATTTCATTGAAATTGTTCTGGCCTTATTTTTTCTCTATAAAAACCATTATTTCATGCTGAAAAAGCAGCGGGAGCTGCAGAATCTCTGAGACCAAGTGAATTCAAAGCTGAGTCAGAAGAAAAAAACAATACATGTCCAATGGCACTTCACAAATACTGCTTGCAACAGGAGTGGGTGAAAACATCCATAAGGAAGCCATTTTATGCTTGTTACATTCAAAGTGTGGGAGGAACACTATGAGTACATTTCTGAGCTCAGTAGACACAGAAGGACTGCTTTGGTTTGTTTTCAAAGTAGAAGCTGAATAAACAGAATCATTATAATAGCTCAGTGTTTACCAAGACTGTAGACCCACGGAATGAAGTCATAAGATAAAAAAAATAAAAATATGTGCATTGTAGACTATTGAATAAGTGAGCTAAAGAACAAAGCTAGGAAACAGAAGGAAAAACACAAGCTTAGTCTTTGGTTACACTAAAACATTTTTGTCCATCCATAATAAAGCCTGGCCTTGATGTTGCTTTAAATTAGTCTAAACCACTTAATCTGCCCCTCCCTTTCTAGAATATAATATAATGTTATTATATAAAATATAGAGCCTCCACTTCATCCACGTGCATGTGCTCACTTCCTCAGTGTGACACAGAGATGGCTCCTGTCACAAGGCAAACATTCCTTTGTTCTTTGTGGCACAAAACCCTTGAAGAAACCAGTCTGCAGAGCACTGTCTTTTCTTGCTTATGGGCTTCAGAGTAGCAGTAGAGAGCAGAAGGGCCAGAAGTCAGGGAGCAGAAAGTGAGATAGCTGATCACAGATTCCCAAGTTCAAAGCCAACAGAGCCAGTGTAAGTCCCTGGAATGGCTCAGGAGCAGAAAAGATGGGGATGCTCAGTGCCAGGGTCAGCTTCAGAGGGCACAGTAACACAGTGTGCTGGGTCTCACCCAGCCCCAGGGTCAGCCCGAGCAGGCTCTTGAACAAAGTTATTTATTCTTCAGCCCTGGGTGACAAAATTCTTCCCATCTGGATCTGTGGTATCTGACCAGGGGAGCAAGCTCTGCTTGAGGGTTTCTCTACATGTACAGGAATAGCTCAAAGGCAGTTCCTTTCCCCTTCTTTCCTCTTGGGTCCTTAAAGACACTTTTGGATGAATTCCCTCTGCCTCACCATGCACATTTACCTAGGGACAGCCATCTGCAGGTTCACCACTGCTCTTCTGACATTCGTAAGCGAGCAAAGCACCAAAACCACTCTCCATAGAGGCTCTGGTAAAGGTTTCTGCAGATTTGTAGAGGGGTTGGAAACATGCAGCAACAGGCCCCATTAAAAGATTCCTTCTTTGGCTTCTCCAGACTTTTCGATGCTGTGGTTTGCTCAGAGGCCAAGGGGCTCTGAACAAGAGCTTTTGTTTACCAGGGGTTTACTTGTGCAAAATCACCCGTGGCCACAGTGACTTTGAAACATATCTGTAATTCCTTTGATTGAATGCAAGCAGTCATAGCTACAATTTCCACCTGGGACACAGAAGCCTTGGGATCAGTTGATTTGGGAAGCTGTAGCCAGTTAGCCAGTGGAATCATACCCACACTGCAAACCCAACAGAGCTTCCACAGCTGCCACTGAGGAGAAACTTGTAGGTTTACAGACCATGTAACAGGCATGGATGAACTTGAGCAATACCTTAAGCTTGAACTCACAGTCCCAGGCCTAAACCTATAGCACAGTACGCAAAATAATAAAACTATGCAATGGAAAGTTGGGATGCTTTAAATCCAAATCCAAAGAATTAATTTCTGTACATAGGATACAACGTGCTGTGCAAGGTTTTAAACACCTTTCAGATAAATAAGAGAGAAAGCAAAATGAACTGTAACAAAACTCTTGTGGTCTCAAGCTGTTATCTCATCTATCTGAAAAAGGCAAACAAAGTTGGCTAAATGAAAGGCTAGGACTGATGATATCCAACTGCTGTCTGACATTTCAACATTGAAATTAAAGGTCTTCTCCTTTGGAGCAGCCTCTGCTTGTCAAATGAAACATCAGGAATTGTTTCCAGTTACTTTTAAGAAGGCTGCGAAGTAATAAAAAAGAGTGAGTATAAATATCAGACTAAAACCTTGAAAATGTACTATCTGATTCAAAGTGTGCATAATGTATTAAATTAATTACATATATAATGCTGAGAGACAAAACATTGCTGGCAGTCACTTAGTCCCAGATCAGGAAAGGGACTTGGGAATTACCACATCCAGAGAGAAAGAGAGAGTGAATCACATCTCCCAGAGGATTTCCAAAAGCAATGGAAAAACCTTACAGGGTGAGAAATAGATTTTTTAACTGCAATTATCTACCAAAAAATTGAGTATTTCCCCAAGTGCTTTTGTCTCTATCAGCAAACACAAAATAAAAGCAATAGCAGTAGCATAGATCCAGGAAATGCTGTGGTATTTGGAGTATTTCACAAGTGTTTCAGTTCAAAGAGCTTTTCAGCAGAAGACAGTGAATTTGACAATGACTTAATATTTCATGGAATTACATTAAGTTCTATATTTTGGGTAGTAAACCAGGACAAGGATAGAATTTTTGGAAAGTCACATCATCATGAAAAAACAATTACCTGGCTGCCATCCCCCCTCTCTGTATGTTGACAATGCTTGGTGGAGCACCACCTTTAGGAACCTGGACTCAGGACCTCCCATCCCATTTATCAGAGGTTTTATAAAGCAGACATCATACCCTGCACAACACTGCCTAATAAACACGCTGCCACAATTCCACAGCAGAGTCTCTAAGGAACTACAATGTTCTGTGCAGTCCTTTTTCTCCTGAGAGGATGCCAATCAGCCAACATGTGAAGAAATTTAAATGCACTATGCTTGGTTCCAGGAGAGGAAATGGATTTATTTTTATATCAAGAAAAAAAAATAAAATCAAATGTTTGCAACCCCATATACACACACACCTCATTTAGGAACATGGGCTTAAAGTCATACATTTCCAGAACTACAGGGGGAAAAATAATTCTTTTCATAATTATTAATTAATGTCTTCTGGGAAAAAACTGTGGGAAAGGTCTCACAATGGATCTTCAAAAATAACAATTTTGAATCCATCTTTATTACTGGCAAGAACACAGAATTAATTCAGTTACTGCCAGACTTATTAGAAACATCGTGATTATCAGGAGAGTCGCTGGTCCTGCTTGGGAGTTTCAACAAAACAATTCAACAGTCTGAAAGATCAAAGACCTTAACACATTAACAAATTAAGTTAAAAGCCAAATGTAAGTTAGCTTTGAAGGAAAAGATCCACCTAAACAGACTGAAGGAAAAAAGATACACTTTGAAATGTAATTTCTCAATTAAAATGCGCTCAGAATCCTACTAATCAAAACATAAGCAGAAAACTTGTAACTAGAACTTTTCTAAGAGTCACAAAGCTGTTAAAAGGGGCTGTTTTACCCTCACAGTGCAACGTGAGTGGATTTTTTTTTCTCAAGATTAATCTTCTGAACTTCAGGACACTTATAGACAGCTATTTGCAGAGTTGCATAATTATGCTGACACAATTATTACATGAGAAGTTATGACTGTAACATAAAGAGATAAATAACTAAAGATATAAAGATAATAACATAAGAATGAAAGTGTGATTGCGATGCTGTAACGTGGTAGCAGACTTTTTATGCAAATAGTGATGGGGAGATTTGCCACCCAGTCACACAGAGGATGAACAGAAAGTTGGCACAGAGAACCTGGGAGGGAGGAGCAAAGTCCCTCTGCAGCTCTGACAACAATTTACCTCTGTAATCATGAACAATCCTGCAGAGAGTGCACAGTTAATGTGATAAATAACTCTGCCACCTCACTCCCACCCATGGCTTCCAACGTGCTTTCTTGTTACCCTGCTCATGGGATTTTGTCTGTTCTTTTTATCAGATTTCCAGAAACTATACATAGACGGTAAGAGGATATATTTTCTTCCCTGTTTCTTGAAAAAATATCTGTAATTGTGTTCATTAAATGGAGACAAGATTTATGCAGGCAGCTGAATTCAAACACATCACATCTGCTCTTCCTTGAAGTGACTCTGATCAGTGAGTAGAGACAGTTTGCCCTCAAAAAATGCCAAAGAACCATGTCCAACTCTAATTTACCAGAAGAGCTTACAGACATGTCTTGGGGACAAATGAGCGTTTTTATTTTTTGTGCCACATGCCCCAAACTCATTCTTGATGTAAAACAGCAGCAGGCAACATACTAAAAGATTCATTTTAAATTTTTCCAAGCATAGCTGGAATCTTTTTTCACCTTCTCCCTCATTCTTTGCAGTATGCAAGAAAGCTTGCCATAATCATACAGATCAGCATAGCTTATATTTATTGCCTAATTATGGAAAAGTAATAATAAAAATGAAAAATGGCAATATAGATTTTCAGTCATATAATTCCAGCGTTCCACTTTGCTAAAATGATGTAAAACACCTACCCCTATTAGCCAGGAATATGCTGAAACAGCATTTAAATAAAGACAAAACCCACAGCCAGGCAGAAAGCAAGAATGCTACAGACACATTTTACAGTTTCCAATTAGGTGTTTCACTGCAAATAAGACATGAAAAATACAATTTTCTATCTCCATAACGTTATAACAATGCACAAGGATCTCAGATTAGCACTCATTATATATCATCAATCTCAGAGTAGTGTTTGGAGCCCTCCAAATAAAAGCAGAACCCATGTCTGGACAAAAAGGATATTTTGTTTGTTCCTAGATTTGCTATGTATCTTCATTTGTGGTGAAAAGATGCAATTCCCTGCCTTCACAGGTTTATGAAATACTGTTTGCATGAGTCAAGGACCAAAACATTTCTTGTTGTTATGGGAAATTTGGAGCATCTAAGATGCTGCAGTCATTTGGTAATCTAAGCATCAGACACTACTGTGTTTAAATTACAGCACACGTTGGCACATTGATGGAGAAAACTACATACATAAAAATCAAATTAAACCAGAAAATATTAAGGTAACATTAAGGCTGGGAGTTTAATTAACTTTCCTGAAAGTCAGACTACTGAAAACATTGGAGATCCTCAGATGGCTGAACACGGAAGGAGCAAAGAAAATGAGGCAGAGATAAGAGAGATTGTAAAATTATCTAAGTCAAGGTCACAGCACTGGGTGGGAGAAGGGCTTGCTCAAAGCAGGAAAGGGCTGGAAGTGACTCTCAGACAGATGCTGGAAATGCAGTTTCCACTGATTTAACACCACACAGCAGATGAACAAGGGATCTACCATATTCTTGTTGTACTGGGGAGAAACAGCAGACAGTCTGGGCAGCCCCTGGAAGCTTGAGGAGCAGCCTCCAGGAACCTGGAAACCACAGCACAAGGAGGCAAGGCAGCTGACTTTTTAGAAGCAGGGAGTGAAACAGCTTTTACAAATCTTTTTATTAGTGTGGCTGTGATGGCAGGTGCTTTCCTCAGCAGTGATCTCTCAAAAAAAATATCTCTTCACTTACTTTTAGTGCACCTGTGTTCCTTCAGTGCCACTTTCTATACACAAGAAAATGACTGCAGAAAGGTCCTCTATTTTTCTCACATATATTATCACAGACCTCATTCTCTGTAAAAGGCATTTCTGAAGGCTGCTGAACCTGACAACTTCTGGATTTAAAGGGTAAGGCAGCAAAAATCCCCAAATCATTCTGCTAAGCCAGAGAAGTGTTATGGAAAGGGATGTTTTATCATATTGTAAATATAAGCTTCTAAAAAGAAAAATCTGGCAATAGAGTCCCACCCTTTTTCCCCCTCTCCTCACTCTCTCTTTAAATGCTTAAATTAATGCTCTGGCCTTCTTTGAATTTTATTTTCCTTGTATCTCACTGCCCTGTCTTGTATTTTAACTTCAGAAGACCTTTGTGGTGCCCCAGGTACATGAACCAGCAGATGCAGGGATTTACCGAGGCACACAGCACCCTTGGGCAGTTCCTTGACATTGGGGTCCTCCTCCCACCCCACAGCCAGTCATTTGAGCTGCTCATGTGCAAAGCATGATAATGAAGAATAAACAGAAAGCAAAGATATATATATATATATATTTTTTTTTTTTTTTTAACCCTCCTCCATTCTTGTCAGAAGGTAGCTCCTGATCACGTGTCCATTGGAACAGAACTATTTAGAAGTAGGGTTTTTACCATGGAAATCAACAAAAAGATTTCCACTTTACCCATGGCAATAATGTTTTCAGCAACCACACACTTAGAGGCAACTAACACAACACAGGATGTTTCATTCACAGCTACACAAGTGACCACAGCAAAAAGTGACTAAGCTGTCTGTGGATACAGGTGAGTTGTTTGGGAGTCTCTTTTCATCTTCTCTATTGCTAGCCTAACTAAAATTACTGAAAACAATTATCACACATATCTGAATTTTCATGTTCCTTATCACCATAATTTTAACAGCAGCACAAGTAGCATGAATATCTGGAGAATTTAAAGCTCACATCCATTCTCCTCTTTACTGTTTAGGTCTTAATTTAGCAGCAGAGATTGTTTATTAATATTTTAGCCTCAGATTGGCTGCCCTGAAAAGGAGGGGGGATGTGAGCAGATGGCTGTGGCAAGCTGCATGCCCTTGAGTGGGGTAAAGCACAAATATGCTTCTTGATCAACCACTGAACAAACTCTTTTACAAATTTATATGCTGAAGAAGGCCAAGCTCAGGCTCTGTGATGGAAACTGACTCAGGTTCTAATTTAATTTGTCTTTCTACACTCTCCAGACTATTTTATAAGCAAAACAAAGGCATGAGTTACACTGCATCATGTGTAGACACATTTGAATTCAATGCATTAATTTACTGTGAAGTTAGTTTGACCTTGTGCCTGCATAAGTCAGATCAGAAAAGTCCCAACAGCTTAAAATAATAATAATAATAGAAACATCACCACAGTCAGACACACCAGAATCACTCTCACTGAGAAGCAGAACTTCTAGAAGTCATTTTAATTTACAACATCATAAATTCTTATTAACATCTCTAGTGAAAATGACAGCAATGAAAGCAGACCAGGAACATGAACTCTTCCCTCAGTCTCCTTCAGCATCGAGGTGTCTGGCTTAGATACAGACATGTGCCACCCAGGACAGGTTTTTCTGCTACAGAGCAGTTACCAGGAGAGCCCACTGTGTTTAATCTGTTCCTTAAAAGAGTTTGACCGGCCTGGAAGAGAATAATTGTGTTAAAATTCCCCAACAAAGGTGAAGAGAGGGGTCAGGTTGTCCTGGAGCACTCCTTCAGCTGGCTGTCAGTGGAGTAAAAAAGGTTAGTGCAGCCACGGGAATGTTTTAGCACATCCAAGATTCCCTGGTGTCTCCAATATTCAGGCCACAATTTCACCTCTCTGCGGGTGTTTTTAAGCCCATTTTGAGGTAAAACAGTTCTTGGGATGCTCTTTTCCAGGCCAAGGGCAAACAGCTGCAACGGGCCTCACATTTGGGCAGAGGTGCTCTCCTTGCAGATGACAGATTAGTATTTTGTCTTTAATGCATCTTCAAATTTGTGATTTTTTTCATTTATGGACAAGTTTAAAGACTCAGATTGGTTTCCAGTTGTACCATTCAGTCAGAAATCCCACTAAGAGGAGTGCTCAAAGTCAAGAGTATGGCAATTACAAGACTGATCCCTGCCTAAACTATAACTACCTGTCTCATTAATAATTTTATTCTCCTGTCAATCAGGTGCCTTCTGTGAACATTAAATTTATTACAGTAAATTAAAGAAAAAAAATGATGTGGTGTCAAAGTTGTCTCTGAGATTAATATTACAAAGAATGGGAAAGGTGAGCATGAGACACCAAGGGCACCCACGTGCCACTCTCAGCTGAATTACAGCTTTTACACCTCTGATGCCCTCAGACTGAGGGAAAGGAATTGTGAAATCAAGGGTGGCAGGGCAAGGGCAGACAGAGTGAACTAGGAAAGCTTTTCCAGGCCTCCCAGATGGGCCATGACTGAGCCAGCAGTAGGACCCACCTGTTTCACATGCTATGCCTATCTACAGCAGCTGCAGACCTGTTTCCTTTACAATCCTAACATTCAGTTTGAATTTCCAAAGCTACTTCTTAGTATTTCATCCATTCCTAACATTGCCTTTAAAGTATTTTAGTAGTGTTATGCCAGGATTTTATTTCTCTTTTGTCTTTTTTTTTTTTTTCAAGTGTGTGCTAGCAAGATAGAGTCAGATGCAAAGAACATGTTACTTCCATAATATTCAGATTATTTCCAAAGAATTGGGGAAAGTTTAGCATTTTAACCATGACAAGATGTCATAATAAACTGGTTATTTTTATGTAACTTAAAAACTCCTGCAAATACAAAAAGGATTTCATATTTCTTTAGGACTCCGTGTGAAACATGAATTTACTGAAAACTACTCGAGTGTGGCATGAAGCAGCACATTGTTTAAAAAGTAGGCAAGTTTTTAGTTCATGCCAAACCACAATGGCTCCTGCTAATTCATAAAAGTAACATCTTCAGCAAGACACAGATTCCCTACATTCCCATTGCAGCTTGAATTTTTTTACATTAAACAGACACTGTTAGGTGCTCCAAAGGAATTATACCATTTTTATTTCCGTATTTGCTTGGAACTGGAGTCAATATTATATGAATGTGAGACCGTGCATTCAATGCAAGCATTTAGACATATAATACTTTTTAACATAAGTATCAACAAAGCTCTTAAATCTTATTTGATTAAGAATTCTGGACTATCAGAGTGAACTGAATCACTTCCCCAGAGCTCACTCCGTAAGGAACAGCACCTTCTAAGTAGAAAGCAAAACCTGGCAACTCTCAGCAAAAACAGTACAAAACAAATTTAGATTATAAGGGGAAGTAAACAAAAGAAAAAAATAAAGTGGTGGGGGGTAGAGTATCCTCATCCATTTAGCAGTGAGTGAAAATTTTTGCCACCCACCTCTTGTCTTTGACATGAGAAAACCTCATTTCTCGGATTTTAACAGCCTCAAATTTTTTTCATCTGTTCATTTTGAAACTGAAATAGCTGAGGCTGATCACCAATCATCACTCACTGTTTCAGGCTCCTGCTGAAGAGCAATTTGGTGTAAATGTTCTGATAATAACAGAGTATGCCAGTGAAAAATCCCTTCCTGCAACTTCAGTTCTGCCACTTCTCCAAAATGGGCACGTTTTAGAACATTCTAAGCAATACTTTGACTATTGACTACTAACAAAAACTTTATCTCAGGCTCAATTCTTGCAGTGTAGTGCTGAAAACAAACTTCCCAGTACATGAATATAAAAATAGAAATAGGAACAGAAATAATTAACCAGATAATGTTTTTTATAAGGTTTTGGCAGAATAAATCTTCCACTCCTGCTGTATTAGCAGAACAAGATTAATTACATGAGCCCATACGCTGTAAAAAGTAGAAAGCAGAGCAAAGTCTGGTTTATTTGTATTTATATCTGATCTTGCATATGAAGTTTCTGTGTAAAGGTGATGACTTGACATATGAAGTTCTGTTACAATTAAATGCTGCTGCCAGCTCAGGTAGCAGCAGTGTGGTTTTCACCTGTGGAATCCTCAGGGTGGGTCCTTGGGCCCATTTTTCTAATGATCAGGAATCTTTCACGTGTGAGCAAGACAAATAAGTATTGAATAGATGCAGCTTTAAAATCAATATGCACTGTGGATACAAGGAGTGGTGATTTTATCCCAGTTGCTTCACAAGCACATACCTAGAACAGTCTTAAATATGACTGGTGCCCTCTGCTATTGCATTTATCTCAACAGCTGTCTGAAGCTCATAAGTCTTGCCTGAAAATCCACTGCTCCTTGGTCCATTTAATAAAATACTGTATCACCAAGAAATCAACACTATTTACTCTGTTCTGCTATGAAACCTGACCTCTTACAAGATTCCATCCATTCCATTCCATTCCAAGGCTCAGGGCTGCAGTTGTGACAATGTCCCCATACAAAAGGTGTGCACCACAGAATATTTGCGTGGCACGGCTTCATCTGAGCACTGCGATTTGTGCAAGCTCAGCTCAGGGTCTGACACCTGTACATGAGTAGCAGAGACTGCATAACATTCTGGCTAAGGGGAAGAACACCACCATCATCACATAGATGCCTGTTTTCCTCAGGGATGCACAAGCAGTATAAGTCTAATTACAGTGCAATGCCCTCATAGCCCCAAGAATGTTCAGCTGCACACCTGGGCTGTGCTTTAACTTACTGAGTTAAAATTCTGCATAAGATTTTGTGCTGTGAAGATGGTTTATCTTTCTTTCACTTGGTGGCTCTTCATTGACTTCCTAACTCCTGCTTTTCTATCCACAGTAGGGAGCAGATACAGACTAATGCAAAGAGTAGTTTTGGCTGAGGCCACCACCAGCCACAGCAGTGTGAGGAGGTGTGGCCGACTGCCCACCCCCTGCCCAGCAGCTGGGGATGGCAGGAATTAATTCCTATAACCAAGGACATGGTGAAGGAATATAGCCAAATGTGATTACTTGCTATACTGACAACCTAATTCAAGATCATTTGCAATGAACCATTTCTAAAATCAACAGAAGCAAGATTTCTGGAAAAGGGAATCCTTCTGCAATAGTGCTTATTCAGTCATGTTTTGCGAGTGCTTGTGCAGAGAATAAATAACACATTTATTGTCAGGCTTTGCAGGGGTTTTACTATCCATAGAGGAATTCTCACTGAAAATCTGGCCCACAATGTTGTGTTTTCTCATTTCCTTTTTCTGTTTTATGGAATGCTGTTGCTTGTTATGTTTTTCTAACACCATAGTGTTAATTGTTTAATGTTATAGTGTTAATTAGAGTTTCTCTACCAAGAACTACTTCACCCTTCTCATATGCAGAGCTGATTAATTCCTAGGTATGCATTATACTAAAAGGTATATTAATTAACATTCTAACATTTTATAATTATATTATGCATTAGCAACGTTACATTTAATTGCAATAATCACTGTGACATCGTATGTGGGTGGCACTGCAATTTAATATGCTTTCATTTCTCAGTCATAAGAATCATGATCTAAATTTCAGTAACTCCTTGAAAAACCAATCTAATTTTTAAGCTTTTCTTTAAAGGCCACTGTTAGTTATTCTGCAGAAATTCTTTGATTCACAAATGTAAGCTTCAAGTTTAAACTAAATTTCTTTTTCAGATGAGATTCCTACCACACATACAGATGAGACAGAAGGTCACTGAGTATAAACTGTGCAAGCTAAGGGGAAAAAAACACCCCACAACTAAAAACATCCTCACCTTTTATTGTTAGACTGCTGTATTTCTTTGATAGATCTTTCATGCAGTAAATGCTATTGATGTCTAGACATCCTATCTTGTTTCTGCCTTATTGTAAAGATGTCTCATTTTCCTCTAACTTCACTACCACAATACCCTACTAAAGACACACTTGAATGTTTGGCTGACCTAACATCAATACTTCTTTCTTCTGCCCCTCCTCCTTCCCACACAATTCTTCCTCTGATGCATTATTCAGAGACTCACTGATTTTGTGCCCGATCCTAATCCACCCTGTTCCATCTCTGAATGTAAAATACCACAGGTGGTATCTCAGCAGGCACAAGGATGGTAAATTTTGATCCTCAGGAACATGAAGGATTCCATCAGTACCCAAATGCAGCACGTACTTTTTCACAGTAAATAAAAAGATTCTAAAAGTTACAGGAGTCATCATCTTCCTCTAAAAATTTAGATTTACACTAAAATTTCTCCTACATGCAACAGGGAGATGATCTAACAGCATCATCTTTCACCAATCTGGTGCACAATTAGCCCCAGAAAGAACTAAAGGAAGATGTGCTGAGTACATAATACAAAATTGAAACAGATTTCACAGGGGTGAAATCAGAAGCCAAATCCTGAAAACATTTTATAATTGAGAAAGGAGGCAACTGGCTGTCTTTTCCACATGCCCAGTCCTGTCACTGCTTCGTGTCCCTTTTTGCTGTTTTTTCCTCCTTCTTCTCAGAAAATTTATGTGCTTCATCATATACAGATCACTACTAGAATGGAAACAATTATTTCATTATTTTTGTGAGGAGGAAAACATTATTTCAGTCTGAGGGAAGAAGCTGAAGTTATTCAACATGTCTAAAACACTTTCCTAACAAAGTTCTTAAAAGCAAAGTTAATCTATTTTCTCTTAGAATAGCTAATAGTGCCTGTGGCTATGTTTGCATGCACAAATGTTTGTTCCCTATTCCACTGTCAGTAGTGTTCTTTGCCTAAAGGTCACATGCCAACAAAACATGATGATAAAGGTGTGTTATTACTCCTTTCCACTTTCACACTGAAGCAGAGAGAAAGAAATAAGTAACTGGAATATTTTTGCATGCCTATATAAATCCTGACTGCCTTGAGAAACTCTTGTGTAGGGTTATTTCAGGGAATTCTTGAGGCAAACAGTTGAATGGGTGCAGAAACCCACACATCCTGAAGCAGGGAGGATAAAACTTCGCAGTAGAGTGACTCAGTGAAAGCCTTCAGGAGTGGGAGAAACCCTTTAGTGGTGATGATGTACAGGATCATACACAGCAGTTTTATCATGTACAGTAACACCTGAAAGCACCACGGGTCCATTGCAGTGCAGATACTGTAATAAAAGCCAGACTCAAAATCAGGAGGTCAGGATATAATCCTTACCTACACACCACAACATCTGGACCAGGGAGAAGACAGAGTCCCCTCTCCTGTGCAGGAGCCTGAAGGAGTTGATAATGTCTATGATATCAGGATCTTAATCATGTATCTGGCCTTTTCAGATTCATTACCTTCTTATCTAAAATTAACAATTCAACCTGACTGTAGAAGAAAGTGGAAGCTATTTTTCTTTATGCTTGTTCTTTAAAAATTTAAATTTTGTGACTAGCAATGAATATAAGATTAGGTTAAGTATCTGATCTAAGAAATTTTTCCTGATACTTTCCTATTTAATATAAAGATGAATGTGTGGGTGGCTTTTTTGAAATGAAAAATTACTCAGGTGGCTTAGAAACCTACATCTTTGGAAACATGTGAAATGCCTATTTTAGTTTCAGAAATTCAATTTAGTTCTTCAAATCACTTGGGCACATTTGAAAATATTACCCTTGATCTAACTCTTGATGGAAAAAAAGATTGGTGTCTTCATTAAACAATCCTGTTGAAATCAAGCTGCTGTAAAGTTCTCCATTTTGATGAAAAGAGGTATTTAAAAAAAAGAAAAAAACACAACATTTTCACTTGCTTGATTAAACACACATTATGGATTATTGCCAAGACAAAGATAGCTTTAGCTAAGCATCAGATCTCATTTTTCCATTTTAGAGTTATTACCTACAGTCTTTCCTATATATACTACTCTTATTTAGTCATAATAACTCTTTCATTTGCTACGTTGAGTTGGAAGAAGACAGAAGATTTAAGCTGTTTAAACCTGAGAGCATGAACAGAACCCTAGCAGAAGAATCTCTCTTCATATGAAGAGGTTATTAAGTAATTGGCCATCTCTGTTCAAGTCATTGAAATGATTGTTCTTTACAGTTATTACCCTCTGCTTTCAGTTTACAGTTTTTCCATTTAATACAAGTAGAAGATAACTCACCAAGTTGGCAGTGTTCTGATTAGCAAAAACATTTTGAACCAAGACAAACTCAATGCAATTATTAGTATAATATTATTACCAAGATGAATCTTTAGACTTAGTTCAGATGAGAGCCAGTAACTTCTACATATAACACTAAATTTAATTACACCTAGTTAAACCATTAAATGAGAAAGCCTGGGCTAGGCTGGGAGTTTGTGGATGTTTAAGGGCCCAAGAGAGCTGATAGGTATTAATCCTGTCTTCCTGTTCTTCCTGCATAGGTTTGGAGAGTGATTGAAAAGGGGTCTTGTAGGAGAGAGAAAGATGAAAGGAATCTGTTCCTGCACTATAATTACAACTCCCAGCACATATAATTCCATGTATTTAGTGTGCCTGGGATATGGGACCAAAGCCCCTCCCCAGGAGGGTGTCACAGGCTGCTGTGTGTCACTGAGACACTGATATTTGTTCACTCCCACTTACCCAAAGCTGCTCCTGAGCCAGCTCTGTGCTGTGGCACAGGTCACACAGGGCACTGAACACAGACTCAAATCAGATGCAAGATAAACCAAAATTAATTTGTAACCTCGCCCACTGAGTAGTTAAAATGCTAACAACTCCAGCTAAATGAACATCCATTTTACACCACCATGCTGCTGACCAGTTCCCAGTGCTGTGAGAGCCTCTGGCAGCCCTTCCTTCTGGAATTTTGCACTCCTGGTGATGCAAATCCAGAAGGACACAGCTCCAAGGTCTGCCCTGCTGAAGCCAATGCAATGTGCTCACACAGCCCCATGACCTGGGCTACAGATCCTGACACCACTGTCCCCATCTCAGACCTGTTTCCCCCACATCTGCTGCTGCCTGCAAGAGCACCCACCTTAAAGGATTCTCTTAGATGTTTATATGGTTATTTTAAAGGCCTTGTGACAATCAGATTCAGGGGTGACCTGCTCTTGGTTTGCGGCCATCTGGCATGAACAGTAATAGCCCCAGCTCACCACAGTGGAGAATGAGAGAGGATCTCTTATTTCTGCTAATTTAAGCACTATAGAGGAAAAATGAACCAAATCCTGCCAGACAGCAATGCTAAATGGGATTTACCACAATCACAGAGTGTAATCAACAAAAATAATGCATAAAAAAATATTGCACGTGGCACTCGATTCACAACTCAAATGGTTCTGTAGTACAGCAGATGTGGATACCTGGAGCACCCACATGCTAAATAACTTATGGAAGTCAAGGGAAATATTTGTAAGAACACCTAAAGTTATAAAATTTTAAAAATCAAATCCAACCAACTTTTGAGTTTGCATCTGTGCAGATCCAAGCCATACCTGTGACCCACTAGCTATACTGGGAAACTTCACGTGAGAAATGAGACAACTCTTATCTTAATTTTTAACTAATTTATTAAAAACGGAAAAATTGAAAAATTGCAAAAATTAGCAAAATATAAAAATTTGGGATCCTATGGCTTGGTAGATGGTATGCCCCAGGAGCGCAGGGATTTTTGATCTTCTGGCTGAAACAGCACTGGACCTCAGGTAGAGAAAAAGGGCTTACAGTGCTAGGCTGGTCCAAAAAAAATATATATATTTCTAAAGGCTCCTTAATAGGAGTAGATTTTCCCAGCACTGAACTCCACCTCAGCAGGCTGGAGAGAAGGGGGCGTGTCTTTCTCTTGCTCATTGTTTTATAGTGCCTTTGCTCCGCCCACAGCCCGCCCCTTCAGTTCAAGGTGATTGGTGTTTTCCCTTTGACAGATTATCTCTGTCCACCAATGGCTCATCCTTGTCAGAGGGGTGGTATTAGTTGAGATAAGGGTCATTAAAATTCAGGTTGCTATGGTACTTGCTTACAGGGTAATGGCTATGGGGGCTGGGCTGTTTGTTGGAACTGGGGTTTTGAAATCTGCCTTGGAACCAAAGTACAAGTAAAAACACCTAAAAAAAGTACTAAAATACATCCAACATCTTAAAACACTTGTAAAAGTATACAGTAAACACAGGAAAGATAACTCTTATGGTGTACAAGTGATTAATGTTTGAAAAGGGATTTTAACTGGGGAACTTTTAACTGGTGATTTTTTACTGTGAAGGGTGCAAATAAACTGCTTTGAACAAGTAAAAACCATAATAATAAAACTTGATTTGTGTACCTGGGCTGATGGCTAATTTTAACATTCAATTTAAAAATATTTAACTCAAAATTAATTAAAGCACTTAATATGCAAAGACCAAGCACAAGTAGGGATTTCATGTATGACACTTCAGAATACACTGCACAGACCAAGACGTTATTTTTGAGCGTCTGATGACTTCAGTAGCTTCATTCCTTTTCATTCTATTGCATTCTTGATAATGGATGGTTTTTATTTATTAATACACATTGATGGTTTCAAGATAAGTTTTATTCCAAATATTCCAACCTAACATTCTGGATTTGTGCATGGCAGCTGCTTTCCATTAGGGTAAGATCCATTGGATGCAGGCAGCATTTGAAGAGTTGTTGCCATTCTAACTGCAACAGAGCATATAAATTACAATACCAGACTTCATGGGAAATCAGTCATTACTGTAATTAACCACCTTCCTTATCACCTTACGCTTTTGCCTTATCACATCATTGACTATCTGCTTGTAATGAGTAACACTCAGGGATTATTGTTACATATACAATTTACAGTAATTATTAGGTTACTGACAATGAAATGACTTATAAAACTAATAGTGCATCTTTGTTTCTGCAGGTTCAATTTAAGGAACTGTACCATTCTCACTTCATTTGAAAATATCAATAAAGCTGTTTCCAAGTTGAAAATTCATTTTCCTTTGTGCATAGGCTATACATTTCTTGCGACAGAAACCCATTTCCATATTAGTCACAGCAGCAAAATGGCTTCTCATTCGCCCTCAAGTTTATTAAAAACAAAGTGCTTTTAATATTGCGTGAAGCTGGATTAAAAGCATACATTAGCTTCTGACATTAAAATGGAGTAATTTTATTTCTTTATTCTACAGTCTGAGACAGCATTAGAAGTAGACTTTCATCTGATATTTTGGAATTGCAATTACTGCATTAAGAGGGAAATCTGGACTCCAGGCAATTAACGCATTAAGAGATGTATGTAGACTATAAAGGTGGATACACTTAAAGGTTTAATTATAATTTCTTTTTTTAAAAAAATACTGCAAAATACTCAGTGAGAAACAGCTTTCTGGACATTATTGATATATTTTTCTGTTTTTCTAGCCGGCAAAAGGAGAACACTAAAATCCCTGAAGTTAATATGTGACAATAAGAATCAAAGCATCTCATCTGGAAAACTGCTTAGCAGAGCTGCAAACCAATAAAAGTGTTCCTTCACACACATAATTCTCAAAACTCTCAACAGAAGCACTTCCAGGTCTTTTTCCTTTAGTTGCTGGCACTCCTCTCTAAGCATTCCTTCATGACTTTTCTGACAGCTCCTTCTGCAGAGAGTCCCCCTCTCGCTCCTTGTTCCCACCTTAGAGAAGTTAATAGAAGACACTTCAATGTCTCTGTCTCACCCTGTGCCACCAATTCACCTCTGGAGAGTTCAACAAAGTGATCCACTCTTCTTTTGTTCTCTTTCCCCCCTGACTGCCTTTATCTGTAGCTTCTTGAACTGCACAGACACTTTTCCTTGTCAGCCAGTCTGATGTGGCCCTCCCACAACCAGCAGGTCACCTTGGGCTGCTCCAGCAGGGAAACCCTGCCGACTCCAGGACAGTCATTCCTACCACTATCCTTCACCAGAGATCTCTCCAACCCTCAGGGGACAACAGGGGACAACTGTTGAGACCTGCCAACAGTTTCTGTGAGTTCCCAAGAAATCCAAGCCAGCTCTCTTCCCCTCAGAAACCATTCACATCAGATGTGGTTGCCTTTCCTCCTCTTGTCCATTGGCTTCTACTACCAGCTCCTTCCAGAACAGGCTGACATGTCTCACAGGAGCTAGAGCTGGTTTATTTTTAAATCAGTAATTAATCTGACACTGACTCCCCTCACAAGTGATAATTTTCATGCTTATCTTATTCCTATTTTTGCACACAAAGACTGTATGAGATCAGGACCATTATTTCATGGCTATGGATTGTTTATACACATTAAAAAAGTAAGACAAGTCTGTGGAATACTCACAGCCTTTTACTGGCTAGCCTCATAGTTCAATGCCTTAGAAAGCCTCGGGCAGCCTAGAGAGGCAGCACGGGCAATCCAGCATTTCAGTAGCTCTAAAAGCAGCAAATGGTAGCTACAAAGCTGATACCACCAGCAGAAGCAAAGAGGGAGAAATACAGCTTTTGGTTTGCCTAATTCCTGCAATTAGAAGCTTTCAAACAGAGACAGACACACAGATGTTCACAGAAGGGGTGCAAAGCCAAAGAGGGCGGGCCCCCTCTTGGGTCCTTCTTTTATTCGGAGAAGGGGAAAGGGGAGGACTGGGGCAGACCCGGGGTGAGCGGCCAATCAGACACTGCTGAAGAGTTTGAGGTACATTTGGGTTTGCCCACGCTTGGAACAAAGGAGTTCAGAGCACATGGCAGAGGCAAGTCTTGCCTTGTCTTGGGGAGGGAGAAGGGAACTCGGAGCAGGCACCAACACAAGTCTACCTTTTAAATTGTATATTGCAAGCACAAATTAAAGCAGAAGGAGCACTGTTTGGTTTTAAACATGCCAAACAATTTGCATGTTTCAACACTGCATTGGAATGAGCCAAGATTTTTTTTCCTTCTTTTACCACAGCCAAATAACTTCTGAAGTGCTGATAAATCAACTCGGCTGTTTATCTGCAAGATCAGACTGAGTAGCTTTATTTTTGATGCATCAAGGACAATGGTAAAATAGGGAATGTAATACAACGATCTGAAGTGCAAAGATGAGAACTGAGTTGGAAAGGAGTGCTAAGATCAGGGCGACCAGGGACACTGGAGCCAGAGTGCACGGTGGAGCAGGGGCATATAAAGAAGGGGACTGGTGGGGCTTTGGCAGCTGTTATCTGTGAGCCAAAACAGGCTGCTCTGCTTTTGCATGGAGCAGCACAATGTACAGTAGCACAGGCACACGTTCTGCAGGTGCTGGACCTCAAGAGATTAGGCTAAAAAATGACATGCCAGTGAAGGCTGATCCAAGCTAGGCTCCATAACGGGACTGGGCAAAGCCAGAGAGGCTCTGTGCTCTTGCCCTCTGGGACAGTAAAACTGCTGTCCTGGATACAACCAAAGTGAACAGAACCCAGAATCCTGCTTTTTGACAAAGAAAAAACAGAAACTGCTTAGGGAAGAGTATTAGGCTGGGCTGGATAGGGCCCTGAGCAACCTGCTCTAGTGGAAGGTGCCCCCAAACCCATGGCAGGGGACTTAGAACAAGATGATCTGTAAGGTTGCCTTCTAACCCAAACCATTCCATGATTCTATAATAACCAAGAGAGCACAAATAATACCAGCATCCCCTCATCTCCTCTGCCAAGAACCAGTTAATTGATTTGCTGAATTAGAAATGTAAATAGGACTCATGATTTTAAATAACCATTAATGGACTTACCCCTCATGAATTTATGCAGACCTCTTCTTAAACATAACTAATTTTGACTTTCAGAAGACTTTGAGGCAGAGTAACAATTTAATTATTAGTTTTCCTAGAAAAAAAAAAATTACTTTCTATTGTTGGTCCTTCATCTGTAACTTAATAATTTCCTTTTGGGTCCTTGCAGTAGCAAATCCATGCCGCAAAATTATTTTCAGATCTGTGTGTTTCCTTCAGGTCTTCTGAATCTCTTGTCTGGTAAGGAGAAGAAGCAGATACCCTAGAGCAATCTAAGAGTGCCCCACAAGTAATACTCTTCCAGTTCCCTGAGATTACCTCAGTTACGTTGCTGTAAAATTTGAATTACATTTCTTAAGAGGTCAACATGAAGGCTACCCTTAGGAACAAATTCCAGAGTCAAGTCCTGAGGGCACACAAATTCATATGGGTACCTTGGGGCTGCTGAAGCAGAATCTTCCTAAATGGAAAAATTAGGATTTTTTCTGTCATTAACTGACTGATGTTGAAAGGCTTTTGTAAAGCTTCAGTCACAAATGCATAACGGGGAAAAATGATCTTTAGTAATGAGCCTAATGCCAGTAAAGTGAGCAAGAAGCACATGAATAGCAGCATAAGGTAAAGCTTACAGTTATTTTAATCCTACAATGATACCAGGCTTCTCAAAATGCTCTCTTTCAGTTGAACAAAAATCAATTCTGCTTTCATGGAATATTCAGCCTCATTGCGGTTCATTTTTAAGCACTCAGAATAAAAACAAACAAAATCTAACTTTTTTTTTCTGTTATGGTAACACATGAGACTCCCTACCAGGGCTCTAATGAGTGAGGCATCCTTCAAACACAAGATGGGATCTTCTCTTGCTTGAAGTTCTTACAAAATAAGTTGCCAAAAAAGCTGACATGAAGAAGACAAGCAGTGAGACTGCAGTCATCAATTCTTTAGTTCCTTTCAGTGCTGGAAGCTGTTTAATAACTCACAACCATTTCTATGTAGTCAGAAAAGTGACTTCTGCTGCTCTCTCAATCATCAGCCCCAGGTTTTTATTTTTAATTTTACACATATATGCACATATATATGAGCCAGTTCATGCTTTTCCTCTGCTCCATAAGTAATTTACATAGCAGTTCCATGAAAGTTACATTTTAGTTGAGTCAAATTACACAGTGGTTTTCTACCAAGTGACTATGAGGACCAAGAGGGAATTTGAAGCAGACAAGTGGGTTACAAGGTCATTCCTAGAGCATTTTCCTGCCCAGGTAGGCCAAATGTGTGGCCACATCCATCCTTGACTTAAGGTTTCCATAGGTCTAGAAGCAGCATTCCTGACATCATAGTGCTTTTTTAGAAAGATAGTATTTTAATTTCTACTCTTTATGTCCAGAGTAAAATACAAATCAAACACAAAGCAGTGAAAAATTAAGTATAAAACTCTGCCAAGATACATAACAATGAGTGTATTTGGTCATCATAAAGAAGGGCAAAATCAGTTCCAACAAGGTACTATACAACTTCTGATGAAACTGTCCTTTATGGATGACATTACTAATTTTTCTTCTGAGATAGGTCTTGCAAAGCTAAGTAAAATCACTCAACTAAACTGCAAAAGTACTTTAAAGAGTCAAGCTGATTGATAAAATCAAGGGCTGCCAAGTGACCTGAACAGACATACAGAAAATACCATTGTAAGATTTTAGTCTGAATTTGCCCACGAAGGCATGCTCAAGGTTGTGATTCCCCCATAAATTGACTATGCTATTAATAGTCACAGAAGCATTACTGGCAAAATAGACTAGGAGCTACAATTTCAGCAACAACTAAGCCAGCAATACAACCTTTGAAGCAAGCAGCTGACAGAAGTTGCTTTCAAAACCTCTTTCAGTCTTTCTGTTACTGACTTAGTGAAACAGGTGATGCCATCTGGTAGCCAGAGCATTGTGATGTGCTGGTTTCTCACTGTTTATGCTGATTCCACATCATTTACCAGCTCCTTGGATAGAGCTTCAACAGAACAAAATGCTCATATAAAAACAGGAAGTTTCTTGACAAATCCAGAGAGTGTCTTGAGCTTTGCAGATTCACTGCAGTCAACAGAACTGAGCCAAGCTCATCCCTTATTTTAGGGCTCTTCAATCAAGGAATTTGCACCAAGAGTAAATTTCTGCCAACCTTCATGTATGTGAAATAATTCTGCTTCTGTTGGCTGGGATTTTGACAAAAAGCACTGAATCAAAGACCACAGGAGACAACCAACATTTTGAAATTCTAATTGCTGTTATTTAAGAGCCTGAGGGAATGAGGAAACAGAACCTCCTTCATACAATGGCCTTGTGTTGCTTACAGCAGAAGGGATAGAACTGCTTTGTCTCCCATTTTACTACAAAAATGAATTGCAGAAAGTTTCAGAACAAAAAAAACAACCACAGTGGAGCCACTATTTTAATTTCTTTTCTCATATTTTCAATACAATCAATGCAAAGCTGGCTGTTTTGTACTGTCATCAATAATTTAAATGTATGGAAAGTTTTATTGATTTCTCAGCTGCATTTGCATTCTGTATCTTCCTAGCTTACTTTAATCATAAAATTATCAATTTTTTTCCAAAATGCTTAAGACATGCACACACTATCATGCCTATTGGTTTGGATACAATCTGTGCTTACATTCAAGATCTGGTAAAGTTGAGCCACTGTGAGAAAACACAGTGAAGGCTTCATAAACAAAGATTTATGTGCACAACAAGTGTGCTTGAACAAATTCATGGTCTGTACACTGACTTCAGACTCTCAGGTTAATATCAGCATCTTCTTAAGGGACTACAGTAGAAAATAAGATTTCATGGACATTACCCCTGAGACACCCAATCTTTACTGGCATCATCAAACAATTATAGCATTATGGAAACTCAACCAAGGATGAGAAGAAGAGACACGGACAAAAACACAATTTACTGTAATTAATGTTATGTTAATAGCTTACATTTCACAAACTCACTGAAGCAAGAATTCCATTGCTTTATTCCTGGAATTTAATGTGAAAACTGGGGCACTGTGCACTGGGTGCACATGGTAGCAGTGCTGCAGAAAGCCAGGAATGAGGGGCAGGTTTCTGTGGTCAG
Organism: Aphelocoma coerulescens; assembly: GCF_041296385.1. Lineage (NCBI taxonomy): Eukaryota > Metazoa > Chordata > Aves > Passeriformes > Corvidae > Aphelocoma > Aphelocoma coerulescens. Next base: position 31,741,584 of record NC_091021.1, on the reverse strand, counting down.
GTGAGCAACTCCTTCCTGCTCCCATTATAACCATCACACTACTCTTTCTGGTACCAGAGTAAGGCAAGAACTCTGTTCATGTTTTCACAGACAGATATTTCCCTCTGTCACTCCCATACAGCTTCAGTTTTATTTGAAAGGAACTATTGTGAAGGGTAACACTAAACTCTGAAACAACAAACCTGGTTGTGAGTAAATCATGTTTTTCTACACACTACCCTGCTTTTGGGGGAAAAGTCCGTTCTCTAACATAAGAGCCTATTTTCTAGTTGGGACTAAGACACAAAAATAATTTCAATTTGCTTCATTTACATCCATACCATCCTGTAACTTATTGATCAGTATTGATAAGTTAATTAAAAAGCTTGATAGCTAGAGGAAAAGGTATCATTTTGTATTTAGAATTAACTTCCCTTCTCTGCTGTTTCTCCTGCCTGGCTCCTTCATTCCTTTTGCCTCTTCCATCTTTTAGAGGCAGTTTTGGAACATTTCAAATCACGTGTGCTCCTGGTACATTTCTCATAGAAACAACTTCTAAATTTTTTTTGCTCAGCATATTCCAGTTTAAATGATAATCCCAGGTAAAATTACAATTCTTTTTTTTTGATCCTTACAGACATAACATCAACAGAAAAGTACAAACCTAGAGCTTGTATACAGGAAAGTCTGCACCAAGAACTTTTACTTGAAAATCTCTTAGAAAAACTAAAATGGAAGATGAATTCATGAGCTAAACAAGCTCATGTTGATGTAAGGTTGAGGCCATACCTTACATCTAGTACAGAAGAGGCTGTTTCCTGGGGCAGCAGATCAACATCAGCAGCAAAAAAACCCACAGCCTCACATCTGCAATTCTTGGGTCCAAGACCTGTACTCTACATTACAGGAGATATGTATATACAAGTACACACACATAATATAATACTATTTATTTTTAAAGACACACTAGAGGTCTTCCTTGTGCCTTGATCAACTGCCTATGAACAAATTTTCTGTTTAGATAATTGATAAGGCTCACAGCTATAAATTGACAAAGTGCATTTGCTACTTTGATCCACGGCCAGTACTTATCAGACATTTAAATTTCTGAGGTGAATTGAATCATCTGCAAATCTGTTTGCTGATAAGTGGGAACTAGACAAGTTTTGATTTGAATGAGAAGGAGGCTGATCAGAGGTGAAAATTATATTAAATGTTAATTAATGTAAAAAATTGATGTGACAATTGAAGTCATGGCTAGAAGTGAATATTTGATTCCTTTTGTGTTCAAGGCCAGGAGATCCATTAGGTAACTTGGGAACACAGAAAGACACACTTCCAAATCATTGTTATAACCAGCCAATGTACTGCCTAATGAAAAAACATTATGCCTGATGTAATTCTAATTACAGAATTATTGTATGCTTATACTTATGTCTTTTTACAGTGCACTAACAAAACCCAGTGTGCTACAGACTCGGAGTTTGCCCTGCAAACAATTACACACTTGAGCAGCCTTCCTCTTAGGAGAGGTTCCACTTCAATGGCTTTAATGAGACAGGTCATGTGAGAAAAATTCCTCTTACATATATTAGAAATTTCTCCCCTTAGTATTCAACCTTTGGGATTTTTTTACATTAATGGTGTTGATTTAAATTTGGAGGGGGTCCCCAAGAATTTTTTTTTCATTTGCTTTGCCTGTTTTCAGTAAATTGGAAGAGCAGGTCTATTTCAAACAGACTTACCAAAGCAAAACAAAACATTTCATTGTCGTTGTTTTTAAAACAATGTCCAGGTTCATAATAAACAAAAGATCCCAAATATTACTTTGAGAGGAGGAAAATTAAAAATGGAGGTCTGAAATGGAAAAATACTAATACCACATTTTTGTAACAATAATGATAAAGTTAGTGTCATTGCTAAAAGATTCAACACTAAAATTTGACTTTCTATCTTTTATTAGCTTTATGGCTTCCACAAATCTGATCAACACAGTGTTTTAAATATTCAGGACAAGTTGATGTTGTGATTTCCCTGTTGGCTTGACATCAGCAGGGAACCAAGATCTGGAACACAACAGCTACTTTTCCCTCTTTTTGGTCCCTTCAGCCTATTTCCCTCAGCACACCAAGCATCCAACAAATAATGAAAAATCCAGCTGCTAATCTCAGCCTACAGCAGTATAAATCTTGAGGTTGTCCTGGAAGTGAGTAGACATCATCTCTGAGAGAGAGATTTAATCAGGACATGACTGGGTATTCCAGCCCTGCTCTGTCCTCCCAACATTTGGTTAAAGAGATGTGGCACAGTCAGGAGAGGTGCCTGTGAGCAGCGGCCACAAAGTTCAGCCAGAGACACGTCAAGCCTGCCCTGGTATTTGAACAAGGGTTGTCCTGTATGAGAACTGCTGACTCAAACCTCTTTAAAAAAAAAGTAAAATGAAATAAAATCTGAGGACATGGCTCATTAAGTGCATTTTCAATTTGCACTGGAATATACATCTCTTTAATCAAGTAAAAACTTACATGTAGCCGCAGTACATAAATTATTCACCACAACTTTTCCAAAATCCTTCCAGGAGGTCCATGCCTGGGTCTGGAATATTTCTGTACCACTCCAATTACACTCAGTAGGATTTGAACACTTATGTCTGCAGAGAGTATGGCATTTATACTCTAACTAAATTCGACATTTATAATGCCAGGCTCTTTATTTACTGTCACCCATAACTTACAATGATGCTGGGTTTTATCTTGTATTTCTGATACACTCTCCATTATTGCTTATTTATGAAAATAACCTGTGCCATCAAGAGTTCTATTTCTCTTTTTATTAAAGAGTCAGCAACTAAAATTACAACTGTAGAGACAGATTAGACTTGCTGACCTGTGGCAGAGCACAATCATAAGGAAAATAAATATTAGTTTTGAATTACCATGAGTATGTGCAATGCAGACTAATATTTTTCTATTATTACTTTTTACACAGTCTTTTATATTAATTTGTTGAAATGAACTTGAGCAGCACTTAGGGACAGTTCATATTAATCTCTAAGATAAAACATCTGCGTTATCACTGTCACAGGACCTCCAACACTGTTTGAGGTGTACAACTGGATCCACTCTGGACATTGTGAAAAAGCATTATTTTGCTTTTTCCTCTGTCTCCACTATATTCATATGAAAATTTATGAGGTTTCTGAGACTAAAAGCTGGAAGTTTTGACTGTGGAATATCAGTTCATTTTTCCAACAAAGGAAAGGACTGATGGGCCCTTAACAAGCAGAAGAAGGGTTAATCTCTGCTTTGGACTAACTGAAGCACCAAGGGAGATTTTAAACTAAAGTATAAAGTCAAGCTAATAAAGGAAAAAAATGAAGAACAGAAAAGGCCAAGATTTCATGAGAGTTCAGCTGAAATAGGAAAGAAAGACAAGAAACGCTTTGGTTGCCACTGTGTTAACAACAGGAATCTGCAAAACAAAGGAAAAGGAATTGGAAACTCACCATTGGAAAGGAATTTCATATAATTAGCATTATTGAAGCCAGTGGGATGGTTTGCAGCATCACTGAAATGTAAGAAATCCTGCTTTATAGTCTGCTTAGGGGCAGAATGGGTGATAGAGGTTGAAGTGTATATTAAGGACATCGTTACTTGTTTTGTGGTTAGTGATTACTGTGGAGTGCCTAGGTTGAACTTGTAGCAGTGTTTCCAGCAGCAACTTCCCAAAAACGAGCCACAGATGTAGCAAATGCAGTTGGGAAACAGGATGGGCATCTCCTCCAGCACATACCTACATTATGCAGGAGAAAGCATCTAACACAGGGCTTCAGTTTGAGAAGCTCACAAAAGTTACTCCTGCCTTGTAGTGTAAAATTTGTGTGAGTTACTTCAAGTTACACTTGAGAACAGACATTGAAATGAACTAACAGAGTATTAGTTAACTCTATATACAGCCACATCCTTAGCTAGAGCAGTAGGTTTAATCTTGGCAACAAAGTCTGAATTCATTTTGAGACAAGTGACCACAAAATACAATGCTAGATGTGAGCAAAGGTAGAAAAATGTGGCAAAATGTTAATTCAGAGGTCTGAAATAGAGTTATTCCAAATTAAAGGTATGAAAACTAACAGATTCTTTATTTCTTTACATTATCCTCTCAAGGGGAACAGTTTCAAAAAACAAGCCTACTCCTACAAGTTATGGAGTCTCTAAAAAGAATGGCACTTGGAGCAAAATGGAATCAGTCATGGAATCATAGAATATCCTGAGTTGGAAGGGAACTACAAGGATCAAAACTCTAAAGTTCAGAGAGTTGTACAAAACAGTCATCAGGTCTGAGACCCAGATAGCAGATACAACAGTTGGAAGTGGACACAGTGCTTTCCAGGTAATTCCTACAGAAAACAAGCATGGTCTTCCTAGATTAATACTTTCACCACAGTCACTCACATCTCCCCCAGCTGAGCCCAGAGAACACCTTAGGGACTGGTTTTAAAGGCAGAATCTAGATCCAAGAGTTTAGAAAAATACTCCCATTTATTACCATGATAGTCTAGCCTGATGTGTTCATACCACAAAGTTTCTGTTAACATAAGTCAAAATTACACAGAATGCATCAACAGACAGCTGCCACGTGTTCAGCCTTGCCAGTGTGTTTAATGACATGTATTTGTGATTAGAACTGGAAGACTTTATTTACCTAGTGGCTTGTTTTAATAAAGGTATCTTCCTATGATTAGACAGCCTGCATAGAATTTATAAGCAGAAGGAGTAGCTGATGAGAAAAGCTATGAGCTCTTACACACTGACCTGAATTGTAAAATACCCCAAGAGAAATCACCAAGGAAAAATTACTATGCACTGTGAATAAGCACCCAACACAGCACTTGCTCTTTGCATTTCAGATGTGATAATCATCATCACTGCAAGCCTCAGCTTCACCCGAAAAATGCATTGAGTTCTATAGCTCAAAATTCTGTGAGACCTGCTTGCTAAAACAAATACATTTTCAGTCTAGTTTTCCAATACAATCCCCACAGAGAAAGCTCAAGTGTAGCATTGCATAGAAATGTATTTTGTGCCTGTATAACATAAGTCCTAAAGCATATTATTATTGATTTCTTCTGCTTAAGAGAAGGAACTGAGTTACAGGCTGAGTCTTAACTGGAAACCCTGATGTTAAGGTCATTACTTTCAAAACACCAGATATTACAGCCAAACCCACACAACCGTTGAGCACACAGCAAAAAGTCTGTTTCCAAGGTTATTTTGGAATTCATTTAAAAGCAGCTGAAAACATCCTATTTCAATGTCAGAAACCATGACTGGGTACTTTGAAGGCAAAAACTGCTCACAGCTGTCAAATTCTAGGATTTTTGCTCCTTTCAGTCCATCTGTTTGTTATCCCTGTAGTGCTACAATAAGAATCCCAGGTTTTTCTTTGGGGTGTTGACTGACAAGATGGGCTGTTCAAGGAATCTTTTCTGCATATCTCTAACTTTTCGTGAGTATGATTTAAGTGAACAGAAAAAATTGTAACTCAAAAAAACTGAAAACATCTAAATTGAGAAAAACACTTAATCTGCTCTACAGACTTTGTTTTACCCACATTTTCAGATGCTTTGGAAAATAAAGCCTTTGTCATTGGAACAGAGGAGAACAAATATAAAAAGAGGAACACATGTTCTTAACTCAAATTACAAAGAGAGAATTTAGACAATAAGGAAATTAAATTACACAAGATGAGAGAAAATTCAGTGTTTTAGTAAGAAACTGTCATTTAAAGTTTCCCAGGTCCTGAGCTGGTGCTACAACTATATTCCATCTGTTGGAGCTTCTTGATAAATACAGAGTCTGAGAGTGGCTTAAAGCACTGGCAGTTATACTTAATGACCCAATCTGCTGAACTTTTATACTACTACCATTTTAGATAAGGGAAATTAAGTGGAAATATAAGCATATTCAGATTTCCAAAGGGTACTTTATGAGATTCTATGATTTAAGATTGCTTAGCAAATTGGGAACCACCAGGTTAATTAGGACAATTTGCTTGACAGACAATGTCTCAAGAGCAGGAATTCATGCATTAGCAGTTCAGGAAACAGTGGTAAGTATAGGAATCACTTGAAAAGTCTAGAAAGTAATAATAATTTTAAAAAAACCTAACAGACCACATCACCTGAAATGCCAAAGTAATGGCACGAGCTCACATGGATTGTAAGCATGAAAGGTTGAAGAGGAGCAAAACCAGAAAATTGACATATTAGAGAAGTGATCAAAATTAAACTACAGAGTTCACCAAAAACTTCAAACACAGGACTTCAGAGAAATATGCATCTATAAGAAGTTGATGGGGAAGAGCTGCTTGGTCACAGTGTTTTGGAAAAGGACTAATCATGGATGATAAACAGCCATTGATAGCATGCCATTGTAAGCTAAAGCATCGTAGGAGTGTGCTCTACATCTTCATTACAGATAACTGGGAAACAACAGCTTGAGCCACAGAAGGAAAACATTCAGGCTGGCTATCAGGAAAACGGGCAGGGTAACTGGGACATGAGAATCAATAGTATGAAATACACTCTCATCACCAGTGGAATGGATGGGTCTTCACCCAAGATTTAAAAGGAAAAATAAATTACAGAAAATATCTTCCCTACAAACTCTGAGTCAGGCAGAGCAGCTCACACAACCTGCACAAGAAAGCTGCTCTCCCTATTCCCTACATACAACCAGTGGAGAAAAACAGGCTTCTACACAGGGGATGGATAAGAGCTTTTTAAGCTTTTACTCTGAAGTGCATTCCAGAAAGACGTTGCCTCTTTTCTGACTACCAGAACCTGGAGAGAAAAATTGTCTAATCTAGGAAACCCTTGAATTTAAGCATTGCAAATACTGCACTATGGCTCTACTGGATCAATGGATTTGTGTTTTTATCACAGTAGTTAGTGCTAAGACCTTCAACATTCTATAAGTATGAAACTAAGTTTGACTGAAGTTAACAAGGAAAAATTAAAGCTGTGACAACAAGCAGAGGTAAGAAGGCATGAACCTCACTGCTGGAGAGCTCATCCAAATCTGCACAAACTACTAAAACTACAGACAAAATGCTAAGAGCCAAAGAGATTAAATGGTTCAACAGAAGGAGAACGCAATTCAGTGCAAGTTAATTTAGAAGGAAACAACCAATCTGGCCACACCCTACCCAAAAAGGGTTTGAAAGGTGTTGTGAGACAGTGTAAAAACTGGCAGGGAAACATCCTGTTGCACTTTTGCTGAAGTTAATGTGTTTTTAACAGGTAGCACATCTCTCTCATACTTGGCATCCTGGACACAACACTGTTACTGGCTTGGCACCACCACAACCTCACAGCCTCTGAAATACATAAATGTGAAAGCTATTTAAAGGATCTAAAAGATCCTTTAAAAGATGATTTCTTATTGGGGGGAAATAAAAACGCTGAGGTAGCCTAACATGAATGATTTATTTAAACAGTAAAGAAAAAAAAAAAAAAAAAAGGTTAAAAGAAACAAAGTCAGATCATCAGATGGTGTCAGCTGGCAGAACTCTACTGACTTTAAAAGTAACTGCACCAATTTCTGCTTGTTCAGGATTTTCTTGGCCCTTAACACACTCCATATTAAGAGTAGTCATTCTTAAAAAGAAAAAAGGACAACCTGTTAGGACAGGTCACTATACCACATACAGAGAAAGAATAAAAATTTGGAATACAACTGAAGCAAGAAAAATTCAAGATGCAATTGTCTGACTGTTGACAAATACTGTTGGTTACATTTTGATAACAGAGGGAAGAGGAAAAAATGCAGCCAAGAATATCAAGAAAATTTATAAAAATGATGCAGTAGTGCTACAAACATTTCCAAACCTAACAAAAACTAAAATTATTTCATATATTTAGCTTTAAGTCAGCATAAATAAAACTTCTCACTGCATGTTTGCTGATATTTTCAAATATCCACGGTACCAGGTTTATCCTCCTTTTGCTGAACTTTACAGTAAAATTTCTAGACCTTGTAGCAGGAAAAGCTTATGCTAAAAATATCTGGAAGGTATTATCCTGGCAGAGAAAACTGTTTCCTATGGGTATTCCTCATTTAGTGTTTGTCATCCCCTTTTGGGGCCTCTACTTTCTTCTGGGAAATGGGAACTGCAGGCCAAGATCTTCCAGATTACCCATTACAAACACAAACTCCATCACCTCAGCCTGCCTTGATGGATGGGATGACCCACTCTGGTGGCAAAATAATGTCATTCTCTTGATCATGTCTTTTCAAATAGAGCAGATTTTTCAAGGCTTGAAATACTCCAACCCAGCTATATATAAGTCCCTTCCCATTTGACCTCCTCAGGGTATTTTTCTCCTTTTTCAAATGAATCCTGGTAAAAAGGCTTTCTCCTCTAGAAAGTCTTTTTGCATAGAAAGATGCTCTTTGTCCTGCCCACCAACAGAAAAATACAACTATATTACATTTTAAGCCACAGGACTTTACAAGCTGTACCAGACATTTGCTTCCCTTTTCATCTAAGCTGAAGATGTTATTTGTCTTTTACGGTCAATTCTATTGAGAAACATCTATTTCCACACAAAACAGAACTCCTGTGAATCTGGAAGAAATAGGAAATAGGGGTATTATTGTGCTTATGCACCACCAGTGTCAATTCAGCATAAGAAAAGCATCTCTCCATGACAGGAAAGATTCCCATGTCTGATTTTATTCTCTGTGCTCAGGAAAATCCAAGACAGTAATCATAACTATCTCTGTATGAGCTGACAGCCTGCAACAATATTTTCCTCAGTTGATTACTTAGCTCTGCCATGGATCCTATTACCAGGCTTCCTGGCTCTGTCTGCCTGCCTCTCTTTTGAGAGTTTGAGATATATTTATTTGATTTCCTCTAAGATTCATACTCACCTGTAGTGTTTTGGTTCTTGTTGTTAGGGTTTTTTCAATAAGTCTGACAGAGTCCCAGAGCAGACATGTCCAAACCAGGCAGAGTGACAATTTTTTGCAACACTGTGTTTCACAGACAGACAAACTACTAAGATGTGGCTGTGATATGCTGGATACAACCAAAGTTTAAGATCAAAAAGGAGAAGTATCTTAACAACCAAAACACACCTGTCTGACATCAAGACAAACCACAGTTTACACATAAACCAAATTTTCACATGGCCTTGTACTCTACTTTTGATTTTCTGCTGAGATGGAGACGCAGCCTGAGATGATGTTTTTGCTAACATCTGTCACGTTTAGTGCATGGTCTGATCTTCAAAGAGATAGGGAAAGGGTATTCTGAATTTAAAAGCCACCCCAAGTGTTTTCTGTCTGGTCATACCACTGAGAACTCATCCCAGGTGACATTGTGGTGTTGGCTGGAAGTCAGGTGAGGGCTTTGTACAGCCTCATTTCAGCTACTGCTCACCTGAAACTTGGCACCAGTTTCTCTTTGCTGAGCCTTTGCATTGCTTCTTGCATGGATTTCAAAACACTTTTGTTTGTAACACTCCTGTGTTATTTGTCTACACCAGGATTGAATGAATCATTTATAACGAAAATTGCACCAATGGGATTTCAGCCCTTTTTCTGTTTGCAAATTGCCTGTGAACAAATTGCAGAAGCCTCCAATGGATAACTCAAAAATATTGACAATTTTTCATAGAGTAATTAGTTGGACTTACAAGCTGCTAGCAAATATTTCACTGAAGTAGTTGCACACTCCCTGCTGTGCTGGTTAGTGCTAAAAGTTATGTTGTACCAATTCTGCTCTTTTATTGGGTCTCTTCAGTATGGTAGACTCAACATCACCTGATTTGAAAACAATGCATCCAGCCATGAAAATAAATTCTGAATTGTGTACTTGAATGTCAAAATTAAAATTCACAGTTCAGAATGCTCTTTCCATTTCAGAGCATATTGCAGTTTTTGAGATTAGTAGTGGGTTTTTTTGCTAATCTTCATCTTGCAGTGTTTCCACACCCTCTGTCATAGGAAGTGTCTTCCAGGATTACAGGAATGTAACCAAGGCAAAGTCATCTTAAAGTTCAAATGCATATTTGCTATTTCTATCCTGTGCTACCTCTCACCTTTGTTTTCAACACTTGAACAAGTATGTGATTAATATGTAATTCATGTCATTAAACTGCTTTTTTCCTCCTGAATGATTAATGACTGTGTTAAGCAGATACTCTATTTCTTTCTCTTAGAATCTTTCTAAAGATTTTAATCCACATTTCAGTTCCCATAGCCAAGTCAATTTCATTTGTCTCAGCTAACATCTTATTATTGCTTGCTAAAATCAGGAAGATTTATTTCTATCAGATACCTTAAAATGAGTGTATTTCATAATTAAGTGATTTACTCTTCGTAAAAGCTAAGCTTTCCATAAAATGTCTCCATAGCACTCAAGTTATGGTAACAGCTAAAATATTAAGAACCCTGATAGCAAGTCTAGCAAAAAGGAAGAAATCACACATCCGAAAATAAGATGCAACTGCTAAATCTTGTGGCAAAAGGTGACATTTTTTCCTTCTCCAACAGAAAACAACTCTTTCACTGACAGAAAGAGGCACAGGCTGCTGTGGCTTCAAACTGTCTTTGTCCTCTTCCAATCTGATCTTACCTATGTTCCTTCAGACCCAGGGATTCACCACAAAATCACCACCATTAAATTTCATGCAAAGGTAGGGTATCTCAATTACACTCGAATATTGATATTTCAATTAGACCAATAGTTCCTAAATAAATATTGACATTAAAAAAAGCCTGGATTTTTGTAATTTGAAATTTGGGACAAAGCTCTGTCACTATAGGAAAGTGGCAACAATTTCATATGCAGCTAGGCTAGAGAGAAATCCAATGTTTCACTCACAAGTGGAATGTGGGAACAGCTTCCCAAAGAGGGCAGGTAAAGAATGAACAAGTTGGACCCAAGCAGTGGAGAAAAAGAAATTTCCAGCATTTTTCTTCTCTTACAAGAGAATACAATATGAGAGAATGATTAGAAGCTGGAATTCAGACAGAAGATACAGCATGGATTTTAAACCACTGGAGCAGTTATAGAAAAATATTTCCAAGAGGTATATAGTAAGATCTCCAACACTTAAAATATTTAAACCACTAGGACATTGCTTTGGAAGAGGCCATGTCTTACCAGGGACAAGGCTGTGAGAGCTGGTACAATAGTCATGGCTTGGCATTGTGTGCCTGAACTCAAAATTTGTTCATCTCTAAGTCTGTTGATACAGACACACATGAAAAACAATTATTTTGTTCCTTCCAGAACAAAAGAGCAGTATCTGACCCACAACACAGTTATTTTGTTTTGAAGAGTCAGAAATCCTATGGAAGGCAAAACAAAGATCGTGGTGTGAAAAACTGAACTTTGAGGCTCCGTTCTAACAAAGTTACAGTAGCAGAATTGCAGAAGGAAAACAGCTTGCCTGGAAAACAGCTGAAATTGTTGAAGATGAGCAGAGGCACAACAGAAAACACACAGGGAATTCATATTCTAAAGCTTTTGAGTTTTTCCATATACACACCAAGAAAGCCAAACGGAAACATCAAAGTAGAGTAATTTCAGCTAAAGCCTTAAAAAATGCTTTAAAAAAAAAATAAACCAAATCTATTTGACTCAAGTCCAGAAAGAGCATTCCTGGTTTCTTTTTATTTTGATGTTGTGGTCCACATATTCACCCTTCCTTTCTGTTACTTGAAGTTATTCAAAACACAGGATGGAGAAGAGGGAATTCACCTTTTATAGGTGTTTTTCCAAAAGAAACCCATTCAAGAGAGTATTAAATGCTGAAGGCATTGCATTCTCCCTGACAGCAGCAAGAGGGGCAAGGAGTTCAGAGGACTGCCAACCCTTCTGCTCTGAAACCCAGACCGGTGGCACCAACTCCCTGCACAGCCCAAGGTCACCAGGAGGAAAATGCAGGGGACACCCAGGCTGCCTCAGGAACCCCCTCATGGCATTAGACAGGAGCTGTGTGTTCCCCACCACAGCACAGTGTGGAAACACACTAAGAATGTAGAATATTGCTTTGGGCACTGCTAAACATCAGCAATTCAATTTGAAGGAGGACCTGGGACCTCCTCCTTCCTTCCCAAGCAAGGTATTGGGGAAAATTAAAGTAGGGTTCTATGAAAACTGAGGTGAATTTGAATTTCCCCTCTGGATTTGGACCGATGTCTGCCCTTTCAAGAGGACACACATGGAATTAATATTTGGCTATTCAGCCTAGAGAAACAAAGCCATCACCACATTGCTCTTTGTTGACTTCTGAGAGTGGTGAAGTCTTGACATTGCCCTCATAAGCCAGGGTAACCCACTTCCAGGGTAGCTCTTTCCTGAGTACATCATCATTTTTCCTGATTTTATCTTAATCAGATCTAAAACCCTTACAAGTAAATGATGATCAAAAAGAAAACACACTCTACAAAAAGTGCACTATTAGAAGACAGCATGGAAACGCTAGGAGGAAAAAAAAAGACATTTCCTATTTCTAGCACTCAGCCAGATATTTTCCTCATATGAGGGAAAATAACATTTGTCCACTTTATTTCTCTGGTAACTATATAGCAAAAAATCATCTTTAATAAATGACACTTTTAAATCACTTAAGCCACCATTTTATTACTACCTGACAATTCCATATTAAGTTGCTTAGGGGATATTATTCCAATTCATTCTCAGTATGCTGAATAGAGTTTTTAGAAAGCTTTTATTTCCCTATTGGTATTCATATTCTTTTGTGTTGACTTTCTTATGTGTTGATTTTTCTGTAATAGAAAATTAATAAAGAATTATTTCTTTCCAGTTACAGACTACATGGTAATGTGAAAATTGTAGACTTGACACAGCAAAAAAGCCTTCAGTAAAAGAAGGCTAAGTATTACAACAGCAGGAGTAGATAATACACAATCTTTAGATGAAAAGGAAGCATCTTCATCAATTTGGACTGGTTAATAATTACATATCTTAATGCATTCTCAAGACAAAAACACCCACTGAAGATCTGCTCCAGTGTTAGGTTAGACAGCAACATAATAAACACTGGGGAAAAAAATGAGCCACTTACAAGCCTGGGTAACAATTTTGTAGATAATTTCTGTATGTATGTATGACTGCATGTTACTCCTGTTTCACTGGGAGGAGGTTACCTTATTAGGCAGAAGTAAAATGAAATGAGCACAGAGTTATATCATTGTAAGGATCAAATTTTTTTGTGCGATACACAGATTATGTCAAGTAATAATACACCTAAGAACTGCAATCTGAACAACTAAACTAAAGCTTATAATGCCAGCTGTAAAAGCACTTCACATTTCTTTCCATCTGAAATAAAAACACTCTAAAATATGCTTAAAAATACAATTTTTCACGAGGGCAGTGAAGGCACATCTAAACTCAGGAAACCAAGGAGCAGGTACAGAACCAGAGCAGGTGAGCAGGGTTTCATAGCTCTGCCCTGAAGCTGCTGACAGATTTTGGACATCAGGACAACAGTATCCCCCTTCCCATACCAGGAAAGGAGGGTGAATTTCTATAGCATAAAAGACAGGAATGACTACTTGGACTGGAGTTCTGCTGAGATGAGAAGCCATCCTTGTTTTAGGAAGTAGGGAAAAATCAGCAATCAATTAAAGCACATTTATATGAGTGTTAAAGACAGAACCTACTTCAGTGTCATTAGAATGCTTTGACTACTCACTGTTTCAGAAACACTGGCAATTTAAGTACTCCCATCAAGTGCCAAACAATAACAAAGAAATTTGTATTGAAATTTTATAGTATAGATTTATTTCCTAGTTCTCATTTCCACAGGCAGGTGTACATGTGTACAGTGCTGTCATGTGTACACATTATTCCCCTAAACCATAAAAGAAATAGATCTCAATCCTATTGATTTCAAATCTGAGGCAAACCCCAATGAAATAAAGACAATGGCTAAATTACGTAGACTATTTATTTGCATGAACTGAATGAAATTAATTGCCAAGTTATATTTTCTTTTAAAAATCTGATTATTACATCAAAATTGTTTTTTAACCTCACTTCATATATATAGGCCAGTATTTTATCCTCAAGATTTCCATCTTAATAACTAGCTATTACTGCATATTACATAGATTTATTTTTTCTACTACAGCAGAATTACAGTAATTAACTTTGTACCAATTACCAGGGTGCATATTAATATTCATGTACTTTTACAGAAAGAATGATCTTGAAATCTCACAGCAGGGATGGTTAAAATGATTCATTAATGTTCTGCACAGGTTTCTTTTCTAATTCATTAAGAAAATATTAGCATAGTCATGTGAAATTAATTTTCTTTAAAAGGTTGATATAAGTAAGGGATTAAGGGGACTGGTTCTAATATAAGAAACATGGCTTGCACCATGCTCTTGGTCTCCAGAGGCTGACTATCATATTTGAGGTATTACTTGCCACTGTATTTTGATAATGAAGAAGAAATCAGAGATAGATGGAGGTGGTTGAGCTGAGGATTTCATTTTCACACAAAATAAAGGAAGTCTCATGCACCCTCTTCTTACAGGGACAGAGAAAAAAAAAACACATTACTCAACACGAACAGGAGGCTGAAAGGAAATAAAATTGAGAGGCTACAAATGAAAAGAGCATCAAGAGAATGGAATGCATAATGATAGCAAAGGGTAAAGAGAAAGTTCAGCAAGGACAAGGAAAAGTAAGCTAAATAAAGATTTGAGTGAAAGTTAAATGTCCACTCAAAAAAAAAAGTTTTGAAGAAAAAGCAAAAGCAAACTCAGTAATAAATGGCAGTGGGAGCACAACAGACCTCATTCATAGACTGGTGTAGAAAGGCATAGGGAGAAGAACATTAAGATCTCTTGTGCTGTAACCCAAAAGGCCTCTTGATAAATTCAACTCTGGGGTATCCAGTCAAAAAAAAAAAAAAAAAAAAAAAAAAAAAAAAAAAAAAAAGGTGAGTTGTGGAGGCTACACTGAGTGAAGGTAACTTCACTGAAACAAACCCAGGAAAGTGTATGCTGTGAGCCAAGTCCAGGCTTTTGTCAGTACTACCTTATATCTGGCATTCCATTTTCCTCCTGGTGACTACACTTTCCAGTCAGCTCTTAGCTCTGTAACAAAACCCAGTTCAGTAACACCTGGATGTCCTCCAGACACAGGGGAGAATTGTTCTTCTAAGAAAGTCAATGAAAAGGTTTTAATCTGCTTTGCCAGGACTGTAGGACTGTATCAGCGGTGGCATTCAAGAACCTCTTTATAAAGATGCATTTGGGGCACTCTGTTCTATATTTTTTGGGGTTTTTTATTTTCCTTATTATACCCAATTGGCTTTCATGATCTGAATGCTTGGGCTCCCTGTCTATGAACCTGCTACCCAGCTGTGCCAACCTCCTAACTCCTTTTCACAAAAGCACCTTACTTAATATTCCAATTGTGAAAATGGATTATAAAAACATTTTTTTATTTAAATCCCATAGAACCTGGATCTCTGTACCAAAAAAGTGCACTCAGACTTAACTCTTTAGGTTCAACATCCTGAAAATTAATATTTCCTAGTGTTTTAAATCAGTGATGTAATGGTTAAACCTTGGTACAATTTCCCAGTGCATTCCATTATTTACAACCTCTGCAATTATTATTCTATGGCACATGGAGTCAAACCTTTCCCAAGTAAATTATAGGCACATAAGTCCCACTGATTTATGATGGACATCCATTAATTCTTATATGTGCTCATATTATTCAATCTATTGATGTGAAAGGGACATATCTCACTTTAAGCAGCAAATCCATACATATAGACAGGGAATGCAGTACAGTGGGAACATTATAAAGTGGCAGGGGCAGAGGGAAGGGCACTCTTGGATGAATGTGCAATTGAGAGGCAAAGAATGGCCCCTGCAATTTATCTCTGTTCCACATTAATGCAACTTAAAAAATATTTTACAAGTTTTTTCTTCCCTTCTAATTGCTTTGAGTCTGCATTCTTTCATTTTAAAAAGAATTCTCCATTGTTAAAATGTAAAATGCATTTTTTAATTTGTTGGAATTACAAAATAATTGCCTCCCCCCCTTTAACTTTTAATCATTTTCTGCTTAAAATGCATTAAACCAGTATTTGTAGGTACCAATTCAGGCCTGCAGGTTCCAATTTCTCAAAAACTTTAAGTGTCATTTGATATTTTTTTTTACTTCTCTCTTCTAATGTTCTGGTTAAGTCTACTACTATGCAAGATCAGTAAACTCAGGTATTTCCTGAGTTCCTGCTTTCCATAATTTTCTTCCATTTTAAGTTAACAAAATGCCCTTTAACATAGAAAACCAGATTTTTTTTATTATTTTCCCCAATTCATTTTTCCCAGCTTGTCCTAATTACAAAGGTTTCTTAAAAACCTCAAAACATTATTGCTTTTCTAAAGATTTTTTCGTCCAAATAAAAGCTACAGTTCTAAAGGTTTTAAATCTATGTGGATAATATTCAGTTCAAACATATAACACAGATCCTCATTCTTCTATTAACTTCGCTGTCATTGATTGTTCCTGAATGAGGAAAGGGAATACACTCAAAATATACTCAAGGGCACACTTCCATCTTTTTTTCACATGGTCTTTTCTTTCTCATTTTTTTTCCTTGCAACTTCACCTGCTCACTGGTGGGAAAGTATTTTTTACTGACATGAAAAACTTCTTTGATAAAGGAATGAAAAACCACTTTCTGAATGAACACTTTCAAGCTGTTACTGAAAGATTGTCAACAGGAAAAGCAAAGCAGATTATCTTTCTTCATTAATAAAATAAAAAAATTAGTTAGAAAGTCATGGACATACCTCTCAAAGAGCTTCATGGAAATTCTTTTTTTTTTTAAAGAACATTAGCTTCTCCTAATTTTATTAGCATCCTATTCTTTTTTGTCTCTTTGTTACAAAACTCAAGCTTTTAGCTTCATCTAATAACTCTGTTAGCAGGATTCCCACCCCAATTCATGATTCATTAACTGATATTATACAGAGATTTATTTCAAACTGCTTTTGAAAAACTAGACAGCTTAAAAGGGGGGAAAAAAGCCAAGCCCATTTCCACGTAACATACAGAGATGAGACATTTTCAAGCAGTCTTAGAAAATGAAGTTCAGACTCCATTGCTGTCCTGACAACTGGGTCAGGCAGCCACAGAGGTAATTTATTGTTAAACCCTAAGCAGATCTAAACTTTTGTGTTATCTCTTTAAAGCCTCATGGACACTTTAATTATATCCACTCTATGGATAAAACTGAAGCAAGTCAAAGGAAGGCTGTAGATTCAAGGGCAGGTTACACAGAGATAACCACACACTGCAGGATACCCCCATTACAACAGGCACTTCAAATAAAAAGAAAAGAATCAAAGCTTTCACAAATGTAGGCAAATATCTGCATGTAAGGAGCAGCCTGGGTGTCACACACACAGCGCTGCCTGGTGCTCCTTCCTAGGTGCCATAGGTGGTTTATGCTCCACCCAACACCTAAGAGTTACTGCATCCCCACCTTACCTGTTTTGAGAACTAAGATTTGTTCAGTGATTGTGGGGCTTGATTTTTTTGGCTTTATAAAGGCAGAACAAGGTGAAGATGTTTGAATTCCTCTTTCAAAAAGAAAAAAATAATGTATTTTTCAGTGTTTTCCACTGTCTTTGCTGAATCTCATTGAGCTTTGCAAAAGTCCTAGCTGCCTAGGTGTTCCCTGTGCTGCTCTTGCCCTAACAATTTTGGTTTATGTCAGCTCTAAAGTTTTAAAATGACTGTACTGAAGTGCTGGCATGAAAACAGAGGTAGTGAAACAATTCAATTAAATAATCCAGTCATACAGTTTCCTATAGCTCTTCTATCTACTCCACTCATTGTCCTCCTTTTTGAAAACACTTGAAAAATTGGGTTCTCTACCATTCATCAACACTTCTGTGACAACCTTTTAACCACTTCTCAGTTTGACCATCCTATTAAAACTGGCAAACCTGATTTCCATTTTTTATGTCAGCTAGATCTATTCTCTTAAGAGCCTGAGCCATTTGTCTTTTCTAACTTGCTATCTAGGGTCAATGCTTCTTGTTCCTTAAGTCTTTTAAGAGATCACACTGCACTGTGCCCTCACTCTCCCTGGAGGTTCTCTCTTTTGCTGCACTATTTTCTCCTTACTTCTCTGTTTGCCATGGGGTTTCTGGTTTTGGCTTCTTTGGCTTTGTTTGGTTTTGTTTTAATAACACACTTCATCCCACATCTCTTGTCTGAACCAACCTGATATCAACTGCAGACACAGACTTCTAGAGATAGCTGAAAAATGCATTACAAAAAAGATAATCATGAAAATTATACTGGGAAGAGCTGCATCTAGCTAAAAAACATTTAATAAACCAGACTTTCATGGGCATGCAAAACCCACTCTATTTCAGAATTCACTCAGTCATTCCTTTCTAACATCAGACATCACATGCATCAACCAGCACACTTCATTGGTGAGAAGATATTCAGCCATTACAAAATCAAATAAAAAACATAAAAACATAGATGCTTTGAAATTGTTAACCTCACCAAGGCACAGGGCAGTAGCAATAGGCTGACAACAATAAATTAGGTCCAAAATGTAAAAAGTAAAATTCTATCAATGAATCAGATATTGATTGGTTCAAGAGAAAACAAGAAATGCAAATTACTGCCTGGCTTTAAGTCCATGGGGGAATGTTGCTTTAAAAACTGGAGATGTGAATTAAGTTTGCTGAAGTAATAAAAGACAAGTAAATTCAACTTTATGAAACTGAGGATGTGTACAGTAAGTTGACAACCTTTCCTCATAGCAGATTCAGGAGACTAGTGAAGCCTTACAGGTATCATGATGCACATCAAGTGGATTACATCAAACTCATCAAAGCCATAATAGAATCATGATCCAGGAAATTACTTTCTTGATTAAGTATTCCTTGAAATGATGCTAATGGCAGAGGTTTGCCAACACACAGAAGCGTAGTAAAGGAACAGTTTGATCATATGTCATTGCAGACAACCCAATTAAAATGTCTGTTTGATGTTCAGTAACAGAGAAAAAGTAGAGTTGTGAAGTTCTATTAAAAATGAATAAAAATAGCCTAAAAATATAGAATTTTTAGTTGGATTTCAGGTACCACTGACATTGAACCAGTGTTTGACTTGGGCTGTCATATTTCTAGAAACATAGGACTGAAGGAGTTTCATTAAGTTACAAATAAAAATAAAAACATAAAGGCATTAGAAAAAATACTAGAACATTATTTGAACCTATTATTACAGGAGTTGTAAAGTACAAATCCAGAAGTAGTCACATCTCATCATATAGGCATGATTACTGCTTCCTTTAACACACCCACCCCCTGCAGGCACTGATTTCTGCCCATTCTTCCAATATCCATTCCCTCATGGTTCCAGGGCAAAACCACATCTTCCCATTTCTACTGTACATCACCCCTATTAAAAGTTAACTGTTAGAAAGCACACATGCCACTCAACTTCCAGTCTGGAGACCATTAGAAATATTCAGTGTGACGTCCTGGAAACACCCAGGTGCATCCCAAAGGTGCTTGGAAGGCACACTGCTGCTGCCTATTGCAGCATCAATAGGCACCCACTTCATCCCTCAACAGTAGCCACTTCATGGATACTCAGGTGCTGCTGCTTTTAAATGCAATAAAATATCCTGCAGCTGAGTTCCTTCCCTCTTTGGAATATCTCAATAGGTCTTCTTCCTAAACCACTTTGCATCTCAAAAGCAATAAGTATCCAAGCTCCCTGCTGGACTCAGGAACTCCTGCCTGCAAACTTAACCAATTCCAGTATTTCTGTTACCTCCTTCTCAACTCAGCACTGTAAATGTTGCTATAACATCAAGTTTGTGGATTTCTTCTGTAGCAATCCAATCCACTAGAGACAAAAGTAAATGGGAAGCTAACATGACCTCATCCTATAAATGGGACTGAAACTAACATGAGAAAAATTCTGATTCTATAAACCTGCATTTTCCTCATCAATGCCTACATGAGATGTCTGTGCCCAAACTTATAATTCTTTTATTTGCAGCCATCACCTTGAACAAATAAATGAAAACATGCAGAGGGGCAGGTGGATGTGCAGCTGCAGATGTCACTGTGAAATAGGTTTGATCAAGCTAAACTTAGTGATGACCCAGTAGGAAACAAATTAGAGATTATAAAGGGGACTGTGCGCATGTTAAACAACCTGAATTGCATTTAAATTAGGCAAAACCCTTATGCAAATTTGTGCCACTTTGCAGCTTCAGTGGAATAATTTCAAACCTATTTAAAACAATCTGAGAACATGACATTACCCCACTGTTCATTCCCTTGAAGTGCAGGGTGGTGTTATGGTTTATAGCAAGGCATTACAGATAACAGGACACAACTGTACTGAGCGCTGTCGTTACTGGAGACTCCGCGTCTCGCAGTGCAGTTACTCAGAATAACGTATGGCAGCTCACCAGAGGCAGCAGGACAGCAGCCATTCCTTTCTGCTGGTTTTCCTTCCTGTTTTCTCCCCTCACAATTTGTTATGGAGACACTTTTCAGCTGTTTACTTCTGAGCAGCTCATTCTTACAGTGTACGACACGACAAATAATTCACCTTCCCGTCACATTATTACATCGGTGTGCAATAGGGGAGCGACACGTGGCTCACTCTAGGGTTATTAAATCACAGTTCTATCTCCACAGCTGCCACAGACATGCAAACAAACACAACTTATTATTCCCCTCCTGTTTTTTCATTTAACCCTCACACCTCCCCCTCACTTTTGCTACCTCAGTATGCTCTATGTTGTCTTTCTGACATAAATAAATTAATAACTCCAGAAAAACATGTGTTATTCCTTATGGGTTACATTCATCCAAAAGGAAATTAATGGTGAAACCCTCATTGACTTCAGAGGTGCCAAGGCAACTCCATTTGTCGCACTAATGGTCTGAGTGAACACATCACTAGAATTTCCAGCCTTCTGCAACCTCTCAAAAGGAGTTTGCATCCTTGCAATTGCATCTAACCATTAGTCCCTGTCCTCAGAGTGGCACTTAGTGTAAATCTGTGCAAATTGTTAAATGCAATTCCAGGCTGCAGCTCCTGGCTGGATAAAAATATGTTTCCACAGAAAAAAAAGGACAGAGACCATCAACTTGTCTCAAACACCACTATGCATTCTTTCAGGATATGTTACAAAAAATAGAGATGTCTGAGGTTGTTACAATAATCAGGTTTTGGAACCAAAAGCAATGGAGTAACATTAGCCCTTCAACTCACTAATTGGCCTGAAAGTGAGGTATATGAATTTGAGCTGAGCACTGGGAACTGGATCAGTTGCAAAATTTCTATTTGGTTGTTGACAGCTGCAGGTAGAAACATTTTGTTTTCACCTGACATCTGCTCCTTAGTGAAAACATCATGGTTTTTGTTGGGTTCCTATGGACAAGTAGCCCCTGAAGCTTGTTAGCCTTTTTTGCCTTTAATCACTTAAGAACGAACAGAGAAAAGGGTTGTTAACACATGCATAGATAATCACACAGCTCAAATTCTGGCAGACCAATATGGGGGCAGACTGTGGAGGGAAGTTTGTTGTGGTTTTATGGTTTGGGTTTGTTGGCTTTTTTCTTTGTCTCCAGCCCTTTAAAAGGTTTTGCTTCTTACACAAAACAGTGACCTGCAATTTTCAGATATCAGTCTAAAACATATCACAAAATGAAACCCTCTGAAGAAAAGAGACTGAACAAATGCACTGCAAGCACTGGGTCACAAAAACTTGACCAATTCTGACACACAGAAATTTTTATTCCTTTCTCTTACTAATCCTTTTCACCAGCAGGATCTTTTGGGCTAAAGGGATTAAATTCAGTACTTTTGTAAAGGTCAGAAAGGACCATTTCTAAAATCTGTTCAACTTTCTTTTTTGCTTCTTTTGAACAGTGCACAGGAGAGAGCAACTGTAGAGGCTCAAGTTTCCATTTAACATATTTTTGACATTTTGCTCCTCTGGTGAAGGAATGAAGGGCAGTCAGTTAACTTTACCAGAGCTCACAAAGGAAGAGATGTCAACAGAGCTTATCCCATTTCTTTAGAGCTGACACAAGTCTTCAGAATGCCTGGGAGAAAGCCACATGAAGTATTTTGTCATAAAATTTTTCTTATTATTTTATATTGCAAATCCTTCAGTGTTCCCTGGGATGGACCTAAGGTTCCTAATGCTGTATTTCAATTTTTTTGATAAAGCTAACTCTCAGTACCATTACAGATTATTTTAAAAGCTGCCTTAAATATTAAATACCATCTTGGGTCTGCACAAGGAAAAAAAATTATCACCTAATCACAGCACTATTGAGTACCAGAAATTAGGGATGGAAGAGAACATCCACTCTATTCCCATGCCAGTGAAGGATTGCCCTCTAGAGTACTCTTTCTACTCCTTTTTCATGTCTAATTTTAAACTGTCTTACATGATGGGTCTTTCACCACTTCTTCCTCTCCTGCATTCTCAACTTAGTGTCATGAAGCTTTATCATGGAATTGAGCACATCATTTTTTTTTTCTCAATTTCAACCCATTATTCCCTGTTATACCCCTCTGTTCCTCTCCATAGTGATTTTTCACCATCATTAGTCTTTACTGAGCAAGTATTTCAAGATAGTTATCATGCCCCTTGTTCTATTTGCATATCCAGTCTAAATATATTGCACTCTTAATGTTACCTGATAAATCAGATCCCACCAGTCACTTAATCTTTCTGGTTGCTCTTCTATAACTTGCCCTCAAATTGTGCACATCCCGAGGGTAGCAACAGGCAAAGGCATCAATTTATCTTTCAAGGCTACTCTCAGGATACACCACCAAAGCAAACCCTGGTGCCATCCTGCCAGTCTCCAAGAACAATCCAACTTTTGGTGTCCTTGCTGTTCTCCAGGTCCTGTGTTGTAGCTGTGACAGGAGAATGTAGGATAGACAGCCTGCAAAATTTTCCTGGGATGGAAAGCAGCAATGCATAAGAGGAGATGACCAAAAGAGAGGAATAGAATCCTTTGCTACTATATTTAGGTTTTTTTTCCATGGACAAGTTACAGGAGGAGGAACAGAAGATTAAAATATTGGTTTTAACAGTTATTACCATAACAAGTAGTACGAGATTTTTAAAGCCATAACAGAAAAACAGCTGAAAAGTGAAAAAGTAGTCAAGGGTTGAGGAAAAGCAGATGAGCCATGGAGGCTCTTTGAGGTCCCTTGCAGGCAAGGAAGTATCTGGTGATCACTGTAGTGACAATCCCCTCTGAATCATGGTTTTCTGCACCCTAAGGTTCTGATCTAATAAAACAAGGTCTGAAAGGGTTTTTTTCACTTCTTGAAATATGAACTCTTGTACTGTTGTGCCCCACCTAGAAGAACTTACACTTTGTTGAACTTACACTGTTGGCTTTGCATAAGATAGAAATTAAAATGCATTCCTGTCATGAAGTACTGATTTTTTTGGCAAGCCCAGCTGTCAATCTGGTCAAAGGTAAATATCCTTTTGAGTGAATTCATTATTAGCATTTTTAAGTAGAAAGATGTTAACATCTGATGATACCAGTACACTTGCACAAGTATGGGTTTCCTTTTTTCTTTTAAACAATTTTTATTACCATCATCTGGACTCGTTCTTCAGGGCAAAAATAAAAAGTCCACTTTAATTGTCTTTATACACATTGATATACATAGATTTTAATCTGAAAAAAAATCTTGGTTAAAAATGATCACAGGAGCTGCTTTTGGAAAGAAGAGGCTTGCACAGTCAGCAAGGCTACTAGGGCAAGAAAAAATAGCTGTAATTGACACAGAAAGAGGAGAAATCAACTCCATGCACCAAGGCAGAAAACTCCAGACTCAGGAATTTTTTTTTTTGTTTGTTTGGCAAAATGCAGTGTTTCCACATAACTGTGAATCTTGAAATCAGTCTCCTCTGAGACTAACAGTCTCAAAGGGATTTTGTACTTAAAAAAATACTAATCCTAAAAGCACTGTTGGTAAGTTTCACTTGTCATATTTGAAATCTCCACCTGTGCCTCATCACACCTCAGCCCTCAGTAACACAGGTAGCACACACTCTTCCACCCTCTCTTTTTAAAATAAAAGCACTACCATTTCTTTTTTTTCTTATTTTTTTTTGTAGAATCCACTGTCTCAACATTAGTTGTCATACTAAACCCTTATTCCTAAGGACACGCACAAGAGATTCCCAATTTTCCCAGCTTCAGCTTCTTTCCTCCCAGTCTCACCACACATGCCTTGGTAAATCAGTGAAATTAGTTGATCTCCATTTCAATCCAGTCCCCTCTTCAAGAAAAGAAAACAGAGCAGGGACTTTCTTTTCTACTACATATGTATTTCCATTAAACATTCCTTCTATTTCATATATGCAAGTGTAAAGATTTCTTGTCTGACAAGATTATGTAGTAAAACTAGAGTGAATTTCAATATTCTCAGGTTTGATTTTTTATTTTTTAACCACAAACCCAGCACAGATGAATCCCTCTATAAATATTGTTCAAATTAGTGTGTAAATTTGAAAACAACAAGCACCACCTCAGGGCATTCAACAGCCTTCTCCCTTATCTGCCCTGATAAAAACACTTTGTAAAAGTCCAGAAACCTCTTTCAGCTATTTAATGTTTCTTGTTCCTAAACAATAATGATTGATTTTGTTTGGTCTGGAAAACACAAATTATCCCATAATCATTTTATCTTGCCAGCCTTGCCTCCCTTGACTTGCTTGCATTTTAAGAAGAAAATGCAGTGATTGTAACGAAAAATGGAAAAGGCTGGAGGCACACAAAAGATTTCTCTGCTTCTGGAAACACATCCACTATAATTTTCTACACAGACTAGACCTAGTTTTTCTGTGAAAACAAAATGAATTTAAAAGTAAAAGGGCACATTCCCTTTAAACTTGACTTGCAACTATTCAGGGCTTCATTTCCACATTTTTCCTGCTTTATAGCAAAATAACATACACACAACAGCAATGTTTCTTTCCTCTTTTCAAATAATTTTATACCTTAAAAAGATAAAAATAGAACAAAATTCAAACCTTCAGATGCTTAAAAGAAACTTTGATTGAGACAGCACAGTCCAGAGAAACAGGGATTGGGCTGCAGCAAAGTACCCTGATGGCTAGAGAAGTTGATGTATTTCCTACGTGGCAGGTTGGTGTGCTTTGCCAACAGGCTCAGGACTCTGAGTGTCAGGCCAAGACATCAAACACCTGCCTGTTGAGCCCTACCAGGAACTCTTGTATTCTCTACCATACAGCATCACTACTGAAAGAAAATAACAAAAATTCACCAAATTTATGGGAAAGAGGAAAAAAAAAAAAAAAAAAAAGAAGTGTGGCAAACAGGAGGCAAGAAAATGCTGGGTTTTACATGGATGAGTTAAAAGGCTTGTATGCCAGCATTTGAAACATACAAATGCTTAGTTTTTGATGACAGAATAACCAAAAAAGGATAGTGAGATGTCTGTGGAAGGAAGACAGCCTGTCCTGAAACCATAGATATGGTGTTCTCAAAATCCTGAGCTGAAAGCATTGACATGAAAACAAAGTAGATTCTCCCTTGTTTTTCTTCCAAAATTATTCTCCAAGTTTCACACAGCCTCAGAGATAAACTATTCCTTGAGAAGTATTTTTCAGGAATATCTTTCAGAAAATTCCACCTGAAAATGAGGAAGAACTTCTTTACTGTGCACTGGAACAGGCTGCTCTGAACTGAAACTCAGAACACCAAAACTCACCACATCTGGAGAAGACCACCAGCATACACTTAGATCATAACATTCAGGACAAAGTGGTGCCTGCTGCATGCACAGAGTACAAGAACACACTCATGCAGTAAAGCATGAAAAGGAAACAGAGCTCAAAAGGATATTTGAGCAAACTGCCAGGGAGCTTCAAGTTGTTACCACAACCAGGCTGAACAAGTAAGCTAATTTGACATGGAAAGAGCTTTCTGCCTTTAACAACAGCTTTATTACATTAATAGCAGCTTAAAAAAGGTGTTATAGTAATACTGCTTCTGATCTACATCTCCACTCCCAATACAATAATCCCCTATTAAGGAGAGGGGAATTTCCAACACTTAACGTTAAGAAGTCTGGCTATAATCTTACTAGATTGTGATACCTTTATGATTCTCCAATTTCCTGTCAGCAAGATAACCCACACAGCACTTCTCTGAAACAACAGGAGGGATAGGCCTTCACTTACTGCCAGTAATAGATCATATTTAAGAAGTTCGATCAAAAGCCGAGGTAGCCATTTACAAGGAATTATTGGATCTCAGCTCTCAAAGACCCCATAAGCTGGAAGGAAGAAAAACTTTAAGAGCAATAAATCTATCTTTAACATCAATACAAAACTCATTGCTGTGGTCAACAGCATTTCAGAGAGGTTTTAGGATGTTCAGAAACAAAACACTCCCTGGAAGTTGCACCAAATGTGTCAAGTCAGCAGTTTTGAAATGCTCTATTTGGTAAGACAGCAAACAGCTATGACCTATTAAATTCTATTGATTCAGCCCAACAGTGATCCAGCTGTGGCTTCAGCCAGCAGCCCCTGCACTGTCCTTGTGCCCCCCAGCCAAGCACTCAACTCCAGGACAGTCTGAGTGGAAACACACAGTCCCCACACATCCCTTTAGCTGTTATAAATTTCAGCTTCTTAGAATATACTGTCAGATATTAAGAACAAATAAGTGTTAAGAAAGGATAATCATATAGCTGCCATACCCCTCACTGTAACAAGTCACCTGCAAAAAAAAAAATCATAAAATAATCCTTTGTATTAAGGTTGTTTGGCTTTTTACTTCAATTTACTCCACATGTTACACAGACCCATATTACCATCCAACTCTTCTAATAGCAGAATTATAGTACTGATGTGATTAAAGATCTAGAAGCAAGTAGTTTCACTGCAGTATATATTATTAAGTATTGGTGATTCTCAGCTACAGATCTCCTTTAGGTAATCACAAAGGCCTTTGAGATAGCAAGCAGGTTTTAACAAGGAACAGAAATAACTCCAGTGATGCTGCTTTAATCAGTTCTCTGCCTCTAGACTCAAGGCACGTGTCAGAACTCAAACTGGAGCTCATTAGGTGGGAGGAACCTAAGTGCACTTCAGAACCTCAGTAGTGTACACTTAGTTTCCTTTTAAGGTTGGAATTGATGGCACAATTAATCTTTCACTGTAATGAAAGCTCCAGAAGAAATGCACCAAAACAAAACCATTTTGTTTTGTTTTCCCTTAAAGCCAAGCATCTAAATGCTCCTTTAAATTAATTATTTGTGTTAGCCTACTGAAATGAAGCCAGCTGATCCAAAACTCATCTGTATTTTCATACAATATTTGCTAAGTCAAATATTATATGAGACCCTACAGGGTGTGATGATAAAACAAGAACACCTGTTTCATTTCATCCCTTACATTCAGCCTGTAAATGACCCAAATTAAAGAAATAAGAGGGAAGAAAGTATTTTCATAAGTGGTTTTCATTCCTGCCAACAAAAATAATATCCCTGTCTCTCCTGGTTTGAAAACAGTGTCCCTTTGACACCCAGATGTTCACCCAGAATCAAGATCAAACCCTGCCAGCAGTGCAGGAAGCATCTGAGCTGTGTCTCACAAAAGCAGTGCCCTTCTGCCCTCCAAGCTCTCATGCATGTCTGCAATCAGCACTCTGCATTTGAAAAGACCAGCCCATGGAAGATGCCAAGTCTCTTATCAAGTGCAATGAAATTCCACCATCTGATCCAAAGCAAAATTAGCAAACTGAAGTCCAGGATTTGCCATACTCTCCAGAGGTAGTTTATTTATTTGCCCAAGAGCTCACCACTATTAATTTTAAATCCCCCCTCAGTGATGTCCAGCATAACAGATAGCAGGGAGTTCTTCTCTCTCACTTCCTGGAGGACTGAAGCCAATCTGAAATTAACTTTTTTTTCTTTAATTTCCTCGGGAGTCACAGCCTTTTCTGACAAAGGAAAGGCTGCAAATGGCAAGGCTGACTGGGAACCATCTTGATTTTGTGTCAGTGTAAATTTTGTCTCTGCAGGGGACTTGCCCACAATTTAAACCAATAAATGTCATCTGAGAGGCTGGTTTTAAGTTGACAGCACTCAGCTAAACTCTGGCAGGAGCAAACAGACAGCAAGTGCTGGTGCTTAATAAGAAGCTGTTAGCAGCTGGACAGAATAGAAGTTTTAGATTTTCTGAATGAATGATTATTAGAGCTGCAATTTCTCCCCTGTAAGTAGTCAGAGTCCTTCCCCTGCACTTCTATTGTGATGTCCCACAAACTGCTCTGTTGAGGAATGTCATGGATACTACCCATGGGTACTGAGCACTTCATTTAAGTTTATTAGGAACAAAATGGAAACAGATGGAAGGAAACCCACTGCAGTTAAGCAGCAGCCACCTCCATACTCTGAGCTTCTCAATTCTCCTAAGCAGCTCAGAGTCCAGCAAGGCAGAGCCCCCAGGCCCAACAACTTAATTATCCACAAATTACCCTGGAAGGCTCCAAATACTATTCTTCTCAGCAAGTACCTTTCCTAAAGATGACAAAGGGTATTTATATTTTAACTTTTGCAGTATGCAAGACTATCAGTGGCCAGCAGAGGCATTGATAGGAATCAAAGGGAATACCCTGCACTCCTGGAATGGGCACTGCATTTGCACAATGGTGTCACAGCTCAGAAAGACCTACAGTTTCACGTACCCACTATCTTATATTTGTCCTTGGATGAAAAAGTGTGCTTCTATTATGTTTCAAGAATGTTCCTCAGGGCATTGTTATCACAGATACAGAGGAGGATCAAAATAACCTGTGATTGCATAGCTACACAGCTGTAAAAATCTGCAGGAAAATAAAAAAATTGTGAGGATATTGAGAGCAATATTGTACTTCTCAAAGAGACAGGCAGATACATCTTTAAAACCAAATTATTTGCTAGTCTATTGCTGCAGTCTGCTATGTATGAACTGCTGCCTGTCTTGGGATCTAAGCTGAATAAACATTCCCCACTCTCCAGCCAAGGAGCATAAAACCAGGGGGAAGGAGCTGACAGAGCTGAGAGCAGTGTTCCCTGCCATGGTGCTGGGGAGTTGCTACTCTCACCTTTCCACCAGTGAGACATTGTCCTGTCACCTGGTGAGAGGTAACCTGCTTTTATGCACAGCAAGACAAAGGGAGGGGGCAAAATAAACAAATAAATCAACTAGCCTCTGGCCCACAAGTATGGGGAATAATAGATCTTCAATTCACCAAGCTAAAACACCACATTAAAGACAGGCAAGAAACTTTCTACTGAGCAGTGTTTACTTATTTTTAATTCTTAAATAATTTAGGGCTTTCATTCTTGTTTTCTAGCAAACTATCACATCTTGTTTAGATATCAACTCAAGGACAAAAGAAACACCCATTTTTACCCATACTTATGCATCAAATGCAGCTGTTGTAGTTCCTGTAGTTTAATTTATGAAAGGGGTCAGGTTTGCAAGAGGAAAAAAACTAACAAATGCAACATTTGAAAAGATAGTCTTGAAACCTAAAGAGGACAAGACAGAGAAGCAAGCTGCTGCAATTCACAACAGTTTTCACCACTCTTGGCTCACGAGGGTTTTGTGGAAAAGAAAAAAAGTGGCAGAAGTAACAAGCAAAAGCCATTTCTGAGTATTGGTGATAATACAGGGGAACACACACCTCCAAATCACATATTTTGCAGTGTTATTCTAACAAACTGACAATAAAATGCAGTGAAATGTAGTGCTGGGATTGAATCCCATCTGCAAATGTAAATCCATTTTAGGCACATCAGCTGTTCACAGCATTCATATCCACTCTGGTTTCCTCCAAAACAGTAGTAGGAAGCCCTACCAGGGAAGAAAAGACCATCAAGGGCTATTAAATGCAAAGCTAGAATGTAATCTCCAGCTCTGAAAGTCCCTAAACTGCAGATTGCCAGACGCTGGAAGAGTACAATCAGAGCTGCAGGTTTGATTTATTCCCACACCCTTCCCCTAAAGCATCTGCTGCTGGCAGCTGCCAAGGGTGATGGGGGACAAGGCAGGGCTTCCCTCTCTCCCACTCTGACTGGTGTCACTTTCCAGACTGGTTGAAGGTTCAGGTTTTCAGTGGTACCCCCCAGATCATCAGTAGGGTGAAGAAGAGAATACTTTACAAAATGAAGCAAAGGGGAGAGCTGTTGTGACCATAACAAAGTAAGGCATAGACAAAAAATACTAGGCAGGAAAATGAGACACAGGACTTTCACCAAAATCCATGGGAGGAGACCTCAGCAAATCATAATCCCTTCAAAGTAAGGGATACTGACATGAAAATACCCACTGGGAGACACCAGTGCCATCTCTGATACAGTTAATAGTCACATTAATATCACCTTTGGTTACTCACGAGGCCAACAAAAACCAAACCTGTTTGACAGGATCATTAAATTAGGAAAAGTTCTAATTAAGCTCTTATTGAGAGTGCAAATGGGAACTGATTTATAGTGATCTTGCAGGAGTGCACACAGTTTTCAGAAGGGTTTATGGTATTTCAGCACATCTTTCTTAGCATAAAGACTAACTTAGCCTGTGCAGGGCAAATAGCTGGGAGAAACAACATGCACATGAAAGTTTGTCATAGCAAGGGGTGACAGGCAGGAGTACTCAACTCTCAGCTTGGCTTCTACGCTTCCATTAAGGGCTTTCAGCAGAGCTCAAGAAAAATCCTTGTCTCTCACCAGTCACTGGATAAAGTCTTAAGAAAGATAAGGAGAAAGAGAACTCTTCAATTCCCATCCCCAAGCATCTCTTCACAAGCGTGGAGATCACAGTGCTTCAGTGCTGTGAGCAAGAGCTTCTCCAAAGCTGCCATGTCCTTAAGGAAGAGAAATCTAAAGACTTCCATTAAACTGTCTCTTATTCCCCACTCAAATGCACATTTTCTACTTTGAGCTGCATGTGCTGCTGGAGACACATACACTCTAGGGATGAAACATGTTTTTCCCCTTCCAGTGATGTACAAACCTGGATTCAATTACAATGACATCTCCCATGTGTACCAGGAAAAAAAAAAAATCTCCTGAACAAGGTATTCTGCTTAGTAATACTCCATAAAACTGCAAACACAAGAGACCTGAATTATTAGGATTTCCATTACTCAGGCCAGTAAGTATCCATAATTAACTGCTGCCTTGAGTAATTCCTCACTAGAATCCCTGCTGCAGTGAGCTAAGTAGAATCCACCCTAAAGAAGTAATACCACTGTTAAATTTAAGGTAAATAGAACTAGAAGTGTTAAAAAAAAATTTAAAAAGCAACAGAACAGAATCAGGTACTTAATATCAGTTCTTTTTTTCCCCTCGCCAAAAAAAAAATACTACTACCTCCAATGTGAAAGCACACTATTTCTTTCAGAAAATGCAGTGAAAATAGACCATCATACAAAGGAAAGAAAATCCCACTAGGCAAATCCCTAGGTATTTCTAGGACAGGCCCAGTGTTAATAGACTTGCTCCCTCACACAATAGCTGGTACTGGAGATTGAGTTTTCTGCAGTCACAGGCTGCAAGTTCAGATCAAACCTGCTGCTTGCAAGGTGTAGGAAACATTTTGTGTTTAAAAAAGTCCTTTCTGACTGTGGAATACCAAAGCAGCTCAGTATGGCTCTGTACTCCTCCAGACACAGCATGGTTTGAGTTATAGCCCTAGACAACTACCCTAACTCAAGGACTCTTAATTACTGCTTACATTTCATGACTTCATTAATTCCCTGGAGAGGGTAGGAACAGAGGAAAAAAATACTTGAGTCATCCAGCACTGTGAAGGGCTAATAGCCCCACAAATATGGAATAAAAAAAAAAAAAATAGGCAACATAAGAAAAATCCTGTTAAATATAACTAGAGTAACATGAATCACAACTACTGAATGGGAGAGAAGGGAGAGACTACAGCAGAAAGAAGCAGCTGATAATGGTGCCTGTGCCCAGCCCATCCCCAGAAACTAAGCAGCAGAAGGCCAATAGACAGATAAAAACATCCTATCACTAAGCACTCAGAGGAGAAAAAAATTCTTTGCTTCCAATCCCGTAATTCGGTGCTGAACCTCTGTTGATCAGAGCAGCTGTGGAATGCTCCAAATGCAGGATAATACTGAGGCATCCTGGTGACTCACAGTGCTGAAGAAATCCTCCCAAAACTATAGCAAGGTACAGCCTCATCTTGCAGGGCACTGCAAGCAGGTCCTGGAGCAGCAGGTGAGACACAGCAATGACAGCCCAGTGGAGCAGAGCACAATCCTTCAGCTCTCTCTGCATCTACAGGGACACCACAGGAACTGGAGAACCAGACTGGCAAAGCTGTACCAAAGCTCACAGCAACCCACTCAGCTAGACAGAATGGACTTCTCTTTAACACAACTTTTCTCTACAAGAATAAAAGGATTTCCAGAAGGTCTGTTGGCAGAGCTCTGCTCTCCAGGTGAGGCATAGCACTTCTTGGTGCCCAGGCTGCACCTACTTTTCCTCTTATCCATCTATTTGTATTTCCTCCATGTCAAAACAGCAGATTGATTCCTACCCTGGGTCTTAACTTAGAGCTGAGACATTGCCAAGGCACAGACTAGGAAACAGAAATTGAGAAGCATTTCTGGGTCCCACACATTAGATTCTTCAGCTTATATTTGTTACTGGTCACCTACTTATGCACATACGTGCAAAAATCCAACCAATACCATCCAAACTCAAGTCCAGCTTCTTGAGCAAGCACAGCTGATGACACAGTACTCAGAGTGAAGAATGGCAGGTTTCCACCCCAGGAGAGCCTCAAGGCTTGTGAAAACCCTAGAGCAAAGCAGACAATGTGACTGACTCTACTAAAGAAATCTCACTGAATATAAACAGGCAGAGTTTTATAGCCAAGTGAAAAATTCTAGGCCAGAAACTGATTTGACAAGAGCACCTTTTCAGTAAGTCTCTCCATTAGTCAGTCAAATTTTTGAATAATGAACACTCTTACATGCTTTCTGAGCAAGTCCAAACACTCCTGAAACAAAATAAACCAAGAAAATAATTGTATGGGTCACTGTCCATGACAAATCTCCATTTCATACATTTCTCATAAATTTTTTTGTTTACAGCTTGGAGCATTTCATGCATCTTGAAAGCTCAAAAAGGTTTTTACTGAATAATTATCATCTCAAAAGCACAGCTTGATCACTATAATCAAAACCTTGAAAATTCAGCTATTGCTTAGTAAAAGCAATTGGCTGAAAAAAAACCAGGATGAAGTTTGTACTGTTGTTATGTTTTGTTTAAAATCAAAATTTCCTTTGCCTTAAGTAGAAAAGCTGGAAGAGAGAAACAATTCATAAACTGATTCAAATTCCAGTAGTTCCTCATCTCCAGATGGTTGAATGATCTTCTCTGGAGTCACAGTAACTCAGACTGAGACCCTTAACTGATTTCCCCTACTTTCCAATACTTCAAAGGTAACAACAAAAGTTCCTAAAACAGAGCCAGCAGCCCAAGAGAGAGCTATTGTACCACAGGTAATGGGCCTCTGGGGACTCAAGCAGCCAACTGGGCAAAAAAGAAAGCTGTTGGAAAAAATATTTGTTCTTTTAAACTGTAAATGCAAGAGAAATACAAATAAGTTGATGGAGAGAGTGCAAGGAAAGCTGTGGAGATTCTTCATAAGAGCATTTGGAGCCAAAAGGAAGGTATTCATCAAATTTTAGTTGTTCCCTTACATGGTTAAATTCCCTGAAAGTTGCTGCCTTCTTTTTTAATTGGTGTGCTTTTGTGCAAGAAGATGCTAAATAATATCATTTATCTGCAATGAATTTTGGGGTTTAGCAGCAAGGCTGCACTGACATTTGAATCTTATTTTCCCTTCATGGGAACTACCAATAATGACCCAAACCCAGTTTCTAATCTGCACAAACCCCACTATATTTTCCTTTAAAAATTTAAAATATTTTGGCCATTTCTGTTTGAAATGAGAGAAAAAGAGAACTTAACATCTCATACTCTAAGAAAATTTGTATTTCTACAGCTATTTCACAGTGATTGTTCATTTGTAGCTGAGGAGTGTAACACACAGGCACAAATTGCTTTAAGGGCAGCCCCATGATCTGGGGGGCAACACAGAGGACAAACACTGGTGGCACAATGAAGTACAGGTATGGTGTGAGAACCAGATTGATCCAGATTTGGAAAAGGTCTGGTGCCATGAAATATAAATGACTTCAGGGAATAAGAAATTATGGACAGAAATAACATTAAAAAATATTTATGGAGAACATTTGTCTGCATTCACCATAAAATGAGGACAGGCACACACCACCAAAACAACCACAAGAATTAACTTGAAGATAGTGCATCAGCAAATCTACAGCTATCTAAAGATATGAAATCCATATGTTATTCCTCAGCTGCATTTACCTTTCAACTTGAACAGGAAAGTACAGCCTCTTGGTTTTCATCAGTTTGTCCTATATGTAATTTTTATTTTCCATTGATTTCCTGTTGTAACCATACTTTATGTGGAATAGCATACAATGGAAAATAATATCTATGCCTATTTTACTGTCCCAAATTGGATCTCTGTGCCATTTCTTCTGATAGACCAGTTTTATTTCATCCCATCATTATTTTGCCTTATCTGCTCTCAGTCTTCATTTCATTTCAAGGAGAAACTCATCCTTATGCAGGAAAGCCAGCATAGAAATATCCAACAATAAAAACTCGCTGAAGCTTTCTTTGGAGCACATAGTTCACAGCACACAGATGAATTTCACCCTCAATAAACACTGGGGATTTCTGGCCAAATGAGGGAGAGTACAGCATGCCAGCACTCAACATATTTTCTTCAAAACAGAGTCAGTGCTTCATTTCTGAAGTGATTTGTGGCCATATCCTATTCCTGACTTTCAATATCTCCTTAGCATTTTCTCAAATGACAGAATAGCTGAGGTTATGATATTGTCTGTCAACCAGCTCCTGCCACACAGTCAAAGGTATGGCAAAGTAAATTTGACTCTTGATAACTATTGGATCCTTTTTTCAGGAAAAAAAAAACTGATAGCTCTATACCACTAAACTTTTAAGTCATGTAAATCAGGATGTAATGACATACCCAATTTTTTATTGGCACGAAAACAAAATGCCTGTCACCCTGTGCCACCATTCCACACTTAACCCAGCCCACTAAAACTGACTCTAAATTTAAATTCTGTAGAGGAATCCAAGTTTTTCGTCTTTTTAATTTTCAATAAGATTTCTGTGTACAGGGGCACATCTAAAATAACTACCTCCCTAAAAAAGGATGCAGTCAGGAGATGAATCTGCAGAATATGTATGTTCATTTAGCCTAAAGCAATTGGAGTGGTGCAGTAAATAAGGATATCCCAGAACATCTTATATGTGGTCACAAATGAAAGGAGAGGACTCCCAACAGAAATGCCCATTTTTCAAATTATTTGTTTGTGTTGATTACTAACTCAGGAATGAGGACAGTCACATAGCTTGTCTTGGGCCAAAAAAATAGCATTGACTTTTAACGTTACCAGAGCTGAGTGCTCTTATGCACCCTGGTCTTGTTTACCTCCTTGCTCAGAACTCGTGCATGTGTGGCAGTGTCACCCAAAGCCAGGAAGCAGCCAAGCTCTCAGGCCAAGAGTTCTCACATCCATGGAATTCTCGAGGCTCCCCATTGCTCTGCACCATGTCCCTAAGGCATCTCTCCTGGAAAACACACATTCTCCACTTCCCCTATGATCTCCCAAGAGCTTCTTCAAAACACCCAGGCTTGCCTTGCTTGAGGATTCACCTGATGTTAAAAGGTATTTTTCGTGTTGAGCACTCAGCAGTATTTCCCAGCCTTGCCAAGCTGTTTCCTCTCTCTCCTCAACAAGAGGCAACACCTCTTAGTGTGATACACGAGCTGCAAACACAGTCTACCACAACGAGCTTGTACTAAACTTCAGGCTCATTAAAGAACTCCTGCCTCTTAAGTCAGTTACATCCAACTGCAAAAACACATTTCTCAAGGCTTTTTGGTTTCATTGACAGGTTGCTTCTTTTCCTTTCCCCACTTTCACACTGTTTTAGTTTGACTTGTAGTTTGACATCTTTTGTTATTCACTTAGACCAGCAGGGGCATCTACAGACTTGCAAACTGAAAATGAATTTTATTAGACTCAGCAGGGAAATGGTGCCATGGGATTCATCATGGGTTTGTATCAGTGACTAATTGACAGCAGACTAACAGCATTACATGGTTCTGATTTCATGATTCCCACCACAGCTCTGCAACTACTTTTTTTGTTTTCCTCTGGAAAAGCAGAAAATAGTCATCAAAAGCAGCACCAAGTAGTCAAAAAAAGTGGGCAACTATGCACTCATTTGAACAAACCTATTGCAAATATCTTTGCTAAACCACAGCAATTTCACAAAATGAAATAATTTAATAACTAAAATAGAAAAGAAGGGGTTATTTAGTATTTACATATGAATTACATAGCTATTACACAGTTTTGATTTAAAAAGGTGTAAATGTACACAAGCCAAAATTATCAGCCATGTTCAAGCACTAATTTTAGTGGCAAGAAAGACACTGAGATTTAATCTCAGACATTTGAGTCCAGTTTAGTTGTAAGTAGGAGATTAGGCACAGTCACAGGAGTTTATTTTTTTTACAGTGGCCCATTTCCTTATTTCTGCTCTGTCTGGTTTGGAAATAATATAATCTTCCGTGAGTAAGTGCATTAGTTCCTCCTGAAAGTCTCCCTGTTTCACGTTCCACACACACACACCGAATCATCTAATGCACAGTGACAGCTGCCAGACTGCTCTTTCTTCCCCAAAAGATGGGACCTGTCTTCTGTTTCAATCTGTTAACCTCACAGTCACAGCTCTCCTAATTATCCACGAATTCTGGATTGCCTCTTACATCCCCCAGATGGAGCAGTCCCTTGGAACCTCAGCCCTCCCCAGTGCCTCTCAGCCATCCACTGCTCCCAGGGCATGTGCCAGGGTCTGTCACTTTGGCTTCTGCTGGAGACACCGAGTGCCTGCAACATCACTGTTCAAAACTTGCTAACTACTGTCCAGCCAACGTTAAAAAGTTATTTTCTGGTGTTTTGGGGGCAATTCTTGGGATGAGAGGGGGAAACAGGGTTTTCTCAGTGGTGTTTTTTAACCTTTCCCCTTAAAAAAAAAAGAAAAAAAAAAAGAAGAAAAAGACAAAACCCCTCTTTCCTCACAGCAACAAAAATACTAACATGCCAATTTCCTGCAGAGTTCAGGACATTCTTAACATCTCACATTCTAAGGCAATTTAAACTCAGAAGAGGGTAGAAAGTATAGATGAGAAGCCATAGTGAATACAAGCACGTCACACTATAATGCAGGGTTTTACTTTAAGCCAGTTAAGCTGATAATTTGCCAACTTTCTATTCTTGTCACTAAATTACATATAGCAACTGGTGTCACAGAGTCCTTCCTTTTCAAAAACACTTCAGATCATTAGAAGTGCTTGTTGTTCCAAGAATGTACCACAATCACACAAACAATTCAAAATTACCAAAATACTAAAGTCCCATTCCAATGAACTTTATTTTTTTCCTGGTTTTCCTCTTTGTTAGCAATGCAGATGATTTGCATTTTATTTCACATTAACACTTCACTTCTAGGAAAGTTGATAAAGTACCATAAATGCAAGTAGAATAAAAATTTTCATAGAAAAATTACTGTCCACAAAAACAATGTATTGCATAGAGGAAGGACACCTCGTCCATGAAAGTGCACAGCATAGGTACTTTGCAAGATGAACCTCACAAGACAGGTTTTACAGAGCCCAAACCAATACAAACATCATTAGTCTTCCAGAAGGACCCTGACTTTCACTGCTGACACCTTCCCAAAAGGTCTGGAGGATATTTCCACAGCCTGCAGCTGTGCTGTCCTAAGTTTGTTCTTACACAGACCTAGGGACACAAGCATCTCAGCAGACCCAAAACCTGTTGACACTGTTTTTCCATTAAAATGGTTCACTAAATCACACCACTAAGGCTGTAATTGATAAGGGTAAACCAGGCAATTTCTCATACATCAAAGGAGAAGTTGGTGCCACCTTCGTGGAGGGACCTGGTCACACAGACAGACAACACAGTGTTAAATCACCTCACAACAAATCATGGCCTTTCAGGGATGACATTGAAAATGAGGAGCCTTTACTGTTAAGACAGCAAAAGTGATGACTGTAACCACACGTTGCACTGGTACTGTGTCATTGACTGCCAAGGGCAGAAAGCACAGAGAAAAAATGCACATGCAAGAACAATACATAACATTTAAGAAGCCATGTATCTTTAATCCCAAGCAACAAGCAGATTGTGAAGCACTGGAGAAATTTCAGCGTGAAATCTCCTTAAGGGAATGAAAGTGGAGCACAAGAACCATGCTAAAACTATTCTGATCTAGTCTTAAGAAATAAAAAGTGCATAAGACTGCAAAAAATTATGTAGGACTCTCCTTTTCTCTAACAATTTTTCTTTCTCTGCATCCATCATCAAGATGAATCTCACACTGGGGAAGAGAGCACATAAATATGTGCTTTGAAGTTTTATTGTTTCTCAGTACCATGAAACATCAGCATCACTTATGAGCCTATCCTGGATTGAAGGCATGCAAGTGGCTGTGAAGAGCTTAACATATTTTATCCAGACAAAAATTTTAAAAACCACAAAAATTACAGAAATTCCTTTCAAGGAGTGAAAAGCTCCACAGGAAATCGGAATTTTAGGCTGTTTCCACTATTGCAGAAGTGTACAGGTGCTGCATCCAGGGAGCATTTGAGCAGTTGCACAGCCAGAATGGGTAAAACCAGTCCTATTCTGCAGGCTGGCTACAACCTGTCCCAGAAAGAGCAAACCCAATAAGAACAGCAATAACCAGGGAGCACAGAAGAAGATGAAATGGCCACCTGTTTGTCCCTTAGGTAGAAGGGAATGCTGCAAAACACATCCTTTTAAAGCAAGCTCTCCCCCTCCACACAGATGAAAACAGCTGATAGAACCTTCATGCCACCACAGCAACACATCCAAGCATCCAAGAACTAATTTGCCCAATTATTCAAAAAGTGGAATTTACTTTCAAGCTACATTTTAACAATTATTTTAAAAAACAACAATATAATCAGGAACACCAGCAGCTGGCTACACTGTTTGATGGTTCTTGAAGGAGAAAAGCCAATAAATTGATTAAACATTAGCTGTAGGAAGTTGCCCATTTTTTTCCCCACTATAGAGATGCTTTTAAGCCTCACAAACTTTAGTGTAAATTTCATTTGCCATGTTCTTGTCCAGTAAAGCAGGAATGCTAACCAGCAAACTGGACAAATAGAGCAGATAGTGTTAATAACATTTAATCTCAGCATTATCTTGACCTGGCAAACTTCATTTCAAGTATCTCACACCAACCTTTTCTTTTTTTTAATACTTCAGCACCTGTCAAACAGTATTGGCATAAAAAGCCAAATGAAAATTAATGTTTATCCTTCTCTGTCACAGCATGCATTTGGTATACAGCCCTCAGTCAGACAGTATGGCTCTTCTTGTTTGGATCAGATTGGGCAAAGCTCTCCTTTTTACAATTTTTTTAAATGCAAAATTGAAACAAAATACATCTTTTTGCCAAACAAACTGTGATTGTGTGGGGAGATGCAACTGCAAACGTAGATGATGTGTATATATTGTAGGTTGATTAGATGAGGCTTTTTGTGTGCTCCCAACTTGAATTGCCTCTCTTCAGAGATCTCTGCTCAAGCTATCTATTAGTCATGGTTAAATGAGCAACAATTTCAAATATAGAGAAAACAGACACACTTAAGTCATAGAAATTCAGTGTGTGCCATGCTCAACGTTAAGCACAGCAACAGAGGTTATCCAGAGCCAACAAAGTGTGTCTGCAGCAGTGGAAGGAGAAAGGGATGTTCTCCTGCTCCAGGAACAGAACAGCAATCCCACCTTCCTGCCTGAGGTGCTGGGGCATTACAGAAGTGAGCATCAGATTCTGCAAACCATGCTTTGGAGGCAGATTTTGCACCACAGTGGTTTAATTGTAAGATTTAGCACACAGCATATATCTGCTGCAGGGATTTCTGGTCACAGAGCTTTATATTTATTCTTTGCTTCAGTGATTTCAGAATATAATCAAACTCCTGGTCGACAAAATTCAAGAACTGAGGTCCCAGAACATCTGTGCAACCTTTCTACTCTGTGTCCCCTTTATCAAGCTGATCTTCCAAGCATGATACTGATGCCCCTCACCACATGAAATACCACAGAGCATTTGCTTGACAGCTACCAAACCCTCACTGTGGCCCTCAGAGTCTTCATGGTTCATAAAACAGAAAGGATGAGTACGGGGTAATAAATGTGATGTACCAGGATAAGAAAAAAATTGCATGTGGAAATGCAGCACTGAGAATCATAAAAAACTACAGCTCCCCTTTTAAAGCAGGATTTCAATCTCTTTTTTCATACTTGTACAGTTTTGGAAAAAAAAACCCAAAATATAAACAGCAGAGTGATTTATATTTCATATGAATACAAATAGTTCTCCATAGAAGCCTAAATGTCAAATGTATCCCTACAAGACAGAGCAAACTTCTGGGGAATGAGAGGGGCATTTTTCCATGTATTTTTCACATGAAAGAGCACAGAACACAGAAAAGATCAGTGATCATGCATATGGTAGTTATATTATTATTCCTAATAAATAATGTAGCATTACCACATTTGTTTTCCCATCTTGGGATGGTGGGAAAAGAAGCACCTGGGTGAAATCTACCAAACCCACCTGCAAGTGAAAACAGCACAGAGACTGAGCTCAAAATTCAGCCTCACTAGGGGCTCATCCTGAGAAGCATCATCAAATTAGAAACATACCTAGTGAGCCAGACTGAGGGATCAGACATCCCTCCTCCCTCAAATGACCTTTGTTGGCAGATGTTTAGTCATGACCATGTTATTCCATGTATCCCCCTTCTCTCCAAGCCCTGGGCTTCCTTACACACAAAATTTTCAGCATTTTGACCAAGACACTGCAGAACAAGATCCACCTCTGAGACAGAAATGGCCACAAGCAACCTGAGCCCTCCTTGCCCAGCCACCAGCCTTCACCCTGCTCAGAGCCAGCTGTGTGATTCAGCAAGAGCTCTCACACCCTTGCAATTCAAACAGAGGGTGTTTCTCCAATATTGAACAGAGAGATAGACAGAGAAGTACAATAATATCCTGGTATACAGGAATTCTCTCAACTGGCACTACCACTACTGATTTGAAAATACTGGTTATGATTTCACTTAAAGCAAAACTAAGCATTGATTTCTTCCATCATTTTACATATAAAGATTAAAAAAAAGAAAGAAATTACAGTCAGAGAGGATTGTGACATCAAATGAAATGACTAAGAGAAAGCAGCTGATGTTTTCCTGACCATGCTTCCCAGAGATAAATCACAAACCCAACAAAAATGAGTTTGTCATTTGTCAGCATAAATCAGAGCCAGCAAGGTGTGCTCAGAGCAACTGGACATAAAACCAGTGCTGGTGTGTGAAGAACTGCACTGTCACACTGCACAGTGGATAAATGCTCAGCCTTGATACTCCCAGTGACCACTCAACACAGCCATGGCTTGGGAAGAAGACAAGGGAAGTGGTGTTCACACACTGTGCAGCACCACAAGGCTCCAAAGCAGAGATTTAAAGAGTTACTTGAAAGGAGAGCAGAAGGTACAGTAATGAAACTGGAGACTGAGAAACTCATGGGGTCCAGGCTTTTCAGAAGCACAGTGTGATGTATGCTTACAGGGGCCTCAAATGCCCTTTTCCATAACTCTGTTTATAGCTCATCTGTGTGCAGTAAGTCTTGACCAGAATTGGTCTTTGACACAGACTGTAAAATACAAACCTTAAAAGGGCCCAATGGAAAATAAAAGTCAGTATCATGACAAAATGGATGATTTCTGATGTAATCTCCTTCCACTCGTGCCTTCCATGTAAAGGAGACATGGAAAATATGTTTCCCACTATAGAAATTAGGAATTCTGCTTCAATAAAGACATCTGGCTACTATGACATTGAAGTAAGGTCTTGTTAGTATTATTATATGCTATTATTACAGCTGGTCCCAAACAGGCAGCCCCCCTTGAAGGAGCTCCTCCTTTTTGATTTGCCAAAGAGAGGGGCTGTTATAAGAAGAGATGGCAGTGGCCTCCCACTAATATACCAAATTATTACCATGAAAACAAGCTGAATGCAGCAACGCTGCTGCTGAACTATGTAGAGATAAAATACCTATTTATCTGTTCCAGATATTTTGACATTGACACAGATCGGGTGACAAAGACATTAAAAAGAAGTTGTCCTCTACAGCTAACAACTTTTGTGACAGAGAGAGCTTGAATAGGAGAGGAAATACAAGTGATTTGTTTCCTGGGCTGTCAAGCCCTTTGTCTTGACCCAACAACAAACCTATTGATCATCTTCAAAACACAAAGGGAGTGGTAAGTGTCATGACAGTATGACACAAACTAGATTTAAAAATAAAGAGAAAAGTAAAAGCAGCTTGTTTATACTGTGACAATTGTGTGCTCTGGCATTACTTCTGCATCACATTATGTGCAATCACAGCTGTCCCACGTGGCTGTGCTGTCTGGGTGTTGCTCAGGATCCCCTCTCCTGTGCCCCACGAGCCCTCTGGTCTCAGCTTTCTCAAGGAAGAAAACATGAGAAAATATAATAGTGCAGCTGCCATCCACCCAGGCAAGGGAATTTCTCAGTCTGCTTTGGAGTAGGATACCTGGCATGAGGTGGTGATGGTGCAAGCTGTGAGCTCAGCCACACACCTCCAGGAACAAGAGCTTGTGCACACAAGTCAGTCCTTTCCTACTGGACACCTCCCAGTACTGGTGGGGTTACCATGTTTTCCCTGCACTGCCAGGGAGCAGCACATCCACTCAATTTCCATCCCCCTTCCCTCAGGAAGGGAAATCCACAGCTTTCATTTGAATCCAGATGTCTCTTTCTATCTGGCTTCCCTGTGATACAGAACAGTGTGGCCAATGTCTCCACACCACCTGTCAGGATTGCAGTTGAAGCTTCCTTAGACCCTCTCCAAGCCCATCTTCCTGAAAAGCACTGAAAAAATCCCTAATATTCAATGTGTTTTCATACTTAAGAAGAGATCACCTTGCTTGAAGAAATACCAAGAGGTTAAGCAAGGATTTCATGTAGACTGCCTGGTATTTTTCCTCTAAGAATTTTATTGGAAAAAGAAAGTTAAATAAAAGAAAATTCTTTACTCTGCAGGGTTTTTTTTGATCAGTCTAAGTTCAATATACCAAAAACCCTGAAAAGTTTCTCTCTCATTGCAGTCTGACTTGATCCCCTCCCTGTTTATTGCTTTGTCTGTAGAACAAAAATATATTTCCCAGCTGTATTAATCAGCTATTGAGGATATTCCATTATTACAGGACAGTTATACAGAGCTCTCAGGTTTTCTTTTAACAGAAATGAAGTGAAATCAATACTAAGCAAATTTCCCAGAAGTCAAATTAAAACAAAGAGAGATGAAGAAGAATTATGCCAGGTACCTCTGCAAAACATGAGGGCACCTGGGGCCAAAGGTACATTTCTCTGTGCCAGGAAGAGCTACCCCTTTGAGCAGATGGACAACTGTACAAAACCTGCAACTCTCACTGGTAAGCAGAACACAAAAAGATGATAAAAGAGCCTATTTCCCCACCACCACCACCACCTTTTCTCTTCCTGACACCAGTGAAAGTACCTGGACTGATGGACTGTATGTGTTGTGATGCCCATCACTAAGTCCCAGAATGAGTCTGTTATATTGACTGTATTTTCAAAAGGACACCAAAAGGCACCCAGACACAGCCCCAGTGACAACGTTTATGGACACTGCTCATAAATGTTGGTCTTGCTTTTACAGCAATACTTCCATAGAATATAATTTTTCACTAATCTTCAATTTATGCAGCACATAAAATACTCCTCCCTCCAGAAAGGCATGCAGGTACATACTAAAATTTAGCATTAGGGCCCACACATTGAAGCACAAAATAAACACGTTTTAAAACTTTG
This sequence comes from Aphelocoma coerulescens, assembly GCF_041296385.1. Classification (NCBI taxonomy): domain Eukaryota; kingdom Metazoa; phylum Chordata; class Aves; order Passeriformes; family Corvidae; genus Aphelocoma; species Aphelocoma coerulescens. The sequence continues at coordinate 31,697,312 of NC_091021.1, read as the reverse complement.
TTAATAAATTCCAATTTAGCTTAACTATGCTAAGATCTGACTTATTTTTCTTCAAAATTTAAAAACTGTCAATAAAGAGAATTTAAATATAATCAGATGAGCAAGAGTCCCTGCATACCTACTAAGATGGTTTCACTAAACAGATACAAACTGCATGGTAACATACACAAATTACACAAAAAATTAGATAAAGGCTTCAGTATTTACTATACTGCAAAAGGCAGGTTTTATAACATTAAATATAGACAGTGACAGGAATAGTAAAGAAAACAGATGACTATTTTTTAAGAAAAAACCAACATATTTTCTTTGTGCAAGCAATTAGTGATATGATGTTTACGTACGTCTCACTTTAAAAAAAATTCCACAGCTACAGCAGACATTTTTAGCAAAAGTAGCAAACCAGCCTTGGATATAAATCCCATTTCTAGATGTACACAATTTTCAGATATGGCTGCTTGTGTGGTCTGTGTCAGCAGCCTATGAGTAAAATGAATGTATTCCTTCCTTTCAGACAGCAGTTACACCTCCCAGGTTAGTTTGCAGCTTGGAAAACATTTTTCCTTCGTGGTTAAACTCTATTCTGTCACCACTACCTGTTCATGGACACTGAGGTCTGAAAACTTCTTCTGCTAGAATGGAATTCTAGATGCCCTCCAGTATTGTTTTTCAGGGAGATATGCTGGCCATTCCTGACCAAGCCCTAAATGCAAGGCCCTGAGAATCAACAGTGTAACCCCACACCAAAACATGCATCACAAACCAGAATGAATGCAAACATATTACACATATTGAATAAATTACCACACACATTCACATCTATGTGTATTAGCCAAATCCAGATGTACCTGGGGAGTTTTACATCTATGTTCAAGTATTTCTCAAGAACAGACTGACAGGGAGCACAAAAGGAGCTATAACCAACCTTTCCCTTTTATGCTTGGATGTGCCATGTAAGATGGGAAATATCCGAAACAGGGAAAATTGGAAGATGATTGTACTTAAAAGGATTAAATGATTCATTCAATGGCATTTCTGCAGCCCTCTGTGTAATTGAACAGCCTTTCTTCCACCTTTCTCCTGCAAGAAAACCTTAATTGTAACCACTGAAAGGAAATAAGTTTCTGGCTATTTTTACAAAATATGTGTTACATCTCAGCAAGCTGCTCCCATTTAACTCTGCAATACAGCTATAAAATGGTTTATTTGATTCAGTACCTTACTTCTGAAGTACCTTACACACCACACGAGGCAGTGAACCACTGAAGAGGTTCAGACTGTGGATTGAAATGCAAAATCTTGAATAAATCCTCTGTAATGAGAAACTTCTGAGGGACTTTGCTGCTCTTATTTCAGGAAGAGGAGAGAAAGTCTCTTTACAAGCCTGCAGAGAACTTCAGATCACATCAGTGCGAAGTGCCATCAGCCACACTTCAGCAAACCATTCATGTATTACCTGGAAAACAGGGTAAATTTTTTCCCACCTCTCAATCTTTCCCAAAGGATGTCATTTCTTTCCAATTTCATCCCCTGGCATTATGTCATGGATATTTTTCCCATTACATTTCAGTCACTTGCCTGCTGATTTGCAGTCTTCAGGAAGGCTCATCCCTGCCTCTCCTGCACAGTGCTCTGCTATCATCCTGCATCCTTGCAGGGGGTTCCCTTCAGCCACAGGGAAACTAGAACCTGTTGGGCAACTCATTCTCACACATCTCATCATTGACTCAGTCCAAACAACCTCATGGCCCTGATGCTCATTTTCACTAAAGAGAATTAGCCTGAAATTTCATTTACTCTAAACCCACAGTATCACCCTGGCAGCACAGAGGGGCTTTAAAAATGACTCACAATGTCATTCATACCTCCTTTATGGTGCCAGAAGAGCATAAAGTGGCCTGAGTGCAGACAAGATCACAGCCAAATGACATCTGCCATTGATTTCATCAAAGTAGAATTTGACCCAATTTAACATTTATTGAATTGAGTGTAAAGCCCAGCTCAGTGGTGCTGGAGTCAGGGAAACCACCTGTTGGGCTCAGCTGGGATGTACACCAAGATATCCAAATGTGCTGTTTAAGAGTCCCAACAAGATGTGCTAGAGAAAAAGAGCCAGCTCAGATGGTGGATATAGGACAAGCTGCAGCTCAAATCCTCCTACTAACTCAGTAGGTGGACACCAAAAACCAGAGGGATTCATGTAGTCCAGCTGTTGCTGACCTTTAGTTCTAGGCCAGTTTTCAGCTACCATTATTTCATCTCTAGCTTTATGTCACATAACACTGCAATCTGCTACAGTTTTGAGTCTCTCCTTTTCATTCCTTTCATTCCAGGCCCAGAGGTCTTTGGCAAAGACCCTCACAAGTCTTTTCTCAATGTACACCTAAACCAGATCTGTGACGTTCTAAGACACAAAGGGTTTTCACACAGCAAGAAGTGGAGAGATCAGAAGATATCATTGGTCCTAGTCTATTCCAAAAGCCTGTTGTTAAAAAGCACTTTTTCCAATTTTAGCTTGTGTCTGCTTGTAGCCCTCAAAATCATCATTTGACTGTTTTTTTCCCCCCCTAATTTTTTGACCACACTTAGCAGCTCCATGGATGAAATAAGCATGAGCTAGTCCAACATTCTCTTAGTTTTGACTCCAGAGGAACGAGGTTGGTAAGTGGAGGGATGAAGCTTTATGACAACTAAAGGCCGTGAGCTCTGCCCAGTTCTACCCACACGAGTCCCCTTTGCTGAGCTTGCAGACCAATACTGTCCTGGTAGCTACTCTGTTCATATAAATCCAAACATAGATTTATTTAGCCAAAACAATGCTTTTAGCCTAGGCATGGGCACTCCTGAAGGCAAGACCAGAGCCACAAAACTAAAATCGGATCTGAAGTTCTCACTGATTTCTATTGTCTCAAAAAGGCCCAAACCACTGATTTTCTTTAGAGTCTTGGTCAGAACCCTGCCTGTGATACTGATCTGGTGCTTTAAAGGGAATTCATCTCTAAAGCTCTGCATAGAAAATTGCAGAAATGCAAAGTACATATCAGCAAGGTAAAGATGCAATGTCACACGTACTATCATTTGTCTCTCAGCTACTGTAGGTGGACAACAACTCTGAGTGCTGAAGAACAAGTAACTGTTTTCATGCATCAGCCCTGCAAACAGTTTAATGGGAAAAGCAACGGTATCTTCATTTCAGTGTGTGTTTAAATCATTCCTCTTTCCTGTCCAACTGCTACAGCTGACATAACATGACTAATCACCACCACCTTTTCTGCACAGAGTAAGTGTGTGGCTTCTGACACTTCAACTAATTCGCTTCAGCTTGTTATTAGGCTTGAACTAATATCAAGCTCAATTTCATTACAGGATGTGACATGTATATCCTCTAAAAATAGTAAGCTTCAGTCAAATTTGTACTACTTGCAAACTGAAATCAGTGTCGGAATTGCAGTTATTCAGAAACCACTAAGTAATGAAAAATAGTTAGGATTTTAACGGACATGGAAGGATATTTACTATCTTATCAGAAAAAAAAATAAATTCAGAAAATGTTAAGATTCCATTATAAAGTTATGTCAATTAAGGGGAAAAAAAACCAACACAAAAACCAAAAACCTCCAAACAAAAACAAACCAACACAAATTTCCCTCCCTTATAAATTTTTGGAAATAGTTTTATCCCTTTTCCAAAGGAAAAAAGAACTGTTCATTCAATAGGAAACATTCATTATAAAATAAGCTTTCTACAAAGAATTTATGTAGAGAATTTGCTTTCTATTAAAAAAAAAATTTAAAAATTCTAAAAAATGGTTACACCTTCCTGCTGGTAAAATTAGCTTAAATGATTAGCAGTAGGAGTACAGAACTGAGATCTGTCATATATATTCAGCCCCTGAAGTAATCATCAACCCCAACCATATACAGCACATCAACTACACTATTCTTCTTCAGCCTTTTTTAAGCAGTTTCCTCATTACAGACTTTTGGAAACTACACATACTTTAGCCTCTTTTCCCAAAAACATGCCCATTAACAGGCCCAATTAAGCACAAGCTATGTGGTACCTCACTTTGTTGTTATTATTACAGCCAGCACCATATAACTCCTTTATAACCCCCAGTTTTCTCTCCCCATGCTCCTACTTGAGTGGATTTCAATAAGCATTTTTCCAAATCTCATCCTGAAACCTGCCCACACACATTCCCAGCCTGTTTATAACCTTGTTCAGTGCCAACAGTATCCTTTAATTTAAGTGCTCATGTTCGTTTATGATGTTTTAATCACATTCTACAAGCAGCAGTGAAAATGAACAGTCAGGCACAAAAAAAAATTGTCCAGTCCAGGTGCAATCTTTCAGCCTGCAAACCTGACTTGGCACTGGGTGCCCAGAGCCACATCCTGAGTTGTGCTCCTGCAGAGGCCTCAGCAGGGACCAGAGCATCCCAAACCCTCATGGAAATACCTCTCCTAATTCATCCTCCAGCTGTATTTGTCACACTGGTGTCTACTGTGTTTCTGTTAGAGCTCCCAGCTCAGACCAGCATTTAGATTCAGCATTCCTTCAGCAGACATGGCTTTACCTTTTGGGCTGCTGAGATTGGTCCTGTTCTCACTGCTCTCTTCTCCAAGGTCATTAATTTCTTGTGTAGAGACCCTTTTTGGTATTCAATCATTCCTTTTAGATTTGATCTGCCAGGAAGTTTCATTAACCTAAACTGTGGGGAGGTTTGGTGGGCGCCAAGTTTATTTCATCACCAAAGGAAAAGGAATATTGAAAAAGATAATTAAATCATAGAATGGTTTGGGTTGGAAGGCATGTTAAAGATCATTTCATTCCAATCCCTCTGCCATGGGAAGGGACACCTTCCACTAGACCAGGTTGCTCAGAGCCCCATCCAACCTGGCCTTGAGCACTTCCAGGGATGGAGCATTCACAACTTCTCTGGGCAACCTGTGCCAGTGCCTCACCACTCTCAACGTGAGAATTTCTAACATCTAATCTAAACCTCTTCTCTTACAGTTTAAAGCTGTTCCCCCTGTCCCTGCACAAACACAGATTTGATTTTGGTGTTTATCACAGTTTTGTTTAAGAATCTGCTGAGTCCTGGCTTGCTGAGATCATTCAGGCACTTATATTGAGCGTTAAGATAGTTCCTGTAAGTAGTAGAGATGCAGCCCTTATAAAGTTCAAAATACATCTCTTACACCTACATTTCATTTAAGCAAAGACCAAATCCTGAAGGGTACCCCTAGCTCCCTAAGAAACAAGATAATTAGTTGCCTCTCATTTGCAGAAATCCCCCCTACACAGAATTAATAAAGGAGAAATTACAAGGCATATTTTGCATGCGCCATTAAACTGGTAAAATTAAGTTTGCACAAAATGTAATTGCCTTTTGATGTGAATAAAGCACAAAAAGCCCAATCAGATGCAGCACAGTAATTTATGACACAATCCTAGAATCTTTAGGTGATTGGTGTCACAACATCACAAGTCTGATATATTACAGTGTTAAGGGGTACGTAGCCTTGTCATAAATTATTTCACTTTCTGCTCCTGTGCATCTGAGGTGACAGAACAAAGCTAAATTTCTTCCTGACCATTTAGACAGCTCATTATTTCCCCAGAACTCTCCCGTGCCATCACTAATCTCTGCAATGTATCATCATTCATTTAAAATATCAATTTTCTGCAGTCCATGTTTAACAGCATGTTTTGTTTTCTAACTTTGAAATATTTTTGAGGACAGCTTTCCAACTGAATTCAGCAAAGACTGACAAATGGCAACTCCCAAAAACCTGATGGTAAGACACCTTTATGAGCTAGTTTCTCAGGTGACACAACTTGTATTTTCTTCATAGCACGTGTTACATCAGGCCTTCGGTTGGTTCTCGCAGTAACCAAGGGACACAGGAGCCAGCTTTGACTTGGTAACAAGCTTAACAGACAATCAGCTTCTTAGAAAAGGTGAAAGGACTTTTTATCCAAAAGCATCTGCCTAACAAATGGTAATTCTTGCACCTATATTGTGAGTGCCGTGTATGAGGCTCTGCAAACAAAGATGCAAACATCAAATTGCACTGCAACGGAAAAGAAAAGTTAGAGAAGAAAACAAAGCCTCAAAATAAACTATTTCTTGAAGATTTCTTCTGTTTTCCCAACTACAGGGTGATCAGTGTCAGGTGGGATCATCAGATTCAAGCAGAAATAACCTCAAAAGTAAGTTTGTGAAGCAATGGTTGCAACAGGCAGCTGCACCCAGTTGTGAAGTTACATCATGGAAACAGGCATGGAAAAAACTTCCCCATATCCACTACTGGATCAGCTCAGGAGAACTGCAATGATGTGTAAGCAAACTATTAGGCAAACTATAAATATTCAGAAGAATGCATTATTTAACATTTTCCTTTATAACTTGAAGAGCTGTGATTGCTGGGGGAAGGAGGCAGTAGGATTGGCACAGTACCTGGGAGAGGGACTGAATAGGTGTATAAAGTTTGTGTATCCAACTAAGGGCTGAACTCTTACAGTTCCAGAGCCCAGAGTGGGTGTTTTAAACAGTATCTGCATTTCACACCAAGGTAAGTTTAGCTAAACTCCTACCATCTTCCCCTTTTCCCAAGAATCACTACAGTTCTTTGCAGTCCAAATTTGCTTGTCAGTTTGTCCAGGAACATAGCCCTGGCTTTATCAGGTTCTCAGCTTAACTAGGAGAAGAATTTTTTTTTTTTTTAATCCTTCCTTTTTGGAACAAAGGTAGCTGTTTACAATTTTTTTTTTTTTTTTTAATTGATGAGGACAACTGAGGGACTGACTTGGATTTTCCCATAAATCAGTGGGAACTAGGGCAACTTCTGTGCCAGAGATAGTATCCCCTTCCGTTTAGGAGCATCTTCTCTCTCAAGATGTCCACCCAGAGAAATTTGGCTTTAATCTTCCTTTTTTGACAAAGCAAAACAAAATCTGCCAGCTCATGAGCACCTAAACACACCTGCTTCAGCACAGACCTGCTGCTTATGCATCAGCCTCCAGGCAGCAGAACAATTGTGCCTACTGACCGCTTTAAACTGGATTCATAACTTCCCTGCAAGAAACATTGCATGTTTCTCTATACTGGATATGGCAGATAGAGAGAAGACATTTTGTAAAATCAACCATTTTTCTTTAATTGGGACACGGTATAATCAGCCTATTCACATGTTGGGGAGAACTCCTATTGGGCAGAGCTGTGCACGTTTTTGAAACGCCTTCAGAGAAGAAAGGTGGCGATCAAGAGCAGTGAAAAGGTGTGTCTGCTTTAAGCCACGAGGTCCCTGAAATGCTCGGGGGATACAAAGGCACAGAGCACCTGTCAAATTGCCATAAAACTCCTGCTCTGAGCCCAGGCACGAGAGAGTTCTTTCTGCTTCACCCAGGCTGGGTGAAGCCCAGAAGAGGAAAAGGACAATTGTGATTTTCAAGTTTTAAATACATTCCTAGCCTTTTTGTAAAGACTTCAGCCTAGAAGAGTTACAACAGAAGAGACTACTCGTGCCAGGTTATACAAAGAGGTGAATCCATTTCAGCAGTCATATGCACTGTACTGAATAGCTGTTCAAGCCACAAACAGTTTCAGCAGTGCTACTGGGTTAAACTGAAGGATGGCATTCAGCATGACTTAAGTTATCCTGTAGGTTTGTTTGATTTCACTGACAGGGCAAAGAACTAAATTACTTAACACAACCTGCCTGTTGAAGAACCATTAATTAAAAGTGAGGAGACCATAAAAATTCTGTTTTACCTACCCTACTCTCATCTGAGTTAAAACTCCTCCCAGACAGAAAACCTGAACTCTTAAATAACATTGTTCTGTTTGTGCTGAGATTTTTGTCCTGAGCAATTGCTTTAGTGGTGTACAAAGTTCTCCTTGCCAAAGAGTACCTGTAGGTGCCATCATAAATACATGGACTATCTCAGCCAATTCTAAACCAACAGGTAAAACTCAGTTCTAAAAACATTCTAAATACCAGACATTTTTCACATAATACCTTGATTCCATAGATTTCTCTTACTCAGATCAGCCTGCTCAGGAAATCTTCCTGCAGTAATTTATGGTTCAGATTTATTAAGTCTGTAATAACTTTATTAACTGTGGAGTGCATTGACTTAACCTGCATAATTGAGGGCAAAAAAATATATTCCAGATTTTCATATTTGAATTTATTCCATAACTTCTATTTACAAATACAAATCTTGGCTGTTTAGGAATTATCAGGATATCAAATTGATGTTATAAGCTTTAAATGGGCAGATTTCTCACATTGATTATTGAGTATTTCACTGCATAATCAGCTGTACAGTGCAATACATGCTGCATCTTCCAGGCCAGAAACTGCTGATGGCCATTATCATAGCAAACTTGCTTTTAAGGAGAGTGAATTAGAATAAAGGGAAATAAACTCAAAAAAAATCACATGTGCTCTGCTTCCTCACACTGGAGCAACAGAGAAAGGTAGAGCTGCAACCAAGGAGCTAGAGCTGACTTTCAATAAAGAGTAAGTTTTAAGTTCAAAAAAGCCTGGAAGTAAGTGCTTAGCTTACTGAGCAACAGGCACAATTTGCCAGCAGATATCAGCAAGCCCAGAGGAAGCAGCAGCACAGGCTCGAGGGGCTTCTGCAAGGAGCAGCAGGAATCCCCACTAGCAGAGCTGGGGAACTGACCACAGATAACTCATTTTATTTCATATCCCCAGCACTTTGTCAGTGAGTAAAGACCATTTAGTTCACAAAATCCTCTGCAAAACCTCTGTTTTCTTTCCTTCAGTTGCTATATCTCCCCAAAGAATAAAAATATGAAGTGTAGTAATCAGAAGCTGAAATTCTACTAAGAACAGCTGAGCAACAGGAAAGTCCTGGAGATCAATACTCTCCTGCAGGTGCCTTTCCCAAGCTGTCATGCCAGGGAGAGCAAACATCAATCTGCACCCAGCAAACCTGTCCACGGAGATGTGGGCAGAGTTTGTAGTTAGACCCATGACAGCTCAAAGGAAAATAAAAAGAAAGCACACAGCTCCAAAATTCAACTTCCAGTGCAGTTGTGCACAATCAGTTGCTCAGCTGGGACTGAGCAGACAGGTTTTAAATAAGCTCCCTGCAAAACTGAAACACTTGAACCATGTTGTTTGAGATACTAAAATAGATGGGTGTTTTTTTCTTTAACAGGAGACTCAAATTTGCAGGATCAAGCCTTTGAATCCAAAGTTGGCACCTAATGGAGAGCAGCTCCCCTGCCACATCACAGACCAACCCAGCAGCAGCACAGACACCCCCAGGAGCCATCCCTCTGTGCCAGAACCAATGTCTAGAGGCCACACAGCAAGCAGGACCAAAGGGAAAAACACAGAACAGGGCTGAATTCTGCAAATGGAGCCCCACCATATAAAAATAATTTTATGGCACCTCGGTGCATCTGAAGGACAGCAGCAAAGCAGACCCTCAGAAAAAACAGCAATAAGAGGGGCTGATAGAGCATCCTCTAAGAAAAAAATCATCACCTAAGGCAGCTTTTAACATACTAATAGAGACTGCAATTCCTGAGTGTGCTACTATATATGCCATAGGCACAGTCTTTAACCAAGCACACTGAGAGGAAACAGCAGCAGAAGAAATTAGAAAATAATACTTCCACCAAAAGGAGGTAAGAATTCAATAAAGATCAGTTTAGTAACAGCATTCCTAGTCTGAAGTATTAGGGAAGAGATAGTATTCAAGTCAGTGCTGAAGTTGCCAAAAAGTCACAGAAAGCCAAGTTACTTGTTATTCTTCACTATCACCTGGTAAGCTCCTGTGCTTATAACTACCAGTAATAGCAGCTTTCAGCATTAGCAATTTCTATTGCAATAAAATCTTGGAAGATGCAGTAATACCAAAAGTCTTTATTTAAAGCAAGGGTGAAATAACTGGGAGAATAATATGAAAGGCAGAAGCCTAGCCTCAATTATTTATAGTTTCTATGAACAGAACCAATAAATCCTGTGGGAGGACATAAAGCCATAGGTAATTTAAAAGGTGCAATATCTCTTATTTTGTCCGAGAAAAGATTTTTATTAGTTTTTCCATTGAGGTGAGAGGAAAGGAACAAATTAGTCGATATAATAATTCTGAAAGAAAAATCAAGTTTAATAACAAGCAGCTGTAATGTACAAGCAGCTACAAGACAGGCCTTCCAGATGATGGTTCTGTGTCAGCTGTTGACAAGGTGGGGCTAGATGGCTATATAGTGCATTTACTGGTTTCTGCTAAATGGTTACAGTAAAATTGTGTTGTTCCCCCTTGTCTCTCTACCATGCCACTACATGAAAATGGCTTTTTTATTCTTTTTAGATTTACCTAACTGGGCTAAAAAGTACCATTGTACATGCAGAAGCATCAGCTCCTACAATACTTTTAATTATGAAAACAATAACCAAAGGAAAAAATGCAGATTAAGGCAAGGCAAAACCAACAACTATTCACACAAGGAAGATGCTAGACTGAATACAAAGAAGCATGTTACTGTGCTGTGGTGGGCAGTGAACATACATCACCAGGGACAGAGAGTTTTCTGTAAGACCAGTCCCCAGTACCACAAGAACCACTTTACATTAGGGTCCCCAGAAAGGCTTCTCCCGGGATGCTTTTTCTGTTCTGTTAACCTGTCCCAGTTTGGATTCCCTGGTTGCTGTCAGCCTCTACCCCTCATCACTCCCCCAGAGCTTCCCCATTGTTCCCCGTTCCCACCTTTTCCCTGCCCCCAGATAAAACTCTTGAGTTTTGGGATCATTTTGCTATTTGCCTCTGCACCCTTTGACAGTGTAGCAGCCATAAATGCTCCTGCCAGGACGCACCCAAATGCCCTTCTGGACTCTTTGGTATTGGCTGTAACACTGAACCCACCCATGTGTCTGTGGGGGCACACGGGACCCCACGGAGCCAGGCAGGGACAGGGTTACTGTGCTGCTGCTGCCCACAAGTCAGCTAAAGAGTTTAAGTGGTACTTTTAGGGGTCAACTGATAAAAATCAGCCCCCCTTACCTCACTTATTTCCTTGCTCTCCCTTAGTCACTTGATGTGTAAACTACCACTTGGACTTCTGGTCAAGGCAACAGGGCAGAGACAAGCAGATAGAAGAGAGGGGAACCCATGCTGGGGCTTTGTCTCAAGACCCTCAATTCAAAAGGCACAACAATTCACAAAGGAATTCTCCACATCCAGTTGTTTAGATGAGATCTAAAGATAACTTTCTTTACTGAATCCAGACCCCCATGGTATAGCTTGGAAGGCCTTCAGCCCCTGGGTCTCTTACCTCAGGTTTTCTTCACAATTTATTTATGTATTATGCAGTAGTCAGTTGTTCTGGCACCCCTGCTAAATCCTTTAGTCACAGCAAGATAAGATTTGTGTCTCATTTGTCCCTGCTTGAGGGCTTTTGGCTCTCCTTAGATGGGCTCTGCATGCTCTTACAGTTCAATCACTACCACACAATCTACTTTATTCTACTTCTGAGCTCCAGAAAGAGAAATAAACACCAAGACAGACATTTTACAAATGGACAAGGTACCTCCACAGCAGCTTATGACATCCAACAGAAGACACATCCCTCATCTTGCAGCAGGCAGCTCAACAAGCAGCATCCTTTAACCTTCCTTATCAACAGGGATTATTAGAAATTCACCCACGTTTTTTGAGGGCACTTTAGGTCTCCTCATACTTCAAATACTGTTAGTCTAAACCCAACCCTTTACCCTGAACCCCTCCCCACAACTCTCCCTTCCTTTAATGCACCTCCACGAGATGCAGGTGATACCAATTTTCCAAGGCACCCAGCAATTTGCATTGAGAGGTTCCAGCTGTCCCTGGGGCTGGACACAAGAGATTCCTCACATGCATTTAATCTATAGGATTATAATCTCTGCCTCATGGCTGTGGGCTCAGCAGCCTTGTGTCATAAACAATGTGAACCCTCATACCAACCACATGTGAGGATGCAAAGATTTCCCAATGTGCTTAAAAGAAGTTTAAATTGAACTTTTACAGCAGGTGAAGGGCAGAAGTCCTTTCCTCTGTTCTCTGTGTGCTTGGAATTGATATCACTTAATTTCACGCATTTGGGGAAGGAAAGTATGCAATTAATAGTCTGTAGACAGTTTGTATTTTGGAGCTTTTAGTATGCCTAGGGGAGCAGCTTTGGCTATTCTTGTTGAACAAGCACTACGCACTCAGCTAGCCTGAGCAATGTGCCAGTGCTGCCAGCCCAAAGAGTTCAGCAATCCTAAAATGGAAGCTTCAGAACCATGAGATTTTAATTAAAAACTGCAATTTTTTACTCTTTGGCTTCCGATTCTTTTTTATTTCATCTTCAAGGTTCAGTCAATACCTACTTGCAAGTTTCTTCTTCACATACCCAAGAGCTTAACAGAAGCTGAAATTCTCATCTCAATTGCCAAGAACTGGAAACTGGTACCTTAAGCAGAACAGCAAATCCTGTAACACAGGCAGAAGTTGTGAAGTCGGATCAATTCATATTTCCAAAACAGACTAATGTCTAAACTTTTGGAAGTTCTTAATGATTTAGATTCACCATTAACACAGCTGTCTCAAAGCTACTTGCAGGGTTATCATACTTGCTGCAGGTTTTGAGATCCCCACTGAATATAACTGGCAATTCATATGATGACTTTGGCAGAGCTGTGTTGATGGACAGCAGAAGGTGATCTCAAAGTTCACCAAAAAGAGATGTTATTTCCAGTAAAACTTCTGTTCAGAGTTAAAAAAGAATCTTGGAAGAGCCATTTTTACTCATAAAGCAATCTAAATACGTTTGCACCTTGACCATGTTTGTCTTGAAATACTTGAGCTTTCTTTGATAATATCAAGTTCCAGTACTTCAGAAATACATTTATCAGTCCTTCTGGTTTTCTACACCGGTGACAAGCTCTTTCCTTTGATCTCCATGTAAGAGTTTTCTCCTCCATGCTCTTTTCCCCCTATGTTTTCTGGTCGACTTCCAAGAACTGAACATTTTTTAGTTCTCCCATTAGCTTTTAACTTTTTGTGGTTTTGCTTTATTGGAACTGGCAACATGGTGCTATTTGAACACAGCTCCATCTGTCAGAGTCAAGTCCTGCAGGTAGGGTGTCATGTTTGATTTCATGTTATCATTTGTTGTGTAGACAGAGCTAAAGAAAATAAATGTTTACTATAAAACAGTTACTTTCATAAATTCCTTTGAGAGTTCTTTTACTGTTGTTGTGGGACCTACTTGTGTCCTTATGAACACAGCCCCTTCTGCACTGCCAGAGAGAAAACAGAAGGGGTGTGCTCAGCCTGGCCTTGCTCCCTCCTTGTGTTTCCTTCCCTCTTCTGCTTTCCAAGTGTCCTAAGCATGTATGTGAATTGGAATGGCAGCATTACAGCTGATGGAAAACACTGTAGGCTTAAAAGAAAGCTGACATTTTGGAGATTGAGTTTTCAGTTTTGAAAAGGAATCTACTTTGATTGCCCAGCTTCAGAGCTGCTGCCTTGTATGAGGTTACATCTGACACTAAAAGAATAGATATGGTTGGCTTTTATCCCAGCAGGACAACAGTTATACTTCACAGTCAGGGCTTCCCAGCCAGAAGGGGACTGGATGGGAAGCAATGCCTAGCAAAAGCTTCATTTCCTGGAGCCTTTCTGACACACATATCAAATAGATCTGGTGAATACAATTATTTCCTTTCCAGTCTCCTACATGGCTTCCTCTGTTCCTTTTTCTCCTCAAAAAGACATAACCTCAAAACCAGCAAAAATATGATGTTGACTGTAGTCCAGAGACACTGCAGCACATATAGGAGCCTTTGAAGCCTGTTAGAGTGCTTGTCTTTTCCTTTCACAAACAATATGCACATCTTGCCTTGCAGGTCTCGATGATCACACATTTTTCTTGGGAAAAGCATTTAATTAAAAATCTTTGATTTTGCTTTATCCTGGACACTACATCAACACTGGGGTTTTTCTAAGCCAGCTGGAAATGACTATTCAGGTGTAAGAGCTTTCCTGAATATCTTCGTTTTCCTTTAAAACGTTCACAGTTCTTTTTTTCTTTCTTCCAAACAGCAGCATTGATGTTTCTAGCCTGACATTTCTTAAGACCTGCAATATACACCCTGTACAGCCTCACCAAAGCAGGGGTGTCCCAAGGCAGAGAGCATGCCCAGCATCTCTCGTGTTCTCCCACTTGGAGAGACACCATGATCAAGTGCTGACACACAGTCCATGTTTCCACACTGCCATATGTGTCCTCTTAATGTTAGGAGGAGCTTGAGTGCAGTGAGGCTGTTCCCTTAGGCAGGATCTGGCAGTGACCAGCAGTAAGAGGGGTGAGCTGTGCAGAGGCAGAGCAGCTTTCCTGCCACCAGGACCCAGCAGCCCTGTGGGGGTCAGAGGGGCTGAAAGTGTAAACACAGGGAAGTGGGATGCAGGTGGAGGGCTGGGTGGGCTGAGCTGCAGCCTCACTGCAGCCTTGCTCACAGATGGCCGTGCTGGCACAAGCACCTCGTCAGCCACAGGAGCCTGGCCTGACTCTGTGCTTGGAAAAGCAAACAGCTGGGGAAAGGCCACGTCTTAAACAATCAAAGCTCCTCTGCTCAGTAAATGTGAGGCATAAATCTTAGGGCTTACCCTGACATCAGCACAGCTGACCCAGTGCTAGGCTGCTATCACAGGATCTGTGCTTTTAGTGCAAATAAAATACCGTGTCGGGGGAGGAATCAGTTAAGCCCTCTGCTATTTGCTCTGTTGTCATTGTAAGCACTTTCCCAAGAAGTGCTGCTGGAAGCAGCTATTTCAATTCACCCACAATTTTTTCCAAAGCAGATACGACCAGATTCTCCAGTCTTGATGGAATGTAAACCATCACAGTGGATGCAGCATGTCCAGAATGTAGGCTACACACGCAGACTCTCATTAATGGTTGCACTGAACTGGGGGTTTGGAGAGCACTGGTGTGCTGGACATTGTGCAAACAGCACAAAGAAATTATGTCCACCATATAAAACTGAAAACAAAATTACAAATGGATAGCTCCTATCATCACATGTGACTAGTGCTCCTATTTAAACCTTCAGAACAGGGCAATCCAAGCCCTGAACTAATGCATTAGAGTTACATTAACATTGCCTTTGCTGAGGAAGGTTGCTGGGATTCTTGGGACTGTGTTTTCTGGTATAGTAAATTTATCCACAGCCATCTTCCTTCTCAGTTATTTGGTGGCTGTCCTGTACACATGGAAGGAACTGTGGACAGCTGACAAGCCCTTACACTGCAAGCTCCCAGAACCTCTTTGCTCACAGCCTGCAAGAGCCCCAGAGCCTGAGCCTGGCCTGCAGTGATTCCTGTTTCTAAACAAAGGGAGACAAAAGCAAACTCTGGATCGTGTACAGCTCATGCAATAGGCCCTGAAGCTGACAGCACAACACTGGAATTAAAGAGATCTTTCATTTTGTTTGCCCTCCTTGTATTAACAGCTGCAAACATCAAAGGCTGACTCACTGCACAGACCAACAAGCACATTAAGTACGAGGCTTTTCAGAACAGCTGCTGTCTGACCAGGAGAACCACCCTTCAGGGCCACTGTCACTAACAATTCTGTAATTTATACTGATGGCAATGCAGGGAAACAAAAACAACTGTTGTGCAGGCACTAGAAGTCCTCTGCTGGACAGCCTGTCTCTCTCCAAGAGCTGTATATAGCCTGCTCCAGTTTAGGGAGGGATGGGAAAATGGAAGCTGCTGCTGGTCACTGACTTGTTCAGAATACCTGTCCCGTCCTTGGTAACAATGGAGCAAACAAGATCACCAAGGCAGACCTGGCTGCACCAGCACCAACCAGTCTCTTTTTTAGCAGAATTAGAAGTTTGAGCTGACCTTTTGCTTGCTTTTAAATAACATGTATGACAAGCGGATTCAGGATTTTTATGCAGTGATGTGTGAGCTTGTTGTCCCCACATCAAGCTGACGTGACTGATGCCACTCAAGAAGGCTGTGACAGGTTTGGGATTTGATATCAAATGACCTGAGCACCTTCACCACCTGATTCTGCCACAGCTACAGACCATGACTTCCCACCAGGGCACGAATTCCCCGCAGGGATTGTACCAAATGCAAGCAGAGGATTTCCCTTTAAGGATTGCTTTCTGATTGTCATCCTTACCTTTCTTACTTTTGTTTCTCTGTAAGTCACCTTTTCCCATATTGGTATTTAGGCTCTAATTCTCCAGACACTTCTGTTTCCAGGCAGTGATGAGCTCCTCCTCACAAGTCTATTTTGTCTCCTCTTTGTCTGCAGCTTTTAACATTGTGCTGCTTAACCCGCATGGGATTAAAATAACCAGAAAAGCATTAGCATTTTTATCACACAGAACACTCTGGGAGAGCTTCAGATGCTCTATGATTAATGTATAGATTCTGAACAACTTAAGGCTCCTTCCCAGGCTTTTGAGACAAAAGAAGCTGCAGCTCATCCACCCACTTCTCACTTTGGAGAGGACAGAGGTGAGGTTCCCTGTCTATAGGTAAAACAGATGTAAGTAGGTCTATGGGAGTAAACCTGAGTCAATGGATATAATTCTAATTTTAGATAAAAGCAGCAAACACATGAGGTACAAGTCCTTCCTAGTCTACAGTCATTTTCCTTCTGGATCCTTCTCTGTATCTAGCCCACCTGAAAATTTTCTCTACACCAAGGCAGAGGACATTGCTTTGGTAAAGATGTACATTCTTTTGATCCTACATTTTCTTCCCTTCTCATTCACCTAAGCACACAGAAGATTTTATTTTTCTTTTTTTTTTTCATATGTATGTACCTAAATCCAATTGTGCCAGACTGCACAGTTGTTGGGCATAGTTACAGTGAATTTTCATTTCTGCTCAGGGGTTGTTGTTCACAAATTCTTTGATTTTCAGGTAAACTCCCTGCCTTAAATTTTCCCTATATTCCCCCAGAGCCTCAAAATGGAAGGAGATAGAGCACCTCCAAACAATTAGTCATTGGAAATAATAACATGATTAGGGACGGAAAAGCTGGTTAAAATGGAGGGATGAGTTGGCTGCTTCCATGTGGAGCCTATTCAGCAAAGTCAATACCTGTGCATGTAACACCCTGCTGTCTGTGCTTCAAACACAGGAACACTGGGTCAGAGTTAGACATAAAGTCAGAAGTCATCCTCAGAAAGGGAATGGGAGGAAGAAGTAAAATGTTCACTGGATGTGGGGAGCTGCTTCTTAGGTTTCCTCCTGAGATCTGTAAAGTTAGACCTCAGATCTGACAGTGCAGGAAAAACCTGTTCCCCTGAAGACCCACATTGTTAATGTTAATGGAAGTCAGAAGGATATCTCCAACCTGAAGCTGATTTCCAATTGGACAGTAGTGTGTTGTTCAGCATTTTTATAACCGTGGAAGAAAAACTTAAGGACAAGGCAGAAAATGTGGAAGCTTTTCACAAATTATAGCAAGTTACACAAATGCAGTTGTGTGCTCTGTGCAGGAGAAAGCACACTATGATATGACTGACATCATGTCCATGAAATAAATTAGCTGGGCATTAGATCCTTCCATCTGTTCCATGGGAATCCTCTCCCTCCCACTTCTTCTGTTACAGGAATGACTTTCTAGCTACTGATAAAAGGTGCAGTGGATGCAGAGAATTATTCCAACACATTTTATCATGTAACCTGTGGTGACAGTGGGCTGTGCTCTGACAAGAGGCAGCTTGTAATACACAAGTGGGTAACTCTCCAGGAGGAAGAATGAAAAACTGAACCTGCGTGATGCTTTTTTTCTCAAAACTGCATATTTCTTCTTTATCTTTTCTCTGAGAGTCTTTCTGGAGATCTGTAAATTACAAAACATCAAGTGCAGCAGGACTATAGTGTAGCATGCAAAACTTGCTATCTCTGAAGCCAAGGAACAGCTCTGCTTTTATTTTTCTGTCTACCTTGTGGGTCTATTCTCTACTGGCTGAATAATAGCAAGTGTGATGTGTCCCTAATCTTGCACTGAAATCTTAGATATTTTTTAAGAGAGGAAATCTACTATCTAGTATAGCAATAATAATAATTATTAATATAATTTCTTTTTTGATGACTGCTGATGAGCCTATGAGCCAGAAGTATGGAAAGATTTTTGGTTTTCTTTCAAATAAATCAGGAGAAAGAATCTTTCAGAACACACTAACATTTCCAAAAAAATGGAAAGGGAGAGGACTAAGACAATATCTGATGAAGCAAAAACCACAAAAAACATTGCTTATATAAAAAACCTACTTTCGCCTATTACTAGCAGTATTTTAAATGCTGTGGATTTCATAATTAGTGGTGTTCATAAATGAACAATATTCATTTCCTACAAAAACCTGAACTGAGGCAATGATGAAATGCTGGAAACATTTTTTAAAAGGATGAGATCAATAAAGTTAAAGCCAAATGCATTTGGAGGAATGGCATGACTATGATGTGAAGCCTGAATATTAGTGGAGAATTCCCATTATTGTGACTGTTTACTCACACATTCACTTCATTAACTCTTTGGAACACCCAGAAATCATACTGACACAGGAGAAGTGCCTGACTTAAATATTACACCCATCAATTTTATAAGTTAAAAATGAAACTTCTTCTGTTTCTGCACCGGGGTTTGTGCCTGGGAGCAGCAATGGTTGGCTGGTACCAGAAGGGAAGGTGAGCAGGACCTGGGGGACAGCAGGGCAGGGGGGTGGAGGGGCCTAGCTGAGCAGAGGGAGGGTTGCTGAGCTGGAAGCCTGGGTCAGGATCTGGCCCAGAGGCACTGATCAGGGTCTGTCTCAGTCCCACTGGGCAGGTCCAGAGGGACAAGGCAGGTCCAAGGTCAAGCCAGGAAGCCAAGCCAACACTGAAAGCTCTCAGGCTGTGCTACCACATTTACACCACACACTGCTCAACACTGAACCACTTAAAAGCATTATCCATTATTTTAGGATTATATTAGTTTGTGTTTTGTTTATTATTTCAGAGGAGAATAAATTCTTAATTTAATTTACTCTGGTATTACAAAAAAAAAAAAAAAGATGGAGGAGTCAGCACCGTACTTTGAGAGCTGTGGCTGTACTTCCTGTGTGCATTAGACAAGAACCACAGAGCTTTGAATGCTCATATGCATCACAGATATACTGCAACAGAAAAGAGAAATCCCAGGCTCCTTGGGAATCCAGTGTGAGGACAATAGCCTGGGCTGTAAGAAGTCCAGGATTAACTCTCTGCTGTGCCATTCTCCCACTTCCCACAGCTTATGGGGGAGCTTATGCCTTAGCTCAGAGTGTCGTGACTGCTCTAGGTGACATCAGCCAACTTCAGAAACCTCTGCCCTGAGAATGCCTTCCCAAAACAAGATTACCCAAACTTGCAGTTTCAGGAAGAGCTTGCATTTCCAGATATTTTCACCTTTAACAAATCAGGGCTGTTATGAGGGGCAGCAAGAGACACTTTTTAAGAAATCTAACAACTCAAAAGAAAAAGATTCTGATGCAGCTCTAATTCTTACACAGTATAACTCATAGCCTAAATGAGTAAGACCAATGAGAATAGTAGAAAGAATAATTGTTCCTTGAGAGGAGGGAAACAGAGAGGCAAAGTGGCTTGCCCAGAATAAATCTTCTGGGTAACCATTTAGTTAGCACCTTATTCAGAAGGCTATTTCAGGTATTTAAAATGCATTGCTGTTACTTTCTGTCCCATATAACAAACACCAGACAGATGCTTGTATTCTCATAAGTGTGAATCTTTAATTCTTCTTCTATCATCTGTTTTAAACAGCAGAGTCTGATCTTCCTGTGATAAAGTTGTGGAATCACAATATATAAATCTGTTTGTGATTTGTAAATGTCAGTACATACGGTACTTGGGCATTTGATTACTGATTGCCTCAAGCATATAAGCTAGCATATTAAAGTCTTGGCATTCTTGTCAGAATTAACTCGTCTTAATGCTTCTGAAAGCATCTCTCCCACACAGAAGTAATTTCCTTCAAGGTTTTTCAAATGTTCTTTCATTTATGTTACTCTACTTGTCCTTGTAAATGGCAGAATTTGTTTCAAAAATACCCAGTCGACAACAAACTCAGAGGGTCAAATGTGCAAAGTATTTAACTCCTTTAATTTTGAGGGACAAATATGAAACAAGCAGAAGCCTAAAAGTCTTCAAAGAAATCCCAGTCAAAGTCATGCACCAGCATTGCATTCAACTCCCACAGCTGTGAATATAGAAAGGTATTCGGGCCAAAGCTGTGAAGTAAAAACAAAGCTCCATTCTTCCACCTGACAAAATTTAAAATATTCACAAAAACTTCACAAATATTATTTTGTCTCTGCTGACAAAGGAACTGATCTCTCCTCAGTTATACATCTCTTGCTCCTCTTATCATTTGATGGAGCCCTCTCTCATCTTTCTTACTCAGATTTTTCTCAGTGGAATTCACTTTTGCCTTTTTGCTGCTATCACTGAATGGCTTCTCTAGCAAATCTCTTTTTGGTCCAGTACAAAAAATAAACATCATCTTCAGCTCCACAAGCTTGTACGTTAAAGCAACCTTCATGTACCTTATTTTACTTTCTCTGTACTCAAAGAATGTCACTTCAGGAGCCCTGGACTGTCACAGAGAGATGCAGGGCAGCTCAAGTTTCAGTGCCTGCACTGCACACAGGTCCAAAGACAGAGGGACAGATAAAGCACCCTCCCTATAAAGCACCTGCTCTGCTCCATCTGTTCCAGTCTGTTCTGTCCTTACACTGCTCAAAGACACACTTATAATATTACACAATGCAATGTAATACACAAGTATGCAGTATGTTGTTAAACAGAAGACTTGATTTCTCTTAGTCTTGTCTAATCAAGACTTTTACATATTAGAGTTTAATCCTATTTTTCTCAAAGCTAATTCAGTAGTACGAAGATGAAGGTGAAAACATACTTACATACTTAGAACCTAAATGATGCACTATGCCCAGTAAGACAATTGCTCTTGATGACTGAAAAAGTATTATTTTAAAAACTTGTATTAAAAAGCTGAAAAAAAACCCTATAATTTCCAGAAAGTTACTCATTGTTTTATTTGGTGCGTTGGGTTTTCACTTGTTCCTGAATTTTAATTTTGAGCCAGAGCAAAGCAACCCCATTTTCCATTTAATTTAGAACTGGCAGCATGGCACACCTCCAGAGAATCCTGCCTACTGGAAATTCTTGGATTTAATGTTAAGGGTTCATTTTTTTCTGAATGAAAGTGAGGGATAGTTAATGATAAAACAAAGTGTTAACCAGTTGTCTAAAGCTCTGCAATTTGTGGAAGCCTCACTGTGTCTCAGAAGACAATGGTAACAGTCCCTTCTATTCCCTTTCAATTAAATGAAAAAGCCATAGGAATCCTACTGTTCTGCCATGGGATAGTGAAAGGCTTCCATGGTCAGTACAGTATGCAATTAGTGAAAACCATTACTTTGGAGTACATTGCCAGCACCCTGCAGGGAGAATTAGATGTTCACAGCTGCCACTATGCCTAATTTTTCACAAGCTGCATGGAAAGTTTCCTGCACTGAGGATCAAGACAACAATGAACGAGAGTGAATTTACATGTGCATATTTTTATTCTGTTTTTCTGATTAAATTAGAAGTAGGAATTAGAGTGTGATGCAATAATAATGGACACGTGCATGTAAATGTTTAACTGGCTTACAGAAGCATGTTATCTCTTTGAAAACAAACCACAGTAGCGTTAAAGCAATACCTAAGGATTCAAGAGGTACAGACATACCTATCCAGCTGTGTGCTGGATTTTCCACAGGAGTCTAAGGAATTAAATATCTGTTGCAGATGGGTTTGATTCTTGCCACTTTGTGTGCCTCAGGTCTGCTTCCATAAACTGTGACATCCTTAGACAGGACCTCCTGAACACTGCAGTGTCTTCCTAGGGAGAGACAAAACCTTCATACCCATCAGAGACCTCCAGCCACTGAGAACTCTGCACACTCCCACACCAAACTCTTGTAGTATCTCCCTCCCTTGGTTGTCACAGCAAAGGGCACAAGCTCAATTTGGACAAAATAATTCGAAGGAGGGAGTGGGAAGCTGAGGTGTGAGTAGCTGCTCTGAAAAGTAATCCTGAAGCATTGCAAAGTCAGCCAGTAAAAGCACTGATATTGCAGTTCCCTCATGCATGCAGTCAGTGTGTGGTAAGGTCAAGCTTTGCTTGCCTCTCAAGCTATGGATCTGCTGCAAGTACCCAAACAAGAGATATAAATTACACAAAGTTTCAGAAATAAAGCAAACTATCTCCACCTTACTGCTTGCACTCCCAAGGGACATAGCACAGAGAACCATGTATGAAGTAGCTGGCTGTGTGCTAAATCCCTGCATAGAAGAGAGCATATTACTTGTAAGGACAAGCATTAAACATCCATAGAGATTTGGATTCAGTTCTAGTCCATGGACAGGTTTGTTTTCACCTAAAAGGAATACTGAATCCCTGTAGAAGAAAAGCACAAGAGCTGAGTTTCTGTAACCTAGATGCTTTTGGTAATGCAAAACTGGCTGGCTGGGTGCAGCAGACAGTCTTGTTCTATTTGCAAGGAAGTGCTGATTATTTTGCTTCCATTTTTTCTTGCTAAAGCTGGGACAGCCCTAGAGAAAACCATGCTGGGATGAAATAACCACAGAAATTTTCTGAAATTCATAAGGATTATTTAAAAACAAAAAAAGTTCTCAGGTATGAGAACTATGCTTCTCTGGAAAGTAAATAAATATGATTGAAAGCAAAGAAACACATTTCCACTTAATTACTGTTTTTTCAATACCTACTTATGACACGTGTTGTTAGGAAATTAAATTAATTATTCAGCCTCACCAGTGAAATTCTACACTTGTGCATCCTGTGACTGTAGCAATCTCAAATTAATGACCCTGATTCCTGATTATTAAAGTTTAATAGATCTGTGATTAGCATTGTCAATTAATCAATACAATTCCTGGAGCTGGTTAAGGCAGCAGCACTCTTTGCTGTGCACGTGCTCCATCTACAAGTGTGGGTTATCACTTGCATCTCTTCAGGAGGAGTGACACAGTCAGGAATTAGCCACACACTGGTGAATTAAACCATTAATTTTCAGTGAGGACTTTTTAAAATTGTCACAGACTTATAATATATGGATCCCTAGTTACTACAGGTTGATGCACATTAAGCACAAAAAAAGCTATAGACACAGCAACTCAAAGAAAGGACTCAAAACATGAACATCACTGCTTAGCCAAAATTTTAAATCCCTTAAAATCCAAACAGCCTCAGGGGGCTGGATCTAGTCTGCTTGTTTTATTATGGAAAACCTACAGTATTATCAGTTTCATGTTGCATATTCTTTCCATTAAGGGATAACATACACTGTGCCTCCAACAATAAAGCTGGGGAATTAATCCTTACTTCCTACAAGCCTGAATGATTGTAACTTCTCTTTTAATATTACAGCCAGTAAAATTCCCAAGAGAGAATAGCTCTTATTTCAACACTGAGGACTCCATTTCTAGGACTTCACAAGTCTGTAATCCCTAATGTATTTACTATCAATTTATATATTTTCTTACTTCTCTCATACCGTATCAAAGTAAAGTTTTTGGTGACATGAATGCCATGAACTTTTATTGGGCTATGGAAAGATAATTCAAATATATCAGTCAGCCATTTTTATAGACAGCCAACACCAGGAAAACAAATACCAGCTCTGTTTCCTACACTGGACAGAGACTGGTGAATAGAGCATGTGCTGCGCTGAAAAAACTCTGTAGGACTTTCAGAGAGGAGCTCTAATCCAATAAAGCTCATTACTAGAGGCCAGATATTTATTTTGTACATCATGAGTGATCTTTCTGTGTTTACATAAGATTTTACTTGCCCCTTATTTGCACTAACAGAATCAGTAGAGGTGAGGTTCATTCACGTGAAATGACCATTTCAACATAAATACTAGGAATATTCACAGAGGTATTGATCTTTGATTTAGCCCTGCCCCCATGTGGTCTCTTATGTAGTTTTCTTTTATTAAAATTACCACCGTCAAATACTTAGTAATGTCGAGATGTTTCTTGCCACCTTCCATTCTTCTTTTTAGCTTTCTCCATCCGCTTGTTATACACTTTCATTTTGTTCTACCTACTGTCTTCACTCCTTCCCATTTCCCATTCTGTTTCAAGTCTAACTATGACTGGTTGTTTCTAAGTAGATCCACACAAATCTTCCCATGATTTGCCTATGGGGTAAAACCGAGTCGCTGCATTTTGATAAGACTCACATTTAGTTGAGCAGGGTTATCTGAGGACTAAAATTCAGAGGAAATTAAAATTTACAGTTACACTGGACAGGAACAAGAGTGGGACAAATTCTCAGGTATGTTTCTGTGGGTGAGCTCTGCTCTCAGGAATCTCCTTCCTTTGCCATATATGAGCAATATAAAGTAGTGCAACAATAATCCCATCAGCCTGGGAAATTCTGAGTAATACTGGCCTGCAGTTTATTTTACATTTAAAACTCAAGGCTAGCCCATGCAAAGGTTGCTCTTGCAGTGGAATCTATAAAATTTCAAGTTAAGGGTGGGCATTTGCAGAAGACATGAAAGGCAAGTGGGACAAGGAAGCATTATTAATACAACATCATTTTTTGCTCCCAAATATTCCACCTTCCAGCAGCAAGTTGGCACTGTGAACTTCATTTTGTCATAGAACAGTGTTTTTATCTTTGCAGAATGGATCACTGTTTCGACTGAAGTTTAACAAAGAGGGATTCTGCTGATACACTCTAGTTGTGTTCTTTTCTTTACAGTCTCATCTGGCAAAATCCTGTATGATCTTACTCAACTCCCGTTCAGTGAAACTCCTGAAGTTCAGTACAGGTTCCCTACATTCAAAGACTGCAGTCAGACTTCTCTAACCCATTTTTAAAGGGTTTTGATGTCATCATCTCTGGAGACACCATCCTTGCTATACACTCCAGTCATATACCAACTGTATGACTAATGGCAAAACATGCTCATCCAAGTAACTTCTTTTTCTCAGAATATGCAGAGCCTTTTTCAAGACACCAACCTGGAAATCACATTCCTGCCTTCTGTCTTGTCCTCTCCACATCAGCTCTAAAACTATAAACCTAGAAATGACAATGCTCCCTATGAAGATGGACAACCTCCTACCCTGATCACCAGAAGTCAATCTTTCCTTTTTGCTTTCAACACACCCCATTTCATCAGGAACATGAAAACTTCATGTTGGCCTGAAACAAGCAAAGCAGAAAAGCTTCCTATATGAAATAGATTATATTCCCTTTCCCCAGGCTATGTAATGCCCTATGTAACCCTAGTACCAGTCAGAAATAGTTATAAATAAGTACTTATGACTACATAAGCTGACTTGTGGTGATAAACTACTTAATCATGAGCTAATGGCTCTCTTACAGTCAGTTATTCCAGTGCCAGAGTCTGCTGGCTCAAGTTGCCCTATATGCCCTTGTGTTAATTACTTTGACTAACTACAGAAGCGACTTATTAAATTTACTGATTGCCCTGTCTATAAACCAATATTTTCCAATTTTTCTGTATCCATAACCAGAGTACTGCTCTGTTTAGCACTGATAATTTTTCATTGGCCTATATTGCTTTTGTACAGATTCAGTGAAATTTCCCTCTGTTTACAGGGCCAGCACAGCACACTTAGATTCAGTGATTAAGTTGTGTTTTGT
This sequence comes from Aphelocoma coerulescens, assembly GCF_041296385.1. Classification (NCBI taxonomy): domain Eukaryota; kingdom Metazoa; phylum Chordata; class Aves; order Passeriformes; family Corvidae; genus Aphelocoma; species Aphelocoma coerulescens. Next base: position 31,671,514 of record NC_091021.1, on the reverse strand, counting down.
TAAAGCCCTCTTCAAGGGGCAATTTTTCTTCCAACTCCAAGGTTTTAACATTTGGCAATCAGTAAAATAGACAAATATCATATGCCTTTGATATTAAGATATATGGGACCTCATTCAATTTACATCTTCTTTCAATGCTGCTGAACTATTCTTGCAATTTGCAGAGAAGCTGTAGCAGTGCAGGCATTATTAGCAGTGCCATTTTCAATTTCTTTCAGGAACACATTAATGTCGTTATCATCACCATGTATCAGTACCCCACTTGAGCTGACAATTAGGAAAGGAAGAACACCACTGGAAAAAGTCAGAGACTTCCTCAGCATTACTAATTATAATGCAGGGTGCCTGTTAGTCTGCATACATGTGTCAGGGAATAAATTATTTCAGTCTACTATTACATTTTCCATCCTCTCCCATCACTAACTAGTTTCTGAAATTCCTGCTTATTTTGCTCTTTCAAGACCACAAATTTAAATATCTTTGCCTAGTGTGTCTTGAAGCAGACTAAAAAGGTCACCCTTCTGCTAGGTGCATTAAACTTGGGTCTCTCAGGTGCAGAGTTGGTGACTACCTTGCTCCCCTCTCAATTAGTATAATTACTTACTCTGTGCTTCACCAGTGACTGCTGGCAGAATCCAGAGCAGGCAGTGATACAGGATTGCCTCTATTACTACAGGGTAACAATGGCAAGGTCTCACATTTATTTGAGAGACAACCTGAAGTGGAAGAGAATTGTAATTTCTGGTGTCTCTAGTGCATTACCTTCCATATGTGTAATTCCCTTTAGCTTTTCAGACAGTCATCTGGATTTAGAGGTCGTGTGGTACCACAGCAGAGGCTGCTCAGCACAGGAGAATTAAGGGGTCATTAAACACCTTGGTATCACCTTCTGGAGGGAATGCTGCTTAATTAGGATAAGGACCCAAGGCTTTCTAAGGTCCAGTAATTTCCCCAAACTGTTTTGTGGCATTTCAGTATTGCCTAGAATTTCAGCAGAGCAGTTTTTTGCAGTTCAGCTCCCCCCATGCAGCATTCCACATAATTTGCAAAGGAATTTTCAGAAGGCAGCACCTGGTTATACCTAAAATAACAGAATATTTCCATGGTCAAGTGACAGACTCCTAGGAGTCATTTACCTTTACTTGGAGTAGGGAATGTAAAGAAGAGGCAGAAAATGAGAATTTCAGACCTTTCTCTGTATAATAAAAACTGCAATACATTTTAAAAAGTGATAAAATTATTTATATTGAAAATATTTATACTGTATTCCAAACATGGGAGCCATTGTAAAAGAATAAAACCAAAAAGCAATTTAATACATTGCAGTTTTGTCACTGAGCTGCTATTTTACCAGGCACTAGAATTTAATAGTTACCCTGTATCATCATGAAGCACAAAGTTTTGTGAGTTCATGCTGTTCTGGAAGTAAGCCAGGCAATGATATAATGAGGGATTTGGACGTGAGTCAGAGATAAATGATTCTGAATATTAAAGAAGGGAAGAGAAAAGGAAAGAATAAGAAATATGATTGACCACAACAGAATAAAAATCTCAGTGTTTTAGAAATTATTGGTCATTTTTCTAATGCTGCAGGAAGATAATGAAGAACCCAAACCCAAATGGCTTTATTTTCAGAGATTCTGAGAATTCTCTCATGCAGCTGGAATGGTTTCTGCTCAGTTTAAATGCTATTTCTTTCTAAAAGAAGTAATTTCCCACACTACTGTCTGTCACCTCTCACAGTGTTATGACTACAAGCAGTCAAAACCTTATGATGACACAGACTTCTGTTGAAAAAGGACAATTAGTTTTAAAAAAAACTTGTGTTTCATGGTGAAGGCTCAGATTTGAAAATTTTATAAAGCTTTTCTACTGGGAACCTGGGTCAGACTTTTCAACTTTGGAGTAGATTCAGCCTGAAAACATTTAAAATACTGCTCCCAAGGAACCAGAAGCTTTATGACTCCCACTGTGAATCAAAGAATTCAGGGTCAAGGCAGTGCTTGGCATTTCACAGATCTAGTTTCTGTGTCACAAAACTGTGATCTTAAAAATTACAAGCTTTCTGTTCCTAGATGGTGATATTAAATAAAATTCCAAAATCTCAGGCCTACCAAAACCCATATTTCCAAGTGTGTAGTCACGAGACCCAATTATTCAGCAGCCCAGGTGCTTTTTGGAGAAAGAGATTTCACCTAAAATGAGAAGAATTACATGGATTTTAGTTCTAATCTCTTGGAGATCACAGGGAACACATTTCATTCCACAGAATGAAATTTATCATGCATCAGTTATAAGCCTTTTTTCTCATTTTTCTGGATTGCAACTCTGGACCAGACATTTAAAAAAATATTTTTAAAAGTGTGGAAAGGAAGACACACCCAGATTTAGACACCCAGGTCCCCAAGGATAACTCTTTATATTTCTGTAGAGCTCCTTGGGACCTCTTACTAGAATGAATAAAAATAATCATTAATGTGGCAGAGCAGAGTTGGGGGGCTCCCAAGACACATGTGTAAGCTGATTTGTAAAGAGCAGGAGACAAGCATTTGTGCCTTTTTATTTATTTTTTACCATAAAGAGAAATCACCTTTTTATCAATCCATACTCCAAATAGTAAATTATGTGTTATGGAAATTACTGATAAATATACATTCATATTCCTCAAGTAAGGCCTTCTGCTCAATGCCACTCCAAGAATGGGGAAAAAAATAACTTCTCTTATACAAGGGATTGAGGGGCTTTAGAACCACCTATGAGGAAAAACAAAAACAGAAAAACTGATCCTCTTCCCCAAATCTACCTTGCCCAAAAGAATGAAAGGCTATATCCTAACTTACCTTCCAGACATTTTCTAAAGCTGGCTTCACTTTACCTCCTCAACTGTTTGATCAGAACTACTTGATCAAAAAAAGAAAACCAAGGGAAAAAAAAAAGGTTATTGACTTCTAAAACTTTCTCTCTACAAATATATCAATAAAGCATCCAATGGCAAAATCAGCTCATATCTCATTGCCACTGCTGCTTTTGCATTTGCACCCACTGAGAGTAATCAGAGACACGGGGACCCTGCTGATCTCATGAACTTCCCAGGATGTGTGCTAGAGGGAAGAGTGTGTGTGTGGATGGATGCCTGTACATCAGAGATCACCAAAAACACAACATATAAAATTAGCTAATATATAGCCTAAGTAAGAGAAAAGAATGCCTTTTATGCAAATTTTGTTAAAAAGTCCTGAGGATTCTTTTCTGAAAGGGGTTTCAAATGTTATCTGTTGATTTTTCTTTTCCTGCTACTCAGGAATTAGCATTGATTGGCTGGGCTTTGTACAGTGTTGTGCATGCAAACTAGGCACAAAATTGTTGTTAGCACTGGAAAATCACCTGCCTTTAAGCTGCACTCTATGGATGCAAATTTAGCCTGCTCATAAATGGGAAGCTTGAGAGGGGTACAGAATGCCCCTACAGCTACAGCTCAGAATATAAATCAGTTTTAAATATATTTAGACTGGATGAGCTGGGATTAATAACATCTCAGAGATAATAGACCTTTCTTCTTTAGATAATCGAAACAGGTTTTACTTTATTACTCTTTTATAGCAGCATGATGGCCCCTGTGAAACAAATGGGAGGTTCTGAAGTTTCCTAGTGAACAGCTTTGCCCACAGTTCAAGGTCTTTCATCTCAAGCAGCATTTGTGGTCCTAGATGAAAGGTGAAAGCCTGAGTGCACAAAAGTAGTCCAAGGTGGGATTTTCAAAGGCTGGATCAGGGCATTGTCTAGCATCAGAAAGCCCCTTTCTTCCCCCTACCCACCTCAGGGTTAGAGAGATCACTGCTGATGGAGAGGATTGCTCTTCATCACCATCCCAGCACTGCCAAATTCTCCACTGAACACCAACGTGGCTGCAGCAGGGAAGGCTAAGAGGGAGGGCACCTCTGAAATCCAGGGCTTACCATGCTCTCCTGGGAAGAGGAGACACAGACAGTAAACGTTCCTTTGCATGCAAAGGGAGATCTGCTAAGCCACATTTCCTGATGTGTACAGCTTGTGCATGAGGACATTGGGCTCCTGCCCTCTCCTCCTCTTTGACTGGAAAGTGAGGTCACATACTGAGAGAAGGTTTCAGGCACTGAGTGGTACAAAACACACTGCAGCACTGTAGCTGTGCTGGCTCCTATGAATAAATCTGGACTGCAGCATTCCTGTCTCAAAATGTTGAAATCCAGCTCCACCATCCCCTCCTGTGTTTTAGCTACATGCTTCTCACACACCCTGGCTCTAACACTGGCCTTATCCCATGAAAGCCAGTGCAACTCCCTAAGCATGAATGCTGTTCAGAAGACACATTTTGAACTAAGACATTGGCTTAGCAGCCTTATGAAACCCTCCCTCAAATCCTTTTTTAGGTCTGAGTCCAAGACTAAAAGACACCCAGATTCTTAGTGTCCATCTAGGTCAGGCAGCTCTCGAAGCAGCTTGCCTTATGGTCCCCCCATTCCTGCATTTAACTCAGCATTCCTTAACTTCCTGCAGGCACCTGGATATGCACTAGGATATCCATATTAGCAGTAGCTTTGCCATACCCGTGACTCAAAACTCTGCAGGAATTTACATGGATGCCTCACACTCAGCTGAGTCAGGAGCTTAAATACCTCTGAAAACGTGATCCTGTAAGTCCTCTTTTTCTAGCCTCAGCCCTTCAGGCTTTAGTTCCCTATGCTAGGAACTATCATTTTTGGTTACAAAAGGCTTATACTCAGACCTTACTGATGACATAAATACAGGACTTCAATTTCTGAGAAGTGATTTTGAAATATGAGATAAATATGCCACAGCTCCTGTGCAGCATGGTTTCCAACTTATTTTACTGCTGACTATCAGCCTAAAATGAGATTTTATACAACCCAACCTAAAAATGGAAGTTTATCATAGAACTGCTGATGGACTCTCTGTAATATGATATATGCTAATGCTTTTTAAATTCCTTACCTGCAATTTAATTAAAAAAAAAAAAAAAAGGAGCAGAGAAGAATGAAACCTCACCACTAATACAGTATTTTCATTGTGAGAAGATCTTTGGGTATTTCTATGCTTTACCCGAGGGTAATTCACCTTTCAGTTGCTAGCAAAAAAATTTCTATCTCCATAAAAAGAATTGCCTCAAGGAATTTGCCAAAACTTGAACTATTCCATTAATGAGATTTTAATGAGCTACCCAGTAAAGAAAAGAGAATTTCACAAGGATGTTTTTTTTTCCTGTTCCATGACTACAGTTGTATGACAATAGACTAAACACATCTCCACGAAAACATCTGTTATTCTTCCTGCTTTTACAGTAGGGCTAAATTAGACCTAATACTCCTTGTTGGAATTCTGTAGTGCTAGTTACAAAAACGCAGTCATGCTTTCCTGTCAGCTGCAGAAACCTTGTTATTCCAAACACTGAAAGTTGACCAGTTGGATGCATCTTCCATGCCACGTTTTGCTATTCTTGGCAAAATAACCTCAGTGTAGAATTTCTTTCTTCTAACATTGCATTTAGTTACAACACTTCAGCTTTTTGTCCCAGAGACAAAAAGGAATCAACAGTCTTATCTCAAAAATTTCAGGTAATACTCATGATCTAGATTTTTCTGATGTTACCTTCAGGTCATCATCAATATCTTGGGAATGAGCTCCTCTGGATGTTTATTCTGCACCATGCAGATCTCCTTTCTAGAGGATCCTACTTTCCAGTCATATGTCAGTTGCTGTCACCAGCATCCTCTTCTCCAGCTCATTCTCTGCTTACCTTGTCCCCAAGAAGGAAGATGGGAGCATGTGGGATTGGACTGCTGTGGGTATTTCCCAACACAATAACACAAAATTCTTACTTGACAGCTATCACACCCCCCTTAAAAAACATAATGGGAATCTCAACAGTCACCTCAGTCACAATAGGGAAAGAAATAATATTTGTTCTATTTTAAAATCAATGGAAAAGGAGACAGAAACTTTTCTTGAATCTAAGATATTTTTGACAGTCACAGCTTTTACATGCTTTTCATCCCAGATACTCTCATCTCCAGCCATAACAAATTTTTTAAACAGATCAATAAACATTACCACAGAAGTAGAATAGTGCCACATACTAATTACACTCATAATTTGTGAGACCATTAAATTGTTGTGATCACTGACAGGGAAAACAATACACACTACGTTATTTGTTCAGATCAAATATAAAAGTAAAAGCCAAAATCAAGCAAGAGTAACATTTCTCTTTAAACTCCTAAATTGTTTGTTTCAATTAGAAACTAACAGGCAGATGCAGCAGAAGCTGACCCCCTCAGAGAGATCAGAAAGGACTTTTTCAGATCTCCTCAGAGGACATATGCAGTTGCAAATCAGATTATGGAACAAGCACAGTAGTAACAGTAACCTCCTCCAGTCTGAATCTGATCCAGCTCTGTGACACTGATGAAGCTAATTTAGGTATCCTGATTTAATAACCTTTTTTACAATAAAAACAACAATAAAGAAGGTTATTTAAAAGACACTAATTTTTACAAGGTAGCTTTATATCCAGTTTTCAGGTAAGTTTAGAAATAGGGTGAATGCTATTTCCTTCATTTTACCAAAGGCTACAGCAGCAGTGTAACCCCAGGTCAGGAGAGTCAGCAGCAGAGCTGGAACAGCAGTGCCCAGCTCAGAGGGATATTCCATGGTCCCCTGCTTCAGAAGGCAATCAGAAAACACAGACACCACTTCCCCCTGAGAACCAGTTTGTCCAGAGGTGCTATTTGTATGTCTGAAAGCACTCCTGGCCAGCTAATCTGGAAGCCACACAATGAGGAATCAGAACCAAGTAGCATGTTTAAAGTCCTTATCCTGAGCCCCTAAGAAAACCATAAACCTCTTTCACTGCATCTCCATTTTCCCTTTACACTAATCTACAGATGCACCCTTTTTACCATTCTCCACCTCAATCAATGCACAGGCATTACTCAAAAAATCCCAATAAAACCCAAGCATGGTTAAATTTTTCATAAACAGCATAAAATCAGCACCTTTTTGAGATGACACTTTGTTTCAGTGTTTGGTTTCTCCACTCCCACACACATTTCAGATAGCCTAAAATGGCACAGGGACTCTGTTGAGCATGATTTATTGCCTTGATTTATTGAACTGAGCAATGACAGAGCTCCAACTTGACAAGTTTTCGTTTCTTCATGGCAAGTAATTAGCCTTCATATTGCCAAAGGGCCCTTCAGTTGCCCTGTCAATGCTGCTCCAACCTAATGAAAATACATCATCTTATCATAGTAAGACATTTACATTATTCACATGCTGCTTTCCAGTAGCCTCTCATTAGCTCCAGCCTGCTTAACTTTGCTGGTTTATTTGTTACAGCAAAACAAAAAGTATGACACTCAAGGAGGAAGGGAATCACCCAGCTGCAACTTTGCCTCTCTGCTGGGTTAAAATGAGGTCTTCTGACACCCCCATGCCAATGATTTTGAAGAGAGAATGTGAGGATATACACCCCAGCACACATTTGTGGCTATATATTTTCTTTTTAGCCTTCACAGAGCTGCATCCTGTCATTAGGCACAGTCACAAATAACAGGTAGTGTTATAATCCACACTTCATCACAGTCATAATCCCTCTCCTACCTCTTCCTCCTGACAGGTGGTTTACAGCTCTCTGATCCTGATACCGACCTCATCTCCTGCCAAGCTGCCAGTGCTCTAGCAGCAAACAAAATCTATAACCACATCCCTGCCTCTTCCCCACCTGCCTGGGAAGAGGATAAATGTCAGGACTTCAACAACTCTGCTAACTCTTTCAGGCTGGGACCAAGCCTTGCAGGCAGACAGGGCAGCTGGGGAGGAAGAGGAGCTGTGAGGGCATGTGCCCAAGCCACAGTGCTGCCAGGTGTATACAGAGGAAGATGGTCTGCTGGGCAATCCCATAAAATCACACAAATGGTGCCCCCCCAGAGATTTGCAAAGTACCTCAGCACCTTAGCACATATCACACTAAGACCTACCCAAATAACTTTAATACAACCAGTGCAGCTGCCAAGAGAAATTCTGTCCAGCAGCAAGATTTTCAAGGCTGTACCAGACCACCTTGGACCCCTGGTTAGGAAGACAGATTCATGTGCAAGAAAAATCACCTGGTGAGAGTGAACAGCTGCCACAAAATATAAATTCAGCTAGGCTCTCTTATAAACAAATACTGATAGATCTTTTCAGAATTCTTTTAGCATTCCAATCCACAGATTAAGATTTTAAGGTGCTTTCTCCACCTCGCAATTATTTTGTTCCTGTTTCTGGACAGGGAACTCTTCCACATCCACATAGAACTGGTCTGTCTGTTTATTAGGAGTCTGGAATGCCAGAGAGAGCGATTAGGAAGCAAGGCATCATTATGAAGAAAACCTAATTTCTTCATCTGGAATGGATGATGAAGAAATATGAATTTTACCTTGTAGACTTCAAAGCTATCAGTGACTTGCTTAATCTATAGCAAGCTTCCTCAGTCTGCCACCAGCAAGTATTAAAAAGAGGGATGAATCCTACAAGGAAAGCAGTACCTGGCAAAGATACTTCTACAGAAAGCTGCTTCCTTTGCAGAAACTATCTAATGGCCAGTGGTATGTTTAGAGAGGTTCCATGCAAGAAGAAGCCAACTCACATCTGGACTGCTGAGCCTTGCTTTGGTTATGCCAGATGACAGTCTAACCCTAGGTGGATGCAAAAGGGTAAAATAGGGAATAAGGCCCCCACAGCTCTGCTGTTCTATGGCTTTAGTCACACCTTGCCTTCTCCAGGAGACATAAAAGAGGGGAAAGCAAATCTCACCATCCTCTGCTTAATCCTAACAGAGGAAGACAGTGAGGAAAAGGTGAAGCACATTCTCAGTCTCTGCACTCCCCCTGGATTGCACACCTGAGAAATACAATTGGTAATATTCATTAACTGGGCATATTGCTCCCAGCAAGTGAGAGATAACAGATAAAAACAGTAATCTCTAAATCCCACATTCTTCCTCACAGATCCTTTGGGGATGATAAAGACACATCTAACTCCCAGCTCTGGTTTTCTACTTCTGCTTTTACTGTCCATAGAAGGAATGCCTCATCATCAGTCTGCTACTTACTCTTTTGTTTTATTTCGCCTTTCAGGACAAATAATTCCCTGATGTAAAACTACTGTCCAGTAGAGCAAAGCCCAAAATGGATATGGCCTTCTGTTTGCCTGTGTTTATTTTTGCTGGTATTGCCTTTGATACTAACACTGTATCTTTCAATCTTCAAAACACTTAAAACACTTTCTACTGCCCACTTAAGAAATACTCATAAAACATTACTTGGGAGTCACAAAAAATGAGCTGTCCTACAGCCATGCATTCTGACCAAAAAAAAAAAAAAAAAAAAAAAAAAAAAGAGTTGATTACATTCAAGCTATACAGTTATACAGTTTAAGTGTTGCTATTCCAAATGTGAGCAACTAGATACTTCATCTTGAGCTTGCTTTTCAAGGCAATGCCTTAGGAGGGTCTTTAGTCATAGTTCCTTCCTCATTTCAGAAGTTTCCCCATGCCAGTGCTATTATGCATAAGCATCCTTGGAAGCTGTGGCAGAAAGCAGATATTGGGCTTCTGCTATTAAGGCCAAAGGCTGCAGATAAATAAGGTTGTGGGGACCCAAGGGAACACATTGTATTCCTTCTAATTGCTTTTTTCATTTTCAATCTGAATGTACAGTGACAAAAGCCTACTGAAATTTCAGGGTAGGGGAAGGAAGAAGGGTGAGAACAGAACAGTAATCACTTTTTAAAGTTTCCTTAAGCCCTAAGGGAGATTCAGTGTGAAGCCTTGAAAATCGAAAAGTAGGTCCTGCTTTTCCATCCCAGTGATCAGAAAAAAAGAAATATGCTAAATTTGCCTGATAATTAAATCCTAAATGTAAAAATGAGAAAAGCAAAAGCTGAGAGTTGGGAGAAAACTAAAGTACATTTGTAAGGATTTTAATGACAAAAGAAAATCCACCTTCTTTTCTTTCCTTTGACCCACTTATTATCAATTTCATTTAAATCTTGCTGTGGGTCATGTAAGCTCCAGTGCCTCTCCTTTAAGCAGGTAGGGAGCTTTCTTGTAGGCTGAAGGCTGTATGGCACATGAAAAGGTTCCCCAAGATGTGGGGGCTTTTCAATCTCATTGATCCCTTTTTTTCTCTCTCTATTCTGTGTTTCCTTATGAGGCTTTGTTATGTTTCTGCCAACTCTGGAATTCTCATCCCTCCACCTTTTGTTTTTTTTTTCACTGGCATTTTTCTTTCCTTTCTCTTTTCTTTTATGAGAAACCTCCCTAATATTTCATTACTTCAAATCTTCCTTCATCAATTCCCTGTGGTGAAGGGATGCTGCATTCCCTGCTGCATCTAACCCATCCCCAGGCAATGCTGGCATTTCTCTTCTCAAAGTACATCCCACTGCACGACTCAAAGCCAGAGCTGTTTGCAACAGCCTGGATCTGGTTTTCTGACAGAACTCCCAAGCACTGCTTAACTGCAAAGAGGTGTCCTCAGAGATGGCAATTCACATGCAGAGAGCTCATCTCTGAAAAGCTCTTTGTACTCACCTTGAAGGAGAACTGGTGAAAGGAGGGGGGAAGCTGTGTATCAGGCACTCCTTTCCTGGTTGGAATATTGTTCAGTAACTCTGAAACTACAGGCCAGTTTGCAAAGGTGGGGTCCAGCCAGGACGTGGAAGTGCAGATACAGATGCCAGCTGGAAGGCAGTGGCAGGGCAGAAGATGATCTATTGTTGGATCTTGACAAGCTGGCACCAAGTCCTACAAGCTGCTGAGTTAATGAGTCATGAGAACAGGACAGGAAGGAAGACATCCCTCAGGATCAGACTGACGTCCTTCAGATGGCCTCTGAACCAGAGGCCTTGGAGAGAGGCTGGGTCGAGAGGAGTTGCAGTTAATCAGCATCACCTCTTCTTGCTGCCAAGCACCCACAAACCCCTTTCATTGTGAGTTACCAGCTATGTACCTCAGAGACCTTTGCAATACACCTTTCTCAAGCATCCTCAAGCAAAACAGATCCCTCTCTGGGGTCCTTAACTACCACTCTATTTTCAGCTCACCAGTGTGTTACAGTCCTTTTTGTAACTCATGTGTGTCAAAGTAATACAGAGATTCGGCTTGCAGCAACAAAGTAAATACTAAATCTCCTTTTTAATTCACGTAAGGCTTATGCTGAGCCACTGTTTTTTATAGCATTGCTAAGTAACCAAATATTCTGCTTTTCCCTGCTTCTCTGGAAATATTATACACTTTTTACATAATTTATTAAAATAAATCATAATTAGTATAATATCTTCTGTTGATTCTTGCTGTCTGTTACAATGAGATGAAAGAACAAATAAGGTCATTTTAATTAGACATTTTTTCACGATAGCATTCTTATCAGTACTCATTTCTTAACAAATGCAAGACAACCATGTAGTTTTAGGAAGCAAGCCTGGGAAATAATGACATCCTTAAATAAAATTCAAAAACTTATGTTTTTCTTGTTGCTGGAAGGTGAGAAAACACATAAAAAATGCACAAAGGTACAGCTGCTCCAGTGCAGCTCCGAAGACTTCTACTTTTTGCAGGTCATTTTAACAACATATTTATGTGTCAAATCTAAAATGTCAATGCTTTGAAGTGCCAAGAAGGAAAGGAGAAGTAATACTGGGAATAAAAGCCAGGGCCCACACAGACATGTCAACTTATTATTTACAAAGCAAATTTTGGATTTTACTCTCTGATAAGGACTTCAGCTGTGAAGTCATTTTCAGACATATCTGAAGAGACTTCAGTTCCACAGTCCTGCTTAATTTCCATTTGAGCAATGCAAATCCAAATTACAGTCCTGATTATCACCATGCAGGTGACACTCCACAGACTCTACCGTTCTTTACCTGTCCTGTGTGCTCTCTACTCCACCTGCTGAGCTCTGCAAGGAAGTGTCTGGCTTCCCCCGTGCTCTTGATGGAGATGCCTGGTTTAGCTTAGGTCACAATGTCCTGGATGAAGTGATTGTTATGAATGGATGTGGGGGTTTAGATAAGTCCCTGCCTTTTGCCCAGGCCTCTGGCAGCAGGCAGTAGCTTTATTGAGGTGGCCAGCACCCGAAAACCCACTCTCATTCGTAAGTTCTTTAATAATGGCTGATTCAGTCTATTATAGAATGGATTATTTATTTAATAGACACAAAACTAACAGACATAAGACTTAAAACAGACTATTACTACACAGGAATAAGACAATAAGAGACAACTAGTGTTACACATGGGGTTAAAGTTACCATTCATTTTACAGCTAGTGAAGAAATAATATGACTTAGGATCCAATGTTTCTTCCCATTCAATTGCCAATGGAGCACACATCGAAATCCTTTCCCTCAGTTCCCAGGAAAGTAACCACAAAGTCCATGTCCAAAGTCTCACACACTTTCAGGGTGCATGGGTAGAAGGTTTCTGCCTCCGTGATAGTTGTGTGGGCTTTTATAGACGTAAGAACTGTGTCTTTTGGTCAAGAATATTTATTTTCTGTTATCTCTTCCCACATTTGTTCTCCTGACTAAGATGTTGATTCTTAGCTGGGTTCTGAGCCCTTTTGGCACCAGAGATGACCCCTTGCTGGGCCAGTGACCACCTGGGCTATCTCTTCCATATGCATCAACCATCTGTGGTAGAGAGGGGGTAGACACATCCTGCCACAGTGATGAGCAGTAATTTCAAAGCCAGTACAACTCAGTGGCAAAGTTAAGCTAAACTGTTGGGCCAGCACTGTTGGGACCCAGGCTTTGGGAACAAAATTCCAGGTTGATGCAAACACAGCCCCATCATTAGAGAAGGAAGAGCTGGAAACTGAACTGCTACAGGAACATGACCCCTAGAAATCGATGGGCCATGACAACATCCACCTGAGGGTGTTAAAAGAGTGGCTGCTGTCGTTGTGAGGCCATTCTCCATAATCTATGAGAAGTAATTAATGGCTAAAGAAGGAAACTGTTGTTGCTTTATTGCCACACTCCATGGAGACATTTATGCAGAGACAACCACTGCCTTACTGACTTCAGTAGCCACAGGACAGCTTAAGAGAGTGAAGAAAACAGTTTTAGAAGGCAGAAGCAATGGGTCCAGGGGGAAAAAGGTTGAAATATGATCCTCTGTTTTTGCTCAGCTACAGCTGCCCTTCCTTTTAGCTGGGCCCCAAGGTGTGTGTGAAATATTGACAGACAGAAGGAGAGTGTGTGTGTGTGTGTGTGTGTATAGGTAGCTAATGTGGAAGACCTTGGCCTATAAGATTGTGTTGATAGATAATCTTCAAGGGGTGGAACACAAAAATTCCCACTAACATGATAATAGCAGTTAATTAAGAACATAAAAAACTGGAATAGTGTAGGGAAAGCAGAGAAAATTCAGAAGAAAGAAAACAGGCATATTCATCCATGCCCGGCCTGTAACAAACAGAAGGACCTCCATCAAAAAAGCTTAACTTCAGTGGGAAAAACAACCTCAAACCAACTTTAAATAAAAGTTTAAAAAGGAAGAAGCAGAAAAGAAACGGCAATTTTACCTACAGATAAAAGCTCCTGAGAGAAAAAGGATGTACAGAATGTAAAAGGGTATTTTCTATAAAAAATTATTTTACATATTTCAATTCTCATGTTCCCCTTGGGGTTTGCATATTTCAGTCACATAGTTATCCAATTAAAATGAAAACTCTGCATTATCCTTTAGGCGAGGACAGCTGCCAGCTGCTAAGTTTTATAAAGTCTTTAATCTTGTCCATAAATATTTAACAAGAATTGGTTGGTACACAAGCCAAAGTAAAGTAAGAAATCAAAGCCATGAGCTCTGCAATAACCTCTGTATTGTCTGAATGGAGATGAACTGCTTGAAAAAAATTATGACCTTTCCCTTTTTATGTTAAAATTTGTTATTAAAATGTATTCAGGCAACTTCTCTGATCATTTTCCCATTTTCTTCTCCTCATGTAATGTAGAAAAGAGAAGCGGAGAACCAAACATTTCAAAACTGAGATAAATCTCTCTTTTCCGAAGTGAGTTTACAGTGCAGCAAAGTACCGGTCTCTGCCCTTTTATCCTATATGCTTTAGGTGTTAATTGGTGGATTCTCAAGCAATAAAGGGTAACATCCTCTCATGGGGCAGGTGCAATGAGTCTGCAGGTGTAGCCCACACCAGGTCTTTGCATCATCAGCGCCAGCACACCCTGGCACGTGCGATGTTGTGTAAAGCCCATGGCAGCAGCAGCAGTGCTCACAGCCTTCTCATTCCCACTGATACTTGCCAGTTTGACAGCCAAGCTGGCAGCCTAAGTCACACCCAGGAGCAAGGAGGAGCCCTGTGATCTCTTTGTTTCCGTGGATTATGTGCACAGGAACATACCTGGGAGGAGGGAGCCTCCAAAGGCACACGTTTGAGGAAAACAATGACGCAGCAGCTGCATGCCAAGCCAGGGAAAATTGGCAGCTCTTGCTCAGATATTGAATATTCCAACAGCTGCTGAGCTGAGGGACTTGTACATTTATATTTTTAAGGCTACAGGCTTTACATAGCTTCATTTTCCAAGAAGCAGAGGAAAAGTCCTGTTGGCTACAAGGAAATGGTATCCAACCCTTGCTTCCAGGCCCAGGCCTCTTCCCCAGTGTTCTGTCTGCCCTGCCCTGCAGCAGTACATTCATGGCAAGCCCTCAGCAGAGTTACAGCATGTGGAGCAGCAGCATTACAGCACCAGCAGCTCTTGGGCTCAAGGGAAAAAAAATCAACAACCAGCTCCACATGTGGCCCTTGCAGGGTTGATCTCAGGTTTTCTGATACCTCTATTGAACACCAAACCTCACTGCCATGGCCTGGACTGTCAGATCTCCAGGATTTTACACCTATGGGTCTAGGGAGTACAGACAACATAAGGCACAAGCATGAAACTTCCAAGTGCTCTCTACCAGTGATGGACAATCCATGCCCAAGGCAGAGAATGACAGCTGCTGACTCACACTTGTAGATCTCTTTTTTTCCAAATATTTGCAAACAGTATAACATATTTTTGTGTCAAAGCAGATTTAGCCTGATTTCACCTTAACCTAAGGAATCATTTAGTTGAATTTTTGCTTGGATTAAATGTATACAGTTAAGTATAATCAAAGTGAGAAAAATTCCTTTATCACAGCCTTCAAACAATAATTATTAGAGTGACCAGTTTCTTGCCCATTTAACTGTTGGACCTGTAGAAATTCAGAATTGAGAAACAGCACAGTGAGCAGTCTGTCAAATAGAAAATACACAACAGCAAGCACTGCTCCTAATCCTATTGGTTTGAGAGTAGCTCTTCAAATATCACACTGTTTCAATGGGCAGAATATCAAAAACTGTAAGCAGAAGCTCTCCAAGAATGGCTACTGAAGAAGAGGATCACCCAGATGACCTTATGGCTCTATCCCTGTGCCAAAAACAGGTGTCTGTCAGCTGCACCCAGCTCAGGTGAGTCAGAGAGATGCTCTTAAACTGATTGGTTTTTACTAAGGCAGCTACAGCAGATATAAAAAAAACTATTAGTTTTAATTTCCAGAAAGACCATATCACTTATAACAAAATAAAATAACCCTCCGTGTCAGAAAGTCACCGTTGATGTAAACAGTTAGATATTGAAACTGCACTCAGAAAACCACAGCTGCATATGCTATAAATTGGTTATAAGGCACTCCCTGGCACAACGGAGCAAAGCATGCACTACAGCTTAATCTTCCTACTTTCTGAATCAATAGAAATATTCTTCTCAATTTAGCAGGATGGGATGAAAACACGAGAATCAGCTTCACAGAACTGGCAGAGTGAATTGTGAGGAATGCTGGAGATGAAATTAAATGAAAGGGGTCATTGCCAGGACCTTTGTGACTGACAGGTGCTTTTCAAAACTTTGCATTTTCAGTTTTAATCTGCAGCCTGGAAATAAGGGAGCTTGACTTTTCAAAACAAGATCTCTGACCAAGTTGTTTAGGTGGGAGGCTGGGAGGAAGACAGGCAAAAGAAAATGGTTCTTGTGAGATTTCTGGAAATTAAAGCCTTGATATATTCAAAATCACCAGTCATTAATGAAAAATATGACTCATTCTCCCATCTCTGTCACTGATGAATCAAGAAAGCTTGAAAAATTATGGTAGGAAGTACAGCTGACTGCAAGTCTCTCTGAAGTTAATGAAAGCTGCAGAGACTAAGCACAGTAGGAAAAGTCAGGTTATTAATACACCTGCACCAAAATTTCACATATTTAGAAGTAATTCTGAGGCAGTATTGACTTACCTTCTTCAAGTAATTAAAATAAAGCCTTCAAAACACATCCACAAAATAAATGCTTTAATTCTTCTGAAGACAGACTCAAAGTACAAAGCCTATGCCATATACAACCCAATCTGTGATTAAAATGCTATTTGAACTTTTGAGTCCTTCACAGGACTGTGAATAATTGAACAAAGGAATCCACTGCTATGGTCAAGGTGAGCAGAACTTGATAAATATTTTCATGGAAGAACTTATCCTCATAAGAAAATTTCATAGCAGAGATTCATCTCTGACATGTATTAATTATAGATGAGGGAGCTCAGTGCAAAGATAAGCCAGGTTGGGTAGGTACCAGGAAAGAGTCAGAAAATTTGCACTTAGCCTATCGAGCAAACCCACTTTGGTCAAAGCAGAGCTCTTCAGGCTCACAAGCCCTTAGGGCAGAGCTAATTATAAAGTTCAGACAGAGCAGCAAGAAATGATGAGCTTGACAATTCCTCTGATGGAGAAAACAATCCAGGGGATACCAGTGGAGGGCTGAACATAATCAACCTGAGGTGAAACGTATCAAAACTGAGGAAGGCTGTATGAAAATCAGTGATATCTGGGTGAAAAGAGCTGGGGTAAGCAGGAGGCAGTCCCATACTTTGCAGTAAGGGGCAGAGGAAAGCAAGAAGTTACTTCTTTTTCTTTCTATTCAATAAAAACTTCAGCAAAAGCACGGCTTGTGTGCTGAAGGGCAGCGTGACTAACTGTGCCTGAATCAGCTGCACAGAGCAATGTAATACTGTTGGATGAAGCCGTGGCTGCTGACACTGGCTGTGAGTGGATGAAAAGGTGCAGTTCAGCTGTAGAGGCTGCCAGGGATGCAGGGTGGCTGCGAGCTGAAACGTGTCCCACAGCCACTATGGGACAGGGAGGAGAGGGGGAGCACTTCCCCTCCAAGGTGCTGAACTGCCCAGCAGAGCAATATTTGTCTGCCAGAGAGAGGCATGGACACCACTCTCCCATTTTGGATCTCCCCTGTAGATAGAACAGATAAGACATTGTACAAGAGATAAACAACTTGAAGTGCAGGACGTATTGGAATTCTATTTTTACCTGATGCTACACTGGAAAGGATTGCAATTAAGCAAATAGGAACTTCTAAAGCAGCATCAACTCCCTTTAACTGATACTATTACTTTAACTGATTCCTTCAGCAAATAGCCAGCAATTGCCTTTATTTTCTAGGTTCCTTCCCCAAAACAGTAATCAAACCCTTGTTAACAATTTTCAGGAGGAAATCTGAACAAACTAATCTCCGATAAAGCGTCTCTGCTCACAGCTGTGCAAGCTGAAGTGTTTCTGAGAGAGAGAGATATATTAAGCCTTGAAATTCTTCCATTTACTATCCTCATGCCAATGAGAAAATGGAACATTTTAATTGACTTTTGAAAGAGTGTTTGCAAACTGCTGACCTAGAAGGAAAGCCCTGCAAATCATTTGCCATAGATTTCTTACACGACTAGTGAGAAATCTGTCAGGAAGCAAAACAGCCACAGCCACAGCAAGTGAGTAGTGCGTAAAGATCAAGGTAAACACTGTTTTTCATAAGACTCAGCCAGAGCTAAATGTGGCTTTGATTCAGCAGCAACTGAAGCATTATGCACCACAGTGTCATGCATGCCATTTCGGCTTTCCTTGAAAAGGGAAAACTCGGGAAAACCCAGGGAAATAGGAAAATATAAAGAGATACAGATGATCTGGTTTATACTGTTTGCCTCTCAGGCAGAAATTCATATTGCTTAAGCAACTATCTGCCTGTTCTCTAATTTGGAGAAATTCTACACAAATTATCATAGAACTTAGGAATAGAGTGGATATTCTCATCTCATTCTGATAAGAATTGATTCAGCATAATTCAACTGCCTTGAACAGGCCCGTGCAGCACATCACCATTAGGCAGCAGACATAGATCTGCTCTAATGTGAACTTTCTGGAATAAATTATTTGGATTTCATTCTAAAACTACTTTTTGGGTAATGAAATGTGCTACTAAGCTCAGAGATGTTTACAGCTGCAGAGGAACACACACCAGATCTACCAGTAAGGAAAAGCATGGAATGATACAAGCCACACTCTTGCACTTCCAGACCAGGGGATTACATTTTGGGTTATCTTGACAGGCTGGATTGCAATACTTCATATTTTGAGCAGAGCATACTCATGACTAATGTTTCCCTTCTACTCAGCCCTGATGAGACACATCTGGAGTCCTGTGTCCAGCCCTGGGTTCTCCAGGACAAGATGGACAGGCACTTGTGATCTTGTGAATCTCTGATGTGGTGATCCAGCAAATCATCACAAAGACTACTGAGGGCTTTTAGATACAAGTAGAAGCTGAGAGAGCCAGGGCTGTTCAGGCTGGAGAAAGGAATGCTCAGGGTGTTCTCAGCAATGCATAATAATGCCTGATGGGAGAGTAAAGAAAATGGACTCAGTCTCTTCTCAGCAGCGCCCAGTGATCAGACAAGAGGCAATGGCCACAAAGTGAAATATAATTATATGTATAAATAAGAGAAAGCTTTTTCACTCAGAGGATTCTTGTACTCTGGAACAGGTTTCCCAGAGAGGCTGTAAAGTGTCCATCCTTGGAGCTATTCCAAACCTGGCTGGACAGGATCCTGAGCAATCTGCTTTGGCTGACTCTGATTTCAGAAGGGCAGTTGGATTGGATTATTTCCTGAGTTGCCTTCCACCATCAACCATTCTGGGATTATTGAATCTACCATTTTGCTTAATTGTCTGCATATCTTTCAGTGAGGTAATTCAACAAAATTGTGAGATGTCTATTATTTAATTTAAGAAATGTGTGTATGCCACTAGGCAGGACACATTTGATGCTGTGTCTGACAGCTGCAGTCAAGGAAATGGTTTTGAAGTATACTTTACATTGCAGTGCATTAGTGTGACTGCTCCTACTGTCTAGTGACTGTTATTAGGCAGAAGTACCTGAAAAAATGGATGCCATTGCTCTTTGCAAAGTAATGTGTGTATGAAAGAGTTCAGCCTCTTTGGTAATGCACAAAGAAACTGTAACTCATATTGTATATATTTTAAAGCTTCCATAATTCAAAGATACCAGCACTTATATGTTATTGATTACACTTACAGCTCCTAAGTCCTGGGACTTGTTTCTCAGAGCCAAGGATCACCTTTTTTTCCCTCTAATACATTCATATTTTTCATTGAAGATCTGCTTCACCTACAGGCAAACACTTGTATTCTGTTGCTGCTTAATAGCAACCACTGCCTCTCTGGTTTTTCTCTTAGCTTTAATATGATCTCAACAACAATTCTGTACTGATAGATCTTACTTAAATATAGTGTATATATGGCTCAAGTAACACAAATATAGAGTTACAAAATGCCACCTTCCATTCTGGTGTTTCTTTGCCTCGGTTTCCTTTCTGAATCTGTTTGTCTCGTCTATAAACATTTTTGGATCAAGAAGCATTTCAACTAAGGCATGCAGGTGGACAGAAATAGTAGGAAATATGAACCATAAACCTCTCTTGCTGCATGCTGAAAGAAGGTCGTGGCTTCTCTCTGCATGTGTGTCTTCAGAAAACAGATTGAAATGACAGAACACAGGAAGACTTTGCCATGGTGAGGAGGGAATATAATCAGGTAGGACTTGAATACATTTATTAAAAAACAAACTAAAATGAAACAAAGTCCCATTTTCTGTAGAAAATTTAATATCATGACTAGCCTTTTCCATTGATCTCCTCCCTGTCTGAAGTATTAAATGCTGATATGGTGCCAATTTAGCTGGTCAATAGTGAGTGCCTGGGCTTGGGCTTGGTGTGGTCTCATCAGCATTCAGTATCACTACAGCATTCTGCAGCAGGGATGAGACAGGAAGGGGGAGGGAGAGGAGACAGAAGGAAAAAAGGATTAGGACAAATTTTATTTCTCAAATTACATGGTAGGTTTTCATGTTAATGGATATCCCCTTGCAGACTTCATGCTAAGTAAAGAAATTGGCTTAGCATGTACCAAAGAAACAAGCACGATTATTTTTGGTGGTTATGCTTTGGCAGGAATTTTGGCAGCCTTACTCCACACAGATATGTAAACAAATCCTTCACTCTGTAAAAAAGCTTCCATTACAGCCAGAACAACTTCTACTATTATTCTCTTTTCTCTCTGCTGCTGAGAGAGCACCAGCTTTTCTTTAAAAAGAATACATAGGGAATCGAAGGTCTTAACAGCACCCCAGGGCCAGACCTTTTTTTTTGGTGCTATCAGATTTTTTATATATTATTTGTATTATGTATTTTTTTTTTTTGAGGATTATATATATTTATTTTCACCCTTAAAGCTTTTTCAACTGGGCCAAAAATTTGGCAGTTTATGCTTTTAATGAAACAGTAACCTTTTCAAGCAAAAATCCACCTTGCTCAGCATGGTGCCTGGACTGTCACCATGAACAACCCCACAAAGGGCTGTCAAGCTATTTCCTCCTGTTCTTCTGGCATTCCAGTTGTCTAGAGCCTTCCCAGTCCCACCCTAACCAGCTGTGCTGGCTGCTGGGGTAGAATGTATTCACAATCTTAGTTGCACCTCCACAGACTCACACAAAATTTGGTAGGTGGGATTAACAGCACAATTTCTGTTTAAGGATTTATGGCAAGTGCATTCACTGCAGAAGAAAGCAGAGAGGTAACTGTAATGAGGACAACAGTTTAGATAAAGTTCCAACTTGTATTTTCACATGGTGTTACTGTGAAAAGAAAAATCATTTCCATTTAAGTCTCCTCACTCACTAATATTGCTGGATGTATCAAGAGACTTCACTTTCAGATTTTGTCAGTTAGCAATTTATAAACACACCTACATATGGTTCTAATTGATTACTTCTACTTGTCTCAAAGACCCTACCTGAAATTTTATAAAATGTAATTCCAGCAGTTTACTGCAGACCTATTAAAAGGGACCATAGATTTCTGATTCCTAGAAGATATTGAAAATCAATAACTAATAACAATAACAATAACTAAGACAAGAGATTTGTTATTAAAATGAAAAATCAGGAGCCCACAAATATAGGTTATATTTCTGGGTTGAGTCTAGGTGCCTGTGGGTCCAAGCATATAATTTCATTTTTGTGTCTATAACTGCCTTTGTAAAATGAAGAACTTAATTTGCAGAATGCTTGCAAAGGTAACGTATAACTTATAAAGGTCCTGAAGTCTCCTGGTGGAAGGGCAGCCTGGTGTCACCAGACTAGAAATAGGTGGCTAATAAGTTGAATAAAAAACCAGTGAAATGGGAAATATTAGGAACAAAGTTGGGCACAAGGCAATTAGTCAAGGCCAGTTCAGTTGCCCTGATTCCTTTCCCTTTCTGAACACTGAATAAGTACCCTGTAGAGAAATAAATAGGGTGTTATAATTTAAGACACTGGACATATAGTTAATGTTGCATGGACAACCATAAATCTGGCAATTTTCAGCCTCAAAATACTTGATTTTGCAGCCTAAGCAACTGTCTTAATGAACTGCATTGCTCCAAATAAAAGGAGACCGTTAACATACACAAGCATCATTTTGAAATGGAAAAAATATAAATAATATAACTTCATATTTAATTTTTACCTGTCCCAAACTTACATCTCAATAGTCATTTGTCAGTGATTTTGTGGACACACCTGCTAATCCCACAGCCCTGTGCCACAGGGGTCTGCTTGTGTTTGCCAGAAGATACTTCTGAATTTAGAGGGTATCACTGAGCCCTGAAAGACTCCCAACCCATGAGTAAAATAAGAATTTACCAAAGAGATAAAATGGATATAAGAACTATTTACCACGCCCACATTCAGCTTTTGTGTCATCCCTGACTCTGCTTCTCCCTGAGAAACACCAATCCTGGCATCCACATCCTATGCCACACCCCAGCCATTAGCACCTGGAAAAGTCCCAGAGACTGCATTTAATTCTTCTTTGAACTGAACTGTGCCTTTCTGTGAAAGAACAGTCTTGCTATCTAGAAAGGCAGGGATATCTCAAGCTTACACTGGCTTGCTCTTTCTTGTACCACACTCTCATCAAGGGGGAGGCTGTGGAGGTCACAGGAGGTGCCTGGTTTCCCCGGTGTAACATCCTGGCTGTCAGTGTATTTGCACAGCTGTGACTTAGCAAATGGGTCTGATGCTGAAGAGCAGCAAGGAAAGAAGTGTTTTTCTTTGTGGTATTGGCTGAGCAAACCTCACAGGCACTCTGCTAACAGTGAAAAATCATTCTGAGGTGTCTCTTGTCATGCTAGTCAGTGAGTATTATTCTCTGAGTGCAGCCTTGTTGAGAAGGAAGAGGCAATCATTACATAGATACTTTTTGATCTACGGTGCATTTTAAGGTAGAAGTATGTATTTGAAAGCCAGAACACAAAGACCAGTCGGAGAAGAAATGCAGCTTCGTCTGGAATGAAACCAGCAATGGCAAAAAAAGACAAGACTATCATGAAATACTTTATTTTATGTGAACAACCAGGTTCAGCATATGTCCTTCAGAAAGCCTTAATGGCTGACCCAGACCCTACAGAAATGAACAGCAGATTTCTATACAGAACGTTGCTAGTTTCCTCCTGCTGTGACTGCAGGATATATTTATACATTTCTTGCAACAGACACAGTATTTTGTACCTACTGACAATCAGCTACTGACTTTACCCACCCTGTGGGAGGCTGACAGCTTCCCATTATATATGCAAAATATGTAGAACTAACTAGGCTGTGATCTGGCTACTTTCACCTACTTGTTCATGCTTGTGGAAGTGCTGTATGACTGACTGCAGACAAAGAACAGTGTAGGACCTTTCTGAAGTGTGTTTTTTGCCAGGTCTCCTCGTTACAATGGTGCTGCTGGACTACACATGGCCCACAAAAAAACGTATATGTGAATGTTCCCATAGCTCTCCAGAATGGGCTGTACCCAGCATTGCCTTTTGGATTCACATTCAGATGTTAAAATAAGCGTTTTAATTTCTTATTCTGGAGAGTTGCAGCAATCAGACAGGTGTCCCTCCTGAAGCAGCAGGAGTGAGTGGCAGAAAACCTTCTTAACCTCTGCTGGCATTATATATATTCTCTCTGAATTAAAAGTAGAAACCGAATAAATGGCTGGAAAAGTACAGCTGCACTGAGCAGAACAGATGGACCTTCATTTCCCACAGTTGTGTCCCCTGTCCAGCCCAGTCTCATCTCCCCAGTGTCAAGGACAAAAAGAGCACTGGAGTTCCTATCTGTAACATGTAATTTTGCAGTTCACCAAAAGCAGATATTCAGACAATACACACAACATGTGGAAAGACACTACCAGCTGCTAATTCAGTTCACAGCTGTATTAGTACTTTGCAGAGTTTTTGCCTCCAAAAAACTGGCATATTTTGAAGTTGTCTCAAGAAACATAGAGAGGAATCAAACTGAGAAAAAAGGTAATTTCGGCCATTAAATTAAAAAAAAAAAAAGCTTGGGATTTAAAAAAGTAGTTTCAACATTAAATGAACTGGAAAAAATGTTTTGCAACTTTTTACATGATTTTTACAAAAACGTACTAGTTACTAGTTTGGTTTTTTTATTCAAAATAAGCAATTGATATGTGCCAAGATTTCCATGCCAATAGAGGGAGCATTTCATTGGTCGTTTCAGTGTGGGGATTTTAGCTTGTGGCACTTCAATGAAACTTACTCCTTTTCAGTGCAAATACTGCTGTCAGATGGACACTCATCAATGAAAGCACCAACTAGCTCCTTTCTTTGGAAAGCCTGAGTCATACCTTTTTATATCAGAACTGAGCTGCAGGAAAGTGGCTGTATCACCTACCCCACTCTAAGAAAATGTTTGATTTATTAAAAAAAATACCTGGAATGATGAGAATGATGAGAACCCACTGTCCATGACAAGTACATGAAGGATGAAGGCACAGCCAGGGATGAGATGCACTCTGCTGTGCCCCGTGCTGAGATGCAGTGGGAGCTTTCCAGCTGTACAGTAAAAACCTGTAGGGGTGCTCGGGCTGCCTCTGCAGACTCTTTAGGGTCTAAGTCAAAAATCTCTTCTTAAGCTTGTTTCTGCAAATACAGATAAATCTAAGAAGGGATCAACAGACTACCTGTTTGAGAAATTGTCTTCTTTTCTATTTAAAAAGCAATGCATATTCAGCATAAATATGAAGCCAGAGGAGTCTCTTTTTATTTACAATGTTCTGGTTAAGGTTGGTTTCTATGGCAGCAGAAAGGAAGGGGTTTATTTTTTCCCATGCACACCCTCCTAGAGGAACTATTCAACTATTGAATTTAGGAAGATTTATTTAGCTTATTAAAATTATTTTTCATTCTTTGATAATATGCAAAAATTGATAAAAGATAAGCTACTTGTTATCATATCCCACTTTTAATATTTCCTTCAATGTGTCTGCAACTGTACTTTCTTATTGCTGTTCTATGTTTCAAAAGAGGTGTTTGGAAATACAGCAAGGGCATTTGATTATCCAGCACCAGCTTAGGTCAGAAAATCACACTGAATAATGATACTAAGCTGAGGAGAGTCACAAAATTAATTGCAATTTACATCAGACCTTCAGAAGCAGATAGCTCTAGGTTCATAAGAATGACATTAGGGAATGGATTAACAGCTATATGGCTGAAGATAATTTCTCCAATTAAAAGTATATGCATTTACAATTTCTACTTTTGTGTCTGATAACAAGAGCTATAATCACCAACTTACATTGCAGGTAAGTAAAGTTACACTCTAACATGTTTGGGTTAGATAAAAAAAGTTGAAGACAAAAGAAAGAGAATCCACTTTAATTTTCCACCTTACAGCCAGGCATTAGTGGGCAAGTTCAAAGGCTCAAAGACTGTGATCTTTTTACATTACAAGACCAATATATTCTCACACGGCATAATATGTAGATCCATGGCAAAAGAAGAAATACAGCCTGGCAATCAGCAGTGGTGAACTACTACAAGGGCAGATTTAGGATATCAGCTCAGGATTATTTAGACTGTTAGGCACTTGGAGATTGATCTCACCTCCACTGAAGTCAACAATTATGTTTCTCTTCACGTCCATAGTAGAGATCTGACACTTTGACTAAATAGTTTCCCTGTTGTTTGACAGTCTTTTACAATAAATCTGCCAAGCTGCACAGCTTCCCAGCACCAGAGGTGTGTCTATATATAACTGACATCTGCTCAAACTTGTGCTCAGTCCAAACCTCTACTGTGTCCACATTGTGTGGACACAATTTGGGTTTAAATCTGCATAATCCCTTGATGTGTACTGAAAGAAGACAGTGGGAAAAGCTGGGTCCCTGGTGTCCCCTTAGCACAAGTCCAACTGCATCAATATCCAGTGTTGATAGGACAGATATGCTGCGTTTAAGCTGTCTGCTGCCACACATCCCACTTGCTCTTGTAGCAGTGGCTGAGATCAAGAAGACTTCTCATCTACAAGGTCTTTCCCAGAACCCTTTTATGCACACATGAACAAATATTGCAAGGACTCCTGCAAGTGCAGGCTATAGGCAACAATTTACACACACACTATATGCATGGCTCAAGAGACCTTCCTCTCATGGCAGAATCCCTTAAATTCACAGCACAAGCAGCTTTGATGCAGTAAAGATTATCTATGCATGTCCATCCCATGCTTTGCAGGACCTCTTCCACCTTCTCAGCAGCACCATGATGCCTTAAGAGGCCTCCCAGAAACAGAGACTAGACAGGAGTAAGGGAATAAAACTAGGTATTTGTTTGAAAGGCCTTCAAAGGTACACCCTGGGGACCCTGAAGCTATTCTTAAAAATGGACCCCAAGATGGACCCCAGGTCATGAGTTCTTCACCCTTTTATAGGTTTGGTTCATTTGCATAGCAGGGTTAATTGTCCAATTAAAGCTTCAGTTCTCCCCTCAGCT
This sequence comes from Aphelocoma coerulescens, assembly GCF_041296385.1. Lineage (NCBI taxonomy): Eukaryota > Metazoa > Chordata > Aves > Passeriformes > Corvidae > Aphelocoma > Aphelocoma coerulescens. Next base: position 31,645,194 of record NC_091021.1, on the reverse strand, counting down.
TCCCCCCCTTAGGTGGCTCTTTGGTTTATACTTTTGGCCTAGGACAGTCTTGGTGTCCTTGGAGAGCAGGCCCAGAGAGGCTTTGTTATGTCTACCTAGCATGAAAGAGCAGAAATTAACAGGCTACAAGAAACCTCAAAATCACACACCAAGCAGTGCAAAATTTGAAAAATATAAAGGTTAAAATCTAAGGCATCAACCAGACTAACTTCTGAAACAGAACAAGTAAATAAAGGCCATATAATATCTTTGGTGCTTGCAGGGGGATTCAGTCACATGAAAATATTGGCATTAGCAGGTCTTGAGTCAAAGAACATTATTAAATGGAATTTACACCCTGTACTCATGATGCTTTGCAAACCTGGCCTTATAGTCTTCAATTCTGATGCCACAAATATTTACACTCACAAGAAGTTTCTGGGATAATCGAGTTTTGCTCAAAATGCAAAATCCCACTTTTGAAACACAGTTCAGCTATCTACATATCTGTGTGAAAAGTGCTGTTCCATTTGGAGCACTGCCTTTACCACACCAATGCACTTAACATTTCTTTTTATTCCAGGATGCCATGTTGTTGAGATATGCTCCGAGAAATTCTGCTGGACAAACATTGTCCCATGAAGCCTTTCAGTTCTGTAACTGCTTCAGTGCAAGGCTCTCCAGGCACAAAGAAGAGTGGGACCTCATCCCATTGACTGCACTGTGAATTACACTTCATTCCTTTACAAACCTCTCTCCTCCCCCTCTGAGATGGAAACTGTTCAATTTCTGCTGGAGAGAGAAGAAAAAACCTGGATTAAAAAGCCATCAAAGTGGTGATTTGTCTTTTTCCCCATCTACTGAGAACTGTCCCAGAGATGTTCTCCTAAAGTCAGATGAAACTGAATAATATATTTTAATATCACTGAAGGCTAAGTTTGACCTTTAAATATTAGTATTTAAATATTAATGAAATAGCAGGAGAAAGCAGACTGACAGGTGTAATACAAGTCAGACAAAATAGCACAGTAAAATTATATCATGCATTGAAATTCTCATTAGAGATAATGAGAAATGCACCTGTAATCCGTGATCTGAAAATGTGCCCCAGAAAATCCTAGTAGAATAAACGATCAAAAAAAATTGCTTTAAGTAATTATTCTTATTTTATAACTTTGGGGGAAATTCTTTAAGAGAGGAATAGTCAGAAACCTGTACTTATCCATGTAAGTGGACTTTTTCTTTAAATTGGACCCTACTGAATTTGTTTCCTGAAATATTTTACTCAAGGGTCTATTTCCATTCCAATATCATAGGAAAATCTTAATCTTTATACAGTTCTTCACATTAGTTCACTAGACTGTTCTTTATTAATCAAAGTGTATCTCTCAAACACACCCTGAGTACTGCTTATGCCACTAAAGATGTCTGAGAATAGCAGAAAATTACATGCTGAAATTATAAACATTTTCCCATTAAGTGCAATATAACAAGAGGGAGGCAGAATTTTGAAGTAGGATCAGTCCTTCATTCTGCACTTTCACTGCTACATAAAAAGGCAAAATCACAGAAGTCAGGTAGAGACACTGGGAGCTTTCAAATCTTTCACACTTAAAATCATGTGTGTAAATCTACTAGATTATTTTGAGTATGAAACTCAAAGAACCTGTCTTAAAATCAATGAAAACACACAATAATAATGAAGGAAAGATTAACTGCTGTCTCACAGGTCTATGTTTCTGCTAAAGCTGTGTGGTTTAATGGAAAGATAATAGGTTGTTGGAAATTATGTAATTAAATATTATTTACAAGTAGTTTGTTTATTCTTCTTAAAGATAATTAACTACCTAGAAGGTGTAAAGTTGCAGAAGGTGTAAATGTGTAGAAATGCTCTGTGGAGATGAGGTTTAACTGCTGGAAGAAGTAAATATTCTGCACTAAAGTCAGTCTGGCCAGGGAATTCAATTTGATATATCTCCCAGTGTCTCTCAGCATCACCTCCTGTGCCAGACTTATTCAGTGCTTTATCTTCTGTCAGAACAAAAAAGTGAGTAACACTAGTTCTTTGGCTCAACACAAATGTCTTTACTTTTGCAGATAAATTCTTATTCCAAGTAATCAGACTCTGGAGAAAGCCTCACAGTGACCAACAACAGCTGTGCAACATCAGCCAGAGTTAAAGTACTGCAAGATCATGTGGGTAGAATACAACTGAAAACTGTGTTTTCAAAGGGCATGTCTATTCTGAGGAGGCCAAGATTTGTGTGTGTCCTAAGTCTGAATTGCCAAAACATATCCCTGAGAGGCCAAGGGCTTAGCAGAAGGACACAGGAAAGCCCTGCAGACCCTGCCTCTGACAGTATCCAGGATGCCCTACATGCCCTGGACCTGGGTTAAGGATTTATAGTTTTCATGGATAAGCAAGCTTAATGGTTACTGAACTGTATCCAAAGGGTATGAGCAACACTCTAGGGCAGTACAGCATTTCAATTCAACCAGGTAATGCTCATAACCTACAAACCCAGATAAGCATCCAGGAGGATTTCCCAAACTGCACAGAAGGAGTGTTCAGAGCCTCTTCACTCCGTACTCCCAACAGTCGATGAAGGGAGACAGACACCACTGTGGAGCTCCTTGAAGTGGAGGCTTTAATGCTCTGATACTGTCCATGGTTAGGTGGCAGGAATGAGACCAAGAATGATTTATTTCAATCATGCAAGATGTCTGTGGCAGAGGTAGAAGCTTCACATGTATTTTCTGAGCCCCAGTCCCATAACTGACATGAAAATAATTTGGTTATATTATTAATGTTGTTTCTTTACACCTATCAATTTACATGAGACTGTTTTAAGCTGTCAGAGAATGGGGGAGTGTAGAAACTAGGCTGTATACCATGACTTTCCTCTTTGATTCATGCATATCCTCCAATAAGGCTCTGTATTTCTGATACCTGATGTACTGTTGTATACTTGGTACATGATCTGTGTTTTACCACTATGAAAGTAAAGACAGAACCTCTCTCTTTGAATGACTCGATTATTTAATAATTCTTAATGAGACATTATGCTTTTAAACTTTTCTGGCAAATGATTAAGCTAAATGTTTGGCATGGCTTTTAGAGGCCTGTTGCATGATGCTGCTTAGCAACGGAAATGTCACATACACAGCTAAGGTAAACTCTTTCTGATATTTTGTGACGCAGATAAAATAACAAACTTTGGTAAACACACTCAGTGTTATTCATACATCAAGGAGTTTTGCCACACCAAAGAGTTTTACACTTCCAGTGTATCCAAACTTTCAGTATTCCAAACCTGTACCCACATGCTCCTTACCATGTACACAATTCTCACCTGCAGAATCCTGGCAGCTCCAGGCATTTGCCTTTTAGATGTGAACAGCTCTTCTTCCTGCATGCCACGTTAAAAATAGGGCTCTGCTGGGAGAACCAGTCATCTGCAGGATGTCTACAGGCATGAATGCTCAGGAAAACAGTGCCAAGACATTGAGTTACGTGCACCAAAGTGAGCATGGCAAGCTTCAGAAGAGAGGTTAAGGACCTTTACACAAAAATATGACCTGGAGGTCTGTTATCACTCACTTGAAAAACCAAAACCTTTCCCTTACAATACTGACAAATATGAGGAGTAAGAATATAGCTGGACATTTGGAGTAATGTATTGTTTTCCCTCTGCTTAGTTCTGCAACAAGCTCAGATAGTAACTAGAATACTTAATAAACTTCTATATCTGCTCATCTTATTTAACACTGTCTAAAAGAATGTATTCATTTTATTATTGTTAATATTTCTATTAGTCAGTTATGTGTTGTTTAAGAGAATTTGAACTATTTTTAAAGTGCAAAGCAAGAATTTGCCCCAGTGAAAGACAAAGTGTTGGTCCAAACAATGTATGAGCCTAATGTGGTTATGAATAACTCATTCTCTTGGACTTCACACACTTGCCACTCCCATGCATTTTACTGCAGTTTAAGGGAAGCAGTGGTAATGCTGAGAGGCAGCTTTGGGAGTCCAAAGGCCATGATGACTGGGGAGATACAAGATTATTAGCTTGTTAGAATTAAATCTGTCACAGGTTCTAGTAAATAATTGAAGGCAGATCATGGTTTTCCTAAGCTCTGTTTGAGTTTCACTGTGTCAATAAGGACAAAGACTTAATTTAAGCCACATTTGTGCCCTCCTGCGCCAATTTCTGGTGCTTACTCTACAGAAAATCATATAGAAAGGTAAGAAGTTTCTGTTCATGCTTGAAACAAACAACTCAAAATAACCTGGCATCTAATACTGCCATGCACCAATTTTTTCTCCAGTAAGAATAGACAAACACACACCAGGACAGTGTTATCCCACTGGGTTATAAACAGATATGACGGTGCCTTTTGTCAGATTACATAACAGAGATCAAAAGCACCACAGCCACTTAAAACCCTCTTGATCCCCTGAGGAAGCACTGAGCTGTCCAAGAATGTTGACACATAAATTGAAGGACAAGTTAACAGAGAGACAGAGTAGGTCATACAGTCTCTGGATCACTACGGTTTTGCTGATTAAACATACATGAATGAACTGAGTTTTGTGTCTAAGCTAGTTTTCTGTGAAATGGCCTGCCTTCAGATCAGGCTACTCATTGGCTTCTCCTGTGTGTTACCAGGGAACAGGGAACTGTAATTCAAGTATGTTGAAACAGCCAGGTAAGAAAACGGCACTAAGGCCAAGAGTTCCCCTGGATTTATATGACAGTTCAAGATCTGACAAATGAAAGAAAAGCCTCTGGAAGACACCAAAGCATGCAATGGTTTTCTGTGCCAATAAGACAAGAAATGGGGCCCTTCCTTCACCTCATTTTAAATTTTTTGCCTGTCCTGGGGCACAAGAACAGAAATTGTGGTCACCAACAGATTGAACTGTGATCCATTAAGAAAGACTGCCATCTCCTGGTTACTTCAACAACAGTCTTCCTTGGGAAAAAAGAGTCCGTTTAGTTAAAGCTTACGGTTGATCATAAAGTCATGCTTGCTCTGAACCTTTAAGGGAAAATGTCACAGTTAATAAAGGACAGGCAAGTGAAAGCTGGAAAGGCTAATGCATTATGACTGCACGATATAGGTTAAGCCAACGTGTGCAATAATTATAACTATCACAGCTTGACACAGTTTATAAAGGCCTGAACCGTAAAAGCTCCGAGCCCAATAATACAAGCTACTGAGCATTCTCTTCTGGAGTGCTGACTCTCCAAGCTTTTGCTGACTTTCAATCAGAAAAAGCAATATTACATAATGGTTGATAAGAATCTACTATACTCTTTCTCAGGGATATTAAATCTCCTTTAAATGGCAATCTGAAAGGGTCTTAGGAGTAAAAGTGACTTACACCAAGTTTAAGGACATGCAGAATTTTGTAGAGCAGAAGAGTAGTGTAAAACTATGGGTTTAGGATCATAATAATATTGGGCAAGGGAGGGGTGACCCACTCCAAGGAAAATGTGAGAATGAACTCTTTTGATATTTTCTTGAAGGTGTTTAAGAATGGGCTAAAATGACAGTCAACTGGAGGTATCACAGAGTATTTGACAAGCTCTCTGTTCCCTGTTTAGTTTTCTCCTCTGTCCAGGACGAGAATTTGTTCCCACAAGAAGTATACTTTGCCATAAAATAGTATTTTACTATCACTTGTATATTTAAATTTTGGTGGTTAAGAGTAATACACTTTTGTTTAATCAATATTACAATAGTGCCCAGAGCTCCCTGATACACACAGGTCTTCTCTGTCCAATACAGACTCTGTCTCTATAGGTCCCATGCAAACACATTTCTTAAAATAGTTCTTTCTTCAAGGCCTTGCAATCTAAACACAAACAGGCAGCAGGAGTGAAGAAGTATGGTTATCCTCATCTTACTGATGAAGATATTCCCACTGTGTGGATAACATCAACAAAATGAGAATGACCTCTTAAGGTAATAGGAGCACCTACAACTCAACAAGACATTGAGGTCTGTCCTCACAAGTCCCACACTTTGAGTGTCTTCAAGGAAACAAACATTTAAAGCATAAATATCACTTTGAACATAGGCAAGCTTTCTGCATTACTGAATTCAGAGGCCTGAGCTCAAGGAGCTAAATTGTAATCAGAAGAATGCTGATACCATTGTTTAATCAATTATTTGTTTAATTTAAGATTTTAAACCCCTTCTTCCTCAAAATAAGAATTTTGTATTGTTCAGAGTAAAGCTAAATTGAATTTCTAATTGTTAGCATGAAGAAAATATTACTCTTCAGCACAAAAAGGTTTACACATTTTAGGAAGACTAACAATTCAGGTCATGATGTTATCTGAGATTTTTTTACAATAGTTACCATTCCATTCTTCTATAAGCTTTTAGACTTCCAGGTAAATGTACAAAAATTAATGAGGAGCTTCTACTGAAGAAAACTCAGAAAAATATAGCACTCAGTTCTCCATCTTCTTTTTCACTAACAGTATAAGAAACATAGGGCTACTAATCAAGGAAGTAAAATCTGATTCCAAATTTGAGAACCTACTTTAAAACAATAATTAAAAAACTGATAAATGGCATGACAGAATTTTCTTATAAATACTCAGCATGGTGGAGAAAATTTTGCAGTGAAGCAGTGTTCCAGGAAAGGTAAATGCAGGAACACACGCAATGGACAACTGAAACAAAAAAAAAAAAAAAGGTAACCTCAATCCTTCATTCTCTTTCCTCTCCAACTAAAGGCATTTGTGTGTTGCAGCTCTCTCACAGCGAGGGTGACATCTTGTGTTCATTCCAGCCACAAACTACCGCTAATCAGCCTCCATCCAGCTGCCATGCACCCAGAATATCCCTCCCCTTCAAACTTTATCTTCAAAAGATTTGCAAAGAATTTTAGCTGACCCTGTGTATGAGACCCTTACTGTCTCAGATTTCATACTCTGAGCTTAATCATGACTTTATATCGTTTGAACGGAGCTATTTTAAATGAAGATCTGTAAATGATAAAGCAATATAAAAGACACACTCCTTCTGAATGGGACACAGTACTATATTTACTGGGACTCTTTAAATTAATGAGGACACTGTAAAAGGAATGCTTTTTATGCCTGAGAAAACTGTTATTTTAAGGATTATGAACCTGTCAGTCTGTAAGTTATAAACCAGTTGCTACACCTGCAGTTTGATTAATCTACTAATAAACCACTTGATCCCACTTGTAGTCTTTGCAGCATCTTGAGAAACCTTCATTAAGATTTTTAAAAACAGGGAAACATCAAAAATTGGATCTTTGTATGTAAAAAAAGAATATTGTGAGTTTACACGCTGTCTTAATAAATGTGGCTGTATCTCACTGTCATGTGCAAAACAGGCTATTTATCAACACCTCCTAGGGTTTGTGGAACAGGGGAAGCAAACAACTGTAAAAAGCCTCCTAAAATAGGACAGAAAATGTTTGATTATTATTTCATCTGATTCAGAAAAGCAGCTTTTGAGGACCCCAAAAATATTTTGCAAGTTTAAGTTGCGAATATCAGAAACAAACTGTAAATTAAAATAAAATAAAATAAAATAAATAGAATCTAAACTCTTCAGCTGTGTGCCATGCATAATTTTACACTACAGTTATCCTCATGGTACACTCCTGCCTGACAGGGATACATTACAAACTGTGCACTGCTTTTGCATTATGTATTTTTTGTTCTCTCATTGCCTCTGTGAAGAGAAAAATGTATACAGCACCTGAAGATTTTTTTTTTGTTTGCAGTGTGTAGGTGTTAAATATAGAATTATCTCTTACTGCAAGGAAGAACTATAGCATTTCATACAGGGTGGCACTTCCTGGACTTTGGTCCTCTGTGTGTCAGAGGAGACCATGCACTAGAACACTTGCAATGGTTTCCGTTCCAGTTGTAAAATATGGGCTGAATGAGAAATTTCCTAAAAAAGTCACAGATGTGACTTGAACTCAGCTCTATTGCCATGTCCAAAAGGTGTGGTGATGTCAGTTATAACTGAGACAAGACTTCCATATGGCACAAGGGAAATGTTAACTGAAAGCAGTATTAAACAAAACCCCTAAAAAGATGGGATTATGATAGCCTACCTTGCTTTTTCCAAACTTGGATACCTTACTCTCCTTGTCCGCCACAGTCTAAATTCCCTCTCAGATTCAGTGCTATTCAGTGATACTCTACAAAGACATGATTTGTACCAGCAATTTCTAACTCACATTAACACTGACATGTTCTATAAATCAAATCATCTATTCTCTATGTGATATATCTGAATATATCTGTATCTATGCCATTTATATCACTTCAGGTTTGGGTAACTTTTCTCTGTCAAAGTCCACATTTCAGAATTATATGTCTCCATTAAATCAGAAAATTGATTATTTCTGCAGATACCTTTGTATCTATCATTTGCATGTGTACACAGATTGGTAAGGTAGACACATTTGAAAAAAAAAAAAAATCTGATTCTAAACCAAGTCCCTTTGTATTACTGTCTGACAGATAAAATTGCTCTAACATGGAAAATTATAATCTGTTAAAAATGAAAAGACAGCTCTGAACAGTTTTCCAGTTTGTGGCTGCAAGCAATAGAAGCTTTAATTTTCTAGTTCAGAACTTTTAGCTGAATGGTGCAGATGTTCATAAATTACATCAGTGTTGATTTTCTTCGTGTCCAACCTAAGACATCAAGAATGCATTTTTTCAGAAATTCTGATTTCTGAAAATAAAACTTGTCTTCTTTAGTTCAGCTCTGTACCCAAACTCCTGTATTAAAAAATGACTACACACTTTTGCTTCGTGATCTTTTCTAGATGGGATTTTGGTACATTTTGTATAAATTACCACCTTCTACCTGAAATGATACAACTGAAATCAATGACTACTCTGTGTTACATTTTAATCAACACAAGTTAGCTAATGGTAAGTGGGCACAAATATGTTTAATCTGGCTTTGAGGATGAATTAACTCTGGGAGATAAAATACTGACATTGGCAGCCCATTAAAAACATTCATCTTTACAGACAAATTCAGAGTACCTCATATGAACTTAGTCAGTTCTATAAAGGCTTTACTAACACAAAACATTTCCCTACAAACCTTCCTGCAAGATAATGTGCAAGAAATTTGAGGCATTTTGACAACAACTCAATAACCATTTGAGATAATCCTGTTGTTAGTAATGATTGCCTGATAACTCAAGCAATTAGGAATGAATGTGTTGGACAGGAATGACACTTATACTAAGGGAGGATTCACACACTCTCTAAGAAATGCCAAAATTCAGAGAAAAACTATTAACATGAGTTAGTGGTTTAAATTACTGTCTAGACAGGTCACAATAACATTATCATTATTATCTTTTGAGTATTTTTTTTTATGACTTTCCACAATTACAGCTTGAAAAAAACCAAATAGGTTCTAGAAGAAGGAAGGTCAAAACCACATATTTTGAAATTTCCAGAGAAGCACATTTTTTTGTTAACCCTAAGTAACATGTTTTACAAGATATTGAGAAAGCAATTTTGGAGCCTATGATAATTTGCCACCTAAAAAAATCTGTAATTTCTGAATTCTTCTACATAATGCCCTTACATCTGTGTACACAGATGCAAGACCATCTTTTGTCTATAAAGTTTTCCTTGTGTGCCATGCTGATTGTAGCCAGCAGACACAGCCAATATATTCTGGTCAGTGGGATCTGACATAACTTTTCAGGACAGTTTATCGATGTGGGCCTTGTGCCACACTAATGTGATTTCACAAAGACTTGCCAAGTCAGCCAGAACCCAGCATGGACACTGAGGTGAGTTCTTTATAAAGGCTTTTACTTGACCAGGGTTTCCAGGTCCTGATTCTTGGCAGAGCTGGGGGTGTGATGACGTGGGTGAAAGCAAAAATAGTGAGATCCTGGCACTACTGGTTAAGATGGGAACATGAAGACCATGCCATGCCCAAAGGACATAACTTTGTCCTCCCTCAGTGTATTAGTGTCAGCTCCCTGCTGTCCGGATTTTTATACATTTTATCTGCACAATGACCATATTTCAGAAAGAAGCACCGCCCAGGTTAAATCTGGATCCAAATAGTAAACCTAGTCATGTCCATATAAATCAGTACAGACTAGGAAGAGCAAACCCATGTCCACTTAAAAATGCATTCTGTAGACGCAGTATAAAGTAGCCAGGAAGACAGTATTCCCAGAACATAAATTACACTGAGCTGCAGTAAGGAACTTTCACCTGTTTAAAATTAAGCAGGTAAAACTGAGTTTCTCTGGAGTTTGTACCAAAAGCCTTTCTTGCTAAGGAAGGACCAGTTGAGTTTCAAATGCAGCTGATGGGAATGGAAATATTCATCCAGCTTAATAAAGCAGTGGCCAGACATGTTATCCAGCTAAATTCCAGACAGGATCACATGGTTCACAGTCTGAAGCTCTGGCAAGACAAATTTAATTTTCATCCTGGTGATCCAAATGACCTATGCAAGACAATAAGTACAGATGGTGAAAAAATATTTTTGTTTCATCTCTAACATCGGTAGCTTTTAAAAAAAGAATAATTATGTTCAATAAACACTTGGAACTTAATATAGAAATAGTTCTGCAATTTATTCTGTGTTACAGCAAGGCATCGCGGGCTGAATCTCACGCCTAAGAAGGCGCTGGTTTCTGGTTCAGGCGGCAAAGCTGCGGCACATCCCTGTGCTGTCTGTGCCCTCTGCTGGTCAGGAAGCAGCCGATGGGGCCGCGTGCCAGCCTTCGGGAATCACTCTTTGGAAGGACCGGGGAAGTGACTCTTCCCCTGTGCTCGGCGCTGGTGATGCCACACCTCGAGTGCTGTGTCCAGCTCTGGGGCGCTCAGTGCCAGGACACTGAGGGAGGGGCTGGGGGGAGTGCAGAGTAAGGCAGTGAGGCTGGGGAAGGGACTGGAGCCCGGGTCTGATGGGAACAGCTGAGGGAGCTGGCGGTGTTTAGCCTGGAAAAAGGAGGCTCAGGGGGGACCTTCTACTCTCTACAACTCCCTGACAGGAGGGGGCAGCCGGAAAGGATCGGGCTCTGCTCCCAAGCTACAGTGACAGGACAAGAGCACATTGCCACAAGCTGCGCTAGGGGAGGAGGTTTAGGCTGGAGATCAGGAGAAGTTCCTTCCCTGAGGGTGATTAAACACTGGAATGAACTGCCTGGGGAGGTGGTGGTCACCATCCCCGGAGGTATTTAAACAAAGACTGGTCGTGGCACTCAGTGCTGTGGGGTAGTCGACATGGTGATTTCGATCATAGGTTGGACTCGATGATCTTAGAGCTCTTTTCCAACCTAATTGATCCTTTAATTCTGTCTCTTTCTCCCGTTGAACACTTGTAGCCACGGGCGGAGGCGGGCAGAGGGGTGCTATGAGCAGGCTGCGGGTGGGACACGCCGAGCCCCTCCTCTCAGGGACACCCGCGGCGTGTTCCCCCTCCGCGGCCGAGAGCGGGGCCGGGCCCCGCGCGGCGCTGCCTCCGCCGAGCCCCCAGAGGGCGCTGCCGGGCGCCCGTCAGGCCCCGCGGGCGGCGCTTCCGGCGGCTCCCGGACGCGGCCTCCCCACGTGTGCCGGGAGCGCGGAGCTCCCGCCGCCGCCGCGATGTCGGTGCCGGCGGCTGCCAGCAACCTGCCCATGCGGCTGCTCCGCAGGAAGATCCACAAGCGCAACCTGAAGCTGCGGCAGCGCAACCTGAAGCTGCAGGCGGCCCAGGGGGCAGGTACGGGCGGGCGGCGCCGCGGAGCCTCTCCCCGGCAGAGCGCTGGCGGAGCTGTCGCTGACTTTGTGTTCTTTCCCCTCTGTCTCTGTCTCCCCGCCGTGCAGTACCCCCGCCCAGCGAGGCGGCCTCCCAGGGACCCCCGGAGGAGGAGGAGGTGGAGGAGGCGGCGGTCCCAGAGGTGGATGCGGAGGGCGCGGAGTCTGCGGAGACAGCCGGACCCCGCAGCGGGGAAAAGAAGAAAAAGAAGAAGAAGAAGAGGAAAGCGGTGGCCAATGGAGGAGATGGTGCGTGTTGTTAGCAAATACAGCGTGTCTCCCAGGGCTGAGTTAGTCTGGGAGACCCGAAAAGCGCCTCCTTTGGGTTCCAGCCGCGTCGGGGAAAGTTTGAAGTGCCATGTGCCGGTCAGGTGTGCGCTTTAAAGTCCCTGAGGTCTAAAGCTTTACCTATTTCATTCCTGCTGTGATATTTGAATTCTTAATTCATAGTAGCAGCCAATTTAATTGTTTCACAAGATTCTGCTTTGTAACATTGGTTGGATGTTTTTCTTGTTTATTATTCAAATACCTGCCCTGTGTTTCTGGGTAGAGCTCTGGCAGATGGGTGCTCTCTGTGCCTGGCTGTGCAGCCAATACAGCTTTTTCCACCATGTCCAGTGTTTGGCAACATCAATATGTTACAAAATTCAAGTATACTGGAAAACTACAAAAAAAAAAAAAGCACTTCACAAATATTGCTAGACTTCCATATATTTTTTACATATATACTTATAGATACATATATAGACATACATGAGGAATAGAAGCTTCCAAACTGTATTTGATTTTTGTGACACTCATCGTGGTTATGCCGGTGAAGAGGTTGCTCTCCTGTCTGAGGATTCAGGTACCTAAAATGCAACATTTTACATATCCTGAGCACAAATGGTGTGGGAAATTTAGTGTCTGTATTGCAGATGGGAAAGAATTTTGTAACTCATTTGAGGACAGTTTATCTTGTTTCCACTCAAAATGTCATATGACATACATCAAGCTACATTGTTTCACTATGCGAAGCAGGCTGTGTGGAAGGAACTTGGGGATTTTTTGCTCTGTGCCTCAGAAAATTCCATAGAAACCTTGCCTCTCCTCCAGCCCCCTTCCACCCCACTGAAAATTGTGATCTTTGTACATGGCTTACAGCCTAAAGGAAATTCATTCTGTGGAACAATGTTTTATGATAACCATGACCATAATATTTCCATATTATTAACCATAACCATGATATTTCTAACTGACCTGTGTTCTGTAAGATAACACTCCAGATACAGAAGCCAAAAAAGCAAAAACTGGAGAAGATGAATCTGCAGAGGTAGAAGATGGAGATAAGCAGGACTCAGGAGAGAAAGAAGTGGAAGAGGAGGAGGATGAAGTGCCCAGTTTACCACTAGGTGTAACAGGTACCTTGTGTTCTCTTTTTCATGCGTGTACAAAATCCCATGGTCTAACACATTTCTTCCAGAGCAAATTGCAGTTTTGAAATGAGCTTTGCAAGTCAGGTGTTTGAATACATGATGTGACACTGGCAGCTGTACAGTAACCCAGTTACTGTTCTTGGAAATTTGCATTATGTACACACCTGTTGGTCCTAAAATTACTAATGAAAGTGCTTTTTAAACCTATATACACACATGATTATCTGTAAAGGAAGAAATCCATGAAGAGCAAGCTGGAGATGTAGAATTAGTAAATTTGGCAGAAGCAGCAATACATTCATCTTCATTCTTATTAACTCTGTGTAGTTTTCTTATGAACTCATTAATAGAGTATTTTGCCAATGTCTTTGGATTTTATGGTAGCATGTGATAAGAAAAAGTCCTTTGATTTTTTCATATAGGTCAATTTGAACTGGTTAATCTCAAATGGCAGATGAAATTGAAGAAATAAGATTAAATATTTTTCATTTTCCCCTTCAGGTGCTTTTGAAGACAATTCTTTTGCTTCCCTGGCTGGTTCTGTCAGTGAGAATACATTGAAAGGCATAAATGACATGGGGTTTACACACATGACCGAAATTCAGCATAAAAGTATTAAGCCACTTCTGGAAGGCAGGTAAGAAAGAGAGCTTTTTAATCACTCTAATGACCCCAGATGTTTTGTAAATTTTGCTGGCAAGCTACACACATGAATCATAGAATCAAATCGTGGAATTGTTAATGTTGGAAAAGACCTCCACAATCCAGCCTTTCACTGACCAACGGTTGTGACCTGCATCTGCCAGCAGGCTCTTAGTACCAGCTCCACTGGTCTTCTCTAAGCCATGTTAGGGTTTTACATTGTCAGCATTGATCAGAATGGGATTGTTCTTTTCTCTGTATCTGTATGGTCAACTAAATACTTCTTTTTCTGACATTGCTGCTTGCAGGGATATTTTAGCAGCTGCAAAAACAGGCAGTGGAAAAACACTTGCATTTCTCATTCCTGCAGTAGAGCTCATCTACAAGCTGAAATTTATGCCGAGGAATGGTAAGGCTCTTTGTTTCACAGCTGGATTTTACTGTAGTGCAGCCATTTAGAGGGGTGTATGAGTTGTTACTGACTCCTGTCTGATTGATGTATTTTTAGGAACGGGTGTTATTATTCTTTCTCCTACTCGAGAGCTGGCTATGCAAACCTATGGAGTTCTTAAAGAACTTATGAATCATCATGTTCACACCTATGGTCTGATAATGGGGGGCAGTAACAGATCAGCAGAAGCTCAGAAGCTTGGAAATGGAATCAACATCATTGTAGCAACACCAGGAAGACTGCTGGATCATATGCAGGTAGGTGAAATATTGATGTCTAATCTGGTTATTAAAACATAATAAAACTCTTTTCCCTGTCTCACTGTGAATCTGTTAATCTTCTAGAACACTCCAGGTTTCATGTACAAGAACTTGCAGTGTTTGGTAATTGATGAGGCAGATCGAATCTTGGAGGTTGGATTTGAAGAAGAAATGAAACAGATCATAAAACTTTTACCAAGTAAGAAAAAAAAAATCTATCTTTCCTGGAAATCACTTGACTAACATGATGTCTTCTTTCTGACTCAATTATTATAAGAGAAGTCATTAATTTTTATAGTTCTGTAAATGAACTTCGTAGTGGTTGTCTTACTTTGTCCATTTTTTCTGCTACCCAGCATATGTTACTTGTTCAGCATAATTTGTCTGAAGAACAGAGTTTTCATATGCTCTTTAGAAATACAATTCTGTTCATATAAAATCCTTTTAGTTTAACAACTACATTTTCTTATTCATTTTTCTCTGCCTGTGTGTTTCCTGGAATTCATTATTTCCTAATAAGGTTTAAATATAAGGAAAAAGGTCTTTGACTTGCAGTTCATTTTTTCATACCTCCAAGACCAGTATTTTAAAGAAGTTTAAGTATTTACCTTAAATTTTTCTTTTCCTAATTTTTCATTCAGCTGTTCCTTGTAATTGATGCATTAAACACAATCTCAGAGTTGTTTTTCTTAAACAAAAATATTATAGTATTCACAGAAATTAATTTATAGTTAGAAATACAATGTTGGTCTCTGTTTAAGTCATTGTTTTGTGTCTAAATTGGATTGCAGCAGAGTATTAACATTTTTACAGAGAGAGAGTACTGTGTTTTGATAGCTGTTAAGATTTTGAGGGTGGGGACAGCTGAAATAAACATGGTGTTTAATACAACTACAGCCCTTTGTCAGTAGCACTATGTTTGAATTAGAATTGAAAAAATGTAGAGGACTTGTCCAGGAAGGTTTGCAGTTAGAGATTTTATGGACTCGCTCTTTAAATTCTTCTTTAAAAAGTGAGGCTGTCTTTCCAATGTTCTTGCAGAGCGCAGACAGACGATGCTTTTCTCTGCCACACAAACCAGAAAGGTTGAAGACCTGGCAAAGATCTCTCTGAAGAAAGAGCCACTGTATGTTGGGGTTGATGATAACAAGGAGACAGCAACAGTAGATGGTCTTGAACAGGTAAGACACAAATGTTAGTGGGTGTGTTTTGTGAACACACCAAGCCCTGCGTGGTTTTTCCTTGGGATGCTTCAGATGTATTTCACTGTTTAATTATTTGGTATGGGTTTTTTTCACAAAGTAATCTTTTCCTGATGTAATTGTGTTACTGAAACAGAAGTTTGCTCCTTACTACTTTTGTTTAACAATGTTTAAAAATTTCGCAGGGCTATGTAGTGTGTCCATCTGAAAAAAGATTCCTTTTGCTCTTCACATTCCTCAAGAAGAACCGGAAGAAGAAACTGATGGTATTTTTTTCTTCATGTATGTCAGTGAAGTACCACTATGAATTACTCAACTACATTGATCTGCCTGTTTTGGCCATTCATGTAAGTGTCTTATTCATTGATTTATTTTTAATTAATCTGATGGTACCTGTTAACTCTTAACTGCCTTTACATTTACCTTGTTTGTTTCAGTCCAGTTTCTAATAAGCAAGACACCCTGCTCACAAAACTGATCATGGTCTTGATTAGTCTGTAGAGAATGGAGATAAAGCAAAGATTATGGAATAACAACACTTCAGTAATCAGACTTGCTATTTTTTGAACCAGGGCTGAACATTGATATTAATTTATGCTCTGTATCTAGCAACATTGCTGTTTTCTTCCAAGGGGTTGTCTTTCACAAGCACTGAAACTCAATATGTGGAGCAAAGCTCTTCTCAGAGAAATCCAAAATCTCTGATCCCTGAAGTGTTTGTTGCTTTTCCTAAGGGCAGAGTGATGTCTGTATTTACTATGCCAATTCTTACCATTTGGACGAATATTGTAAATTTTTTGTGAAAAAAACAAAATGCATAGTTTAGAACAAAGAATTGACTGAAAGTCTATCAAACTACTACTAACCACAGTAGTGGTTACAACTAACCACAGATGTCCTTTTCTATTTTGTTTTGGGGGGACATTTTTTGCTGTTCTTCAATAGAGCTGTGACAAGTATCTGTTTTGTTTGGTTGCTTGCTTTTTTAACCTGTGATCTGTCTAACATATTGCTAGACTTGCAAATGTCCTTTTTCTGAACTTGAAACATACATGTTGTCCTCACAAGAGGAATGTTTATTCAATTTTTAATATTTTGGGAGATACAGGGTAACCTCTGAGAGATGCCACTTCATGTAGCCCTGTGCCATTTATTTTTTTCTTTGTTTCTTCACTGCAAAATAGTCCTGCTTGGTCTGTACAAGACCACGATTTGGAAAGATGTCTCAAATCATTTTTTTAGTTGCTATGTCATCCCCAGTGTGTTTGTTTCCTTTTAGGGGAAGCAGAAACAGACCAAACGTACTACAACGTTTTTCCAGTTCTGTAATGCAGAGTCTGGAATACTGCTGTGCACTGATGTAGCTGCCAGAGGATTGGATATTCCTGAGGTTGACTGGATTGTCCAGTATGACCCTCCAGATGATCCAAAGGTAAGTTAAGGAAGCAGACAAGAGTCACAGCAAGAAATCAAACTGCAAACTGAGTTGCAGAGAAAAGCTGGAACTGCTGGTTGACAGAGGTCAGGATTCAGCCATAGTCATATCCAGCTGCTGCTTTCTTTCACTTCCTTCACCAGCTCCTAGGAAATGCTGTTCCTAGCCAAGACCTTTGTTGCCTTCTTAAGAATTGCTTTTTAAAATATTGTTTGTGCTGTGAAATTAAAATCTAATCAGCTAAACAACAAAACACTTCTCAAGAGGAGTATGAGTTTACATATGCATGCCTGAGCTTTTCCAGTTGAAATCTGCTTTTTGTTTAAAGATAATCTTATTTGAATAAATGTCTACTGTAAACAAGCAAAATTCAAAAAACTCAGAAGTTTTGACACAGAGACCACAATCAAGATTTAGATTTCAGTTACAGCAGACTAAGATTTTTTTTTTCTTCAGTGAAAGATAAAATACTTCAGTCAGGGGCTCTGTCTCAGCCTGATGTTGCTTTGCACCTTCAGCGCTTGCTTTCCCTCATCCATGTGTCAGTGCCAAGAAAAAGTCTTACCAAATGAATGATGCATTACATTATATTGAGGTTCACTTTGGTGTATTTTTTGTTGATTATTGAGATGGCCTGACCTTGTTGCTTGTTACTCTTTCCAAAAGGAATATATCCATCGTGTTGGTAGGACTGCCAGAGGAATAAACGGCAGAGGACACGCTCTGCTCATTTTACGACCAGAAGAATTGGGCTTTCTTCATTACCTAAAACAAGCCAGGGTAAACTTCTGTCTACATTTATGGTTTTTTACTGTGCATCTGGTTTTTAAAGGCAAAACCTGGTGGTTTGGTTTGTTTTTTCAAAGCTCAGTTTCATTTTGTTTAATTCCAGAAGAAGCATAGCCTTCTTCTAAAGGTAATCATTTTGATAGAACTGCACAGAGTTTCTTGGTTGCTCTCCTTATGGACTTGTTTTGTGACTTGTGACTAAAGTGGTTTAACTTCTAAAACAAAAGTGGTAAAAAATGGTGTCATACTGAGTGTCTCTATTACTCTAGCTTAAAGGAAGTGATAATACTGTCATATTGATGTAAAGGCACTTTACAGATACAGCTGTGGTATTAAAAAAAATCTGTTATCCAGCAGGTTGTTTTCTATTTGTCCTTGGTCTTAAACACATTCACTATATTTATACAGTGTAAATAATTTTGATACTTCATTTCTTCTTTTGTTTTTAAGGTACCACTAAGTGAATTTGAGTTTTCTTGGTCAAAAATTTCAGACATCCAGTCTCAGGTATGACATGGCTTTATACTTCAACTTCTTTGATTATTTTTATTATAATTTACATGGAGAATATTACAGTCTGTAATGACTGCAGGTCACAAATATGTGTGCTTGTTTAGGAATGTTAGTAAATAGTCCATGTGTATTTTTAATTAGATGGTGTTAATAAAGCTCAGCATCAGCTAAACCTCTTTAGTGCTCCTCTGCTACAAAAATAGCCAAGGAGCACAGAGTTAAGTGGAATAGCATAGATAATTCTGAAGATGTGAATTTCTATTGTTGATTACTTCTGTGAATCATTCTTTTGATAAGAGCTCTGTAAAGTTTCTTTTCAGTAACTGGAATTTAAAATAACAGGTGCAAGAAGCAGTGAAGACAGTCCTTACAGAGAGAGGTTCCTAATTAAGTATAATCAGGAAGAAATGACGCCTAATGTAGCTTATTTTTAGTATGCTGAATTAATGTATGTTAAACATCAAATGAGACACTGGGACCTAATGAGTACTGGGAATTTGGCTCACATCAAATAAAATGTCTCAGTCTACGTTGGCGTACCTGCGTTTGGTTTAGAATTAAGAGTGCTGCTTTCACAACACATTTTCACCACAACAGATCAGACTGTGCACAGAATTGCATGGAATCACCCAGTTCAGATGTCAGGCTGGAAATTCTCATGCACATGGTTTCATGGTGTGGCTGTATTGTCCTTCTTGATTCACTTGTTTGGGACAACCCAGTTTAGTATTTCTGTAAATTTTCATGTTGCTGCTACTTTGTACTGTAATTCAGTTTCAGGTTCTTTTGTCCTTCTCCTTGTTTATAAAAGCATTTTTACACCTGTATGTGCAGCATGTGAAGCAAAGAGTGAATGTCATTGCCACTCACACAGTAAATAATCTTTTAAATATAATTTAGAGCCTTTTAACAACTGTGATTGTTTATGTCTCTTATGGGTTTTTTTCCCCTCACCAGCTGGAAAAACTGATAGAGAAGAACTACTTCCTTCACAAGTCAGCCCAGGAGGCATACAAAGCTTACATCAGAGCTTACGACTCCCACTCTCTGAAGCAGATCTATGATGTCAACAACTTGGATCTTCCCAAAGTCAGCCTTTCGTTTGGTTTTAAAGTTCCTCCATTTGTTGACCTCAGTATCCTTTTACTGCAGTGTTTCAAAGCCGAATTTCTGCATTATAAATGTTCATTGCTAAATTCCTATGGTACCTCAAATTCTGCTGTTTTGTTGTGGGGGTTGGGTTTTTTTGCTATTAATCATAAAAATGAATCATGCTCCAGCAGTGCTTTATCAAAGGAAATGTAAATATTGCAGACATTATAACTTAAAATTGCCTACACACATCTAGTTTAGCACATGTCCATGCTATACAGGCTTCAGTTGCTCTTGGGCAGATTCTGGAATGCACACATATTCCAAAGTATTGTTCTCCTCCATGGAAAATTTTTTTCATTGAAATCTGCTTGCTTAAGTTTTGTAGTCATGGAATATTGACATAGAGGGGCAAGAGCAGGAAATAGAAGACTGTATCTAAATTACTGTCAGACCTGACAGTGGATGGAATTTGAAGCAGTAGTACTTTGGACCATTTAATTGGACAGCTGGAGGAGTATTTAGAACCACAGGCACAAAGTTCTGGGTTTCTCTGTAATTAGGCAGCTCAGCTTTTTGTGTAACTATTTTTTCTCATGTCAATAACCCTTACTAAACCCAACTTGCAATATTTCAAATTACTCCTTTTAAAGTTCCTTAACCAATAAAATTTCAGATGTGAACAGCAACCATGGCAGAAGACTACAGAAAAGAGGTGGAGGTGGGGGATTTGGCTACCAGAAATCAAAGAACGTCCACAAAGCAAAAATCTTCAAACACATCAGCAAGAAATCCGATAATCGGCAGTTTTCTCGTTAATTACGGTCATTGAAATGCCTTGGGGCCTTGGGATAGCCTGCCTTGATCAAAACCATCTGGCAGTTGCTGCCAATTTAAACAGCTCCTTTCACATTTTTAGGTCTCTTTAAGGATTCTTTTTTTTTTTCTTGGAACATCTTTTATTTTTCACTTCAGGAAGACTCTTTGGAACTGAGGCTAAAGGAGAATATGGCCAGCTAATTTTGCCATAGTTCTTGTAAGGAAGAAGATCATTTAAATTACCTTAAGTCAATACTACAGAGATTTTTATTAAAGAAAGGGAGAATACTTTTAGGTTTTATAGAAAAATTAGCTTTACATTTACCCTTCTTTCTATGCATACCTCTGAAAATTGTTAGAGTGGACAACATAAGGACATTGTGAGATAAAAAGGTTTTGCTCACATGAATCATTGCAAGGGATTTTAATGCTACAGAACTCTACTCTGGCCATCAAATATGCTGAAGAATATAGGAAGATTCCTTTAGAACTGAACCATGGATGAATAATTAAGGCTGTATGAGCTTGTGATTAATTTCAGCCATGGTATCTGTATAACAAGTACAGTGTCCAAAATAAAAAAAAAATCTCTTACACCGTTCCGGGACATGATTAATACTGGTTTAATGTTGTGATATAATGGGAGTACTCTGAGGAAATATTTGGGTTTCCATCATACTCAGTTTAAATCTGAATTCATCTGGTGATGTCTAGTGTATTTGGCAAAGAATTAAGGAAAGCAGATGACATAAATTGAAGCACTCAACCCAGGCAGTGTTTTTTAAGATGCTCCATAACCTTTATAAGTAAGAAGTTCTGCAATTGTATCTTGTACATTGCAAAAGTATATTGCTTTTTGGTTTTAATACACCAGATCAGTGATGGGCAAAGTCAAAGGTACTGCCACAGGACTGAGGGGGTGGAGAGACTCAATAAAAGAAAAAGTGAAATGGGGTATAAATATACTAGAAGGGTATTTTGAAGGAAGAATGTGAAAGACTGAAATGGAACAGGGAGGAATACACATCACAGACAGGAAAAAATGTGGAGACTTCAGCACAAGAAGAATACACAAGTTGGGTAAAAGAGTAATTGTATTACATATATTATTTCCATCTCTCTGCCATTGAAGCAGTAGGTAACTGCTCTTATGGGGCTACAGTGGTGGTGGGAAGTGTTTAAAAAGTGTTCGTGGGTCAGTGAAAGACTAAAATGTCACAGCATCCAGAAATGTGGGCCACGTGCAATTACAGTAAAACAGCTTTTAATGTATATTTAAAATGTAACCCAGGAGCAGTTACGAATACAATTGCATAAGTAATTATTCCAATATAAATTGGAATGTTATTTCTTAGGTCTTCTAAAGTAGCATGTTAGATTTAAAACTGATAGATGCATTGAAGTATTTAAAAAAAAAAATCAGTGAACTTTCTTTTCATCCTCGGAGAAACCAGATCATTTGCAGAGGGGGAGAAATAATAGGACCATTCTGTTGCTAGTGCTTCCACCATTCAGAACTGAGCATTGCCTGGTTTTCCCTCTTTTATGAAATGGCTGACTTTAGACCCTAGTGGGCTTTTCAAGAGTTTTAATGTCACATTAATTTTGTTACTAGAATTTGAATGTCTTGTGCTTCTAAGCTTGCAATGAAATAGCAAAATCTCCTCTGAAGGGTAAACAGTGATGTTTGTCTCATTGAGTTCTAATCTTTGATTCTGGGTTTTCTTATAAATTTATAAATAATAGATGTCAAAGTAATTCTCATGTCTTTATTAACAGCACATCTTAGGAGTTGTCTCTCAGATCTACATCATCCTACAGTTTAAGGCTTCTGTTTATACCTGCCAGCTGTGCAGTTATTGTATGGGAATTAAATTTCATTAAAGCAAAAGAAACACTGAGGGACTCATTAGATGAACTGCAAAATTAATTACTTGGAAAGAGAGGTAAGCAGAGCTGCAGTAAACCACTGTGAAGATCAGAGTGTGGTTATGTGGGCACAAGCAGTGGCTGCAGTAGTATGGAGTATTTGTTTGGAACAGGAAAAGAGCTGGGATGTGGAGTCAGTGGCCACCTTTCTGACCATGTGCTCATGGCCAGGACTGGTTGGGCTTAAAAGTGCATCAAAATTGCTGCCACTTCTCTATATAGGCAAAGGCCTGTCTCACAGAGAGCTGCTTCTGCCTGTCACTGTTTTGGGAACAGCAGGCTAACTGCTTTCCCAGCAGTTTCTATACTCAGGCTCCACCTAATTTTTTCTTTGGAAGAGCTGAGGCACTGTCAGCTTCTAAAGTGATACATGGAAAACTGACAAAACAGGGCTTGGCAAGAGCCTGCACAACTCCTCCCTATGATACTTGGTTTGGTTTTTCTTAATTTCTGAATTTTCTAATATGAGGAAATCTTTGAAACAATCTTACCTAGGAGATAGATTGGATGGTATTGCTCTGGAGTAATAGTAGCTTTACACTGAAGAAAAAAAGTTAATACTGTTACTTAAATGTAGATGTGCAATGGGTGCGCCTTGCCTGTAGTAGCTACCTAGTCAGCTCTAATTTCCTGATTAAGTGGAAGAGAAATTCATGACCTGAGACTAAGTGGGAATTAAAAGCTTCCTGTCTTGTGCAGATGCAATTACCTTTGCTTTGTTTATGAAATCATAAATGACAAATAGTTTCTCATGAAATATCTGTGTATTGGGCAGCATCTATTCCACTGGCATTGCAAGAAGTGCGAAAGATTGTCAAACTGATTGGAAATCTAACGTTTCCTTTGCAGCTTCCCCTGTCATCAATCTTGGGAGCAGTTAATAGACCTCAGCCATCAGGCTCTCAAGGCTTGTCTCATAACAGTGACCGATCGGTTGGGGACTAATATTGTGTGCCTTGAGAAATTGCTTTCTTCCTCTGAGAACCTTGACAAAGAAATTGGACTCTTTAAACCACTTAAGGGGGTGATCAAAACTGTCCTGCTTGGACTGGGAGATGTTTTTGACAGTTCTTGGAACAGGCCCATAAAGGAGAACTCTGCCGCCGAGTTACTGCTCATAATCATGAAAAATCTTGTAATGATCCAAGTTTCCTGTGCCATAAAGCTGCCGAGTTAGAGACAAGCACAATGCTGGTCAGAAAGTGTTGCCATCAAATTTTTCAGGGTGAATGTCACAGGTGGAGGGCACCTTTATTGACACTGTAGAGCAAGAATAGTTGAGGACTGGGTAAGGTATTATCTACCGGGGTCTGCTGTAAATAAGAAGTATGTTTATATTTTAGCAGTAATTAGCCTTTTTTGTTTGATGTAGGATTTGATGACTCAATTTAAGTAAGCTACCAAAGCTTTAGATACCCAGATGATTTGCTTTTGAGACAGTGACCTGAGATTGAGGGAAAGCAAGCTCTCACAGGAAGGGTGAAAAGGACTATGTGATTTTAAAAAGTAACATTTTAGTAGAGGAAGAGAGGGTGCTGACAGGATACTGCACAGGTCTGTGACTTTTGGTTTTAGCTCTACCCTTGCCCTGTTTAGGAGATCATTGTCCAGTTACTTCAACTGCCCAGAACTTTACAGAGCACTGAAAACAGCCAGTAAAGAACCATCATTAGCCCTTGAAAGGTGAGTTGATGGTTTGGTTTGGGTTTTTTTTCCAAACTAAAGTAATGCTGAAAGAAGCCTATAATCAAGGGGCTAGGCATACGGAATAAAGTCTATCACTGCTCCTGGCTTTTGCTCTGTTAGCTTGATTTTCTTGGGATTTTAGCTGACAGGAGAATTCATGCAACACTTTCTGAGGCTTTTGTTTGTCCAATGCTTTTAGATTTATAGAAGATGTTGAGCCCTGACAATATGAATCCACCCTCTTGAACTGGAATGCTCTTAGCTGCTAAAAAAATCTGCTCGCTTGCATCAAAGTCGTAAATACCATGATGTTGCTTCTGTCAAATCTCTTTATTGCACAGCCCCGTGGGGAAGAGATTATATTTTTTTTGCTCCTCTTAGCCACCACAATAAACTTGATATGGAGTTGTGAGGAGAGGTAGAGGGAAGATCCCATTAGAAGAAGGGAAGACAAATGGAAAATTGGGGTCCTGTCTAGAAACACATGCACTTTGCTATATAGGTGTCATCCAGCTTAAGAACTGCATTAACTTTTCAAAAAAAGTCCCCAAAACCTTAGCATACTCTCCAATAGCAGTCCATCTTCCCAAACACTTTTGTAAGCTGCAACACTGAAAAACATAACCGTCTACTATTTTTTTTCCCAGTTGGTCAGAATTTAAAATGAAAAAAAAAGGAAAATTGTAGGCTCTGCAAAATCCTGTAAAACAGTTACAAAACTTCCAAACTCTCCTCTATTTTGGCTGTCAGCTGAAGATGTTGAGCCACCTAGGGCTTTCTGAGCTCTTCTATGAGCGGTGGCAATCACCTATGAATGTTATTATTATTAATAAAATCAATAGTAGCAGGCATTTATGTGACATCTAGATTCTCCATCACATTTTCAATCATAAAAGTATGGAACCAGCTGTCAAAGGACTTTAGAAGGTTTGGTTTTTGTCTTGAGCTGAAATTTTCTATATATTTCTCAAATTAATTGGAGGATTTATATAACTGACTTTTCTAAAAAATGCTTTAGAAAGGAGGCTGGTTTTCTATTAAAGAGGATGGAATAAAAGTGCATCTGCTAGAAGCTTTCATAGCACTTTTGAATCTAAAACAATGGAATATAAGCAAAGACATTCAAGTTCAGTGTACTCCCTTTATAATGATCTAAAAATAACCTCTCTCTAAAAGATAAAACCAAACTTCGGGACAATGTAACATTAAATTATATATATTTGCTATAAAAATACAGCGTCACTTCACAAAATGGGTTGAAATTCTGTTATCTGGATGAATCATCATCCCCCAGAGCTGTTCCTAAGCTGCATGCTGTCCTTGGAAGTGCTTGGAAACAGGGCACTGTAACAAAGCTGGCCTGGGCAACTGCTCTGTGGGGAGGACAGACACCTCCTCAGCACAGCTGAGCAAGGGGCAGCGTGGACAGGAATTACAAGGATGCAGTGAGGGTTAAGACAAGTTAAGAACTTTCAGACTTACAGAAAAACGTATTATGACAAGACTGAGTCTGAAAAGATTCAGTTAAAGAGAGTCCTGAAGTGATGTTTGGTAAAGTGATGAGGACTAAAAAATTCGTTTTGCAATTCCTCACCTCTGTCACAAGTCCTTTTCTCATCAATTCTCAGATCAATAGGGAAAAGTGAGAATGGGTGCAAAGAAGATGTAAAGTAAGTAGACTTACAAGGGATGCCTATTTTCCACCCTTTTGTGTTTTGCATCCCTCCGACTTCTCAGCCCACAAAGCGCCAAACATCCACATGGAAAGATGACATTCTCTTGTATTCACTGTCAATTCTATTGTCCATGTCCAAGCCCTTGGTCCCATATTTGACTGCTTATTTTAAGAGCAATGAAATGGTTGGTGGGAGCACTGAGGGAACATGGCAGGACAGGGCTGTGAGGAGAAAGGGGTGTCCTGTAGCCTCATGGGGAGAAGGGGGTGTCTCGTCACCACCTGGGTCTGTGGGACACAGACTTCTGCTGTCTACTTGGCCCTGGTGAGGCCACATCTGAGCACCGTGTCCAGTTCTGGGCTCCTCAGTACAGGAAAGACAAGGAGCTACTGGAGAGGGTCCAGCAGAGGCCACAAAGGTGATGAGGGGTCTGGAGCATCTCTCTTAATGAGGAGAGACTGCGGGAGCTGGGCCTGTTTAGTCTGGAGAAGACTGAGAGGGGTTCTCATTAACGCACATTAAGATCTCAAAGACAGGTGCCAAGAGGATGGTGCCAGACTGTTTTCCGTGGTGCCCAGCGACAGGACGAGGAGTAATGGCCATAAACTAAAACACAACAAGTTTCATCTCAACATGAGGAAGAACTTCTTTACATTGAGGGTGGTAGCGCACTGGAAAAGCTGCCCAGGGAAGGCGTGGAATCTTCCTCTGTGGAGACGTTCCAAACCCACCTGAAGGTGTTCCCGTGACACCTGCCCGAGGTGACCCTGCCCGGGTCGGGCGGTGGGACGGGATGATCTCGAGAGCTCCCTTCCAGCCCCGGCGGTTCCGTAATTCCGCGAGCAGCGGGTGTCTCGCCGCTGACGGGGCCGCGGGCAGCAGCCGGGGAGGCGGCGCCTCCCGCCGCCCCACACGGACCGGCCGCGCCGCCGCCCCCGAGGCGGCCGCTGGGGCGGAGCGGCAGCGGCGGTGCCGCCCGCCCGCCGTCGCTGCCCGTGCGGGAGCCTCTCCGCGGTCCTGCCTCCCTCCCTTCTCCAGCCGCCCGGGATGGGCGTGCGGAGCGGCAGGCGCGGGCGGGAGCCGCGGGCAGCGCTGGGGCGGCGGCACATGGCGGGCGGCCGCTGAGCGGAGCCGCGTCCCGGTGTGGGGCTCCCGCTCGCCGGCAGCGGGGCTGGGGACGGTGCCGGCGGCCTGGGAAGGGGCAGTAGTGAGGGGCCGAGCCCCGGTCTCGGGCATGGCGGAGACCCTGAGCCCCTGCTCCCCGCGGGGCCAGTGCCAGCCCAGCATGGATGCCAACACCTCGTCCTCCAACATGGACGCCAACGCCTCCTCCTCGGTGGTGGGCGGCAGCGCGTGGAGGGGCCGGGAGCCCTTCTCCATCTTCACCGTCCTCATCCTGACCCTGCTGGTGCTCCTGACCGTGGCCACCTTCCTCTGGAACCTGCTGGTGCTGGCGACCATCCTGCGAGTGAAGGCCTTCCACCGGGTGCCCCACAACCTGGTGGCGTCCACGGCGGTGTCGGACGTGCTGGTGGCGGCCCTGGTGATGCCGCTGAGCCTGGTGAAGGAGCTGTCGGCCGGGCGGCGGTGGCGGCTGGGCCGTGAGCTGTGCCTCGTGTGGGTGTGCTTCGACGTGCTGTGCTGCACGGCCAGCATCTGGAACGTGACGGCCATCGCCCTGGACCGCTACTGGTTCATCACCCGGCAGCTGCAGTACACGCTGCTCGCCCGCCGCCGCATCTCCAATGTCATGATCGCTCTCACCTGGCTGCTCTCCGCCGCCATCTCCCTCGCCCCTCTCCTGGGCTGGGGGGAGACCTACAGCCCCGAGCAGGAGCGCTGCCAGGTCAGCCAGGACCCGTCCTACACCATCGTCTCCACGGGCGGCGCGTTCTACCTGCCCCTCTGCGTGGTGCTCTTCGTCTACTGGAAGATCTACAAGGCGTCCAAGTTCCACATGGGGAGCCGCAGGAGGAACGCCGTGGTGCCGCTGCCCGAGGTAAGGCTGGGGAAGGGGAGGGAGCCCCTGCTGCTCCCCCAGGCACTGCCATCCTGCTTCTCGTCAGCTCCCGGCCCTCGCCCCTGCGTTGGTGGGCTCTGCACAGCGAGAAGGCTGCGAGGTGCCCTGGGGCTCCCGTGTGAGTTGAGCTTTGTCACAGAGTGGACGTGAGCAGTAATTAGCCAGTGAAAAAGGGCAACTCTTGGAGAAGAGCTTTCTTCTCACTTTTTCCTTGTGTGCTATAAGAGTAAGGGACAGGTGCACTCACTGCCAGTCGGGAGAGACATTTGAAAATGGTCTCTTTGTTCTGAATTTGCCGTTCCTTGGGGTTTTTTTCCCCCTCTTTTTGTTTTTTTACAGCGTTGGTAGGGTAAAAAAAAACATAAAGAGATCCTTAGGTCCTGTAGTGAGTAAATGCACATTTATTTAGCAGCACAGACTCTGTGTGTCTGAATCGATTTTGATAAGCAAATTACACACTATACGCTATACATCAGAATGTGTATATATATATATATATATATATATATATATATATATACACATTCTGATGTGCTTGGGCTATTTTACCGTGAGTACTGCTCACTGAATAATGTTGAAACAATGAGCAATTAATTGTTTCTGGTTTAAAATGACCTGCTGTTTTAAAAACCATGTTCTCTTTCTTATCCCAAAGATTGTCTGTGATCCTGCGGTGCCCTAGCTATTTGGGAGGTCTCGTTCATTTTGGGGATACACCTTACTGACAGGAAAGCTGTGTCCCTTCAGAAGGGTTGGGGTTGGCTCCTTGTGCCCTATAAGTCAGGCTCTCTGCATGATGCTGCTGTCACCCATCCCATGCCTCCACCGTGCTTGGCAGTGCTCTCTGCAAACTCTCCCTGCATTCTTTCACATACTCTTACTCTCACTCCTACCAGTGAAAAATTTTCTTTATGTTTTTGTGATTGCATGTTGAACTTCCTAAGACCAGTCCCTTCCCAGGAGCGAAAGATGAGCTGTGTGGATGTTAGAGATACCTACAGAGACCCTTTCTGTTCCATTTGGGCTAATCCTGCACAGCCTCATTCCCCTGCTAAATCCTTCTCTCTTTGATTTGGAGTCAAGGAAGCACATTATTATGGTCACAAGCAAGAGTCTGTACGTTGTGTCCCCAGATTCTTGCAAGAGATAACAGCACTGGCAATTGTGATTAGGCTTGCAGATTTGGCTTGTAATGTCTTAAAGATACTATTAATATATATTGTTTTATGAAGGTGTCTTCTATGCAAAAGCAAAAAAATTTCTAGAAAAGTTGAGAATATCTCCTCTAGTGGCATTTTTTTCCCTACGATCTTCAGCCCTTAGTTTGCACCAAATTTCTTTCAAATTGCTTTAAGTATGATGAATGTATTGCTTGGAGTTAATGTATAATCCTTTCAAGCACAAAAGCCAGCTGATTATTTATTGTGGTTTTGCATGCTGTACCTTTTACATACACACATACCCATTCAGGACTGGTTGTTTGGAATCAAATTCTGGGAAGTTAAATGAGCTGAGGCATTGCTGCTCAAGCCAGTGGAGAGACACATCATATGACAGTTTCAGCAAGAAAGAGTCTGGCTGCAAACTGTTTAGTTCTGTCTGTGAAAGCCCCTGCGTGGGCCCAGCATGGCTGGCAGGTAAGTGTTTTTTGCTGATGCAATGTCTGGGGGCTGGTTTAGGCTGCACTGACAGAAGGGCTCTGTCAGAGTGAGCTAAACACCCCTTTTGGAGGGGTTATTGCAGTACCAGTAAATGCTCAAGCCAGTAGTTCTTCATCTTTCTCATATTGGTGTGATTGACATATTAACTTCTCCTTTTATAATGGGGATTCTTGAATCTGCAATTGGTATGTAGCAGCAACTTCCCCCATTATCCCAGCAGCTCCATTTGCTGACTTAAATTAAAAGACTTCTGTGATTCAGATGCAAACTTTGCTCCTCACCTAAAGGAAGAGCTGATGCTGCACACGCTTACATTAAATGAACTCGTGGATCAAGCAAGCTGGCATTCAGGATGCATTTCTTGTTTTCTTTCTAAATTAAGATACTGAGATTTACTCACAGAGTGTTATCCTGATCTTATTTAAGCTTGTGGTAGTAAGCTCACATCCACAGGAAGAGTAGCAGTTCCCCAGTGAATTCTGGAGGGGAATCTTCATGCACATTACTACTGTTCTTTGACAAAACCCTGTTGTTTTTTTCTTAACATGCAAACACAAGGCAACATTGCCAAGCTTTGCTTCTCCACATGTAGGGGTGATCAGGCTGTCTGCATCAGCTGTCTCCTCTCTGATGGGACAAATTCTGTTCTGCTGCTCATGGTTTGCCCATAAAATCATTCTTATTTTCCCTTTCTTTCTCCCTTGACGTCTCTCCTCCCTCTACTTTATTCCATCTCTTCCTTCTCAGAGAATGCTCGCCTGTCATGCTCACCCTGGCAACATTTTCCTTCTGTCACTGTGACTCTGGATGTGAATTCCCCTCTGCATCTGTGTCAGTTCTCACTCCAGGTGCCCTGCAACAGCTGATCTGAGGAATATTAGCAAGGTTTTTTTGGCAGACAATGCCAAAGGCTGGCAGTGCTTCCCAGTCTGGAGGTGAGCAATAACAGCAGTGATCTCTGCTGGGAGAGACGTCTGTGTTGTACTTGGGAATGAGCTGTCAGGTAGTGCTGGATTGGAACTGCACAGCAGGGCTGCAGTTTGTGGCCTGAGGTACAACCAGCTGGTTCATTCTGGCAAGTCTCAGGACAAAAAAGGTCTGAGTTCATAGCCCTCAGATGCCAGTAGGGATGCCTTGGAAAAACCAATGCACCAAGTGGAGCAGTGAGGGTGGTACGTTGATGTTTGTCATCAACAGACTCAGGCACCAAAGTGCTTTGCAGGTTGCCACTATATATATGTTATATGTGTATAAAAAATGTTTAGATTTTTTTTTACAGAGAAAGAACATTTCTTTGAAACTGGGAGTTGGCATATGTACCTTATGTTCCTACACTCTTACAGAGCTGCAGAATAGAATAGTTATTTTGTAACTATTTTGAGTCATTCTTTGGTTAAAATTTTACTTGTGTTTTTGAAAAACACTTTTCAAAACCTTTGAAAAAATTCAGGTGAGGGAGATGGACATGAAACATCTGAGATGCTTCAGGTTTTAATGAGAGCTTGGATTTTTGCTTTCCTTTGAAATAAAATAATTGCCAAATTGGGATCCTAAATTAAGCTGGTGCTTTTAAAATTGTTTGTTTGCTAATTATGAAACTCCCTAAAAAGTGAATTCTGCAGGCAACACTGATGTGGGTGACCCTCATTAAAACCCCAGTGACATATCATCGCTGACAGAGAGCTATGCTCTGTCACACCTTGTTGACAGCAGGCAATAATTCTCTCTCTAAACAGTCCAATTGAAATAAATGAGACTGCTTGAAAAACAGCAGATACTGCTGCATAGTGCCCTTTTAAATCAATGAAATCCCTTGTAGCATAGGGATAGCCCAGCAAAACCAAGGATGACAGGATCTGAATGTCTGGATTACTGCATGCAGCAATTGCAAAATCAGATTTAAATTTTCATATGAGTTAAAAATAAAGTTCTGTTGATGATTGGGGGGTTTTTGTTGGTTTTGTTTGGTTTTTTTCCTTTCTCCCCTCTCAAAGTACTTGTATAGTGTATAAAACATTAGGCATGATCCAAACCTTAGAGTTTTGTGAGTGTCCTTCCCACTCTGTGTAAGATCAGGCCCCAGAGCTCCAGTGGTGCTGTGTTGTTCTGCACCTTGGCCCATTCAGCCTCTCCAACTCAACCAGTCAGGACAGTGTGGGACAGAAAACAGATTCTCCTTCTCTGAAGGGGTCACAGGCCTTTTATTTCTTATTTCTGCCCCTGGCTGTACAAGTAGAAGAGATGAGTCAGGAAACAAAGTTCAGCTGTCCAGAAGAGTGGCAAAAAATGTCCAGAAAAGAGTGAGGCAGGAAGCAAACTGGAGTGGGTAGTGATTTCCTGGGAGAAATACAGAATTAGTCCTGCTTACAGCAGAAGAAAATCCTGTGAGAGAAAGTGGGTGTTCTTCTCCCTGTCAAATGAACTGTTTGTCATGTTGGTGGAGCATCCAAGAGAGTGTAGACATTTCCATGTTTTGATCCTTTGCTGTGCATTTAGTTTCTTGTGTTCTTGTTCAAAGAGCAAGAAGTGTGCCAGGGCTGCACTGAGCCAGTAACGACCTTTGCTGCATCAAACTGATAGGCAAAGCTCTGAATTTGGGGTAGTAAGCCAGATTTGATTGGTGTTTATCATCTTTACTGTTGTTTTGTTTTGTTATTGCAGACCCTGCAGGTGCAGGACCTGCCACAAAGGACCAATAATAGCAATCATTACAGCTGTAAGGAACATTTTAAATCAAGGGATTTTGTCAGAAGCTCCTTGGTGGCATGTTTTCTATGACATTCTAGGAGCACAGGAACTGGGAACATACAGCTCTGGGAACATGTAGCCATTTAATAGTAGTAATTTATGGGGGATAGACAAACAAGAGAAGGGGCATTGAACTGTAAGTGCTGATCAACATACAGAGGAATAAATTCTGGAACTAAAACCAAACTCCTTTGTGTCTGTAGAAGGATTTGTACTTGAGCTCATTTCCTTAATTTACTCTCTTTATTATTCTCACAGAAAAGCAGTCATCTCTGCACTTCTCAGAGCCCATTGTCCTGGAAATAGCTGACTTCATGAATTTAGACCCGAATTCTGGCCTCAGAGTAGCAGTCCTTTCTACCAGCTATTTCCCCAGTGCTCCTGACTCGCAGCTCCTGGAGCAGTGCCTGGGCAGATGGAAGGAAACCTGTGCTGGAGGCAGAGTGTGCTGCTAGACACCAAGTGAGAGCAGTGTGCAGCACTGCAGAGATGTCTCCAGCATAACCCAAGGCATCTCCATGGACTGCTCTAATTTACAGTCTGTGACCACCTCTCCTGCTGTCACAGGCTGCTTGTTAGTGCTCATCAGTAAGCCCAAAATGGGGGTAAAGGTTCTGTACTTGTCCTTTGTTCTGCGTGGTACAGGATAAAGGTGAGGTGGTGTGACTTACACTAGAAACTGGGCTCATGCAAAACCTCCGGAATTGGCACTGGGAACTGCAGATCTGGTACAGTTAGAGCTGCATTTAGTTCTAGCAAGTAATTTACAAAATGTACCATGATCTGTTTTCACTTGCTGTTTTGTATTCAGAGGCCTGACCTAACAACCAGTGAAGTTTGTAAAAACTCCTCTGACTTCAGTGGAAGGTTGATCAGGCTGTAAATGCAGGCTTCATTGGGGAAAACACCTGAGGATACCTGTGGTATCTTCTAGGAAAGAAATGAAATAACTCTTTCTTACAATATGTAATTAAGTGATAAAAGGGTCGCTGCTAGTAACCTCTGCAGTCAGAAGTAGTGAGAAGGCTCTGATTTGATGATGGCACACAGCAAGCCCCATCTTTTGAGCAAGAGCTGAAGGTTTAATCCAGTACCAAACTGTGCCTGATGCTCGTGACAAAGTCCTTTGTATGGCTCTTCCCAAGAGGCACTTATGTAACTATTCCACAGGGCTAAGACATAATCTTTCAGGGTTGCTTGTCACAGATTTGTCCTCATGTCATACATTCATCCCTTTTTGCAGAGTGTGATTAAGGACTTGCAGAGCAAGTCCTTCTGCAGACAAATGGTGTGATCCTTGCTACATGAGGGGTGTCCCATTTTAATTGTCAGAACAGATGTGATTTTCATTTTCCTCCATTATTTGCCTGCACCGACAATCTGCTGCTCTTATATTCTGCAGCCCTGTCTCATGTCTGAGGGTGCAGACAGGGATATCCATCCTGAAGAGTGATTGTTCATCCACTGCCAGTGCTTCCCTGTCTGAATTGCTTTGCTCATATTGAGTAGAGGCCCTCCATCTATTACAAAGGTGGCACATGCATGTGGAATATGTGGCTAATTTAACAATGAGCCATCTTTGGAGTGGTGTCAAAGTCTTGCAGTGCTGTGAATTACCACTCAGGCAAATTTTACAGCCTTAAACTGTTGTTTTTATTGCACTCTCTTCATAACTGTAGTGCCTAGAAGAACTTTAATATCACAGATATTTCAATCTTCAGGTTAAAATTACTAGGTAGTGTCTTCATCTGGTCAGACTCAAAGCATATGAATAACTTCTGCCCAGAAGCAGTTTGCCCCAGAGCACTGTGCTGTACTCACTGCAGAGATGAATGTCTTGCCCTTGGTGAGGAGACAAGAAGCACTGTTGACAGCCTGGAGTAGCTGAAATTTTTTCCTCTCTTATATGACTTCTGCTGAAGCTGAAGGCCAATTGAAATGGTGTTTTTCTGGCAATAGAGTACTTTTTGAGAAAATACAGAATCACAGAATGGTAGGGTTTGGAAGGGCCTCTGGAGATCATCTAATCCAAGCCCCCTGCTAAAGCAGTTCACCTGGAGCAGGTCTAAAGGCCAGGTAGCAGCATGAGTCTGGTGCAGGGATCGGCAGCAGACACAGGCCTTTGTTAGCCTGCCTTAACAACCCAATTTCCCCCTAGGTATGAAGGCATCCAAGAAAATAAACTGAAGAAGAATCCCACAACACACATGGCACCAGTTGCTCTTTATTTAGCTCTGTTTGTCAGCTACACTTGGCAGCTTTTCCAGTGTAATGAGAAGCCTGGTAACTTTGGCACTCTGGGGCATTTTCTTTCTTTTAGCATGGAAGGAATGGAGTTCAGGCCTTTTGTGGTAGGTGCACAGATGTTGTGCTGTCATTTAAAAGTAATACTTCACTCAAACAAACTGTCTTGGTAAGAAACTGTGTTTGCTTTTGTTTGAGGTGAAGGAAGCTTCGCAGGAACCACAGATGGTGTTTACAGCTCGTCGTGCAGCTATCACTTTCCAGACAGATGGAGAAACATGGAGAGAACAGAAAGAGAAAAAGGCAGCTCTGATGGTTGGCATCTTAATTGGAGTTTTTGTACTGTGCTGGATCCCTTTCTTCATCACAGCATTAATAAGTCCTCTCTGTTCCTGCAATATCCCACCCGTCTGGAAAAGCATCTTTCTTTGGCTTGGCTACTCAAATTCTTTCTTTAATCCTCTCATTTATACCGCATTTAACAAAAATTACAACAATGCCTTCAAGAACCTTTTTGTAAAGCAGAGATAAAAGGGGAGACAGAGGAGAACATGATTCCTCTAATGCATAATACAGAGATTTCTCGAGGGAAACATGCCTGTGATATGTACAGTTTTCACGCACAAGAGCTACTTGAGGGGATTTAGGAGCCGTGAAAAAGAAGATGGAAGACGTCTGGATATAAACCTACTGAGAGTTTACAGTTCCCCCTTAGAAATACCTGTGTGCTTCTCCAGGGTTTGGCAAAGAAGATGGAAGCAGGGAATGCCTCCTGTCTGCTCTTCAAACCAACACACGCTGAGGTGTGCCAGCAAAGCCCGGTGCGTGTCCGGTGCTGTGGCTGTCACACCCAACATGGCTGATCCCACCCAGCCAGCCACGGGGCTGTGCTGGAGCTCTCCTCATTAGCAAAGGCACCGGTGGGAGCTGCTAATTGAGCAGTACTGGCATGTTTGCAATATGGGCAGGATGCTGGCTTCGGTTTGGAGATTTATTTGGAAGGGAATAAACATGCTGCAGTCAATCAGTCCTTGAGTTGATGTGAAATTAAAGTGGATGACTAAGCAGCTCAGAAACACACTGATTGAGGGGCTGTGTACTCTGCCAGGATTGAGGGGCTGTGTACTCTGCAAGCAGCAGGGCTTGATGGGCAGGCTTGGTCAGATGGGTCAGTTGTGTCCCCTGGGGTTAAGTGAAACAAGAGGGAAGTATAAAATTATTCAGAGCCGCTGAGAATGTGTTCTCACTGCTTGCACAGGAGGATCTAGAGAGGCTTTTTCACCTGTGTTGTCCTCTGTCACTCTGCCAGGTTCAGGCTCTCCCTGTTTTATGAAACCCAGGTGAGCTCAAGATAGACACCAACACCTCCAAGTGAATGGGGACTGAATACGTGGTTATTTCATGCTGCCATAAAACTGAGCAGGCATCTGGATTACAAACACCAAACATGATGTTCAGTCACACCAGGTGTGCTGGCAGCAACATGTGGCTGCTTGGCAGTGGTAGGTGAGTGCCTGCACTGTGTCTGGGGCCCTTGCACCATAAATGTGCTCATCACCCAACCTGAGTAAAGTCCACAAGTTGTCAGCTGGATCAACTTCTTCCTCCTGTAACAAAGGTGTTGATGCTATTGGGTCTAAGTGACTCCCAAAAACCCAAAGGGACTCAAACCCAAGCCTTAAATTGTTTTCCCAAGATCTGACAAACACCCCATACCCAACAATAAGTACATAAATAATGTATTTCCTGCATACTGCCAAGTCCATCTTGCTCCATATTTGTTTCTCTGGTGGGCTTTACTTCCTCCCCTGCTCTGAGTGGGAGAGCTGACAGCATCTCTGTGTATTTCTAGCATGGCAGCTTTTTACTGACATAGAGTCCCAGGAAGCTTAAGGAAGCTTGGCTGCATCTCAGGAGCACAGTGTATGGTGAGGTCAGGCAGTGCTGTACCTCACACCTGCACTGCTGTGGCAGTCCAGTGTGACCTGCTGTGCCTGCAGCCACAGCCACCTGTGTGTCTTGCATTCCTGCTGAGGATGCTTCTCTCAATTTCAGTGGGAATTCAGAAGTTTTAATAACCTAGAATTTTGAAGAGTAGTTAGATAGTGACTCAGACTTAAATGCCAATTTAAATAACTTCCCCTTCTGATTCTCAACTTGCCTGCATATGGAATAGCTACCATTCAAACCAGAGTTTGGAGGCTTAGTTAAACAAGAAGGAAGGCACATATGTAAGAGACTGAATGCTACTAAAACCTGCAGCCTCATTCAGAACCACTGACAGTTTTTTCAAGTCAGCTGAATTTTTTCATATAAGAGAGTCATTGCTCTAAAACCTTTAAAATCCAAACAGATGCCATGGAAGGAGGAAATGAAGAGGTTGTCTTGAGTTGGTGTTGAAAAGCATACAAATCTTCTGCATGGGGCACTCCTGAAATTTCTAACAACATGTTTTGGCCAAATTTTAGTGCCTGTACTCCCTCAGCCTGCTAAGCCAAGCCATTACTGTCACATCTAATGCCAACCCTTGGCCCATCCCAGTCTGGCTGCAGGAGCAGCAGTGATACTCCAGCTGCACATTCCAGCTGACTGGAGCAGCACTCGGCTCTGGTTCCTGCGCAGGAGCCCTTCCCTGGAGCGACACAGGCTGTGAAGGCACCTTCTGCCATGGCTTGGCCTCTGGAACTTGGGAGGACACCACAGAGCTGTTCCTGCAGCTGCACACATGGCATTGCTGCAGACACTGATGGGGTGCCTTCAGCTCCCAGGAGAGCTGCAGCAGGGCACTGACGCAGCTCTCCTCCTCCTCAAGGATGAATTTAGCTCCCTTAGGAGTTGTGGCTGGGCCTCTGGAATTTTGCTGTGAGCAGATCTGAAGAGAAGCAGCCAGTGCTCTGCCCACCCAAGCATCTGTGCCAGCAGTGAGTGTTACAGTGACAGGCTCGCACAGCCTGGCTCCGTACCGAGAAGCAAGTGGAGCTTTCATTTCATTACAGTGGCTTTAGGAAACTCTTAACAAAATCAACTTCCCACACTGGCTCGAAATGCAGACTGCATTTAGAAGAGCAGCAGCACATATTCAGGATTTAAAATTCTGGTTTTTAATCACAGCTTACTCCAGGGCAAAGAAATTATGCTATCTGTGGTTGTTGCCTAACCTGCTGGATGGTCCCATATGAACTAAGATAAATGAACTAAAATAAATGACACAGTATCTTGACTGTCCAAACAGAAAAAAAAAAATAAAATAAAAAGCAGGTATTCTAAAGGAACATCACTGGGCAGAGCTTAGATGTTACAGTCATTTATTTCCCCAACTGAAGCTGCTGATTTGGAATACACCAATCATTCTGTACACAGTGGACTGCTAGTTTTAAACTTTATTTCTTCACATGGAATTTGCTCCTAGAAAAACTTACCAGAGCCTATTGCTCAGCAGCAGGGCATTGCTGCATCCTGCAGTAGGGCTCTGGGAATCCTGCAGCAGCTGTATTTAAATTAAGGCCTGTTTGCTGTGCTCTTGGAGCCCAGACTGTGCAGAAATGAAAGGGCTTTGGAAGATGAATGTGAGCAGAAAATGCTGATAGCCCTTAGAAAGAAATTAGGTTTGCTGCAAGTCCTGTAAATGTTACAAGCCTGGTGACACTAGATGAATTCAGGGTAAGAGCTTTCTCTTTCAACAAAGAAATCCAGCAATACTGAAGTAGAATTCTAAGTCTCAGTTCCTCCCTTGCAATCAGCCAAGATGGAGAATTAAGGCAGATTCTCCTTGCTATAGGTGCATCCCAAGGTATGAGGAGAAATGGCACCCAACACATAGAGCCTGTGCCAGAAAGCAAGAAGAGCTGGTGGAACTGCTTTCACACCCTCACCAACCTCCTTTCTTCTTTTCACATGGGTCTCACAGCAAAGGTAGTATCCATCTGCCCTGGGCTCCAGCTACAGTAGACAGTTATTATCTGGACTCTGATTTATTCTTTGTGAGCAACAGCTGCATCTTCAAAAACCTCTTTTAGTAAAAATCACAAGTTCCTGGTCAGAGCAACAGATCTCACAGTTTTATATTTCTTGTGGAAATTTCCAGGTTACTGTTTTTGTAGCAGGTAAGCATAAATTTCAACATTATACTGAACAAATAACCACATCATTTATTCTATGTGCAAGTTCATTACTTACCCTACCTAGGAAATTTTGCTTGATGCTGAAAAGCAATTGTGATTAAAATGATAAATCCCAAACTGAAATGTCCATTCAAGTTACTTTTTTAGAGTTGCACAGCTTGAATTCCCAAGCAGGTCTCCTTGGTGCCAAAGTTGAATTATTCAATTCACAAACTAGAAAGAGCCTTACAGTTTTTATAGAGGGCAAAGTTTGTAGACAGAAATAACACCGTCTGTAGCTGACTACAGAAAGTCTGCAAGTAGCACTCAATGCAGGTTTCCTTCTTTGAAGGAATGCTGAATGTAAATTTTTCCTTCTTTGAAGGGACTTGGAATCTGATTCTGCCTCTGTTGTTTTGCTAGCTCTGGGCAGACTGACTTTTTGAACAGATGCAAGAGGAGCAGCCCAGATCTATTCCCTCCCTAACCTGTGTTGGGGAGCAAGGTTCCAGCTGGCGCAGTGGGAAGGTTTTCTTTCTGTTTGTGCTGAAGAACAGGACCAGGACATCAAAAAACCAGTGACTCATTGGACTATGGACACGATTCATCTTTTAATGCACTTGTAATTCAAGAGCCTGGGAAAGCTTCCAAGGCAAGTTCCACCTTAAAAACACGATAGCAGAATGTGACTGGATTCCAAACATTCTTTATTTTATATTCGCTGCCATAGAAAGTAATTGAACAGCACTGTCATCAGTGTCAGTGGGAAAAAGGAACATGGATTTTCTTCTCCTGAAGATGTCATGTACAGTAAGAAGTCAGTCCAAAATCCTGGTGTTAAGTACAAAAAGCAACTGTTTGAATTATAAAATACTGTATATACAGATACAAAAAATGTTTCAGAAAGTGTCCCACAAAGTTTCTGAACTTTCAAGAGCAAATCTTCAGCAGGGTAAGTAGGTTGTTGTCTTCAAAGGTGAGCATCAGTTCATTAGAGCAGAATGTCTCAGTCTTTATCTTCCCATATTACAGGTGACAGACTTTGATTTTCATCCCAGCCAGGGATAACGTGGTGGTCCTAGTATTAAGGTGTTTTTTCCTGGAGCTATTAATTTAACAAGCACACTCTCTATATATAAAAATGAAATTTCAAAGAAATTTATACAACAGCTAGACTTTATAAAAATATAGATCTATAATTTTACACCAGGAATTATCCAAGGTAAGTTTTCATTTTCTTAACCATTAGAAATTAATTGTTATCCTCTGGAGTCCTATCTATGGCTAGAGTGTAAATTAAAATAATGCAAAGTTATTAGCTGGTGAGGTGAGTTTGAAGAATCTCATTCTGTGGGGTTTTTTTGGGCCAAAGTTAACAAACTACTGCATTCTGCAGTGCTCATCCTGTGGGATGGTGGACGAACTACACAGTACATGTAAACTTAGACCAGAATCTTCACCTAATTCAGTGTTAAAACCCAAATAAAAAAACATTCCCACTATCCTTACTGTAGGAAAAAAAAAACCAAACAAACCCAAATAAATAAAATTAGACAGTATTTCTGTTTTGCTGTACTGTGTTAACTCTTTACTGTGTAGTGGAGGCAATAATGAATAATACAGCCATGTGATGAGGGAATGTAAACTGAACACATACTGGAAAAAACAAGACTTTTACAGCTTTGTGTATATATATATTTTTATATATATCTGTATATATACATCTACATTGCAGTTATAACTGTCACCTCACAAAAGAGATTCAATGGACTGAACAATCTTCTATAAATTTCCCCAGCTGGAGTTCTTCAGGAAGAACTGGCTTTCAGCTTGGACAGCAGCATTTCGTTCTTACGGCATTCCTGTTAACAGAGAGCAAACACATAAGGAGGAATTGCTCTGAACTCTGCTTCCTGTATCTCCACATCAACAGAACCAAACCCTTTCATTTTGAAACATCTACAAAATCCAAAGCAGCCTGGAGCAGGTGATGAGTTGAAGATAATTCTGATTCATCCATAATGTTGTTCCAGTGGCAATATTCATTAAACTTTATGACATGCAAGCCAGAAGGAACACTGCTTGATCACTCATCTGAAATTGTTACATGTAGCTAAAGCAAACCCAGCTTTTTACTTATGAATAGAATAAATCTGAAATGGAGATTACTTGTAGGTGATCTGAATGTCACAGAACAGTTTGTAAAAGAGTCAGTGCTCAGGGAACAACTCTTGGTCAGGAAATATATTTACATAAAAACACCTGTGTTCAGTACCACAACCATTACTTATTTTAAGGGTAGCAGGGTTGAATAGAAAATCCCTCACATGGCAATGGAAGAAAAATGGGTAAAAAAACCTAAAAATAAATCCACGTAAATTCTGCAAGTAGGATGTAAAATTCTGTACATCAGACAAGTAGCTGAACAGCCCCTGTCACTCTGCAAGAGTACACTGTCTGAAGCAGGAAGGAACCGTCTCAGAACAAAGCAGGAATAATTACACAAAGATGTTTTTCCTCAAACATATGAAGCCAAATGACAACTTTGCCTGCAGCATTCCTTTTCATTCATTCATTCTCATGGAGACAGCAATTAACAGAAGCACATGATGATTAAAAGCTTGGGAAAGGCTAAATCAATGAAGTGTTGTACAGTGCTTTCACAGTCATTAGGCAACAAGGCTGGTTCCTGAAGATTAACAACCAAGACTCTGCATTTCCTCCTTATTCACACACATTTCCACACCCCTCTTTGCTCCAATACCTAACTGCTCACAGATCTTCAAGAGACTCCACTTGAAAACCTAAATACACAGCTTGCTTGATAACCACTCCCTGTAACATGCAGAGGTGCCAATCTAGCAGTGAAAGAAGAATTCCCAGAATCAGATTCAGAATCCAAGAGTCACATGGAGAAAACGACCAAGATGCACGATGAACATGGTGTGATAAGCATCGTATCAGGAAATCTTGTGCATATATTAATGCACAGGTCAAGTCAAAATGGGTCACTGAACACTTGACAGTTTACGTAGCAAAAGTGTTCTTACCTCTTTAAATTCTTTCACTGTTTTGAAGTAAAGCCTCTGTTTCTCTAGAAGCTCTAGGTATTCATCATTCAACTGGTCTCTTCTCATTTTGTTTTCTTGCTTCTTCTTTTCCATCTGTTGGTATGCAGGAAGGATAAGAGATGGAATACACACAGACACACAGACATACTGCCTGAGGAACAACTATCTATAGCACACAAGGGGAGACATGCTTCCTAAACATACCCCTGGCTTGTGCTTGAAATGCAATGAACATTGAGGTCAGCTCTTGAAAATTAAGAGCCTAATGCTGAAGTCTCAGTACCAGTGGCATTATAGGTGCAACTGGGACAAGGGCGCCTGATGGTTGGGACTCTGAGGTGCTGTTGACTCTCTTCAGCAGCAGAAAGCACCTTCAGCCAGCTCCAGCTGTCTGAAAAAACATGCCTGAGGTGCAGGTCTGACTGCACCCACGCAGTGCAAATGGAAGAGTTCTCACTGACTTCAGTGGCATTCAGCTGTCTCAAGCATTTAAATCACTGCACTGCCAGTAATGAGGGTAAGGGGTATAGGATTCCTGTCAGGACAGAGCTGTTATAACACCTCTGTCATACTCTATGCATTGACATTTGGTGGTGAGAAGGTTCTGACGAATGTGAAAAGAATTAATACTTGTTACTTGCTCGCCTAATTTGCACCTCATGTAATGGATCTTTCTATGCACAATTATTATCCAAGAGGCTTTGCTGAGATAATTCCCAGGTTCTAGCAAAGAAAGTGAGAGGAGTATCAGACCTTCATTCGATTCTGTTTGATGCCTTCTACAATCTGCTCCATCTGCCGCAAAAACTGCTCCCGAGATCCAGACGATGCCATGGCTCTGGAAAGGAGAAAATGGAACACCTGACAGGGATGTGGGACACTGTGTCTCAGCTGCAGCTGTCTTGCACATCTACCCATGTCCAGCAGTCCTCATTGCTTAGTGTTCTGTGTAAAAATTCATCCTTTTAATCCCTGGTACCAGTGACAGTGCAGCTCTTCCGCTGGTGTGAGCTACCAAAGAGATGGGAACAGAGAGAGCTCAGACTCAGAGCTCATCGCAAGTGTTCTCCCTCTCAGCTCAGGTCTGTTCCTTGCTCTCATGTGCTGTCCAGAAATCAATTGCTAATAACTAAATAAAAGCATTATTTTTAAAGAAAAGCCTCTGTTGTGAATACTAAAAAGGTGACTAGAGGTCTAGCAGAACACCAAATATTGTACAAAGTAATTTCACACTGTAATAGGGAAAGCCTAGAAGTCATTTTAGACCTCAAAATCATTAGAGAAAAATAAAAACCGGCTGCATCACAGACTGGTATTTGACCATGAACTTCCAAGGGAACCATGATTTTACCTAAAGACTGCACACTGTATCAAAATCTTCAAATACAGAGGTAGGTTATAATAAACATGTCTGAAATATGTCCCTGTCTAATGTTTTGTACATAATGTAATAACCACAACTCCACAAAAAGGAGGAAAATATTTTAATTAATTCCAGGAAAATTATGACTGAATTTCCACATCTAAGCAGTCAGATATTAAAAACATATGTTGGCTATAAAGTTATGTAATTCCAAGTCTGTGATTCCCCTAACTGGCTTAAACAGAGTTAATAAACTATCCTATAAATTAGTTTATGCTATAAAATCTTCTAGGAAATTTTTAGTCTCTATAACTGATGCCCACTCCCATTTGTCCAACCAACTATTCTTTGCAACTATTAAGAGATAAAAACCATAACTTACTGGTGGAAGTTGTCATGGATAGAATTCAGTAAGTTAACCTGTGAGTTAGAAAAAAAAATGAAGAAAATATACATTTGTCTTTTCTGATACGAGTTTTCAGAGACAATAAGATGAATTTTAGTTTAAAAAAAATGACTATATAGATAATGCCCTCAAAAGCAGACAGATGTACAAAAATCTCCATGAGTTTTCTTTCAGAAGCTGAAGCCCAATCCTTTTGATTTAGTAAAATCTATCCCACTGGTGGAATCACAGAAAGCAGAAGTAAGTGTTGGACCACAACAGAGACTTTAAATTTTACTGGCACTTAATTATACCCCTGAGAATCTTCCAGCATGATGCCTTCCCAAATGAAAGCAGTAAGGTAAAGTGGCCTGTACACATGTTCAGTGTGTGCTGGAACTTGACATAAAAGCACCTTGCAGATGCTGGTCCAGTGCTGAACAGTGACTGTGCACAAGCATATCACAAATGTACAGGAAAGAAGCCACTTTTGCCTCTGAGACAGGAACCACTGAACATATTCTGAAGAACTACTTCCACACAAGCCTCTGAAGACTCTCCAAGCAGTGCAGGAGCAGCAGGTGAATTCCTGCACTGCTTTCACTGTGCAGATGAGGTTTACAGGTTTCCTACCAGCCATGCATCATTGCTCACTTTGCTTATGTGTATTTTAGTGGATGCTAAAAGGTGCACTCATAAAAAGTACAGAATGGCATTTCAGAGGTTTGGCTTCTCTTACAAAAGAGTAGCATTG
The DNA here is from genome assembly GCF_041296385.1 of Aphelocoma coerulescens. NCBI lineage: Eukaryota > Metazoa > Chordata > Aves > Passeriformes > Corvidae > Aphelocoma > Aphelocoma coerulescens. The sequence goes on along the minus strand of NC_091021.1, from coordinate 31,601,156 downwards.
CACAGAATCAAGACAAAAACAGACATTTATAACAGCATCTCAGGAATACTTTGCTGCTTGTATAAATTCTCCTTACTAATTAAACTATATGGAATACATCCTATGTACCTGCCTGTGGTTTTTTTTGTTTTTTACACATTGCTGAGAGCATTAAAATTCAACAACTGGCAATTAATGAAATCCTTACTCTCAGCTTTGAATACATCTTGCAAGTCTCCTGTGGTTAAGGCTTCCAAGCAGCTTTTCCTTTTGATGAGTATTTGAAGAGTTCTGCACTAAACAAACTCAAGGGTTGCAAGCAGAATCACCGGCCACACAAAGCTGAACTTGTCTCTCCCAAATATAAAATCTTCCACCTGAATGAGATGGCAATAACCAGGCATGGCAGAATCTGCAGGTGTTCCTGACCTTCCCTTGGAAAATTCAAACAAATTCTGAACAGACTCCCAAGCAGACAAGATGCTTAAGAATTCCTGTTATTTACAGCAGTGAAATTATTGCTTATCAATATTTGCCACGTCCACATCCCTGCCTTCCACTAAGCCTGTGCTTGAGAACATAATTACAATTTATACCACAAAACATGCAGCCAGTGCTGCACAACCACTGCATAGGAAGAGTGTGGATGTGTTACACTACAGTGAAATCAGCGTGCACACCCCAAAATTGAAAGACATTATGAAAAAATTAGTTTAAAAGTATTTTAAAAATGGATCTTTCTCAAAATATGATTAAAATATGAACCATGATCACAGAGACGTTTCATGTCAGAACTAAAACCTTCATGGCCAAAATTCAACTGTACAACAATTCTTACTATTGTTGTTTTAAAGCAATGATGCTCAGTGTGTTTTACAAAGGGGCTGGTTTGGGGAGGAAAAAGGGGAAAACCCCCCACAAATACAAGGAACAAGACAAAGTGCAATATATTCCAGAAATCTCTGTGAAGCACAGATGCCAAAGACATTTTTTATATAGTGTTAGACTATTTACTTGCTGAAACCTTGGTTCTAATATGAAATGCATCTCAAGGAAGTCTCAATGACATTATACATTTAACAAAGTTAAGATGGCATCAGAAGACATTCGGAATTCCCTCTGTGAACCCCCAAAAGGCATGGAATTATTTTGGCAAGAGTACTCCCATTCTATACAACAGTGAAATAAATCTGCTCTATATTCTGTTTCTATATTCTCTCTAACCTGCTTTTTATGTCCCCATTTCAAAAACAATCTCTGTATGCTTTTTTAATTTTCAGATTTCCCCTCAAAAAAAAAAAAAAACAAACCAAAATTAAAACAAAAAAACCCAAATAAATAAATCTGTATTGAACTCTAACGTAGGGGAGAAGTTAAAGTAATACAAATTCTATAGCTTCTACTTAATGCAGTTTTTTTAAATCTGGTATATGATTTTTCTGAATGGAAAAAATGAGAACTACCTAACATGGATTAGAATCAGCTGCTTAAGGGAAGGAAATGGTTGCTTCATGATCTCCAAAACAGGATGTGAAAGGACACTGAAAAGTATCTTTACATCGTCAGGAATTTCACCACTGCTTGTCTCACAAACTAAACAAATATATCTAAGTAAAGCAAAACTCATTAATCTGTTCTTATTTTATTAGAACAAACAGAGAAACCCCAGGTATCAAAGCATTTTATATTTTAAAAGTAAAGTCATAATTTTTATCTACTCTTATTTCCTCCGATTTCTCCATCTTTACTGAAATCAGACATTTGTCACTGCGAAAAAAGAAAACTGAAATCACTCACTTATGCCCAGGAAAGAGGCAAACTCTACATAAATGGGAGAAAGGAGGGGAAAAAGCCAAATTGCTTTCATGAAAACTACTCCTCTGACCCAGTAAAATCACCAGCAACTTAAGTGTAGGCAGCTCAGACCCTGAACTAACTCTGATGTTGCTGACAGCAGCTGGAATTTGCGCTCCAGTTACTGCCTGTAGTCTGGGTTCAAAATAAAAGCTATTGACTAAAAAGAGAAAAAAGGGTAATTTGGTGTTGTGACATTAGGACAGAGACATTTGCTGATCAAGTGTTGCTCATGTTTTGAGCGCACAGCGAGTGGTTCAAATGTGCTTTACTAACAGCAATTCTTTTACAACACAGACCATGTCCCCTCCAAGATTAGAAATATTCTTATGAATCAGTTGTTCCATTTTTATTTACAAAGACCAGTAACTCTGCTCTGACAGGACTGAATATGGTGAAAGCCAAGCAAAAACTTTTTATTTCCTTCCCCACAGACTGAATACTTAGGAAACAGTAATAACATTGTCTTACCTCCTTTTCCAAATATACTTTCTTATCATCCAGTGTATTATAAAGGGTAAAAAATTGCTTCGTTTCTTTGTGAGTTGCTGAGACTGCAAACAAAAAAAAAGGGGGTAGAATAATAAAAGAACATGAGGTAAAATGGAATCTGTAAAAATACTTCATAGGCTTTACATAAGATACTTTCCACTATCAATAATGGAACACACTCATTAATGTCCATGCAGAGGGAACCTCCTTCCAGAGCATCTCAGCAGGGTTTCCAGCTATCATCTCTTGTAAGAGCTACACAGCTCAGTGTCTAAATTAAGCCCCAACTGCTGACAGCCCTTTATGCCAACACATGTTGGCACCATCAGCTGCCTTTCATGCTTCCTTCCCCAGCTTTACCCTGACATCACACAGGCAGCTGTGCTGCTCACAGTGGCCTTGCCTGTGGTGCTGGAGGGGCACAGGCTTGGCAGGGACAGGGAAGAGCAGATAATCTGGTAGCACTGTGTGGAAAAAAAGTGCATTAGGCTGGTGTGATTCAAACTACACGTCTGCAAGATGCCCAACAAGATCCCCTTTTTATCTCCTTATAATCTATGTGTGGGGATAGAATTAAATAATACTTTCTGGTTTAGGTGGTTACAGCAGATGTTGGTCAGAGCTCAGCTGGGAAGGTAAGGCTCAGACATGCCTTCCCTTTGGGCTTACAAGATGATACTCAAATCTGCTGAGTGTTCTTCAATGCCTAAGGAAACCCAGGATATTTGTGATTCCCAAGGAAAGAGTTCAACAGGCAGCAAAAGTCATTCTGGCTAGAAACCAGAACCTGGAAAAAATGCATGGGTTAAAAATGATAAACCTCAGTGAAATCATGCTCATTAGTCTGGGATTTGCAGAACTGCTGGCAAATGAAAAAGAGGCCTTTCCCAAACCATTTCCTTCATGCAACTCTTTCTGTTCTTCCAGCAGCTCTAGTAGTCACAAGTCTTTCATGAGAGGATTCCACGTAACTCAGAAAACCTTTCAAGATTTCCACTGTGTTGGAAATTGTCCCAACCTATGGAGCCTTGTGGGCACACACCAGAACCCATGCAGGGTACGACAGACAAAGGGAGAAGAGGAAGAAGGAACCAATTGGCTCATTGATTCTCTTGAATGTTTTCAGTGGAAGATGTTCAGTTAGGTCAAAAACAAAGCGCTGAATATTGTAACTGAAAAACATTCTGGTACAAAAATCACAAAATCACTAAGATTGGAAGTTATCCCTGAAAACTGTCTTGTCTAACATCCCTTGAATCAAAGTTCAAAAAAAACACATTTTGGCAACTGAAGGTCACCTGAACCTGGCTAAATGAAAAGCCTCTAAAAACCTCCAAAAATACCACAAATCACAGAAAAACTGGCCCGAGATTTCCAGCTCATTTCTCTAGAAGCTTAGCCTGTACAATGCAGGCTCCCAACCAGGACTGAGCAGTGGGTTATCCTGAGATACTACTCACACTTTGTACTCTAGAAAACAAAGCCCCATAAAATTCAAAGCATCTTAAATCTACACCCAAAGCTGCACAAGTCTCTTTGATCCCAGTCTCTCTGTACTTCAGATATAAATGAAGGTCCATCTTCTGAGCAGGTAGCTCTGACCAGAGACTTTGAATTAGACATGACAGAGAATCTGCTGAAAACTGAATGCAAAACAACAAAGTTCTTTATAGTTGGACTTGATTAAAAAAACTGCATGGCACAGCAAAGAGGGGGGGAAGAAGTACTGCATTTGTACTCACATCTATTCCATGAGTGAGACAACACATGTGGAGGGACAGCACAGGACTGTGCCACTGGAGATGCCCCAGCAGGGCAAGAGATTTGGATCACACTCAGATAACCAGTTTGGAACTGCTCATCCTTCCAGAGCTTGGTTCACACACATATTTAATAAACGCAGAATATCTCTGAATCATTAGCTAGGTTTTCTTACTGTAATACACAAGCTAGTTAAATATACACCAGTAAGCATACTGGTCTGTTATAAGTTTAATGGAACAACTTTGAAATGTTTTCCGATTTTATAATTTCTGACCATAACAGCTAAAGACAATTTGTATTCTGCTCCTACCAAGTTATTTCAGGATTGTGCTAATAAAAAAATGAAAGAAACCAATCCCTTCAAGAGATTGCTTGTAGTTCTTGACAGAGTTTGGTTCAGAACCAGTTATGTCATGTCAGTGGAAACAATAAAAGCAATCTAATGGCAAGGCAAATTAATTAAACACAACTCAAACTCACAGCAACCTCATTTGTACATGGTAAATTAAGGACTTTCAAAACACGCTGGTCATTAACCTAAATGACAGAACCTGTTGCAGACAAAATTTAGTCCAGAGATCTTGTACACTGAGTTTCACCCTTGGGAAAATTCTTAAAGCCCAGCTTATAAAACCTCAAAAATAGGATATGTAACATAAATACCAAAGGCCTTTAAAATACCACCAAATCAGTAAGTTCTGTTGTTACATGCCATATGCTTAAAATGCAATTGCCCTCCTTTCAGGGCTTTAGCCTTCAGCAGGATGCTCCTGCTTGATATACATACCCTGACTGTAAAGTTCAATAAATCTCTTCTGATACTGTGTGAGCTCAGCTCGGCTGGGTACTTCATCAATCTTGCGTTGTAAAATGGCTATTTCTCTGTTTCTTCGTGCCTGAATAGAAAGTTAGGAGGGGAGAAAAGAAAGCCTCTTCTTGTTCTCTTCTTAAAATGGATGAAGCCCCCCCGGCAATACTTTGTTATTAAATAATTGATTTTAAAAACAAAAAGCATTGGTTGAGGATCAATTCTTTTTTTTTTTTTTTTGCAATTGATTTCTGGCAGAAACACTTGTTAAAATTAGAACAACAAAATGAAGTATTAGAAGTTACAAGATAAGACAAACATCAACTATTTTGTACAAGTACCCGAAGAGTTACTCACCAGTAGCAGGCGGATCTTCTGCAGTTTCTCTTTCTCAGCTTTGTACTGCTGTTCTATAACCTTATTTGGCTCCTGGAAGTTGAGAACCCAAAACAATTGTGTATTACAGTAGCATATGAGAGCTGCAGTGCAAAAATGGGCAGACTGGGTTTGTCTGTCTTTGGCTCCCACAATAACATCATCATTTATTGTTTAGGGTTTTTTAATAATAATTCATGATCTGTATTAAAAGCCTGACATAATTTATTGTAAACAAGTGCATTTAGATAGCTTTTAACTTTTGATATTTTAGTTTTTAAGAGTTATCAATAGTTTTTGCACTGTCACACTTTATACAGTATAACAGTCACACTTTAAATGAAGACACAGATCCAAAGATGATCAGTATCTCTTGTCTGTGTTTATACTTTGATTCAGCGGTGGGGGTAAGAATAAACACGGCATCTGAACAGAACATAAACTCTCTGATGTGTATTCTAGATTTCCTGCAGTGTGGACTTCAAGGTAACTTTTTCCTGCTAAAAAATTTAAGATTTAGATTTACATTTTAATTTTTTCATGCTGTGTTGAGGAGGACGGCAGCATCATGGAAGTTGTAATCTGCCTTGTTCCAGAGGCGTGAATGCATCAAATGTTTACCCACTGAAAATAAAGTCACGGAAGCATTTCCTTTTCTGTTCATTCATTATTCATTGCCATCAGCCTGGATGCACTTGTGTTAAAGCCTAACTTCTGACAGCTGCTCACTGCATGCAGTGCACCGAGCCACTGAAAGCTTGTGCTTTCATCCTTCAGATAACCCCACTTCTAAGAAAAAAACCAACCAAAGCAGACATCCTTTCTGAGGAGGACCTGTTTCTGTTTCTGTCAGAGGTATGCACAATTCTTAGCACAACACCCAGAGATTCTTCTCTGGTACTACAAAGAAAGAAGTAAAAGGCACAAAAGCATCTATGAGTAGAGCCCCATGGATTCTGCAAGATTAACAGAGAAAGCTGCAGCTGCTTTCAGACTCCTGTATTTCTATGATTATCAGCCTGAACTGTGGCTTTACAGAGCTTTTCAGATATTCCAGCAGATACTTTACTGCTTATAAGAATGTCCCAAAAGTCAGAAGGACCCAAACCAACATTTCAAAACACAAATTGAAAATAAAAGCTTAGACATTTGCTATTACCTGTTCCTCTCCATTTTCTGCTGCTTCAGCTTTCAAATTCTCAATGCTTTGTTGTAGTCTCTCCATTTCTTCCTTTAAAACAAACACAAATTGATGTTTCTTTTAACTGAGACCTATTCTCTTAACAGGGGAGAGAAGGATCTTGACCACACACACTTCTAACAAAATTTTAGAGCTGACCATACACATTACATTTAAATTTGGAAGACTAAACAGCATTCCCTGCTTAAGGGTAAGGCAGCCATTAATATTCATTACATTAAACTGTCTGCTTTTATCAAACACAGGAACAGATTTATTTCTTACTTGCAAATATACCAGATCCAGTTAAGACAACTCATGAGTGACATGGAAAATAAAACCAAAGAAGCAAAGCAATGTTACAACAGTGTGACACGGGACTGCAATGTATGGCATTTGCAGAAATGAATGAACCTAAAGTTCCTTGCAATGAAGTTTCCATCGCAATCCTTCAGAGCTTTCCAAAGGTGTATGTATGGGAAAACAAGGTTCCTATACTCAGTCTAGGCCTTAGAACAGTATTTACTTCTTTTCATTCTATTAAATTCCATCTACTATTGTTTGAATAGAAGGAAATGAAAACACTTCTCTCTGATCCAATCTCTGGGCAGTCCATAAACACAGCAGTAGCAGGACACCAAACACAGCAGTTGAGCAGTAAAACTCAAACAAGCTCTGAAAACTCCAATAGCTCCAACTTGTTCTCGTCTCTTTCGGTGGCTTGCTCCAAAGGTAGGGGCCTTGCTGACCCCTCCTCTTGGGCACCTCTCAGGGCACTGCTGGCTGCATTATCCAGGGAGAGATGATCCATTTCAGGCTGTGACAGCACAGGTGGGTGTCCAGTACAGCCCAACCCCACACCTACATTTTAGCAGAATGGGAATGGGAGGCAGAGGAGCCACAAGAGCCACAGCTCTGACCAGCACAAGGCAGGTGTGGTGTCTGGGAACTGCCCTGTACTAAGGAAGGCCACACAACTCAGATGCCTTCCTCACTCCTCCCTGCTCCAGGGGTGTTAATATTCAGTATAAACCTGGAGTTACTGCTGCCTGGAGGCTGGAGGTATGGCACAGATGACAGACAGGGACACACAGCACAACAACAAATCAGTAAAGTGCTTATTTACCAAGTTTTAAATGAATCCTTGTAGGAGACACTGGAACTTACCCTACAATGTGCTTTGAATTCTTGCTCCTGGCTTTTTAGGTTTTCATTCATGGCCACCAGTGCTCGCAGACTCTGTAATATGCTAAATTTGAAGATCCAGTAAATCACGTTAGATTTTTAGTTTCTAATTTAAACAGATGGAGAATTAACATATATTAAAACAATTTGAGTTCTGAATAAATTTATAATAAAACCTGCGTAAATTAAAACCCCAAGTATCACCACTGATATCACCAAGGTCAAAATAAAGATGCAGTATTACACTGACTATTCTGATGGCTTTGCTATGTTTTAACCTCATTACTGTGGAAGTTTTGAGAGACTCCTATTTAATGTGAGATGAAGGCTTCAAATATGAACAAAATAAATCAAGAAGGCCTCATCTACTTGTCAAATGTGTCTAATGTTCTTCTGTTTTAAACACCTACAATTATTTTGAACTACAGACTGACACTTTTCATTCTGACTGAATTCTATTGTAATATTTTCCTGTCTTTGAAAAGCAAGCTGGAGAATTATTTAATTTTTAAATTTTAGTTATTTGTTTAGGTTGACAAAGCAAGAAACACTGAATGATTCATTTAAAAACCATTATTTTTCAGAAAGGTAACACAGGAAGACACTTACCTAGAATCTGCTTGGGATTCTATTGTCTCTAAGGCTGCCAATTCCTTGTCCAGCTTTTCACTGTAACTCTTAACCTAAGGGTTACAATTAATAATAAATTGATTAATAATAAAGTGACTTTCCCACACCATGAGATCAGTGAGTTAAGCTGGCAAACACCTTCACTGTTTAATATATCCCTTCACATACAGAATTTCTCAAAGAAGTTTCAGCTACAATCAGCACACATTAAAACATACAAAGATTACCTCTGTTAATGTCTTTTTTGCTTCGGTACATTTTGCCTGCAGATCAGCACATTTAGCTTGCAACTGTTATGAAAGAGAAAAAAAAGAGTTGGATTCTATATTCACACTAATTACACCTGTAATGGAGAACAGAGAATATTTGAGCTGTTCATAATGGTTGTCTGTCAAACAGCAGGCCAAGCATAACAAACACTGTCTTTTCTTGTCAGCTACTCTTGCATCTGATTGCAAGAATTCTGATTGAATATTTAATTACTAACAGCAAACATTTACCACCTTTTACATGTATTAAGTCCCAGAATAAACAACAGCTTTTACAAAATAGAGCCCAACAGAATGGTGACTTACTGGACAGAATCTCTGCTAAATTGCTCAAACTTTTTTAGCCTGGTTGTACTGGCCTAGTTTTACACCAGGCTAAGAATGAGTCCCATTTTATACTTCTCCAGATAGTCATGGCAATTCAAGACTTGCACAGAAGCATTACAGCACCAAACCACAGACATTTCCACACCAAATGACCAAGCTGCTTTATGGTTTTCTTTTGTGTAACTATGGAAAGTCTATTAAGAAGGCAGTTAGCAAAATATGTATTATAATCAAATATTAGGTATTTCCTTTGTCAATTAAATTACAGAGGCTAACTTTAAAAGAACATCCTTCCTTAAACTCCTTATGATTTAAGATAACATTGCAAATAACAACAACAAAAATGGGATGTGGTTTACAGAAGTGGAGCAGAAGTGAGCAAACAAAAAATGCACATGTAACTCAGTTCCACTTCCTTTCATGCTGCTTTAGTTTGCTATTCACAACACAGAGCTGTGACTTATTGTTCTTACTCTTCCCTTTCCACAGCCGAATTTATAAAAAGAAAGCTTTTTCATTGTTTTTCGTAATTTTTCACCAATAATTCACCAATAGACTGAATTACAACTAGCTGAAAAAAATTTAATTCTGCAGTCTGCATCTCACGAAAACTGACATGAACTGTTAGTTTTGAGAAATCTTGCCAAAGCTTACTGCAGTATTGAAGCCAGAACTCCATAAACATTTTTTAAAAGGCGGGGTCTTGACTGTCACTGATTTCAAAAGCTGCTTTTGGCAAGTGGTAAATAAAATTCAGCCAGGAAATTTTTACTTCACTGAAGTGATAAAAGGATTATATTTGGCTTACAGCTGTCAGTACATTTTTTCCCCATATAAAAATGGCACTGAGATTGTTATGTATTGAAAACAAGCAGCACAGAATTAAAGGGCCCTCAAGCTTTAAAATAGCAAATAGCATGGTCCTCCCCAAAATTAATTGAGCTAACTGCCCCCAAGAACACAACCTGTTCTCACAATCCAAGGCCAGTGCAAGCAAGACATTCAGAGAAATCAGCGTTCAGCATAACAAATTGCTGGTGCAGAAGACAGCTTGCAAATCTTTTCTGGATAGCAAAAACTTTGTTATCAACCACTTTTATCAATGTTTTCTTCTTTATTACACATGCAATACTTTTACCTCTTCGAGGAGTTTGGTTTTTTGCAAAATCTGCTTGTTCAGAGATGCCACCTTCCTTCTGTGTTGCTGGGCAGCTCCAAGCCTTTCTGGTCGCTCCTCAGCAGAAAGCTCAGATTGCTGAAAAAACAGTAACAACAGCCTTTTGGACCTCCCAGCATTGCTTTCTGCTTCTTCAGAAGCTTAAGAAACACCAAAGTGGGACACACCTTATAAAAAACTGTGTTCCCCTGTCCAACAGAATGAACCACTGATTTATCTCACATCAAAATAAGGAAGCAGCTAAACAACTGAATTATATTCCAAAATTTACAAGTCAAGTAAGCTAAAAAAGTCAGGTGCCCTGGGACAGGTGGAAATGCTACAGTGTACTAGAAGACAGACAATTTTTTTGCATCAGCATTATGGTTAAACCTGGTAGAGTTCTTAAATGGAAAAAATATAAGCGTACTAAAAAACACATTAAGCCGTGATATTCACTGAACTTGTTGAATCAGAGATGTTGCACACCCCAGTAAGTAGCTCCAGAATTTTCAGAAGCCTTGAACAATAGTGTATTTAGATTCTGAAACAGAGGCTTGGCTGCATCTTTAGGGTGAATGACAATGCCATACTCAGTGTGGTAGATGCATTTAGCACTGGGGGTTTTTTGTGTGTGCAGGTGTACCACTGACACCAGCCTTTGAGAACTCCTCCATCCAGCATGCATTGCCAAGAGTGGCTCATAAATACATAAGGAAGACAGCAATCTGGATCCAGTCTCTGGTTCCCTCTGGATTGTGAAAGCAAAGCTGACAGAAACATTCTTTATCAGAAATAACATTTATAATAGAAATTGTGTATTTGCAGTAGACAAAAAGAATCATTAAAAACCAGTGATATCTTGATGTCTAAGGGATTATTTGCCTAAAAATTATTTGCACCTTTTGCAAGTCCTCACTTTAACACTTAAATCCATCCGTTTTGGTAATTTTCTTCATGCACTCAGACTTTTTTTTTCCACTTAATCCATTTTCCAATATTTCATTAGAAAACCAGTTAATTTTCAAGTACCTCAAGTGCTAATTTATAGCCTGTCAAAGACTTCAATACTAAGTGCTTTTTGAATAATTACCAAATGTTGACAACTGCTACAATGCATAATCATAGAAAATGCTACAAGAAGTGTGATAAACTCTTCACTCATATTTGCTCCTGGTTCCACTCTAGGCAGATGGGTAAGCAGCTTAATTTTAAATGAAAATAAGAGGCAAAACCTGTTTTCCTCCTCTCCATTTTCTGTGTTACTCATATTGAAGAGCAGCTTAATGATTTGTTATGTTTCTACATCCACAGCAAGAAAAGACCAATCCTGACATCTTAACCCATCAATCCACAGGCTTTCTTTCCTTTTGGAAGTGCCTCCAAGCAACACCTGTAACCCTGAACCACTCAACAAATACACATTCAGTCTTACTCACTCCTCTCCTTAACCACATTCAAATGTCAAACCACATTCCTTCATCATGTTATGCATTCCAAAACCTCATCCTTCTCACCCCACATTAGCCTCTTACATGCATAAGATACAAATGGAGAGAAATGGAAATGCAAGAGAAAGAAACATGAGCTAAACCAGTCTGAGACTGATGTTTGCAAAAATAGTAAAAATCCATACACTACAGCTTTGGCATTAAATAAAAAAGGATCATATTTCAAGAAGTGAATTTTATAGCTTGCTTTTTGAAAATGGGAAAGAACCATCACCCCAATACAGAAGTTTCTGCAGAGAAATCCTGGTCTGCAAATGAAAAAGACAGGGGTGAGCATCATGCAGTCACTGTGGGCTAAGGATCCACTCTGCAACAACACCGTAGCTTTAAAGTTATCAAAGATGTGGGTTCCAACTTGTGGAGAAAAACCCATCTTTCAGCACAGAAGAAAGCAAGCACAAATTATAGAAGCCCCTTTGCTTTTGACCTTTTTGTTACCTGATCTCTCACTACACTGAAACAGCAGTTGCCTCGTGAGCATAGTTTAAGAAGCTGTATTTGAGCACTAATATCTCTGACTGTTTAAAGATGATCAATTTGCTACTCATTAATAATTTTCTGCCAACATTTTTAGAAGGTGAGGGACGACACTGAAATCCTTCCTCCAGTTCACCCAGCAAGTTAACATGGGAGCAGAGGAGGGGCAAATGCAGAAAACTGTAAGCACTGATCTAGGCAAAAATGCCTCTTGTAAGAAAGGTCCTGGCATATGGCAACATCAGACCCAGAATTTGGGTTGCCAGCTATCTTCACTGGGCTTGTGGATTCTATTAATACTCTGGTAGACAAATAAGCACTGCTGTGTTTCTCAGGCTATGTATAGTTACCCTGGGCTAAGATTATTAGAATTATATCCAAACATTGCTGATGTTTCAATAAACTCTTGTTAACTTCCTTAATTCTTTTCCTAGTGCATGCATACGTGCACAGATATTTTATTTTTTTTAATCACATCCAATAGATTTGAAGAGTGATCTATTTTTGGTTTGACTTGAATCAGTTCTTACTTTCCAGAGTATTAATCACTGTTCTACTATAATAGTCAAGGTCCTGCTGCCTTCTCTCAGAACAGAAGAAATGTAACATTGAAATATGACCCTTGAGTTTCTGTTCTTCCAATCTTTTATAATAGAGAAAGGCCAAGAATTTGCTGTTGAGCTATAGAGTTTATCTCCAAAATGGGAAAGCTCCATACCTCAAATGTGTCAACAAAAAGGAAGAAATATGAGAAGACTATTGGACAAGTAAGAGCGACCTATAACTCATATCTGGCAGTGATGTATTGTATGCATTAATTGCTTGAAAAGCCAGATTTTCTTCTCACATTACTGCAAAAAACAGTCCCAGTTGAACACAGTAACTGGAGCAAACACACACATTTAATTGCTTTGACTTCTCAAAGCAACAAAGGTTTGGATTTGATGAAATGAGATTCAAAACTCAAGATCCAGGGCATGACTGAGAACTGGAGTCCAGTGCAAGCACCTGGAAATCTGAGTGGAGGAGGCCTAGACTTTTCTCTGAGCAGGCCCACAGAACTGTATTTCTGTGCTTAACACTGAACATTTTAAAACACATCAAGAATTTAGGCCTGTAGTTTGAATAGATAAAACTCAGGCCCTTCTTCCTTCATTAAAGCCTTTAGGCAGGTGCTTAAACCCAACCTAGTCCTTAATGTAATTCAGGGATATGTACTATCACATCAAAAGCCTGTATATGTTTAAATCTCTTTAAAATGAATTCTGGCTGTGCTGCTGCCCACAGCATGTATTAAAAAGTGTGTTTCAAGAGAATCATGGCAATGAAGTTGGCAGCTTAAGGCCTAAATTAACAAGCTATCAAACACCACATGGTTAAACCCACTCAGGTAACACACTCACCTTCTCAGCATATTCAGACACGATTTGCTTGATCTCATCTGACTGGAGTCCTACAATCTGGCCAACTGTGCTTGCTGTCAGTTTGCCCTGCAATTGTATCAAGAAAATGCTTGGAGTTTTGGAACTGCCTGTACTTTTACATGCCAATTTCCAATAAATTCTAATTTTAAATAGAAATTTGCGCAATGGGTAAAAATCTCTAATCATAAGAAAAGTCCAGGAAACATTTCACCCCCCAAACATAATTTTGCTGATAGAAATTTCTCACTTAAATCCTTGTAGCAAATTTTTATTAATATTTCAGAAACTTAATTTTTATTCTTTATACTGAACTTTGCATTTGCAGTAGTAAAACTCTAAGCATGCAGGCATGTGCAAGAATTCACCTTTAAACTGCATGCATGTATAAAACCAGTTTTCAAACAGAACTGAATTCTACAATGGATTTCAGTAGAAAGCATGTCAATCAACTCTGAGACCAATTATTACCTTTTCTTTCATGACTCCAACATAAACAGAAACAATGTTTAACAACTGAATTTATTCCCAGAGCTTTCACCCAGAAATCAAAGAACAGACTACAAATTCCATTATATCATTAAACACAATGAATTAGGAAGATACATATCCAGTATCACATATCCAGTATTTTCAATGTCTGACACTAATGCTGTTATTTATAAATATTTATTAAAGCTTTGAAAAGCACCTTGAAAGGCATAAAATTTTCCTCCACTCTCCTCAGTAAGAAGATTATTCCTCTGAATAACTTCACAAGATGAACAAAGTAAGATAGTGCATCCTGGGTAGCTGCAGAGTGATATCCTTCCTCTGAAATTCTTGTAGAAATCACTTGAAAGAGGCACTTATTTATATTGTTGTTATCATTTCAAGGCAAATGATGAACTAATAATTAGCCTTGTAAAATTTACTGTCTTCCTGATTCAACCATCTTTTATGCACTCTCCTTTTGAAAATTTAAACAGTCATTTCCAAGACTTCAGACTTGAATCAGCAGTCTGATTTTAGGAATAATTACCACACTCAACCATAATTTAAACAAATCTGTATCAGTTTTAAATGCTACTGACCTCTTCTGTTGCCATTGCAGCCATTCCAGTCATCAGAGTTTTAATGCGAAGCTAGAGCAAAATATGAAGAATCACACATAACAATTTAACTTCTATTATTTAGCCTTTTTCTGTCAGGGACACATACATATAATTAGTATCATATAACATGTGTTTTAAAACATGTAGTGGGGCACTAAGGCTGTGAAAGTTAAAGAAGAGGTGGCTAAAGTTACCAAATTTAAGGAAAATTTCTTATAACAGTAAACATTCACTCAGATTATTCAGCTCCCACTGTCAACCAAAAATCAACCTTTTAAAAAAATGCTCAGATTAAAAAACAAAAAAACAAACAAAAAAAACAAAAGCAGTTTTTGGGTATTAAACATCAACAAACATTAATTCTGTGCGTCAATTTCAGGCTCCCTGTTCTCCTGTGGGAAGCAACTCTCACTTCAACTAACCATTAAACTTTTCCTGCTTTTGGTGAACAACTGGGCAGTGAAAATTGCTGCTCTCCCCCCTAGTTAGTAACTCCCATGCCTACTGTGTCTGGGGCTCACCTCTTCAGCTGCCTGAAGGTCATCTTCATCACAAGGCTCAGCTTTCCCTGCTGCTGCAAGCCCTGGAGGTAGCACTGCTTTTTTATCTTCAGCCTTTTAAAAAAAAATTAAGACATTATTGTACCCGGTTCCAATATTCTAAAGTGTTAATAAAGACATCAAGGAGAAAATTGGAAGGTAGCTGTTCTGTTTATATGAATACATTTCAGCTACGGGAACATCCTCACACTCAAATCATGCCAAATGTAAGCCTCCCTGATTTCTCACAAGTATTCCAACTGTTCCAACTGTGCCTCTGGCTTCCTATGGACTCATCTGGTCCAAAGATTCCTTATTCCACAGCCTTCTGAGAGCTACCCATCTCAGGAGACAACCAAGAATATGGTACCTACTACACAGGACAAGACTGAAAACTTTTTTTTACATAAATCGTTTTTGCAACTTAGTATTGGTGTAACAAACATACAACATAAAAAATGCCAACCTGCCTGGTTCACTTAGAAGAATTTGCACCACTGAAGTGAAGAGAACTGGGGACAGCCAGACTCCATTTCTAGGTGACTCTACTGCACCACTAACCTATTTCACTGTCCACTTCTGCCTTACTGGAGATTCAGTTTCTACAACCATCATGATAAATGTCTAATATACAATATCCCAAAGGCAACAGATTTTTGGAGAAACAAAGTGAACTCTATAAACATGACTAGTGGTTACTCTGAGGGAGTAAAAAAAAATCTGAGGGGAAAACAGGCATGCTTAGGTTGGGAAATATCTCCATTTATAAAAAATTAAATGTCAAATTTGTATGTGGAATATTGAAATAATGAAGAAGAGCAACTTTAATCTACTCAATGAATTGTTGGGTCCATGACATGCTTAATGTATTATCTTCATCATCTCTGTCTATAATACAAACTTGTAGCCAAATTCATATCTGCACTGAAATACTAAAACTGCAGGTAGCCTGCATTTTAAGGACATTTTAAGATTCCATAATCATCATAAGCACAGCTTACTTTTCAAGAAGAACAATGATTTATTTATGGCATGGTATCACATTTCTCTATCACATTAAACAAACTGTTTTGTAATAAACATCTACAATGCTTCCTACCAAGTTGAATGGTTCTTTGAAAAGAAAAACCCTTAAATGGTCACATTCTAGAACACTCAGTTAAAAGATACTCACTAAACAGACAAGATATGTCATTACCTAATGGTAAAAATCAAACCAAAACAAACACAACATCCAAACTCTCTTTCTTCTAAGCAAAAAAAAAAGTTTGCAAAATGTGATCTGTGAGCAGAGATGAAGGAAATCCTTTAAAAAAGGGTAATCAATTCCACCTTTCACAGCATGCAGATTTTTAGTTCCAGTTAGCCATTTTTAAGATCTGTTAATAACAGGAAGTTATAGCTGTTTATTCTGCTCTTTTCTTTAAAGATTTAACAGTAACTAACACTTCAACAATGCAGCTCTTCCCACAATTTGAGTATTTTAAATTAGTGTATTTCTTACCTGTTCTGTTTTTCCTGCTTGTCTGCTAAATCCGTATCTCCTAAAAGAACAACAGCAACATGAAGGAAAAATACTGTTGTTTATGACTGTCACAAATACATTAAGTTTCTATCAGTTTTCAACATAAGATATGCACCGAGAGCCAGGACTAAATCAGTTTTGAAATGTTTCAAGGAAACTAAATAAGCAGGTACTGGAGCATATTTAGAGAATGATTTCAGATCTATCTACTCCTTCCATCATGATTTGCAAATCTTGACTTTCCATAAAATACTGTCATGTAAAGCTCATGAAGGGAAAAAGCAATGCCCTCTTCCCATTTGAAAGTTAGTCCTGAGTTATTACACTACACTCCATGTCACTGTTAAAAGGAAAGTACTCAAAACAGAGAGACAGAAAAAAAAAAATCTAAAAATCTATGGCTTTAGGGGAAAAGAAGCCCCAGAAGATACAAAACAGAATTCAAATGTCATCCACACTTGATAAGTATTAAGAGCTCAGTGAGCAGACAAGCTGTCCTTACCACTAAACTGTGAAAAGAAAACTGGAAATAGAAACCAGAAATGGAATCTCTGTAACTTCATTTTTATATGTTTGGAGAGCTCTCAGTAAACCAGAGGGATTTTCAGAGATAATGGAAAAGTGAAAGCCTTTGTAACTTTGTTTCTGAATGAAAGTTTGCAGGAAAGTAAGAAGACAAAACATTCAACCATGATTCAGCCTCCTGATGCAGCAACTACATGAGAACTAGAAAAAGAAGCAACAGCAACTGCAGCTCCTTTTTCACCAAATTTTCATCAGATTGCTTGCAAAAACCAATATTGATTGACATACACTACCTGGAAGGGTCGTGAATTTAAGCCATTTTTATAAAGAACACGTATGTTAAAGAAACATACCCTAGTAGGAGCATAAAACTTGAACTTGGTCTCCCATTGTACAAAATACGGTTCACACATACAAGGACTGCCCAGTCCCCAAAGAATTTACAGGGTAATTAAACAAGATTGGAAACCAAATAGGAGTAAATCTGAAATAGTTCAATTCTAAAGTAGTAGGAAAAACCCTACCACAACCCAAATGTTATCTGTACTGCTTGTAATACACACTACAAAACCCACAGAGAGCTAAATGAAGCCTTTCACCTGCCATATTCCAGAAGTGTAGCATGAACCTTTGATTCCTCATCCAGCAGTTCCTCAGCTCCCGTCTGACGTTTGTATTTTCTCTGGGGTTTGTAAACCTCCTGCAAGACAGTGAATGAATTCAGAGCTTGTAAAAAGGTTTTCTAAAATAAATGAGGAATTGTTATCTAGAGTGATATACACTGTTTGCTTTCCAACTCAATATACTTACCTGAATAAACATCCTTCACTTTCTCTTTTTGGAATTACATTATAAGATCTTACTGAATTGATTTCTAAGCAATTTGCTACAAAAATTGTCTAAGTTTAAAAAAAAATTATAAATTACTATTTAACATGGAACGTCTCAGCCATCTCCTCTGCCATGTTTGAAAGAATAATAAACAGTAACACACTCAACATCTATTAAAATGATTTGGCTAATGCCAGTGTCTAGAAATGTTACCTCCTTTGTGAGTTAATTCTATTTTTAAACTATCTGATTTGTTAATTAAATGCAATTATTATTTACTCAATGATCACAGGTTACAATGGAATTAAAGCAGATTTTATTATAATTTAAGGAACAAAAATGTCTCAAGAAGTTTGGTAGTAAAATTACTTTAATCTCCTTCTATCCCAGTGTAATCCAATATCTGAACAACAGCCCACCAAATAAAACAAGAACTCACAATTACTATTTTGTACTGATAGTGCTGCTTCCAATTTAAAAACAAAAGGAAGAATATTTCTTGCTTGATCTAACTTTCTGCACTGTGCAAACTATTATTTTCAACAAACAATTCCTGCACCATAACACAGCTGAAATGGCTTTCCATCTTTTTCAAAGATGTAATCCCAAAGTGGAGATTTCAAACAAGTGAAAATTGACAATATTCCTTGGCAGGCTTCTCCTGAATTTGTCTGTTGCTTTTTACAATTTTTACTTCATTTCTAATCTTAATTTCTGTCATCTTTGCTTGCAGCTATTCAATCTTGCAACATTTTTGACTGTCACACGAAAAAGCTTTATATGACCAAGGATCTTCCACTAAATGTACTTTCACATCTAGAGAAAGGCAGTGTAAGTCACAAAGGTAATTACTTTTTGGTACTTTTATGGTGGCATTCTATTTTATACCTGTGCTATATGAAGTGTAGGCATCATACCCTAAACATTAGTCTGGGCATCAGGTAATTGAGCAGTTGAACAAAACCACTGCAAGATAACCTCAATTCACCAGCCAGTCACCTTTCAGTAGCAGTAGTCCTTATTCTAATGACCATCACTGATAGTTAACATTCCCTTTTCCAGCCTCTAGGCCTGATCATGACCATGAATCTTAGTGTACTGTCCCTTTGAGAAAAAAGGGTAGGTCCTTAGATCACTTATAATAATGAATTCAGACAACAGACTGATCTTTCATACTTGCTGATCTGCTTTTAGGAGAGTGGATTTCTCTTCCAATTCCAATGCACAATGGTAAAGGTGACCTGTGGGAACCCAGAGTGCAGACAATATTTCTCTGCCTGTTTTGAAGAATTTTACCCCCCTGAACAACACTGTTTTTGACCTGTGCCCTTGGAAAAAACTTCCTACTATTAGAAAGGAACTAGAAACTACACTAGTGTAAATCAGGTGATAACTATTATTGTAAGATTGTCACAGGGTGAAAAATTTAGAGGTTTTGGGTTTGTCAATGTAGTAAATAGATAAAAGCAAAAAACATCAAGATGGAGGATTGTTGTTGTTCTCCAAACCTTCTTCTTTTTCTACTACTCCATATACTGCAATAAAAGTAGTTTGGGATGTTTGGACAAAGAATTCCACAGTTCCCGGCTGTGTTACTGAATAATTGGTAGAAAAGTAAAAATGTATGTTTTTAGTAACCATTGGTTGATTTACCTTTAAAAAGGCTGTGTAATCTTGATAATTCAGCTTTCTCCTGCATTCTCTGCTTTGTGCTATGTCTGGATTACACTAGTGACTGTTTCTCTGATAAGACTTAATAAACAACTATCAAGAAGCAGTGAAGGCTGAGAGTCCCTGTTTGTGTCTCAAACTCCTGGCAAGGACTTTAAAAACTCTCTCCCATTAGGAGAGGTTTGATTATGGCACAATCTGTGTCAATGACCTGCAAAGGAACCTTCATCTAACAGCCACCTTCTCCTCCTTCCAGTTCCTATGGATAGATGGGAAAGCTTGTGTACATTCTGCCTTGAAAATTCATTCTGTGTGTTCTTCTAGACTGCACTCATGCCATAATGCCTTAAGAGGTCTCATGAACTAATCTTTCATTAAGAAGATCAGGTGCCAGCTGTAGAAGACATGATCCTAACAGAGCTCATATATTTAGGGAAAAGGTATTTGGCTAATGATACCCTGAGCAATGATGAACAAAGGTAAAAACTTCATGCACCTATAAACTAAAGATCTGTGAGAGTAGAAGACAGAATACAAATTAATAGAACATGAACACTAAGCCCTGAAAACTTCTGATTCTCAGTAACCAAAGGGAACCCTTCATCGCTTTTAATCAAGTATCTTCTTTATTTTTTAAAATTATTTTTAAATTTAAATTTACTGAAAATTTTAGGTACTGGTGTCCCATAACAGCATTGTGATTATTTTGTTTCTGTCTCTTCAGTGACAAGGTCAAGATCAGCCACTTGGATAGAGAACCTTTAGTGCTATTTAAGGACAGTGCAGGTAAAGGGCACACTTGAAAAATTAGGACAATTATTCTGAAATTGAAAATAAGCAGAACCCCAATGAATTTCAAGTGGTACTTGATAGAATACATATTTGTAATTCGCTTTCTCACACAGGTTTGCATTGTTTCTCAGTTTAAAGGGCTATACAGGTGGATTAATGATGCAATGACACCTATGTTCAGGGGGAGCTAACTTCTAAAACAGAAAACATGTCTCACTGGAAAGGCAAGCGTTTCTAGTTGGAGTAAAAGACTCGCTGTAAGTCTGCTAATAATTAAAAAGCTCAATGAAATCATGGGGAACAATACTTTAGAGACTGTAATTGAAATTTCTAAAGCAAGGGCAATTATTCAAACATTAACAAAGGAGTTACATTGGTCATTACCTGGAGACTTGCCTTGCAATGTTATTCTATAAACACATGCTGTAATTCAACCACATATATTAGGCTCAGTAGCACTCAGGTCATTTGCACAGAAGAACAGCTCCCTCCCTCCAAAACCTGACAAAGAGTAAGGTGGCTTGACTGGTACACTACACGCCCTTTCATATGGCTCCTTACACCAGCACTGAGCACCTCCATCTGTGCATGAGGAGCTCAGGGTGCCTGGCTAGAGCTGTCTGAAAAAGCACTGATTTTCTCAGGAGAGCAGGGTTTCACCATCTATTGAAGAGCCTTGGAAATGTCCCATTCAAAGCAAACCCAGATTTCTCACCTCTTGTCAAATGCTAGCTTGGAATTTATCAAGATGGTCCAAAAAATCCCCAAAACCAGTAGTGAACTACCGAGAGTCAGAAATGGTGAACTGATGGTCCCAAGCAAAGAGGGAAATTAGAAAGCAAGGACAGAAACTCCAGTGACCAGCCAGGCAGCTGAATTCAAGCATGAGTGAGAGAGCTTACATATTTTATGTGCCACTCTCTGTCACATTCATGAACTAGCTTTCAAAAATATATACAAACAGTTTATCCAAGAGTTAGAAGATTTGCATGTGAAGAGGGAGAACACAGCTGAGATCGCCTCTCCCAACCAACATCTGCTACTTGAAGAAAATATTTCTGAAGTAGGGTGTGTACTTTCATTGCTAATTACAAGTTAAAAAGTCAGGTTCTGAAATGAAGGTAATTGAGAGCATCAGCATATTAACTAATTTCAAGACAAATAGAACAACTGCTGATAGCTTTAAACACATTTAAGTGTGCTGAGTGTTTAATAGTGTCTGTAAGCTACCTTGTGACTTTTGTTTGATAGTGTGGAATTCCACACACTCCGTGCAGGCAGTTGATATGGTTTATCTACTCATACAATGCACACCTAAAAGGTTTTCAATCTAATATATTGGCATTCGAGACCTGTTCTAAGAATGAAACTCAACATGTAACTTAATTGGGATCTTCTCATGAGAAAACCCAGGATTGGCTGCATAAAACAGAATTAACCACCTCCATTTCATTAGTAAAATCACTTGCTTCTTCATCATAAAAAAAGAAATCCAACATACTTACAAAGATATCAGTAACCGTTTTGATCACCTTCTCTTTTCTTTGCATGAATTCATCATCCTGAAAGACATTAGTGGAGGTAATTAAAAATACCAGGAATGGAGGTTAAATCTCAAACATTCTATCTATTCTGTGAAACAAAGCTGTCAAATAGTTTCTGAGCTGCCCAGTGATTTGGTGAAGTGTTAGTGATTTGCTGTAACACAGAAAAGTACCTGCTTCTGCCATCAGATGGGAGGTAGGTCATTAAAACTGTGTCCAGATCAGCAGCCTTTCTGCTCTCTGCTTAGGCAGTACCTGACACAAATGCAATCCCAGCCCACTACTGGGCTCTCCAATCTTTACTACACTTTTAAGAAATGAAGCTGAGATAGACTTGATATGGAAAAGAGACGCTTCCTGTAACTGTTATTTTAGTTTTTAAGCATTAACAATAATAATTTTTAAAAAATCAAAATCAAAACCACGCCAAGTTAATAAAATCTGTCTATCCCAATACTAGGGACATCTACCTTTAATCCTGTTACTTAGAGACAAAACTTGAGTTCTACATGTTAAACATGGAATTGCCTTGTGATATGTATGAACAGAATTGATGGCTTTGCACTACAGGCACATATCCAAGGTCATTCAATCTCTCCTCCTCTACCAAGGAAACTTCTTATCATTGCTGAAGAACAGTTCAATTTTTGAATGAACTTTTTTACAAATCTAGTTTTCAAGAACAAGTTTTGGAGTTTGGATATAGAGAGACAATAGCTGCCTTTCACCACTCTGAAAGAAACCCTAAATTATAGAGCATAAACAGTATATTAAGTCTCAGTTAGCTACACCAGCTTCTCCACAGCATGCTGGGTGCTTCCGAACAGCTAGAATGACAAAAAAATACCAAATATTGCAGACAAACTAAGGCAATCATTAAGCAAAAGTTAACCAGAATCTACAAAATCTCTGTCACAATAATGCTTAAATTTTTTCCCAGATGAATTTGCACGGGATTCCTTTAGGACTGATTCATAAAACGATTGCAAAAGCAACTCTGGTAAAGCGTGCAGATTTCAGAGCTGTGGGGCTGGTATTGCAATTGAGTACTTGACATACTATCACAGCAACAAGAACTGTCTTGATCTTACCTCTGGCAGTCTGTGAGTTTTTTGAAACTGTGATATAGAGTAAGAACGGACATAATCTCCCATTTCTTCCCTTGTTTCTATTGCACGCTTCACCAGCCACTGAAAAAAAAATTGTATCAGCCGAAAACAGAAGAATAATAGCAGAAAACACCGAACTACTGCATCATTTTTTAATACATTATAAAAGCTAAAAGCACATTTTAAGCACAGAAACAAGATGATGTGATTTATTTGTAAACATGGAAACTCTTTCGCCTAATCCTAACAAAATGTGTCAGCATTTGCTACTTTATAAACTCCACATTTCTTCTTCTGTGCATACATTTCTTCTGTGAAATTCTCCTATTATAGATCACTCACTGGTTTAAAAAACTACAGCTCCACCATGAAAAGATATATCTTCGAGCCTATGAAATGTTCATGAAGAACCACATGCCTATGCAAGAAAAAAGACTTCTTCTGACATTTATAAGACCACACAAAAAGCCACAAAATATTGAAGTACATTTTAAACAATGTTGGAGGAGATAAATCTTGCAGGCTGTTGACAGCCTGTGCAGGAGGTCACAGAAGAGATGAGATCAATCGTGGGATCCAAGTTTGAACCAGCAACTGTTTCCTGTGCTATAACCATGAACCCCTGGAAAGTGAGGGGAACATGATGACAACAAGAGATGAAAATGCTGACTATTAATTACCAAGCACATCTGAAAACAAGACTGTGTACATACTTTTGCCTCTGATCATGAATTTATTAGGAAGAACATTTCTGCCCATTGGAATATCTGTTAGACTTTTTTTAAATTTTTTTTTTTAAAGTTCTGCTATAGTCTATGGCAGTGAGCCAACTCAGCCTAATTTCTTCCCGTAGGGAAGGATCCATCTGAATTCTTGCACAGTGCAAGAGCTAATGGGACACAACGCCAGGCTGAAGAGCAAGCTTTTGTATTATTTGGAAACTGATTTGAGATCTACAGATAGCAAGTAGAATCTTGAGTTTAACAGGGCATTGAATAAAGTGCCATTATCAAATACGTAATTCCTACGTGGTGTAGTGAGCATTTCATATTTTGCATGGTCTTTTTCAGAACACAGTATACTGGTGACACCAGTAAGTTTTCCTTGAAATCTGATGAGGATCCTGCAGTACGTGGAGCAGGCAGAACTTCACAGAGATCTGACAGAAAGCCACATTTTTTAAAGAAAGATCCTCTACATACCAAAAACTAAGCCCATCAAAAAAGAACGTCATTGCCAAGTACGGGTCAGCTCTACCACTACTGGCCAGTACAAATACCAAGACTCACTGCTCTTGGAGAAACCCAGAAGTACATTTCCTCCCTGTTTCTCATTGCCAGAGGCAATATCCCAAACCAGGATTTGGGATAAAGCAGGTGAGAGAAAAGAATACCTACTGCTATAGTTTTTACAGCAGGAGCAATATATTTCCTGTGAAAGAAGCCTTGTGTTTGATAAATGTAACCATTCATTGCCACCAGGGCAAGAAACTCACCTGGGTTGAATTTTAGTTTTAGGAAATAGAGTTCAGAAGTAAAAACTCACATTAGCAAGATACAAACTTCCCACCTTAGGCAGCATCACCACAGCTTGAAAGCTGTGTAAGAGTAGCACACACCACAGAATGTTTTGTGGGGAGTGCAGTTAAGTGTTGTTTTCCTCAGGAGCCTCCTACTAGAAGATAACAGGAAAGAGCACCAGGAAGTTTTCCCCACTTCTTACAAGCCGAAATTTAGATTCAATTCTTACTCACTAAATTCCTTCACAGGCATGAGGTAAGGAGATATTTAATGGAAAAGAAGCTTCCTTAACAGTCTTCATTTTGCCTATCTGTCAAAGATACATTTCTGTGTGCAGATGAAAGGAAAATCAAAAAATGATAACAACATGCCAAGGATTCTCAAAATACCACATGTAACTGGAACACATCAAGTGTTAGCTTAAATCTTAAGAAACTTGAGAACAGTGCACATGGTGAGTTAGTGGTGCTCAACAAATACACAGTAAGAGGACCACTTGTCAGAGCACAGTTTTTAAGTGATATGAAATAAGGATGAATTATGCCTAAAGAAACGACCCCAGTGGCTTTTGCCTTATTCATGTCCTTCTGATTCAAGGTCCATCTGCATAACTTACCCCATACACTTAAACACAGACCGTAAGGTATTTGTTCTATTTCCTAGTCTGGCACAGAGGACTATCAGAGTCCACAACAAGATTAAACTTTGGCTTCTTTAAGCAGCCATTCCACAATAGGCACAATCTGACTCCATGGCAAAGAATTTAGAGTTTGTTTTCTAAATGTGAAACAAGCAATACTTAAAAATTCTATCATCCATAACATCACTTCATTCTTTAAAAATATTAATTCAAACTACTTCTCTGTGATTATTTATTCCAAAGTTAAATAAAGAGCCAAACAATAATTCAAAGCTTTGTTATATTTTTTATGCAAATTTTATGGCCTTTTTCAGCAAAGTATCAATACTCCATGAAATTATTACCTGAACAACAGGAAATATATGAATGAAATCCAGTCCCTGGATCTGATGTGGTTCCAAACGATGTGGACACTTCATTTTTGGTAACACTGACACAATTTTTTCAGTTAAGGCACTATTATAAAACAACAAAAAGACGGATGTACATATGCTACAATTTTCTTTTGTAAATTACAAATTATTTTTGCAAACACAATAGTTCAAAGATTCCCTCTAGTGGCTTCCACTATATATACTGAAAAGCAATCAAACTCATTTACAACACAGCTTTTACAGGTACTATTTATATCATCAGTCTGTGAAGAGGTGATTAAGCCCCACTTACAGGCTCCTACCTTGGAAATTTAACTATTACAGAAAATTTCAGGATCTGCATGTCTGGACAGATGAAATACCCATGTAAGATACACCTACAAACACCTTTGCACGTTATAGTGTACACTCAACATGAAGAGACAGTAGCTTTAAGAATAGTTACATTAAGTAAGAGATGTGCACTCCAAGGAAGTCCAGAATCAAATATAAGAACTTAATACTTTATTTAGCAGAACTCACAGAACACATCCTGATGTTACTCCTGAAACTTTATGAATTTAAATACATACTGCACTTAAAAGCTAAATACACAGTACACTTCACATACTTTTCAAGTGACTAAAACTGAATTGGCAGCAATCTCATTCTACAGCTCAGTAAGAGCTGGTTAACTGAAAGGATTACCCTGTCACAAGGGATCCCTCAGCAAGAAATTCATCCTGTTTCCACTGAATACCTAATTTTAGGGCAAGAATTTTTTTTGCTTTCAATGTTGACAAGTACATTTTTAAAGCAGGTGTCACTACTGAGGATGAAAACTTTACTAGGAAAACCAAAGCTATTTCCCCATGAAGGAAAAAAATTAACTGGTCCAGTATTGACCTCAATGATATTTAATACTGTCCAAATGGACAACTAAGATCCTGGAAGAACAGAAGGGGATCAAGAGACATGAGACAGTGACCAAAATCTGGGAATAGAGCCTGAAACATTTTACTTCCTGGAGGGAAGTGAAGCACAATCAAAGCCAATGCAATTAAAACAAAAGCTATTTATCCAATAGATGCAAGGTCCTCTCCTAATGTATGTTTCCATGTTTATTTCAGCTCAGTAATTAAATAACAGGACACCCTCACAATGCCTTTGGAATAATAGTGAGAAAACACAGTTTAACTTATCCTTATCTTGAGAACACCAGAGAAGCCCTGAGCCTCTACCAATACAAATATTACATGGACATCAAAACAGCCTATGCTACTGTCATACTGAACACTTTAGATTTACAAATAAATCATTGTTGCTGTTTTGGGAGAGGAGCCTGGATTTTGTTTTGCCAGTTTTGCATCCAGTCAGCTGGAAAAAATAACAGAACACTTTGAGAACAACTTAACTATTTCCTACGTGGTTGTTCTTAAGGATAACAAAGATAAAAAACTACCACCCCCATCTTCATTCATGGTCTCTACTTAATTCTTTGCAGTCAGCAATGCTTTATGTACTTAGCTATGTATGATGATTTGAGCGTCTCCAAATGCAATTGCAATACCCACAAATATTTATTTTGAAAATCCGTGTAAATGCTCCATGACTTTCAAGAGAACAACACAGAAAGATGTTCTTTTTAACTACATTGAGTAAACAAGTCTCTTCATGCCACTGTAATTTGTCAGGCTAATCTTATTTCCTGGAAATTTTAATTATGGCTCTTTCATCACAGATACACATAAAGAAATAATGGAGTTTAGAATGTGTTCCCTATCCCAGCAAAAACAATGTCTATAACCTCCCTGGTACAGGAATTAGCTGGCTTATGAGCAAATTCCATGCCTAAGAAATGAATCAAAACAAAATGTTCTTATTGGGTCACCCTGAGGAAGGAAATCCTCCTCCTCAGTATGGGGCAGGTAACTATTTTGGCAACAGTGACATGCTTTAAATTCTGTTTGCTGATGCCTACAATTCCAACCCAGAACCATAAAAGGGAGTCAGAGGTTATTTACACAGCAGAACTGCAGACACATGAAACTCAGGGAAGGTCTTCTAATGTTGCATTCCAGCTTCCAGCAGCGTGGTCTCCCTCTGCCCTTTGCTTTGGCCTCTGCATCATCCCCTTGTGCCAGCACAAGCATCTGTGCAGCTGCACAGAGAACTGGATCCAGGAATTCATTCATGTTAAAACTATTTTCTTTTTTTTTTTTTCTTTTGGGGTGTTTTGGGTTTTGGGTTTTTTGGGTTTGGGTTTTTTTTTGGGGGGTAGGTTTTAACCTGCATCAGTTCCCAATTCAGTTCAGTGTGGAGCCACACAAATGCTTTCAGTGCTTAAGTAGGGATATAAGAACATTGCAGCCCAGAGGGAATAGCCCTGCCTTTTCTGAAATAAGCTTCTTTCTGGTTTTAGGATTTGTGGAACTTCAGTCCGAGAAACCCAGAAACCCATGCAATGTTTTGTAAACAGGCAGTCCTCAAAAGCAGGAAATTTAAACTAAAATTCTTTCTTAGAAACAGAAAAATAGCAGGTAACTTCCCCCTCCCCACCCACATTTTATTTTCTAAGAAAAAGAAGAAAAATCCCCCACTTGCCATTTAATCAACTCACATTTTTTGACCAATAGTAGAGTTTTCCTGAAATAATAAATCCACGTCGATATCGAAGCTGCAGGTAGTGATACACCACGTCATGCCTCCCACCACCTGGCAAAGGAGCAACAGCATGGTCAGGGCCACTTTCAACTGAAGAGGTAAACCCAAATACATCTTTGAGGCTTTATTTGTTTTAGAAACGACATCTCAGTAATCTCTCCATGCTCAGTATCCTCTCTGTGCTAAAACAGACTGAAATACATGGCATAACCATATCAACTTCATACAATACTACACATAATACACAGGTACCAGAAGACAGAAACCAGCCTAGCAGTTATTGACAATCTAAATTCCTCTTTCAGCTTTATATATTAGTTTTGAAACAGCTCTCAGATTGAAAAAAGAAAACCAAACAAAAAAAACCAATGGATACAAAGCAACAGTATGTTAAATGTCATGACCTCTAAAAAGTGACCATATAAAAATTTTATCAAGGGTCATAATTACTGCAGTCATATATTTACCTTTTTATATAGATCTTTGCTACTATTACTTCTTGCTTGCTGACATATGCAACACAAAGTGCTAGACACAGTATCAGCACAGCAATGGAAATCCCCAGCTCTGTAGAAATCTCTATTTCAGGCCCTATTCTGACATAGGCATATTTAACTCCTGAGCCATTTCATCAACTTTACATAAATATTTAAAGACAACTTTTAATAAATATGTGCAAAATAACCTAAATGTATGCAAAGGCAAAGAAGAGAAAAAGGGATTAACATGCAGAGTAACTTGCCAACATCATGCAGCAAATTAGGAACCCTGGTTTCTGACACATCACCCCTCTCACACTCCCCTCTGGAACTGATAACCTACAAATCCCTTTTGCATTAGCAGTGTGATCATTTTCAGTAGCACTGCTCATCTCGGTGAGGTTGGGCACTGTCATGAAATGGTAACTTTGCAATTGTATTTAAGTAAGTATAAGTGATTTCTACACATAAATGCAACAATGTTACCTCCTAAGGCAGTCTCCTTGAAACTATTCTGTCTGTGAGCAGACACTCCTGAGCAGCTACTGTTAACAATACCAAGGAGTTTGAATAAAATAAAATTGCATTGCAAAGTAAGGCTGTGCTATGATCAAAGACAGAGCAGAAAACAGAAGAGTCCATTTCAAGGCTGCTGTAGTTTTGTGTTCTCAAACCCTGGTTCAGGAATTTCTCACAAAGTCAGCACTAAAACAATTCAGAAATCTCTCTTCAACCTGAACTTTGCTCTCAGTATCACACACTTCCTGTCTAGGACAATGAAAGGTTAACAAATATGACATTCTATAGATATGTACAAACAACCCCAAAATAATCTCACCAGGCTAACTGTTCCATTCTTACACAGACACTTCCTCATTTCTCATCATGTTGTTTTTAAAATTACCATGCTATCTCCACATATCCTAGCTATTCTAACTGCTGTTGAGAGAGGGAGGAAAATTCCCTGTACACAACTCTAACACAGGCCATAACACCCACAATAAAAGCAGACAGCAGTTGGTTTGCATCCAGTTGTCTCCTCTAAAACAGGCCTTGCTGCACAAAATTGTCTTTCAAGACTGAGGAGGTCCTGTCTGAAACTAGGTCATTTGCAGAATTATTCACACAGGGAAGCCTCACAGGTTGCAAATGTCTCTTATAAAGTCACCTAGAATTGCTAAGCAAACTGGCAAAACATATAAGCCTCATACTTAAAAAAGGCATTGAAAAATATTGTGCTGGCCTCACCTTGTCAAAGGGTGATAACCCCTTGATTCTTGCTCGAAAATACCCAGCAGCCACCAACAGTTCCAAAATTTCAGTCAACTTGATGTTTTGTTCCTCATCTTCTCTTGTTTCAACCTGACAAACAAACAACACAACACTAATTCAGCTTTTCTCATTCATTTGAGGAATGAACGTTTTCTGAACTTAACCTTGGCACAGATCACATATCAGACAAAACCTGTCTTCTATAAGCAACTTGGTTTAATGCTAAAACTGTTCATTTGAAAGACATTAAAGAAACAGGTAACACATTTCTACATGGATTTAACATCACATATTTTCACCCAGCTAAAGGCTTTTACTGATCGAACTCCTGGTCCACTGCTTGCCTCCAGCTAGTGAGATTGTCCTATTGCCATAAGGCAGTTAATTTATTCTCCATTTCGCACATTTCGTTCAATTTCAGGCTTCATAAAATCACACTCTTCAATTTAACCTCTATCCCAGCCGAAACAGGACACGCTTCTATAATTCTTGTACAAAAACAGGAGGACACGCTCACATGGAATTCCACTTTTGGGGCAATGCAATTTCAAAGCACAGCAGTAACAAAAAGTAAACTGTGACGGGCAGCCCGGACAGCCTCAGTGCTCCGAAGCCTCACCACCACAGCCAGCCAGTTCCAATGCTTTTGTCCCCACCTTACAGGATGAAACCCCACAGCTCCGGGGATGCACATGATTTCCTAGAGGAACAGGGCTCGCGAACACCTCGGCCCTAGGCCGGAGAGACGGTAACAAGGTATCCCCCGAGAGCTACAGGGACCCACCTGCACACCCTTCCCACCTCCAACCCTCTGGGCACCCTCTTCCTCTCCGCTCCCTCCCAAGGGAACCCGCGAGCCCGGCTTGCAAAGGGGACGCGGGAAGGCGATGGTGCACCGAAGGTGACCCGCACAGCGCTGCCGGCAGCCCCACAGGCCTCCCCGCGCCCCCCGCGCCCAGCCTGCTGCGCGGCACCGACCCCCGCGCTCCCGGCGAGGGCCGGGAACGAGGGGAAGGAGCAGGCGGGGATCTCGGGGACGCCGGTGCAGCGGGGCCGGAGCAACAGCGGCCGCGGCTCGGCAGCGCCCGGGGGACGGGGGGCTGGGAGAGACGCGGCTCCGGTACCTCCTGCGGGGCCTGGCGCTCCTGTCCCCGCGGGACCCCCATCGCCCTCCGCCGCCGGCCGCGCCGCTGTCACGTCCGCTCCCCGCCGCCGCAGCGCCCCGGCGAAGGGGTGTTCCCGGCCGGCGGCTGCCGGGTTCCCCCGCCCTCACTCAATGGTTCGCCCGCACCCTTCTTGCGTACAAGCGCATCCGGGCCGTGCCATTCGCGGCCGAGGGGGTGCGGGGAAAGGAGGGCGGCGGCTCATGTGACTGACGGGCTGCGCGGAGCGCAGCGGCCGCGGCCCCGCCCGCGGGCTGCGCCCTTGGGGGCGCCCCCGGGTGCCCCCGTGCCCACGGCCCCTCAGAGCACAGCTCCTCCCCGCGGGCACCGCGGGCTCCGGGCGATTTCCCTGCGCGGCACTGCCCTTCTCCCGCCGCCGTTTCCTTCTTTTTTTCCCTTTTGCAAGGGGTCCTGAGGCCTCCCACCAGCATGGAGGACAAGTTACTGAGTGCTCTCTGACTGCGAGGCGCCTCACGGCCGCTCATGCTCCACAGGGCGCTGACACTTCCCACTGCAAGCCGTATTTCCTTTGGTAACCGAACAGCTGAAGTGGGGTTTAATTCTGTTTTTTCTCCCCTGCACACAGGTCTCAGAATCACTTAGGTTGGAATCCCAGAATCAATTAGGTTGGAAAAGACCTCTGAAATCACCAGGTCCAAGACTGACCACCATGTCAACTGGACCATGGTGCCAAGGGCCATTTCTAGGCTTTCCTTAAACACTTCCAGGGACAGTGACTTCACCACTTCCCTGAGAAGTTCATTCCAGTATCTAATCATGCTTTCTGTGAAGAAATTTTTGCTAATACCCAACCTAACCCCCCCCCCCCCCGGCACAGCTTAAGACTATGTCCTCTCGTCCTGTCGCTGGTTTCCTGGGAGACGAGCCCGACCCCACCTAGCTGCACCCTCCTCCTTCCAGGGAGTTACAGAGATTGAAAAAGTCACCCCTGAGCCTCCTCCAGGCTAAACACCCCCCACTCCCTCAGCTGCTGCTCATCAAACAGTCCCATGCTGAGGAACCCCTGCGACATGTGCTGGCTCTACCTCCCAGCGGAGGGCACATCAGGGCGCCGTGTCTGAGCATCCCCTGGTGGGAAGGTGGGCACCGGAATGTGCTGGAGCCTGGCCTCCCATCCTGGGCTTGGCAGCACCGGGCAGACCCTGATGGGTGTGCTGGGGTCTGGATGCTGTGCCCAGGCTGGCTGCCAACACACGCTGGATTCATGAATAAAATCACACCAATGCACAGGGATTTGATGGGCTGAACAGCCTGGTAGCAAACCATGGCAGCATTTCATGGGTACCATTCTTGTTGGCGATGGCTTCAGAAATACCTGATAGGGGTCTCTTTTCAAGTCTATCACAGGTGTTCTGTTTCCAGACTCTATGCCACATATGGAGTATTAAAAAGAATAACCTTGCACTCATCTGTGGCTAGAATCATCTCAAGAAGGTGAAGGAACAGGAGAGCAGTGTTCCCATCCTTTGGACGGCAGCAGAGCATACATGAGCCAGTCCATTCTGACTGCTGCCCTGACAGAGTGATCAAAACAATAACAACAATAATAAAAGCAAAAATAGGCCAGACCAGCTCAGGCCTGGTTTAACCACAGGCCACATCTTAATTAGAGCTGCAGAACACTGTTCCACAGCCCCAGAGGCTAATGTGGCCACCACAGCAATATGGACTGTGTTTTGTCTGTCTTCTCCTCCCAGAGAACTGTACATCTCTAATTTGATTGCCATGCAGAGGAAGACTGAAGCCAACAAAAAGCAGGGACAAAGAGAAGGGTTGAAACAGGAGAGTGTTAGAAGGGATGTAGAACAACCTTCAGACACACCAGCAAGTGCAGGTCATAAGGCAACTGCTGAGAAGAAACATCAACTTGAGAAAAATTTTCCTGAGCCATGATATGGTCATGAAATTCATTTCCAAAGAAATACATTAAAGAAAAAGGAAAAATAAAAAGCCAAAAGTAGTATGAACTGGGGGCTTAAGTAGTAACTGAGTATCAGACAAGGGAGGGAATTAACCTACCCCGGGAAACAGAACTGTTTCTCTGGCTTTTTAAAGCACAGTAATCCAAAGGAAGGAGACAGGGCTAATTAACTCCTATGAACTTTAAAACTCATGCAACTGGCCCCCAAAATCATAAAGCTGGCCTGAAATGATGTAGTTACAGAAATGTAATAGGTTGTTTTAATTTGCTCTATATCTATGAGACCACAAGGACTGGAAACATTTTTCTCCTTTATAGGCTGGAATTTTCCTTCTGTTGGTATGTAGTAAGGAAAGAAAAAGGAAAGGCAAAAAAATACAAAAAATCTATGGTCATTACAACTCATCTTGGATCACTTGAACCTCAATACAATACTTCTCAAAAGCATTGCTTCCCAATACCTAATTGTGATGCAAATTCACTCAGTTACCCAGACAGAACTGTTGTCCCCTATGACATTTGGATAATCAATCTTCTAAATACCACTTAGGTTTAAGAAGAGCCCCAAGAGGGTTACCATGTAAAAAAGAAAAACCTCCCTTCCTTCAGGTTTTTAGATTTTGTGCTTGCAAATCTCTAGCAGATTCAACTTAGGCTTTCTTTTCCCTTTCCCTACTTTATTTTGATCTGTGAAGGTAAGTGAGCTCTGTTGCTTGGTGCAGCTGCTTTCAACAATCATGTCTTGAATTTCCTATTTCATTAATCTTGATCCCACGAAGCTGAGCTGAAGAGCTTCATCCTTTTTTCATATAGCCATGTGATTCATTTCTCTGTTCAGCCTGGACTTGTGACAACATCGAACTCAGTCACCACTGAAAATGTAGCAGTAGGTCTCACTGTCTCTTCTAGCACATATTTGTTTCTTTTTGTAATAAGAATAAAAATGTGCAATGGAGTTGTAACAGCAACAGGAAGGGTTCCACTCTTTGTAGAGCAGACACAGTTAGATAAACAAAGTAACTTAAGTAACTTTCCAATGTTCTCTATGCCGAGAAGGCCTAAAAGCTATTTATTTCCATTCTGCATGATAGATAAAATACAGTAAGTGCAACTTCCTGTGCAATGGTCCTTCGTACAGCATCTTCTTGTTAAGGTACAACATTTGTTTATGGATACCATAAAACAAAGTGTCATGAACACATCTCAGAGTAAATGGAAAGGATCTCAGTGGTTGCACTGGGCCATGGAGCTCGGTACTGCCATGACTGCATCTTCCCAGTTGGATTCCTACAGCAGAAAGTGAAGCCAGCTGTAGGGAACTAAACCCAAGCCTTCCAGACTCAGTGTCAAATTCTGCATTGTTTTCTGTGGCTCACCTCTTGGGTGAGCTCTTTTTTCGAGCCATTTTGTTGCCTAGCAGCCCCAGCACAGAGATCACTTCCATCCTGATCCCTAATGAAATGATACCTGTGATGGTTTTCATCCAGGTGTCTGGAATCAGCAATACTGTTGGCCACAGCACTAGAATCTCCCTCTGTATGCATTTACTCTTTTAATTTGTTGTCTTGGTTGTATCCCATCTCCTTACAGTTACTCGGTTCCCCTTCATCTATTTCCTGAGATGTAGTAAGCATAGAGAACCATTCAGTGGGCAATTGCAAATTCCCAATTATCGTCAGCGGAAATGAGACTGTGCACTGTGAAATGAAAAAGTCACAGACCTGTTACAGTAGCCACTGTGTTAGGGGCTGCAGCAGACCATTGCATTTTTGCATTGCAAACCGACTGATATTCTTTGCAAGGTATTGTGCCCTTTCAGCACTCACCTAGAACAGCAAATAGTGATGTTTTAAACATGCTCACTATCGTACCCATGGGTGACATTCAGAAGGTCCAGTCCAGCCAAGGTCCTGTTCAGTCTCTCCTCTGAACAATTCCTATTTTTAGCACTTAATAGTTTAAAACAAACAGGCAGACAAGACCTTTTTTCTTGAAAAATGTCATTTTTAATATTGTTTAATATCATTAAGATTGGCAATATGAACACAAACATTTTTAGCTCACTTTCCAAGCTGTTAGCTCATCCCAACCAAACCCAAGGCAAACATAGGCAAAACAGGTGAGAGTAGTGGCTGTGGTAACACAAGAAACTCCTGTTCATGGTCATTTTGGTGATGTAGTTAGAAAAGGGCCACAGAGTAGTTTCTTTCTTAAGTAGGAGGAAGAGGAAAGACGTTGTGGCCTGTGGAATCTGGAGATGAAAAGGTAGTCTGATAGTGAAAATACTGAGGTTCTGGTAAGAAAAAAAATCACAGATCCCTCATGGTCTACATAACAGAAGTTGACAGAATTGGTGGCTGGTCCTCTCTACAGTTCCATCTGTGCCTGGTCTAAAGTCTGTCTGGAGAGTCATGAGAATATTATAACTAAGTATCTGACAAATACTAAAGGTTTTACCAGACTTCTCTTTCTGCATCATCATGATTTTGATCACATGACTCAAAGACTGTGGTCAGGATATGCAAGTAGCCAATTATTTTGGGTATTTCAATTTTTGAGAGGCTTGATTTTCAGAGAGTGCTACTGTACTCTCTTTGAAAATCAGGCTGCTGAGGCGTTTCTCAGTTTCTACATGGGTACATGTTGCAAAGTCCAGGCAAGGACAGGCACAGCACACCTTGACACAGAGTAGTCACCCCCAGAGAGGTTTGTTTCGGACAGTGCCTTTACACCTCTTCTGAAAGTCTCAGGTCATCTGTAGCTGTTATGCTCAAAAGAAATTAATCTCCAGGACAAGGAAGTGGGTCTTTCTAACTCACAAATCCATAGAACAACTAATTAAGTCTGATTCACTGAGCCTCAACCTGAGAAGGAACAAACAAAATGAGAACCTTTGCACTGCAAGTGCATCACAGACTCCTTAATTTGGGCCAGGATATTAAATTTCAGATCACAGCTCTGTCTGTGATGCTCACACAGTGAAGAAATACTTTGCTTCATTTTTGTATTTAGACCGAGCAAATCTGGAATTGTTGGAAAACAAAAAACCCAGGAACTTAAAAATATATTTGTGAAAGGTAAAACTTCTCCAAACAGAATCACCAGTAAGATTTATTTCATGTTCAAAGAATAAGAGACTACAGGTCATTGGATTACTTATTTACAAATCTTTTCAAAGGTGCAGAGAGCTATATATTTTCACTGTGGCATTTTTAGGCAAAATATATGGATTTAGACTTTACCTTCTACATGCCATAATAGTATGACACATCCTTCACTTAAAATAGTTGTAAAAATGAACAGTAATTTCCCAATGGAGTGAGATAGTCTGAAACAGTTAACAGACTTCTCACAGGTACACCTCACTCCCACGAGAATGATGATCTAAGATGGAGGAGATTTTTGGCTTTTCTTCTTCTATGTTGATTTTTTGAAAGAGAATTGAAAAGGCAGACAAGTAGTAAGAGAAGCAAGATAAAATATCAGTGATGTAGAGGTAAAAAAGACAGAACTGTAGAGATTCAAGGTGAGCATGGGAAGTGTAACCTTGGACAGAGCTAAGCAAAAACGAAAATAGTCTACAGAAAAAAAAAAAAAAGGCTGTGTTCTGTCTCAGTGTCTCAGCAGACATCCAGTTTAACTTGAGTAATTTATACATGTGTGCATTTTGAAATTAAACAGTCCCACTGAGCAATGCTCTTTAGGAATTTTAGCCTGACTGCAACTTAACCCTAAATGAAAAGCAAACTCTGCTACCATTAACTTCTACTCCCTCCATCTTCAGACTGCTTCTACACAGGGGATCCTGGCGTAATCCAAAACTGCAGTAGAACTACGAGTCTTTTTAAGAATCAAATCTTGCTTACACTCAGGCAGACACTTTGACAAATGGTGAAAGAGCACCCTCTGGTGACACCAGACACATGGCTGTATTCTGCTGCCAGTAAGGCAAGACATGCATCCCTGGAGTACCGGCTGTGCTCTGGCAGGCCGCCTCGAGGTGGTTTAGTATGTTTTAATTCATTATTCAGTTATACATACGGAGTACAAGAGTGAGCATCCTGAAAACAAATCAGGGCTGACAGTGACCTTACTTCTCCTGTCCCTTAAATCACTGAGTTCTTGTAATTTGAATCAAACATTTTCTGAATTGTTCTGAGACATTTTTTAGGAGGCTTTGGAGAAGGTTTTATGGGCATCATGAAATGCAGTCCCAAGTTTTATTGCACTGGACAGTTCAAGGCTTTTCAGAGTGTGATCCAAGTATTTTCTTACAGTGTTCAAGAAGCTTGGCTGAGCTGTCTTTTCAAAGATTTTCTTTTTCCACAGAAGCAATTATTAAGAAAAATGAATTACCTTTTGCCATTCTAGCTATTCAGAGGTAAGGAAAAAGGATGGATCTTAGCCTGTTATTTGCAAATCATAGCTAATTTCAACACAAATTGAACCCAAATATGCTAACAAATAAAATACACAATTTTTCTGAGTAAGTTCTTCTTCACAATGGTGATGGCACACATTTCATTAAAATTCAAGGGCAAACTAATGTGAGTTTCTTTAGGAGTTAATAAAAGCAGTTAATAGCTATAGTAAGTCTAGAAAACACTTTCTGGAATTTTAGTCTGCAAAGGACTGGTTTTCTAAGGCTGGGGGTTTGTGCAGACTGATTCTCTCACCCTTCAAAAGCTGTGCAAAGCCCCTAAGCATCAGGGAACCTTGCCAAAAACTAGGTAAAGGTCAAGAATGTTAAAACCATGGAAGTTCTTAACTGTACTTAAGTATGTAATTCATTAAAAAAAATGGTCATGTAATTACCAAATCATTTTTTAATTTATCACATAAATCTGGTCCACATAATATTGATTTAATATTTTATTTAATAAGATAATACAGCATTACATCTCCAAAGTGTAAAGATAATCATCAGAATGTCACCTAGCCTAAAACTGAGTAGCCTATCTGAATAAGTCAGCACAGAGCATCTCATGACTACCATGAAAGAAAATTGCTATGTTGTGCTTCCTCCCAGCATCTTGATAAATCTTCATTCAGCCTGTGATGCTGAGTAGAAGTGTTGAGTTCGTTTCCATGTTCATCGTGCTGTAGAAGAAATACCCAACTGGTAATTCTAGTGCTTTGTGCAGTGAGGAATATTCAGGAAGTCTGCAATGGTTGATGAGTTGGAGAAAATGACTCATACTAAACAGTGACTTAGAAAACAGGTCCATTATTGCCCAAGAGAATGAGGGATGATAAAGTTACATCTCCAAAAGCTTTAGCTTTCAATTTATATGATTTCTAAGGTTTCTTAAAGCGCAAGAAGTTAAAAAACAAAACAAGACCCAGTTTCCACCTCAGTTGTTACAAGTCACCTGGTAGCGTCACATGAACAGTAAATGTTCAACAAATTCAAGCACTCTACAACTTGGAAGAAGCTGCCTTGTGCAGAAACAATAAGCAGCCTGCCCGAATCGTGGCAGCTTTCTGTCCTTTACAACAGCATGACCAGGTGCCCACTGTGGCCAGAAACATTTGTATTGAGTCACCTTTGGTGGGGTTCTTGCTTTCAGATTCGTGTATCTGCATCCACTCTTGCCAAAGATCTAATGTCACTTACCAGAAAGGAAAAATTCCAACATCAGCTATCAGTCTTACCTGCTTTTTGTTCCTTCACAAGTGCTATCACAAAGCAATCAACTGACCTGAGCTCAGGTCTCCCTGAAGCTGTTTTGTTGCTAATAAAAGCATGGGTCATTTAAAAAAGAAACCTTCACTTGGGTTTATCATCCTTAATGTTATTAAACAATGAACATTAAAAATTCAATCTCCACAAACAATGTAATCAACCTATATCAGGTGATTTAATATACCTAAATCATATATCAACATGAAGGGTTTTCTATCTGATTTGGGGGGGCTTTGCACCCCTGGAAATTTTTTTTTTCCAGCAACCACAAAATGAAGAAAACCTTTGTTTCTTAATTAAAACAGAAACTTTCACCTGATCCCTTGATTCTGGGAGCTGGGCTATAATCAAACATCAAATATTGCAGGGCTCATAATAAAAATAAGAATTTTCAATGCCTTATTATGCAACTTCACATCCTTTATGCAGGGCCACTCAGGAGAAAGATTTACCTCTAAGATTGTCAGCACTTTTCTTATCAGTCACCTCAAAAGCAGCAGTATGGCTGACTCCTGTGACTGTGTTGGATTTTTTTACAGTTCAAGGCTAATGAAGTCTTTTGTTGCAGAATTCTCCTAGCAATTTCTTCACTGTCTCCAGTAGTTCATATCCTTGTGATTTTGAAAGGCTGGAAGTAATATGTCTGGAGTTATACTGCTTATCCCCAAAGCATGCCCTCTTATCAGGAACTATGCCTTCCAGAAAAAAAAGGTGGAAAAGGATGCCTTGTAACTTCCATGATTTTAAAATTAGGAGGAATGTTCCTACAGGTACACAAATACCTGGGATATGCCATATGCTGTCCAGTGTAGTTTGTTTGGAATGGTTATTAAAGTCACAGCTCATTCACAAAGCAAGTGTTAAAAACTCCAGCAAGCTCTGCTGCCTGTTGCTGCTGCTTTCTTTCTTGGGATCCATGTTAGTTTTACTTAGTATGAAAAACAGATGTGCAGCTACATTCTGTCTCCTAAATCTATCTCTGTGAGGGAATATAACCTTTTCCAGTTTCCCATCTCTTGGCCTTGCTCTGCCAGCTCACCATGCCCCAGGCTGTGATGCCCTGTAGTTGCAGAGATGCATTGCTTCTCTTATTCAGACTTTGTAAACCAAAAAGCCATGCTATGGAACTCTTCCATTTCCCACAGATGGACTCAGCAGAAATTAATTCCTTACACTTTGGGAAGCCTGGGGCTGGTGGGAAGCTGAGCAGTGAGAATGGAAAAATGCCATAACTGGAGCCATGGGGAGCAGAAATGACTGAATCCAGGAACTGCTTCATGGGGGGAGATGCAGTTGCTCCCATTAATTCAGGGACTGTAACTTCCACCAAAGGAATAATTAACCTTTTACCTTGCCTACTGTTCTACTGAGTTTAAAGCCACTTCTCTGTCTTCATCTCTTCTGGTGAAACTGTCTCCCAGTTCCCTTTCTACTGCAGATTTAAAGAAAAATCTGACAGTGCATTTTCTTTTTTGTCAGTCTTTGCTTCCCTAACTGGCTGTCGTCTAGTCAATCCATCTACTATACTCTTCCCTTTGCATAGCCAAAAAAACCCCTGCAATTTTTTGATTTAGAAAGTAGGATGAATTGAGTGCATATGCTCTATCACATCAGGATTCACCTGCCTTTATTTCTGGAAGTGTGTATGAAGTGAAGCAGCATGTTTCACAGTGGCTCAGAGAAAACATGCCTGTGTTGGTCTGTGAGAGACAGAACAGCCAAGCCTGCTTTCAGGAAGACAAAGTGAACTGGGAGTTCCAAAGTGAGAAGGAAAGCAGTGGCTTTCGTGCCATGCAGTAAGTCAGAGCTACCAGGTACCAGTAATTTTCCATGAACTTTCCAAGAGGCAGAACTTCAAATGTTGAGCCAGTTCTGAAGATACTTCAGTTTATGAAGTCTGCCTCCACTTATGCTGGGTGGCTGTGCAGAAGAGTGGATGTTCTCAGGAAAGCATCCACTCATTTCATAGGAGAGACTGAGGAAATGAGATGCATGGTGAAAGGATTAGAGTCAGAACAAGTATTTTAAACATTTTATGGAGAGATAAAACAACAAGAAGAAAAGCAACATCTCTGGCCTTTGACCATGGTCAACTCTAGCCCAACCTTTTTCCAAAGTGTTTTATGTAACTCTTTTGTTTTCAGAGTCTTTTGTTCCATGTCTCATACTGAGGTTTTGCAGGAGATCTGGACATGAGTTTGACTGTTACTACATTCTGCCCACCGGAACACATTCCTGTGCTAACAGGCTACCAAATGCTGGACAAGACTTTTTCCCATACATCTTGCTGCCCTGAGAGTTGTTCTAAGGAACTGGCAACGCTGGTGTTCCATTCTGATGCTTCTTCACCGTACTCCAAACCAAATTCACTCCATTTATAAGGCAGAATAAGATTTTTCTAACTGCCAGGTCTGCACTTAACACAGTATCTGAAAACTGAGCTACATTTTTTCAGCCATGTAGTTCATAACTTAGCTTTGATAGCAACAGATATTCTGAGATCAGGACCAAAATGCAATTTTATTGTTTGGACTTAAGATATATCTTGCTTTTTCTACAGCTGTACTGATTATCAGCCATTTTAGTAATTAAAAAAAAACAAACAGAAAAGCAAGGAGATTGGAAGCAATGTCATGAGGAGTTAATACCAAAGTAGTAAACTGCCACTGACAAGAGCCTATTCTTGACACTGCAGAATAAAAATATACTATTTGTAATAAATGTATATAACTGTAATATCATTTACCTTTCAAGGCCATCAGATCAACTATCTAAACACAATATTTATGTTAATCTTCAAATATCACCTTATCTTCCACAGACATTCTGCTGGCAGTCTCAGCCAAAGCCTGCTGTGGTTGAAGGAAAGTTTTCTGTTGTTTTATATTGAATCAGCCCAAAGAACTAAGTCATTGAGTCAAAGCTGGAAATACGTACATAGGAAGTTAATAGAAAATGTCATGCTTTTATAGACTTCCCATCTCTAACTGCACCCATCAGTAGCAGAATATATTCCAATTTTAACATCTTCTCCATAAGCAAACTATTTTTTCAATTAACAGGCTACATATACATATATTTCTGGGTTTTTTTTGAAGGGGGGCTGTTCAGTTGGTTGATTGTCTTTTTTTTTTTTTCTGGATGCAAACCATTATCCATACTGAGTGTTATTTGTTAGATGTAGTGAAAATGCCAGCATCAAGTAACTAGACTGGAAGGAACTTCCTGACATACTGAATGACAAGAGATGAGGATCCATCTGCTCTGGTGCTCTCTGGCTGATAAACTGATGGTGCTTTCATTGCACAAAATGAGAAATGATATAATTACTGATTACTCTTCAAGCCATTATTCTATGTACTTTAAAGCTAGGTGGAAAAGATGGGATTTTCCAGGATCTGTTTGAAGGAACATAGGGCAAGAGTGCTGTCAAAAAGAACATGAGCAAAAGCAAGAGGAAAATGCAGAAGGAAAATGTGCCCAAAGAATGGTGGCATTACTTAGGTTGGTGTTGCTGCAGTCTTCACAAGGTGTTACAGGGATAAAACACTCCCTTGGAGTGAGGTAAAGGATGCATGGGACACAAACCTTATGAACAACTATTTCCTTCCTGTCCTTTACAACACATTAAAATTGTGTAAGAGTTGGAAGTGCTTTGGCAAGTCATACCTGGGCACATCACAACTATTTCCCAGCCTGCAGGCCAGCTTCCCTTCCTTAACAGCAGGTGGCGGTGAAGTTAAACAAATGAGTCGAAATAAGTCGAGAAAACATGTTTTGCCTGGAAGCTGGTGTTGCTGGAGACAGCTCAGAGAGCCCCGTGCATATTCCGACAGTGCAAGGTTCATTTCCAATGCAGAGATCTTCTGTAGCACATTCAGGAGGCAGAAAATATTAATTCATCCATAGCTGTTTGCAGTCCAAGTCGTGTTTATTTTGTTTATGATGTCTCTGGTGACAGAAACAGTAGAATAAATAGAATCTGTTACAATTTCTTTCTTACATCCCTCTTTCATACATTTAAAATCTATGCATAGCTGAACAGATGAGGATGAAGCTCAGTTTCAAGTGAGCAAACTTTTTATTATGTGTCTTGTGCTTCCTCTAAGAAAATGAAGATGCATCACCATGGGTTGCTTTAAAACTTTTATATTGCCAATTATTTTTTGCTGCAAAAAAACTGTGTGAAGGGGTTATTAAGGCCACAAGAACAGAGACTGAAAGTAAACTTTTACAGTCTTGCCCTACACTTTATATTAATCTCACTTCTGGTGGCAGGATGGGAGAGGGGGCTGTTTGTTTTCCAGTTTCCATCAGGCAAGTGATGGAGCTGTCAGTACAGATATTTGATTGCAACTTCTAAGTTCCTTGCCTAAAGTGAAAAAGGGACAATATGCCTTAAATATGTACCTTGAAGGCCCAGATTTTCACTTCAAAACCAATTCAAGACAAAGCAAGCTCTGGGTGAAGCCTCAGCTGCTATCAGTGCTGACCTGAGTGTCACTACTTCGACAGCAGGAGGAGAGGAACCAGAGGAACCTTTCTTGCCCTGCTCTTTTGGACCATTAATGCACTGCAACAGACTTGGACTCTGCAGTCCTGTTCTTAAGAGAGGTGCCAGGCCAGTGGGACTGCTCAGAGGAGAAAGGGCTGCTCCCAAGAGTTTGTCCTTATCATGACATCCATAACCTATATTCTCTTTTCAAGCTCATATTTACACATCTTGTAGTCTAAATATGCTTTTCATTTTCCTGTTGTATTAAAACTTTTAGTTAAAAAATTCACAAGACACTCCAACAGACATATTTATAACAAGCAAGGGCATAGGTCTCAATCACTTGTGAAGAAGCAGCCCTTCTTAATCTGTCAGTCAATGCATGCACAAAATGCACGGAGCATCAATTTCTTTTTAGGTTATTCACTGTGACTTATGTATCTGCCAATAAATCTAAAATACAGGTCAAAGAATATGTAGCTCAAGTAAATCTATAAATGTAGCAGAAAAGCTTCACTAACTACCTCAGATTGCCAAAGCTGAGGTCATTTCCTTGTTGTGAAAAATACTGAGTCCATAAATTATTTTTATCACCTCTGGGGCAATGCAAACAGTTTCCAACAGATGCTGAAAGTATGATATGTTTTTTATTTGATATCAGAACACTACTTTTACACAGCTCTTAAAACACAAGGTCCAAGATTCTGCTTGTGCTTTAAGGCCCCAATTCAGCAACATATTAAAACAGATGCTTCAGGCCCTGACATTAAACACGTGCCTAAGTGCTTTGTTGCATAATCACAAATTGCTAAACTGG
This sequence comes from Aphelocoma coerulescens, assembly GCF_041296385.1. Classification (NCBI taxonomy): domain Eukaryota; kingdom Metazoa; phylum Chordata; class Aves; order Passeriformes; family Corvidae; genus Aphelocoma; species Aphelocoma coerulescens. Next base: position 31,557,067 of record NC_091021.1, on the reverse strand, counting down.
AGCCTAAAGACTAAATCTTTTTCCCATGAAACTCTGGATCTACCTTCCGTTTTCCTTCAAGGAAAACAAGGCATTTATTCAAACATAAGATACATAAACATTCAAAAAGGCTTTTCTTTCAGAGATCACTGGGTGAGCCAGAGCTCTGGAAGTAAACCTTGGACAAAAACTGATGTACCATTTTTTACAACAGTTTAAGTGGCAGTTGCTTAAGATTTAGTTAATGTTTATTTCCATAAAGAAAATAAAAATACTTTGACCATGTGAAGACATAAGCATGAATGGTGAACGTCCTACAGAGAACTTTGGAGAAAACACCACTGAATTAACTTACAGTACATTTGTTAAACATGAGCAGCTCTAATAATGACATTTCATTTAACAATGCCCTTTGTCTTTTCAGTTCATCAGTTACCTATTTCAGTAATGAACTGCAGTCATACCATTCTGATTTTCTCCTAATGTAAAGGCTGAGATCACTTCACTTGCAGTGAAGCGTGATGCTATTATTCTGTTTGTGGCTTAGGAAAAAAAGCTATAGAATATATCACAATTGTAATTGGCTAACAAATATTAAATTCTGTGATCAGTAAGGATACCAATAACTTCATTTAGCTATTAATGGAAACAAGTAAAATTAAAAAAAAATAGATAGAAATGGTTGAAAATGCTCAGGATATCTATTTCATGAGCAGAGGAGCAAGTATTCAGCTGGGAAAAAAATGAGCCACGCATTAAACGTTATTTTAATTTTTTATCAAGAATCCATGCATAGAACTTAACAGCAACATTTTCAGATAGGATGGATATTCTCAGTTGCAAAAATAAAATGGAGTTGCCTGCCCTATTTAAGAAGGATTTTCTAAAGAACTAGAAGAAGTCAGATTAAGTGGATACTATCCCACTTTGCACTATGTAAACACAAGAGAGATAAAAAATATCATAGGTCTACTTGATATGATCCATAAGTCTTACAGGGGGTAATGGGGCTTACTTTCACTCATTTGCCTACCTCTTATTTTGGGTTTCTTAGATTTCAAAAGCTTTTTCCTTGTCTTTCTAGCTGCAAGAGAGATATTTTAAGCAGGCTGCTGTTTTCACTTTTCTATTCATCGTGATCCATTCAAAATATTTTCAGAGCTCACCAAAAACATTTAATTAGCAGACAGTGGTGTCCAGCATTTCATAATCTTTTCCCAATTGAACCAAATCTGCACAATTTACAATAGATCTTTGGAAAACTGCTTTTTACTGTGTGCTGCATCTATAGATCTCTCTCAATTACCCACAGTAAATTTAGGCATTGTACAAGAGCAAATTTTACAGTCCATGAAGAGATGAAGTGAAATCTAGATGAAATTCATTGTGACAGATTCTCAGTTAGTGCCCTGATGTGTCTGTATTACAGAAGATAGACATTCTATTAGCATGGAAGCTCCCATAATGGACTGTGAATCATTTCAGGTAATAGAGATGCCAACTGGAATGACTGAAAAGCACTATTGAATTCCATTAGAGCTCTTTGTTTTTAAATCAGTCATTTCTTTGTGAATATCCAACTATATACTTCTTGACCTTAGCTGAGAGTAATAATTGTGAACTAATATTACAAAACATTAATCTGAGTTACTGTTCAATTAATGTTTCTGTTTGAGGGTTATTTTTATGCTGCAAATGTGAAAGAGACTGTGGCTTGTATTACAAATATGTATTTGGACTTGAGCTAGTGCAGAATGCAATTTTCACTTATATTTCTCTCTCCACTGTATTCAGTCTCATCTCATTAGCTGTAAAAAGACTTGGGTATTGGCTTTTCTTTTTCCATGTCATCCTACCAGAATAAAATAACTATAATCAACAAATCTATAAAGATAAACATTTTTATAAGAGATGCCACAAATAGTCTTCTTTCATTTAGGTGCTTGGTTAATTATCAGCAAAATAACTAACACCATATCCTGTTACCCAAACAGCCCCACCTTATCTATCAATCATGTATGATTTATCAGACTTGATAATTGCTTGGATAATTAACACAGAATTTAGGTTTATTCAATCTGCTGAAACCTCAGAAATGCCTGCATAATTGCCATTTGTGTAGTAGATGAAGTTATGAATAATTCTTTTTCACATAAATATGAAGGCTGCATTGCAGGCAGCAGAATTTCCTCACCCATAGCTATTAATGCAGATATTACATCGTACAAGTGCTATGGTTTTGTCAGATGTTAACTATATGTATATAGTTAAAGTAATTAAAATGCATATCCATGAAAATAAGGGAAAAATATTTGTTTGTAGGCACTGCATGCTTCTCTCATGAAGAAGTACAGAAGGAGAATGAAGGAAAATTACTCTGCTCGGTACAGCAGCAACCAGATTTGAATCTCTGTAATATTCACACATAAATCCTTTGGGAAGTCTTTAAACAGAGTAGGTTCTGTATCTTCTGTCTACAATCATCTATTTTCACATCAGAATGAGCAACATTATCCTTATATACCAGAGTTTCTGTGTCTACAGCTTGAAAATGAGCCTCTCCTTAATGTTGTAATGACAGGTGTAAGATTAACTTTGTTAGGTGTCTAGCCACTCATGCAAACTAAATTAAATTAATGGAACAAATTTCTCTCATAATTAAGATAAAAATTCATGTCAGCTGTAACCTTGCTGTACACTAATTATATACAAATGATTTATCATCTGCTTCGCCCAGAATATTAATCCTCAACTCATTGATAACTGCAGCCAGTGTTAAGAGATGAGAGTTGATTAACTATGACAGATTGGGCAACCACAGTACCAAGTGCCTGAACAACCAGTGAAACCAATAATATTCAAATAGCACTTCTTATTTAAAAATGCATTCCCATGGAAACAGATGCATGTTTAATGAGGGATACGGAGATTATTTCAATAACGACTGATATTGGAAGAGTGGGCTGAACTAATCAATAATAATTAAGTGCTTAGCCTGGGTAAGATATGGTTTTATAAAGCAGGTTATGTACACATTAGTGAGGTACTAGTTCAGGCCATGTTACGTATAATGTCTTCATGTATTGCTGTTGGTTATTTATTTTCCTACTGCAGCAGATATTGAAGAATTTACAGATGTTAAAACATCTACAGTCTAATCTTGGCTCCCCCCAGCTCCAATAAAAAGAAGAAGAAATGATGCCACCAACAGTCCTTTGAAAGTCAACTCCTGCAGTAATTCTGCGTTGGGAAATTTCTTTATGAAAAAAGCCACCCAACCAACACAAAAAACACCAAGCAACACTTGAAGCATCATCTGTTCAGCAGGACACTCAATCATCTCTTGGTATATGATACTATATTTTCACTTTAAATAAAAATTATTAAAATTAACTTGTGAACCTTAAAAAAGTTATTATTTTTTAATAGGTGGCATGTATTTTGGGGAAGATTGTTAGTTAATAATGTATCCTTTGATGAATAAAAAGAATAACAAAATTCCAGACATCTCGAAGGTTTTCAAGTTAGGGCTTGGGCCTTTTTAGTACTAATTCTGTCTCCCCAGGACAGCTTTTTTTAAACTAATTGCTCATCGAGGCTCCAAGAACCCCTGTCAGAAAGAAAAAACCCAGTCTTGTTCCTAGGCACTAATAAGGCACAACCAGCCAGCTGGATGAACTAAGTGATATTGCTGTAAATTAATTACTTTCATGAAAAGCTGGTATGTCTGAAGACAAGTTATGTCTGAGAAGGAAACTTAAATACTAATATAAAACTGAAGACAACTGAAAAATCAACACAGAGCATGAACCTGCTATTCCCAGTGGCCAGGTGGGACAAGGCCTGTGAAAGCCTGCAGGGATGGACAGGCTGGTCTGCAGGGAATGTAGTGATGGCAGAGAGCTGGAGACAGGTCCCCAGAGCTGCCCTCCTGCCCAGGCACTGCAGCCACAGTTCAGGCTTTCCTGTTCACCAGACTGGTTCCATTCTGACACAAAGGGAAAATCCAGGAAATTGGCTCCTATCCTATGGCTGCTCTGTGCCTGGGTTTATGAGAGCCAAGCCTTCTCAGTCTGCTCATTCTCAGTATGGGGACACCAATTCCTTTGGAACTGGACTGGCTTATTTCACAGAGGCTACACCAGGATTATGTCTTAAATGAGAATTTGAGCCCTTTCTTCCATTCCCATGTTCTTTAACACCCACTCAGCCTCTGATTGAACACAGGTGTTCCTGCACAGGTATCTCCATAGCTTGGCTTGGATAAAAATTTGAGCTCCTGCTGGGGACTGTAGAGGCAGCTGAATGCCAGCCTATGGCAGGGACGGGCTGGACACAGCAGCTGATGTGGTGCTGCAGGTTTGGCTGTGCTTTGTGGTGACACTGCAGGCTGGTACCAAGCACAGAAACCAGGCTGGCCTCTAGAAACACCCAGCACTGCTCTGATGCCAGCTCAGCTACCAGGAGACCCAAAACACCAGAGCCCAGCCATCCCAGCACCAGCACTCTCAACATGTGGATACAGACTCAGCTTCTCAAGGAGTATTTGAATCACCAGCTTAGGAAGCAAATATTCTATTTCATGATAATGGTCCTTTTCAGCCTCCCATCCCACGAGAGACTTTCTTTTTTTTCATTTGTCGTATGTGCTTCAAAAGAAATTAAAGTTCCACTTAAATGAAAAAGAAAATGTGAACTTTATGGGAAGTAAAAATTCAAACATTTCTTTCTCTACATTTCTAGCTATTTCAGGGCTAATTGCCTTTGAATTTGTAAATGCAGATAATGAGAAGAATCCTATGTATATAGAATTGAAGAGAATATATGCAGAGCAAGTCAAGTACTTGATACCCAATTTAACTTGGAGCTGGATATCAACTTTAAATAAGCAAAAAGGCGTTAAGTTTTTTTCATCATCTTATCCCTAGGGGATACATATCTGCTATGAACCTAATCAGCTACAGAACATCACAGATCCTCTGCACCAATGCTAACAATGAACATTCCCATGGCGGAGCAGAGATGGATCATCAGCACTGCAGGTCCAGTGGGGCAACCAGACACTGCCCCACACACTTCTATAAAGATTCAATTAATGCAAAAGTTTGTGTGTAAACTCCCTTTCAGGTCTTTGGGATCACCACAGAGAAGCAAATCACCAGTAGAAATACTTTACAATGAAAGCATAGAAGAAATTCCTCATGTAAATTGTAAATTCCATCAGTAAAATGACTTTTCTGAGCAATTGTAGTGACATGCAAAACTTCACCTACCAATGCTAACAGCACCTAGTAAGGAGGTGAGCTAGACTATGTCCACACCAAAGCCACAGCAGGAAAGGCTGTACTGCAGCTCCCAGAATCACCCTTTGCAGCAAAGCAAGCAGCAGTTCCCAACAATACAGTGATCCAATCCTACACTGTGGTGCTACTGCAAGTAGAATTCTGTCACTGCTCTGGTGGTTGGAGTAAATAGCTACCTGTCTTTCCATGGCATATAATGGTTAATGGATCAGTTTCAGGGGAAATGCCAGTGTGGAAGTCAGTGGCACTCTTTGCTTAGGAAAAGAAGTATACTAGAAAGAAAGCACTAATTAGAGAGAAGGCACGTGGTCATTTAGCACGTTTTCTAGCAGAAGCTCAGCACGGACATTTGGCAGTGAGAGAGTCTAAATGCAGCCTTCTAGGAATGGCTAAAATGGGTCTGTATTGATTAGTGCTTTGGCTAATTGGTGAGGGTAGGAACTAGAAACCCCCTGGTAGCCCTCATTGCCAGTTAGAGCAATAGCTGATAGACCTAAATTCTGCTCACGCTGATACAACTGATAGCACACCATCTTCAGTGAAGCTCCTCCAGTTTAACAGGCACAAGGAGAAGCAGATGCAAAAAATGGAGTGTCCTTGTCCTAAATCTCTTTTGCACACCTTGAGCACCTTATGCCCCTTCCACTCAGAGTAAGAAGTGGGATTATGCTGCCTCACCCAGCAGTATCACTTCATTCCATTGATCAGGCTCTGCAAACAATGCAATTATCTCAGAGTGGAATGCAGTGAGCCCTAGTTTTGCTACTTCTACTTATTACTGAGGAGCATCAAACTACCCAGCCATTTTCCTGCAGCCATCTTTAAAAAAGGCAATGATCTCAATGTGCTGCTAACCTAATGAGGGCTGTGTGTGACAGAGCCATAGACACATTTTCTCACTAGCCTAATGAGCAAAGTGACAGACAGTGAAACAGTTCACACTTGAGTAATTTTCTAGTCATCAGCAACTGCAGTGTTCATGGGAGCAGAAGCCAGAGAGGGGACGAAGAGCTACACAATAAATACACACTGGCTCCATTGGCCAGAATAAGTTATCACTAGGATAGAGGTCTTGGGGCAAGCTCCCTTAGGAAATTCAAACAAAAAGAGTCAATTCAAGGCATCTCTAGCAGTGCATTCAATTAAAATTAAATTTAAAACATAGGATCAGCTGTTGGGCTGTTAGGCCACCTGCCCAAAGGAAGAAAAAAATTAGAGATGTAACGAACCTTTACTCCTGATGTCTGCAAGCTGCTCATGAATCACTGAATAGTACCAGCTTCTCACAAGCATCCATTCAGTACAAAGTCCAGTTCTCCTTTGTCTCCCACCCCAAGAAGGAAACCAGCAGCACATAGCTCATTATCCATATTGACAGCAAGCGTTTGTGTGAAAAATGCTGTACTTCTTACATTTTTAATGTACTGGCAACTTCTTCCAGTGAAACCATTATTTCTCAAAGGAATGTAACTATGAGCCAAGCCTTGGAACATCCACTGGCACAGCCTCCAGGATAGATTCCACAAGGAAACAGCAAAAGCCATCAGAGCTAGGCAGTACTCTAGGCACTGTTAGTGCACCCAGCACCTCCCACTGCCCTGATGACCAAGTATAGAAGTGTGAACTGAGAGAACACACAAAGCCCAGCTGCAAGGGAAGGAGCCCTTCCCAAAGATGGGAAAACCAACCGGTCCAAGAAGCATTTCAGCTGCCAGTGGTGTGATCCAGGTCTTGAAGAGAAGCCACACCAGCCATCCCTTCTTGATCCCTCTCCTTGGATACTGCCATTTTTTACCACTGATAAAATATGTCTGCCTTTCTTCCTTCTTCTCTCAGATGAAGAGAGGAGACATTTGATGCTGCTGAGACAAATAAAACAGCAGCTGCAGAGTCCACCTGCCTAATCCCAGAGTTGTCCCCCTGTGAACTGGCCTGACTCTCTAAGCAGAAGGGGTGTCAGGAAATAAAGAGTCTTGTGGTTCCTCACCTGGATCCTTCCGCTGTGATCATTCCTGCCATGTATGGGAGCCAGCATGTGGGCAGAGGGACAAGTCCTGTTAACATTCTCACTGTGCAGGAATCTCTTCATGGAGAGCTATGGACATGCTTTAGAGGTGCAGCAATCAGGTGTGGCAGAGCTCATGCTGCCCTTCAGATCTGGTGCTGCTCCACAGGCAGCAGTGCTCACCACAGCTCTTTCTTTGAGCTGCCCTGTGGGAGCTGGTTGATGCCCAAAATGCCTAAACTGCACCCATGTGTCAGCTTCAGTCCATGGGGCTGCCTGGGCAAGTACAGGGGCTAAAGGGCGGATCAAAATACCTCCCAATGACCTCAGCAGCAACAGAGGAGCCCTTGTGCAATTCAATCCTATCCTGGAGACAGCACGTCTCAGGCTCTCCCACTGAGGGCAGAGCAGCTCCCCGGCAGAGCTCTGGCCCAGTGTAAATTAGCTAATTCTCACAACCACTCCATAAGTCATTCCTGCCCAGCTTTTCAGGCTGGTGAGGCGAAGGACTCACCAGCAGCCACCAGAGGCACAGGTGCAGTTTGTCAGGAACTGAACTCAAAAGTTCTGGGCTCTGCTCCTCAGCATTGGCTGCTTGGCCAAAACCTATTTATGCAAACTCACCATGAGCTTGGCTGAACTGTTGTTTTGTCTGACATTTCTCCTTGCACATGTGAAAGAATCCCCTTGGCTTGTGAGAGAAGTTCTGTAGTCCAGGAGGCGGCCAGGCTCTGAGTCATGTGCCTCTGTTCTACTGTGTCTGCTTCTGCTTCCCTGGGTCACCCAAGGCAGGACATTTAAACTCATTGCACCACACTTTTCATGTTGGAAGAATCCAAAATTGCTTCTAAAATGTTGTTGTGTCAACTGGGGGTAAGCCAGTAAATACTGGGATCTTTTAAAATGAAGGCATTCAGTGCTTATCTCTCCCTGACTTTCACTGGGGCTTAGCATTCAATTTCTTTAGTATATTTTAAAGATCCTTGTCTAGAAAAAGAAACTGGCATTTGTGGGCACAGCACAAATATTAAACTACTTTGAATAACTCTCCATGTGGAACTGCTCATGTGCAATAAAAATGGCAGTGTTTTCCAGTATAAATAATCACTCATTTCTTGAAATCATAAATCATTCATCTTTTGGATTATTTGGGTGTCAAGGGATAAACTGTTACATCTATATTTAGTATCTAACTCAAAGTCCTGCCTGGTCTTCAGAAGTACTGCACACTCTTCAGCTGGGAGAGCTTGTACATCAGATCCCTTGGATAAAGTGCTTAAATTTGAACTCACATGCTTACATCTAAAAACTCCACCCAACATTTAAGAGAACTGAAAATTAGTTAAAAGCTGTTCTGAGCATTTTCAAAAATTACGCAGTGGAAGGCATTCCAGGTGAAAATGCATTTTAACTTATTTTTCATAAATGTCTTCCTTCTTTTAAATTCTGTTTTGCTCATCACAGGTATCCTGGAACATGACATCCTGGCTCTGCCCATAACAGCCATGCTCTGGGTCAGAGAGTGAAGAGCCAGGCTTGGGGTTGAAACCAGCCATTTGTGCCAGGGAAATACGACACCAGGATGGGACAGAGCCTGTGATGAGGTGCTGCAAAGGAGAGCTGCACTACCCTCGTGGTGGGAGGTGCCAGCCCACTGTGTAACCCTCACCATCAACATGCTGCATTTGACAGGTCTGTGCACCAGTAAACAAACTGCAGCCCAGGTGATTTTAATACCCCGAGCCATTTGAGTAGCTGCATAATAGTCTGTCCCAGACTAGATATGCTGCAAAATTTTTAGAGGGGCCTATGTGGAACTGTTCCAGTCCCTGAGTAGAGATGAACACACAGAATCTGCCAAAAAAATATTCATCCAACCAGAAAGTGTCTAGAGGATTTTATACAGGAAAAAAGATTTGAAGAAATTCGGTGGTTAAGGAAATGTTCATTTTACTTTGTAATTCACCTTAACTGATTCTGTATGTGAACCAAAACCCCTAAGACGTGAAATGTGTGCAAAAGATACAAACCTGTGAAATGGTGGGACAAATAGTTTCTCCTCCTCTAGTAAAATGACACAGCAGCTACTTGGGAAAAGAATCCACATGCCAAATCTGTAAATATGCTCTACCTCTTTTTATGCTTCTGCTATAATTAATGTGAGAACCTTTAAAATTCCTATCTGATACTTACACTTGTTATAGCAACATATTTAATTCCAGAGCTACATCCTTTAGCAGATTCTTTTACTTCATTCAAATTACTAATCGTTTAGATTCTCTCTGAAAGTCTTTCCTCCCTCACTCCCCATGCATGCTTAACCTAATTAACTATAAATGAGAAAAAATGCTATTCACATAAAAAGAAAATGTTAACCTATAAATTATCCAGTGCTCCCTCCTGAGGCTGGCAACGCCTCTCACGGAAAAGCTCAAATGTTGGTGCAGTATTCTTGGCTTCCTATCCAGTTTCTGCCACCAAAAATCACTTTATACAACACATTACTCTGCCATTTTGTACCTCTGGCAACATTTACTGAAACTAAGTCCTCTCCCGTGTTTTCAAGATTACACGAAGGAGGATTTCTAGGATGATTAATTGGAGAGACAAAATCATTCCTTTACATTTCAAGGAACATTTGCAGAAGACTAATGGTCATTTATGGAAATATGGCCTCTTTATACCCATTAATGTCTTCCAGTGTTCCCTACGGGTCACACAATTAACCACCCCTTTGTATTTCTTTGCTGCTGTCATCCAAAATCCTCTCAGTTGTTGTCATCCATTGAAAATCTTCTGCTTTGCCATGGCCAGGTCAAAAGCAAACTCAGGTTCATGGGATGGAGCCATCTAAGGGAGAGGATCCTTACTTTATACGTTGCTCCTCAAAATATATTTTTTTCCAGAGGTTCTCAATTGCATTTTGCCAATTTTGACCCTAACAACCATTTCCAAATGTATGTGGAAATCCAAATAAAAAGTAGAGAGACAGTCCTTTATTTTCTAATTCTATTCCCGTGCTTTTGTGATTTCATTTATCCCACTCTCCAGTGGTGATGGAAAGGGCTTTGCTGTGCCTAGCACAATATAATTCTGATCCATAGCTACAGCTTCAGAGTACTGTTGTACCTTATTGCTATTGTCACTAGTTTTACCATTATTTGGAATTATAACAGTTCCAATGAAACCTGACATAACAGATCCCTGTCCAGTCAACCTGTGCCCAGGTACCAGGTGACATCATGGGCACCACCAGGGATGCTGGGCCCAAGTGAAGACTGGCACTAGGCACGTATGAGGGAAATGACCTTTACATCACATTTCCCACGGTTCCCTGCTCCCTGTCCCTACCTCCCTGTCACTGCAGGGCTTTGTGTCAGTGTCCCGAGGGCATTAATAGTCACTAATTGTCCAGGGACTGGTATCACACAGTGTGTTGCCCAGTTTTTTCCCCTTTTGCCAATGAGAGCAAGCTGACCTACCAACAGCCTCTTGCCAGGACATTTGTGTACACTCTGCTTTGGAATTGGCATCTCACCAGCTTGTGGTTTAACTTACCACCAACTCCAGTGCACTCCTCAGGGTTTACCTGAGCACTGCCTGTGCTCCAAAAGTGAGTGAGCTCTGTGCAAACACTGACACTGTCACCTCTGCAGCCACATCCTCCAGCGTATCTCCCATATTCCGGAGTTCAGACACCACGAGGAAGCTGATGCTGTTTCAGACAATGCCCAAGTCATTTAGAGGACCCTGTTCCCAGGCACATGTAGTGATGTCACCTTCCAGTGGAGATGGCTGAGGCCAAGAACAAGCTCTCTTTCCAGAGAGGCAGAGGAGTTACAGCTGTCAGCCAACACCAGGCATGGGTATCTGCTGACAGCTGGCATTTGTTACAGTTTCCTTTGCTACCCCTGTAACTTGTTACAGGTATTTCATGAAGTGAAAAATACCAGCACAGGGGTTTTTTGCCCTTGATATCAAAAAACACAAACCCAAGCATAGAAGAAAATGAGAGAGAAAAAGGAGAAATGAGGACAGAGCTGATAAAACCAGGGAGAAATGTTAGGTCAAAACACTGTAAGTTAAAAAAGAGACAAATTGCTTATCTGTTCATTCCCAATTCCCTGAAACTGTCTCCATTTTGATGGTGCTTGATCACAAGCTGAGAAGAGGTGGGCCTTCCAGCTGCGAGGAGACAGCCTCATACCAAAATAGGAAAGAGAAGCATAACCTACTGGCCATTCCTGAATACAGTAAAAGAACATTTCAGGAACAAACTGCTGGCATTTTGCTTTAGCTTCCTGAATAGCAAAATCAAAACAGATTTACAGAGTGTGTATGCATTATATGGAGCAGGAAACACTGTCACCATTACACAAACTAGTTGAAAATTTTATATGTACACAATTCTGCTAAAATATTCTTATTAAAGGTATGTGTAAAATTCGGGAGAAGATAAACCCATCTAATATTTTCTTACTTTACCATTGCTTCGGGATGATTTGCAGCACTTTAGCAGAGAATTACAGAAGCCATGCATGTACATTCGCTCATGTTTTTACCCTAATTTTCCCACAGGAAGCCCTATGCTTTTTTTTTTGGTCACTCCTAAGACTGAATCAGCACCACAGCACCTTGCAGACAGACCCCCACCACACCTATCCACCCCTCTCTCTCCCCACGATCTCATTCACCCTTAACACCTGCATTTTGTGTTCCCTGGCCTTCTCTGGTGCCACATCCACTCCCTGCCTCCCATTTCCCATCAGAGGCTGAGCCCGTTCCCCCAAACCTCACCAAGGCAGCACCAGCCACTCCTGCCCTTTTCCACAAACCCCAACTGCATCCTTTCCTGTTCACTGCTAAGGGCCCCTTTCATCAGTGGGTGTGCAGCACTACAGTTGCTAAGAATTTTAGTTAATTGGTACTAATTATAGTTAAGAGTAACTAGAGGCTCATTCACAGGGGGAGGGAGGGCTGAAGGAGAAGAAATATAATTCAGTATGTTTTCAACTCTGTACACACACTTAGCTGAGCAGGGTTAATAAGAGCATCAGCCTGGTTCCCGAGCACACCAGAGGTAAATAGAAGCCATTTTTCATGTTTTATTCTGCAGGCACAGTTTTACCATGGCCTGTTTTACAAGTGAGGTAAATGAGTCATAGAAAAAGCAAGTAGCTTGACCAAGGCTTTGCAGTAAGACATCGGCAACACTGCAGGAACTACTTTCCAGCCCACTTGATCCTCATGGGAACAAAATCTTGCCTTATTTTTATTGTCATTATTCCTGTGTAGTAGCTATCCTCATCTGCAGGATCAGAAATTTTAGGCTAAACTGTGGCACAGCTGCACAACTGAATTTGAATTAATCAATCTTTAATCCCTGATTAGGTGAACACAGCAAGAAGAAAATATCTGAGGTAAAGAAAACTTCTATCAGAAATGAAATTGAGAGGCTAACATCCTGCATCAGTTTACAACTGATAAGATTCAATATGCAGCAGTGGAAAAATATTAGAAAGTCTATTAGGAGACACTTAGGTGAATATTGTGTTCCAACCTTTAAAATCCAAGCTGTGCCTTAAGATTGTAACTATCATTTTGCTCCAGAACAAAAAAAAAGAATTGAAAGGCACACCTATTAAGCAAGGATAAAGGTTGAGTCGTAAGCAAATGTCATGTTACAGATTTACCTACCAACAAGAAGGCAGTGGGGTTCAGGTCAGAGGTTAATGAAAGACATCCAAAGGTCATTCCATGATTATGTGAGAGCATGAGTTTAATAGGGCACGGGGACGACAGACACTGACAGAAGATTTATACCAGAGGTGATGACACCGCTCCGAACAGTGCTGATAAAAAGAGCCCCAATATGGGCCTGAACAGAATGATGAATGGTGCACAGGGCTGCTCACACTTCTCATTATAAGCTCCTTCACTCATGGTGGCACTTAGCAGCGTTTATTTACTGGGGTTTGATGGTACTGAGCAGAAGCACAGTATATCTAATACTTTAAATGTAGACTTGCCATATAAAAATGAAACAAGAGATAAGATTAGATCATTGAATAATTGCCCAGCTTTCCTGCAGAGATTATATTCACCAGTGCTAACATTATTTTTTTCCTAATGTTCTAGTGTATGAACAGCTCAAGTGAATTAATTTTCTAAGGCAGAAGGTCAAAGGAAAGTAACTGATAAGTGTTGTGCCTGCTACAGAATATCACTTTACAATATTCTCGCCTCCTCATTTATCAGATAGAGAGGAAGAGATAATATAATAAAGGTATATAAACATATTTTTTGTCACAAAAAATTTAGTTTTAGTTGTCCCAAGTGCTATTTTTCCTTGTGGCTCTTAGTAGAAAGAGGATCAGAGAAGTCAGCCAAAAAAAACCAACAAACAAACAAAAAAAATCAACAACAAACCTCAGGACCAAACCCAAGGAAAACTGAGACCTGATAAATAACATGCACTGCACCAAGAAACTCCTTTTCAGACTGTTATATATTTATCAAACCACTGGAGTGTGAATTTATGAATAAGTCTTATCATCTTTCAGGCAGCAGGCACAATAAAAATTAGAACTACAGAAAATTGTGGGTATTATGAAAGGCTATTTCTACCAATTCATACGTATCTATAGATGGGAATGTCTCAGAAGAAAGTTCTGTGTGTCTTTCCACTCACACCTTCACCCAGAGACAGAGCAGTACTGCATGGTGTCACAGTTAACATTTAGCTGCACATATAGCAACATAAATTGTTATTCAGCCAAGAGCTGTTGTAAACAGTGTATGTAATTTTAAGAGGTGCAGAGCTGCAGCATTCTGAGCATCCAGTATCACCCCTCTCCAAGACAGTTCATTTAATTACCTCACCTGTGCTGCCATCACTTCTGCTTCCCAATACATCTGTATTTTACACCATATCCATCTTGTAGTGCCTGAATATGTGATAAACAGGAAAGAAACCCTACCTGCATTTCAGAAAGAAAGATCTCCTGGGTTGCCTTGGAAGTCACACAGTGGTATCTAATACCTGAAGGGCATCTGAAGGTCCAGGAGATCCCTCAGGATAAGGGGCTCCAGAAAACCAGATGTATGTCAGGCAAAAGTTGCTGAAGTGTCACATCTAGTTAATGGAGAGAGGAATTACAGTCACTTACACTTCTGCTTGACTAGGAAGAGTGAAAAAAGAAAAGCAAATGTTAATAGCACCTTACCCCTGTGCAGCACATGAGACCTGTGCACTGTGTGAGCCAAAAGGGAACACAAGTGCTGCTGGCTTTGTAACAGGCTCTACAACATGGCAAACTCCAACCTGAGAAGAAGAAAGGTCTTTGGTTACCAATCCAGGTATTCCACCAACTCACACCCCTGATACAAGTCACAGACTGGCATTTTTCAGTCATCTCTATGATCTATGACCAGAGCAGACAGACATAATGATTTTTTCCATTTAAAGACCCTCCCTCAGTTTTCCATGTTTTCCAAGCACTGCAGAATAATTTACCAAAAATACACTTAACCAACATTTCTCAATAGCAGGTTGATTATTAATCTTTGACATCTAGGTACCTATTTTTCCTAATTATTTAATTACTAAAAATTTATAGAAATATTAATTAATAAACAGGCCATTAAAATACAGTGTGTGTATGCACGGTAGATTCAGATATATGAAAACTGATGAAAAGGCAGGAGGCAGAATGGTTTTCCTTTAAAGCTCTCTAGTCATCAGTGACACTCTGTCATTCAGCATGTTTTACTGTCCACTTGAATTGAATGAATAGAACAACCTAAGGGAAGCCACAGTGTTTCTGGGCAGACACCGTATCTGTTAGAGAGGCAGACAATAAAATGTTAGTAAAGCATCTGAAGTGGCTCTGCACCAAATGAGGATGAGATTCCTTAGGAAAAAAAAAACCCTTGAATGACACTCCTCATTTATTATGCAGTAAAAGAGAAAGCCAGGATGACTGAAATTCTGCCTATAGAGCAAACAGAAAATGTATCAATCTTCTAGCACAGCCATAAAGACACCAAGTTTCATCGAAACATGTAAGATGTAAGATCATTGCTGGTTCTGAAGTTAAGATCACTTTTTCTGAAGCAGCAGAAATTCACTGATGGCAAAACATTACTCATTTTGGCCCATGATCTGGTTACAAGCATGTCAAACTACTTTTAAAGTCTCTAATAATATATAGCTAAAATCTCATAACTGGAATAAAACATGATCTTTATTCTACTGCACCACAAATGCTGGAAAATGATCTAAGAGTCCAGAAATTGTGCAAGCAGATTACTCTCAAAAAGACTGGTGTACAAAATTCCCTTTTTTAAAAAAATTATATATTTGGCAACTAACACATGGCAGTGAATTTATTTGGAATAGAAGAGCTTTGTAAGACTCTAAGGATACCCATATGAGAAGCTGGTGCCCTTTCCCAAAGTAATTATATTATCTGGAATCCAGCATCTGCCCTGCAGATCCAAACTCAAAACAAACAAATTACCAGATAATCTAATCTGCCAGATATAGATAAAATCTCCAGAAGAACTGGTTTCTAATTGTAGGTGTATGCATGTTTATATGTGCGTATCTGTATGGACAATAGTTTTAGTTTAACACTCTGTGAATTTAATTAATTTAGTTCTTGAAAAAGCTTTCTTCCAAGAAAGGCAAGAAAAGAAAGTACTGTGACAACAGCCATAAATCCACAGCAGATGATCAGCAGGGTCAATAGCAAGGGGCACAAGTTTTATTTAAAATGTTTGTGTTCACTTTGAGTATGTGTGTTTATCTTCATGCGAGTCCTGGCCTGCTCAGAGTACTTCAATTCCCGGGTAATGGAAAGACCATCAGAAACCTGAATCTCATCATCTTGTTTCATAAATGAGTCACTCAAGCAAAAAGAAGAAAACAGCTTACCAAAAAAAAACCCACTAAGAACAATCCAAACACAAACACGATACTGAGATTTTGTCTCTGCAACATGAAGGCCAAATTCTTCACTGGGGTAAATTTACAATGCCAGGAGACATTCATATTCAAAATGTGTAGTGTAGGAGTAAAGGGCTAAGACAAAAGCCAGGAGCCAGTTTAGGCTGGTCATAGTTCAATGTTCCACATCAGCAACACAGCTGGGCACATATTTTTCAGTACCTCTGAGGTCCTGTGTACTTTAGTTCAACTTGTGTGTGATAATTCTACTAAAAGAGGTAAGAATTAAAAAAGTATCTTTCTCATTAAACCTTCTTAAGCCTTCCTTATAAAACCTTAAAAATATGTGGAGGAGAATATAACTGATTCTGTTAACAGATCCATTTCCCATCACATTAAAATATAAGTTCAGAAGGTTCATACCCCATGTTCTTGTTGTAATATCAAATCTTACACAACACAGCCAAGTCCCTGCTTTCACCAGAAAAGGTCAAGTTTAAGCAGTAGCTCAGCAATCCAGGGCAGCCTAACAATGCTTTGCTGACACTAACTAGCAGGTCACTATAGACTAAAGAGACAATTCTTTATCTTTTCACAGAGATTATAGGCAAAATGGTAATGGAATTATGAAGGAGGAAAAGGCCTGAGAACTCTGCAAGACCAATTCCATTTATATTATATTACCATAAAATCACAGAACGTTTTGGGTTGGAAAGGACCTGAAAGATCATCCCTTTCCAACCTCCCTGCCATGGGCAGAGACACCTTCCACTAGACCAGGTTGCTCAGAGCCACAGCCAACCTGGACCAGTTATGTTCTTGTCTTCCTTCTCCAGGATATGGCTCTCCAGTGCTGCCTCTGTGACCCTGAGACTTGAAAAATATATTTAATAATGGTGACTCAGACAATTATTAATCCTCCTTGTCTTTTTATAGCTTCAGGGAGATTTACACAGAGTTGATTACTAGGTATCACTCTGTTTATCCCGGTGTTCCTTGCACAATCCAGTTGCCCAACACCAGATTTCACTTTTTTCTTGCCAAGCTTGCTGTGCCTGCATGTCATGTGCTCGGAGTGTTCCCAGGACAGTTCCTGCTGTGAGTGCCTGCATTGCACTCTGCCTCCTGCTCTGGGGCTTGGCATGGAGGCAGTGGGTGAGCCAGCTCCCGGCGCTCTGCACTCGCTGGAGGTCACAGCACAGAGATGCCACCGCAGGAATTTCTGGCTGCTCTGGTGGAAAATAACCAGGAGAGACCAAAAGAGTGTCATGAATTTAGGGTGAGACTCAAGGGCACTGTGCTGCTGCCCCCTCTCCTTTATCAGGCTCTGGCAGCCCATTAGTAATGGCATCAGATGGGATGTTTGATTGTCTGAAATGGTAGAGATTCTGAGATTAATTGCACAGCCACAGGGTGTGCAATGCTATTCCAGATGCCCCGGAGTGTCCCACCCCAGCCCCAGCCCGGTAAGGGTCTCACAGGTGGCTGTCACATCCCCAGCTCCATGCAGGTATCCTGGATGCCTTAGTGTATTTCTAAAACAGACCGTGAATCCTGTGTTTAGGCACCCGAATCACTTACTGACTGTCAGAAGCAACTACAGCTGATGGAATATATTTCATTAAAACTGCTTTCAATGGAAAATTGTGTTTCTAAGTGAGCTCTTGGTTCCTTTATTTTTACATTTGCATCATGTGCTTTTTGAGGGAAAGGTCAAATTTGTGAGGAAGTTGGATGCTGCAAAATGGAAATATTTGCTGGAAATGAGAACTGGTGGTATTTGAATTGTCACTGTAAATTTGCAGGTTTCAGTTGGCTAAGAGAAATAGACATTTTTCAAACTGCTCTGTAATGTGTCCTTCCCAGCACTGTCAATGCCAGCAGTGATTGCTGCCCGACAGAAGTGCCTGAGACTGCTGCAACACAAACATTCCTCAACACTGACCCAGATAACCTGTGCTGTTGAACAAATTACACAGGATAACATCATTATCTCCTTATTCTGAGGCCTAAAAGTTAGATGTCTATGAAGTTTGGCACCTTTTCCAACTGCAACAGGTGAAGGAAAGAAACAGGCCTCTCCAGAAGACAATTTTTTAACTTAAAATAGATGCATCAAATGAGCACAACAATCACACTCTGTGTGCTGTTTCTTCCTACCACCTGCAGAGGAATCTGCTCCTCTCTGGACTGTAAACTCTGCAGGAGTAGCCTTGTTCACAGATTCATAGGATATCCTGAATTGGAAGGGACCCACAAGGACCATCAAGTCCAACTCCTGGGCCTGCACAGAGCCACCCCAAAACTCACAACATGTGCCTTAGAGGTTCACACTCTGCCTTCGTACACTGAAGGGCAAAACAGGGGTGGGTTATTGCCCTATCTCAAAATAATTTAAAATGAGTTGTTGATATTTTTTGTATAAAGTCTGTACCTCTACAAATACAATGCCAATTGAAATAAATTCAGTCAATAGTATTACCAAATGCAATTGTCATTGTGATTGCCTGCTAATGACTACATGGAAAACCTTGGGAACCTGGGCAGAAGCTTTCTTTCAAGTGCAGTTCCTAGAATGTTTTCCTTCCTTGTGGATCTAAGATGCCACAAAGGGAATGAAGGAGAAAGAGAGGGAAAAGGAGGAAGGGAGGGACGGAGGGAGGCAGGAAGGGAGAGAATCTGAGTTTCATGGGGAGAGAAACTGTGAACCTCCAAACTTAAATACATTAATTTTCATTCTAACTTCAAAGACACATATATTTAAAATATTTTCAATCAAGCCCAGGAAAAAAATTAACTCCTTGTGCAAGGCTGCTTTCATTCTCAGACTGCAGTTTTTCTGTTTGCATTTTTTATGCCATTTTCCTCATCCACTCAGCCATGTATTTTTAGCTTGATTTGACATGAATTTCCTCCCTGTCCTTTTTTTACATATACTTACTCATCTGCACTGACCTTATTTTGACTCTTAGCAAGTGACACACTTATGACAGATGCATGCACTCACAGGACTAGAATGCATTCATGTACATTCCCTGTGTATCTTCAGGCTCCACACTGTCCTTGCTTCTCACCAGAAATTACCACTGAAAAAAATACGCCCCACTGAAGATCATTGTCCCAGCTATTCAGTCTGTCCCTTGAACCTAGATGTTGCCTGGTGCTATAAAAATATGGTAGGAAGCCTTTAATTTCTAAATTCCACATTTGGATGCATTGTAACATGGCGATGATCACCTTGCATTTTCAGTATCTTGTTTAAATGTCACAGTCCTTCAATGCTACAGCTGTTGGTGGCTCTGTGGCGCGTGATGCAATGAGGTTTTCTTGGCAAACTTCTGACTGGGCTGGACTCCATATCTCAGAAACCACGGCCATGGCTGGCAGTGTTTACTCCCTAGGTGACTATTTTAGCAAGTACTGAATGAGTAGGGAAACTGAAACAGGGCTGAGCCACGCTGGCAGAGTGATACAGGGAAATCCAGGCTGCATTTGTCCATGCAGCACTTTTCAGCACATAAATGACTTTAGCCCCTGGAGCTGACAACCCAGCATCTTTTGCAAAATGAATAAACAAAAATTTGATGTCAGACATAAAACTGCATATCCTGTTGCTAACCTGAGATAAGCACAAGCCCTTTTCATATGTGAGAGTGCATGTGATCTGATGGCTTCACACTGCTGCTGTCTCTTTTCCCTTTCCTCTCTAAAATGCCAACACTATTGGAAAATTAGTTTTATAGAACTTGTCCACTGCTGGCTGCACTCTTGCCAAGACCCCAGAGTAGTTCACAGCACGCTGCACTTTGTGCCTAACGAGCTCCTGTGCTGCAGGACTTGTCAGCCATGCTGCTCTCTGCCTGTGACCCAGCTGTGTGCTAACCTGGGTGGCTACAGCACCTCCTTTTGCAGATAATAAAACACAAAAGCATCCTCAGCTGGTGAGATAAAAGGCATTTCTGGAAAATGTGCCCAGTTCTGTAATTCTTTATTTATGAAGGCTTTCCAGAAGCCTTCTGTATGTGAAGGCTTTGGAAGAGATGTATATTCCTGAAGAATATTTAGAATTTACAGTATTTTTTTTCACAATCCTAGCTAAAGGCCCCAGATCACAGCAGTCCTTGATATAGTTGTCTGCAACATGGAAAGGCATCCCTTGTTGCAAAGCTGCTGTTGGTCATTGGCCATGCTTCAGCCCAGCTCACAAACAGGCTTCTGCAGAAGGGATGTCACAGATATTTAGGATCTGCAGACTGTGCTTGAAGAGCTCTATGGACATTCATTCTCACACCTGACAGAAAACAAACCTGGCCTAATCTCTGGGAGCAAGGCTCCCACCCAGGTGATTTTCTTACACTGAATGCACTCTGTGGTTGCCCCATTATTGCACACAGCGAAGGCCTCAGTAAAGAACGACAACTTTGGCCTGATGTTGTCGTTTATATAAACTCTGGAAGCCCTACCAGGAATCAGCTCCAGATTTCTATAGAAGGCTTTTTCTTGTCATACACATAGCCTCTTCCCAAGTTACACATGATTGGTCTCAGAAACACCCCATCATTTTATCATGGATCACCACACAAAGACTTGGGTTAGGTTTTTCCGCCTACTTTCTTACTTTCTTTCCCACCCATCCATCCATCCATCCATGTATCCATGGTCCTCTTGCCCTTCCTCTACGGTCCTGCTGTGGACACACCTCCAGTCAAGCCAACTGCCCTTGGCTCACTCAACCAGCTCTGAAGGCCTTTACAAAGTACAGCTCTTAAAAAGCCACTCTTAGGGACAGGAGAGCAATTCTGCTTTTTCTAGAGGTATATGGCTGCTTTAGGCTCCTCTGCTTTTTATGAACTTCCCTGAGTTTTTCTTTGTCAGATTTATTATATCCAGAGCAATACTGATGTCCCAAAACTAAATTCAGAACATTTTGGATTATCTTGTTCTGCAGCCAGTGCAATGAAACAACTCTGTGCTGCTTTCCAAAACAGATGTGATGTTTCATAGCAATTCCAGTCAATTCAGAGCAAGTGCCATCTCTCTGCAGGTCATAGCTCTGTCTCCTTTCTCTGTAAAACTATTTGTTGATGTATTTATTTTGGCAATTTCCAATTCAGATACATTTTGGTACACTTTTTCCTCATGCTTCTCCCATTTTTGTGCAACAGGATATTTTGCCCTCTAGGATAACCAGATGGGTTTAAGGACTGAGACTTGAGCTGGTGTGAGCTGGCAGTGTCCTAAGGTCCTTGGAGTTGCAGTGATTTACACCAACACTGGTTATTAACTTTCTCATATATTAGTTTCAATGCCCCTCTATCAATATGGCTAATATGTGTCATATGATCACTTTATTTTTTGGTAGGAATTAAGATCTTTTAATTTTATATTACCAAACCCAGCCGCAGACCTGACTGAATCCAAATTTATATACAAATCATTACCTGACTATACTTACATGTGTCTAGAGAAGGAAAGATCCAGCAGTCACTGGCAGTCTCCATCTACTTATGGAGTAGATTCCTCTCCAATGCACACACTTCACGTTCCCAAAGTTTCTTATTTCAGGCTTTCTGATGGTCCTGGTCTTCAAGGCACAAACAGATAAGGCACTTTGTTCTGCTTCAGGCATGTGGCTGGCCAAAGGCATTTATCTGATGTTAGGGAAAGATATTTTATTTGATTAAAAAAACCTTTTGTCTTTCTCAATCCAGAATTTGGCATTCAAGTACAGCAAAGTAACTATCTAAACCACAGACAGGGCAGGCAGCTCAGCAGGAATTACTGAGAATAAAAAGACTTTGTTTCTGTGTGACAAAAGCCAAAGTTGAATGATTTGAAAATTCATTTATTGCTCATCTAAACCACAATGGGTTTCTGCTGCTGCAAATGTCTCCCTTTTCCATTCTTAATATGTCTATTATAGACTCATATCCTCCCCTCTCAGTTTGTACATGTTTGGTGACACTGCTGGTCACAATATACCAGCACCAAGAAACCACAGTTATCACTAAAGATGCCACTATAGTAAACAGCTAAAAATTCCATCCTACCTACTCATTATTCTGGGAACTGTAATGGGATATGCACTGAATTACTGCAGACTTTGTAATATGGAAAGCTCTGTCAAAGTCTTTGCAGTGAAATACCAAGCTTGGGGCAATGCAATATACAAATATTTCTAAAAAATTGTATTCAATATCAGTGCAATGAGAAAGGGAAGAATTCATTAATAGAATAATAATGAATATAATGTTATAATGAATATATATGATATATAAATGAATGTAACAGCATTATTCTCCCATGTCCCACCCATGCATATAATTTTTATTGTGATGCTTTTACCATCCCTAAGACAGGCTAAAGCCAATTGTTTTCTGCTTCACATTGTACATTTTCCTCAAAAGGCTCAAACCTGCGATGAAAACATAGCTTCTGGAATAAGGAGATGTGCAATTTTGTCCTCAATCACTAAAGTCAAGCACATGGGAAAGTCATTGCAGAAGCAGGTGTTCAGGAGGAGGGGAGCTGGGCTGGCAGCTTCAGCTGGGGACAAGGATTTCATCCCCACCATGTCTGTGCCTGAAAGCAGTACAGGCTGCAGCACAGCCCCTCACCACTGCCCCCAGCCCAGCTGGGAGCATGGTCATGGGGCAAACAGCCCAACACATATGACTTTCCTTCTAATTATTGAATCACAGAATGTTAAGGGTTGGAAGGGACCTTAAAGATCATCCAGTCCCAACCTCCACTGCCATGGGCAGGGACACTCCCACTATACCAGGCTGACCCAGGCCTTATCCAGCCTGGCCTTGGACACTGCCAGGGATGGGGCACCCACAATTTCCCCATGGCAACTGTTCCAGTGTCTCACCACCTTCATGGTAAAAGATTTCTTCCTTATATCTAATCTAAATTTCCAGTTTTCCAATTTATGCCCACTACTCCCTGTTCTGTCACTACAGTTCCTGACGAATAGTCCCTCTCCAGCTCCTCTGTAAGCCCCTTCAGCTACTGGAAGGTTTCTATGAGGTCTCCATGCAACCTTCTCCAGGCTGAACAGCCCCAACTTTCCCAGCCTATCAGAGAATCACAGAATATCCCGAGCCAGAAAGGATTCATCAGGATCACCAAGTCCAGCTCCTAGCCCAGCACAGGACACCACCATGTGCCTGAGAGTGTTTTCCAAATGCTTACTGAGCTCTGTCAGGCTTGGTACCAAGCTGTGATCACTGTCCTGGGAAGCCTGTCCCCATGCCCAGCCACCCTGGATGAAAAACCCTTGCCTGATATCCAACCTAAACCTCCCCTGGCTCAGCTTCAGGCCATTCCTTTAGGTCCCGTCACTGGTCATGAAATGGAAGAGATCAGTACCTGTGCCTCCACCTTCTCCCGTGAGGATGTTCAAGACCCTGATGAGGCCTCCCCTCAGTCTCCTCTCCTCCAGGCTGAACAAACCAAGGGCCCTCAGCCGCTCCTCATTCGGCCTCCAGAACTCCCCCACCCTCCTGGCCTCTTCTGGACATTCCCTAATAGCTTAATACCTTTCTTACACTGTGGTGCTCAACACTGCACACAGGACTCAACGTGAAGCGCTCCTCTTATCAACTTCGTGGCGCTCCTCTGGAGCTGCTCCAGAGTCCCAGTTGCGGTACCCAAAGCCTCTCGGAGGCAGAGCAGCGGGGTGCGGGCGGTCCCGCCGGAGCATCCCCACGCTCCCCCCACGCTGCCCGTGCCCGGCCCGGCCGAGGCCCGGCGGGCGCTGCGGAGGCTGCGCGGGGCGGGGACTGCGGAAGATGGCGGAGGCCGAGTGAGTCCCGGCGTTGCGGAGGGGCCGGGCCGGGCCGGGCCGGGGCTGTGGTGCCGCGGTGCCGCGGGCGGGGGGCACGAGCCGGGCCGAGGCGAGGCGGGCGGGCAGCGGTGCCCCTCGGCCCCGTGCTGCCCGCGGGCCGGGGCGGTGGGGCCGGGCGCGACGGAGGGAGAGGCCGGCGGAGCCGTTCCCCGACAGCCGGGAGAGCCTGTGCCCGGCGGGGCTGCCCCAGGCCCGCGGCCCCTCCGCCGGCCGTGCGGGGCCGGGCAGGAGGTGCCGGCGCTGCCCAGGCGGGCTGGGCTCCCCCGGCCCGGGGATCCGGGGCAGAACCGCCGCTCTCGATGCCTGGAGGGGCGATGGTTTGCTTTGCTTTTGGCGTTGCCTCGCTGCAGACAGAGGGTTTCTTGCCATCTCCTGCGTGGTGTTGCCTAAATAAATTTTATTCTTGGCCACACCGCGCCGTGTCCGGTGTGTCTGTGTGGTGTCAGAAGTCGTGAATCGCTCCCGGTGCGCAGGGAGAGCGCACGGGAGCAAGACCGATCTTCTCCTTAGGAGACAGTTAAGTGACTAAGTGTTTTGGAAATGTTTAGGGCGATAATTTACTTGTTAACTTTTTGCGCAATACCAGGCAGACACCGTGTGGCTGCCTTGCAAGTCGTGTATGGTGCACGGTGTGTTGAAAAGCTTGGGCTGAATCCGAGTGTGCCAGCGAGGAAGGAAGTGCAGCTGAGGCTCTGGCCGTGCCAAGCCTGCAGCTTTCAGTGCGGTGTTACAGCTGTGAATGTGCATTCCTAAGAGATGAAGGCTCAGAAGTCGTGTTGGTTCAATATGTTGTGGTCTGTTCCTATCTGAGAGGAAACCTGCAGTAAAACATAAGGCTTGAAAGGAGACGTGGTCTCTGCTGTCTGCAGGAACAGTGGCCTCCTAGTCAGCAGGAATTGGTGCCTTTAGAGATTAATTGGTGTCTTTAGAGTAATTTAATTTCCATGGAAGGTAATGATAGTATATATCTTTGCTGTGCCAGAACATTATGAGCCCAGGCTGTCTGGGGCACTGAAGAATCTTTCCTGAGCATTGATCACTTTGCTCCGTTCCCCTGTTGCTCTGTGGCATGCCAGAAGGTCTTAGGGTCGATGGAAAATCTGGAAACTGGTCAAACAACTAATAATGATATGGGTAGGGTGAGAAACTACCAGGTGGAAACGACTGCATCCTGCTAGTTTCAGACCTTGAATTACGTTTTGTAAACATATGTCGATATATACCCACCCAGGTGCCCTCGCTGTGGTCAGGCTGTTTACCTGCTAATAAAAATACGTTGCTAGTGCCTTGAATAACTTGTAACTGCAGTGTTTGTGTATTTGATCATCAGCATTTCTGGAAAAAAAAAACCAGTAAGAGCTGATTGGTGTTTACATTAGTATTGCCATGTGGGAGAGTTGATGATTCTTAATTAGGCTGAAGATTCCTGTAGTTGAAGAATTACAAGAAGCAGAGTCTTGTTAGAGAGAGATACCAAGAGAGAGTGTAAAATGGGGAAATAATCTATGCAAGGAAATTATTAATAGATTTCATCAAAGACAGGGACTTGGGCTGATCTCTCTCAGTATTTGGGGGGATTAAACTAGATCGTCTCTAAGGTCTCTTCCAACCCAAAACATTCTATGATTCTATTTTAGTTGATAATCTTGGTGCACAAAATAGGATGCAGTAAGATTCTTGCTGATGACCCAAAGCTGGCAACGTTTGCAGGGCCAAAGAGGACTGAGAAATCCTTCAGGAAAAGTGGATTGAAGTTGGGTGCCAGAATTAAATAACACCTACCGGCTGAAATGCAGCATGCGAGGTCTGGAGCTGTACCAGGGAACAAGGACTTCAGTAACAGGAGAGAGAGAGACTTGAATGTAGTAAAGGATCACGGGGCATGAGCAAACCACTTTATGACTGAAAAAAGAAACTCTGGTCCTGTGTGGTGCTTATTAAAGAGAAATAGAAGTGTGAACTTTCTTGCACATCAGCTCAGATCATGCATTTAAAAAAAAGGAATACGCAGACTTCCGGAAGTGCCAAAAGCTGTTGGGATAGTGAAGTAAGTGGAGAGTCAAGAGTTTAGCTTATTTCCCTAGGCAAGCTAAGGCTGAGAAGGGACATAACAGTTTGAAAGCCCCTGTTAGGCGCAGTATTACTGCAAAGCTTGTAATTGGGAGCTGCAGCCTCCAATGCCATGTGTTGAAAAGACTCCTGTAAATTCTGAGAAATCCTGTGATTACCTGGTGGGCAAAACCCCAAGGGACACAGGGGAGACTCTCAGCTGAAATAGTGATGTTTTTGTGACTCCATGGTTTCATTCCTGAAGGCTAAATGTATTATCCAAGCTCCAGTGCTGTGCCATCCGGAGCAGGGAAGAAAAATCTGGAGCACCTCCTTTTTGCTTGGAGGAGTTGTGTTGCAGTGCCAGTGCCAGCCTTGATACAGACATCAATGCTGGCAGTGTGAGTCAGGAAGCAGACTAAGAAGCCCGACACTTTGGTTGTTCTCTTTCGCCCCAAGATGTGTTCATGATTACAAGTACCGTGGGGAATTGGCTGTGTAGATGAGATCTTGTGTTCTTAGGAAGACACTGTTGCCTCCCCAAACTGCCAGTGGGAAGTTTTGTAGGAACAGAACTGTTTTTCTTTTTTTTTTCTGCCTGCTGGAACTTTTTTTCACGTGGTGGAGGATGCCATGATGTGGCATCACATCTTCTGTGCAGTTGACTGGAGTATCTTAACTAGCCTGGATGAATTTAACTTGCCTTTGGCTTTCAGTCAGCGGAAGTGAATGAATGCTGGGTCCTCTGCTCTGCTGCTGTATCTTCAGAGAGCTTCCTCCAGATCTGCTGGAGCTGAGATGAAAGGGGATGGATGTTCTGGTTTGGCTCCCCATATGCCATAAATAAGAGTTAACAGAAGCCGCCACCAGCTGGCAGTTTCAAATTTAAAAACAATGTCAGGGCTTTTTTTCTGAAGTTCCAGGTGGCTAAGCTGTCGATCAAAATCGTTGTTATACATGAATGTGGCACTGAATCCATGTATAACAAGATTCATGATGGACAGGTTTGGTTTTTTTTAAAAAGAGGGATTGGGATGGGAACTCTGCCATTCCTGTAGTGCCAGCAGTTACTCATGTCAGAGGCTTCCTAGTGCGAAGGCAGGTGGAGCTCCTTTTCCTTTGCCCTCAGGTGCTTCTGTGCCTGATTACAGTTAGGATTTGTAGTAGTGTATGTCAGTTTTCACCAGAAGTGTGTGTTACTTTGGTAAATATTTCTCTGTGTTGAAGTTACTGCTCTGGTTTGCTGAGCTGTTTGCTTTTACTGGAGATTACAAACCATGTGTGCTGCAGCATTGCTGAAATTCTGACTCCAGCCCAAAAGTTACTTCTCAGATTTCACTTTCCAATTGAGAAATGTTTTTTGGTTTCTCTTTAAGAAGAGCGATCTCTGAACCTCTGTGGCTGACTTGGAATTGAGGGCTGTGTTTACATGCTGCTGAATTATATAACTTCCAGTTGTTGCTTAAAGGAGGGGAGAAAAACAATTTATTCTTACTGCAAAGCAAGCCTTTCTTCCATTTGATACCTGTGTCATTTCTTCACCTCCTAGAATGTGCTTTCCCATTCCTAGCTGTCCCATCCCATGTGTTTCCTCCTCTGTCTCCTAGTAGAAAAAGCTATTTGTAAAACCTGTTTCCTTTGTAAGGCATTTTTGCAGCTATCATTGATTCTGCTATCAAAGGACTAATTGCCTCCTCAGAAAATTCAGAAGAAAATATAATAGGCATTTTTTTAACCCAATCTCCAAATAAGAGAAATGCATGTAATGTTTCTTATATATGCATTTTCACTTTTTTTTATTATTTTTCAGGGTTTGGGTGTCTCCTAATTGAAGA
This sequence comes from Aphelocoma coerulescens, assembly GCF_041296385.1. Classification (NCBI taxonomy): domain Eukaryota; kingdom Metazoa; phylum Chordata; class Aves; order Passeriformes; family Corvidae; genus Aphelocoma; species Aphelocoma coerulescens. The sequence goes on along the minus strand of NC_091021.1, from coordinate 31,529,094 downwards.
GAGTCAAAATACTGATTGCAAGCAAATCCTCAGTCAGCCTCTTGGATGCCTCTGATAACATAAGAAGTCATGGCAGAAAATGATGCAATGCCAACCTTACCAAAAAAGTGTGGCCCGTACATTTCATCTGTAACCAGTCGGGGCATGAATTTGGTAATTCGTGGTGTAGTGCTGTTTTTTATTGGTGTATTTCTTGCATTAGTGTTAAACTTGCTTCAGATCCAGAGAAATGTTACTCTCTTCCCCCCTGATGTGATCACAAGCATCTTCTCCTCAGCTTGGTGGGTACCCCCCTGCTGTGGCACAGCATCAGGTAAGTTCAGTCACGTGTGTATGCCTGGTGTGCAGAGGTAGTTAGGTAGTTACAAAAAACTGTGTGAGAGGTGGGGAAGATAAATTCCCTTTCAGCATCACTGTCCTTGTTGAGCTGTTGATATCCTTCTGATCTCCCCCTGTATACACAAATGTGAATGTGTCCAGAAATTGTTCTTCTGCTGACTTCTCTTACTGTAATGTTGTTAGTAGAGCATAACCTTTGTTTTTTTCTGCTGGGTTAGAGTTTAACAATGTGAGGAGGTGATGCTGCTGCTGACCTGGAGTTGGGTTACAGGAGTGTGCTCCCAGACAGCCCTTGAAAATATCCCAGTGGTGTCAGACTGTGCAGCACACAGTGCCTTGTTTGAGCACAGCACACCACCCTGAGAAATGTTCTCTTTTATGGTCCAGCTTTCTATTTGTTCCTCCTTCCAGTCTGAGGTACAGCCTTAGCCCTGCAAAGCTGGGAGCCCTGACTGTGTCTCTGGGAGCTGAGGCTTGCAGTTTGCAGCTGTAGGGGCACGGTGCAGAACAGAACACCTCTGTGCAGTTGTGTATTTCAGATGATGTGAACATGCTCCATTTCTCCTATGACCTTCTCTGAGTTTAGCCAGTTTAAGTGAGTTGTCTGCTGTAGGTGGTAAGAACTTCTCCTCTCCTTGGAAGTATCAAGGGGTATTCCATGTTACAGGCATGATGGAATTTGACTTTCTACCTGGCTCTGAAATTCACTGGTGCTTTGGGTCAGTTTCATGCTTTACTAAGGGAATGTTCTTTGCAGCCAGTACTGGTGGATTCTGCTGTGGTGAATACAGGTGGTATATTCCTAGAGGCAAGTTTTAATCACATTGAGCAGCTCACAATTCTGAGTATTAATATGAGTCAATAAAATTGTTTTTGACATGGCATCACTGTTTTACTAATGATAATATTTAAGCCTGGTTTTTTCCTAGTAGTCTAATTGGGGTTTTTTTTGATACCTTCTTGAAATAGTACACTTCAGATGTCGTAGAGGAGCCTGATTTGAAAGGAAACCCTCCAGACAGATCCCTGAATGTTGTATTCTGCAGTGTTATGGTGGCACTTACATACCTGCTTTATCTGCTAGTTATCTTAGTCCTCTTCTTCTTGCCAAAATTCTTGATTAGTTTTTGGTTTATATCCTGCATTTCCTGCATTTTTCTTTTATGCTTTAAACTGGTCAAACTGATTGTCTTGACAAATAAGCCTGGTACAGGTTTGATCTTTTATATATGGATTAGTGGGGGTTACAGTGAGCCCCAGCTTGCTGCAGCAGCAGTGCACGAGGTTTGCAGTGTTCGCTGCAACGTTTGCACCATCAGCTGTTTGCATCAGGCTGCACCTTGTGCTCTCTTGGGTCACCTGAGAACCCTGCAGCTGCCAGTGGGAGCTCAGGAAGGTTACATCTTGCCATCATCTCACAAGAAACTTGTCAGCCTTTCTGGGTCTGATGGGTTGGTGGTTTTGATGGAAAGACTGGATATGACTTATAAAGTGTATTTGATTATAGTAGTTGATTTTAAGCTACCTGATTTAAAGGTACTGTGGCCTTAATTGGCTTTTCCTAGCAGGATTCACCCCTGTTGAGGTGTTCAGGGTCTTTTATTTTCATTATCAGTCTTCTCCGTTTTCTTTCCTTATCTTCTCTTCTAGCATACATACAGGGAACCTCTGTGGTAAATGCTGATAATTCACCCATTTTCTTACCATCTGTACTTGCACAGCCTTCCTGGAATTGATGTGAACATTTCTTTGCAGTATGGTTTATTATTATTAACAGAATAAAGGTATTTTGCATATTTATAATCAGTGGTGATCGAGGCTGCATTCAGAGAAGTCCTTTCATCCATCACCATTATTAGTCATGAGTTTTGGCCCAAGGCCTTTGGCAAGAAAATTGCTCAGGGAGGTTTTTTTTCCACTCCAACTTTACTGATGATTTATTTTCCCAAATCCTGGAGATCAGTTTCCTGTGTGGCAGAATAAAGAGCATCTGCAGTGCTACCTCCAGCAGTGTGCTGGACTGAAGGCACTGGAGACTGTACCGATGGCTCAGTCTCTGCTGTGCTCACACCACTACAGTCTAACATTAAAGCACCATTATTATTCCTTAGTGGGGTTGGTAAAAGTCTTTTTAGCTGCAGTTGCAGTAGAGAGCACATTTGTGAAGAAATACTGAAAGAGCATCACAATTCCCTCGGGCTGGAATTCCTGTATTCAGCAGCTACCATAGGCTCTTGGCTTTCTCTCTTCTGGGTGAGTTTGATAGTAGCATTGAAGAGCAAAGCATTATCCAAACAAAGCCTGCTTGTAACAAGAACAAAAGAAAACACAAAATACTGATGTTATAAACCACACCAGTACTGTGGTATATTGGTTTTGCAGCTATTTTAAACGTTTGATGCGTGGGATTTTTGGAAGTGCCAACCTGCAAGCTATTAGTGCTCTTTCTGAACTACAGTTCAGATTTTGGTGTGGGAGAGAGCTCTGTCATCCTCTGCCCCTGGTTCAAATTGTCTCTGTATTGCTACTTCTGCTGCAGTGGTTGAAGATGCTGCTGAAGCTTACAGGGCTTTTTAAAATAATGAAATTCTTTGAAATTCCTCTTCTTTTACAGTGTGTGTTTTTGTGCTGTTTGTCCTTAAAAGATCTGTTTTAGTAGTGACTGTAATTGTCAAAGTCTAGATGGTCTTTATTCTAGTTCAATGTTGCCAGTGCTTTAACTTCAGGGCCTTTTTTCTTTTCTGTCTCCACAGCTGTGATTGGGTTATTGTACCCCTGCATGGACAGACATCTGGGAGAGCCACATAAGTTCAAGAGAGAATGGTCCAGTGTAATGCGATGTGTAGCAGTCTTTGTGGGAATAAACCATGCCAGTGCTGTATCCTATATTCAAATCACATTAGTGGGAACAATTGGGCTTCCACTTAAAAAAACTCACACAGTCAGTCATGGTGAATTGTTGTTAAAGGTGTAACATGCACATTTTTTCAAGGGAAATGCAGAATATGTGTTAATGTCAAACTTGTAGCAGTATTGGAAGTGATGAATCTCACATCTTTTTGTTCTGAAAAATAGTTTAATTAGAAATGTCTTGATATTGGGCTCTATCTTACTTAGAGTCTTTATGTTCTTTGAATAATTAGTGTGGGAAGATACTCATGTGGTAGGTATTACAGAAAAGTGCTTTAGGACGTTCCAAGCTGATGTCTTTTTAATGCTCTAATAAGAAGTTGAGGCCCTGTCTTGAGTCTTAAGTGAAGCACATGCACTTTGCAAAGAGTGGGAAAAACTCAGGACCAGGAATACCCAGGAATATACAGTGCCAGGAAGTGTTGCTACCCCTGTCTGCAAAGGATGCCGTCCTTCATGCCAAGAGAGTACCCTGGGTGACAGAGTGCTTTTCTCATGGTGCACTTTGCTGGCAGTGCTGTGGGTCCTGAGGCTTTCTGTAGATATGTGTAGTGCCTCCTCTGTCAGCTGAAACCAGGGTCTGCTTGTGAAAATTGGAGTCTCGTGAAGAAAGTTGATCATCTCTGTGACTCAAATCTCCATCAGTGTCAGCTCCAACACAGTTCACAGAAATGCTGCTAAAAGTTCTGTTCATGTGCTACTGAATCTCCTCATTCCCAGGAAGAGAGGGCACGTTAAGTGAAAGGTGGGAGAGCTGGCTGAATTCTCACTGAGGCCACTGCTGAGTTTTGTTGTGTAGTTTTTTCCTCACCCTCTGCAATCCAGTATGGCCTGATGAGCTGGAGCTGCCAACATTCTGAGTCACTCCCACTGTCCCTCACAAACCTCACTCTCCTTGCCAAAGATGCACTGGTCTGCTGCTGTGGTTCTTGCTGACCTGGCCTGTACCTCTTGGGTCAGCCCGTGGCAACTTTGGGGCTTTTAAGAAATAAGAATTGATAGCTCCTCTTTGCATGGGTCTGGTTATTTACAGCAAATTTTCTTCAGTTCTCTAACAGCTGTTCCCCATATTCCAGGACATCAGTAATGTACTGTCTGTATTTCCTGCTTGACAGCTCTCCAGACTGCTCTCTCTTCAGCTACTGCCAGTTCTGCACACTGCCAGATTTGGTGAGGGTTCTGATCTTCTTTGACACTTTCTCTGAAGCTATTGATTTTTATCCTCTAATTATTTATTTCAGTTCGTCAAGCTTGTTTCTCATTTCTGCTAGGTCTCTCTCCAGATTTTTGTGAGAAAATAGAACAGTGGTTTCTATATTGTCATTTCATAAATTTGTTTTCATGCCTATGAAACATGACAGGCCCCTTTTTAATTACCTGTTTTGGACAGGAGCAATGAGAATGAGTTGGTGTTTTCAAAACATTTTGAAGGATGTAAAACACACAGAGATATCTGAAGTGACTTCACAATTCTTTCACAAGTTGACAAAACTGACTTTCAATGTCGATTTACATGATCACTTTCCAGTAATATTTTCATTTTGATTTATAAAATCATTAACATTAACATGCTAACGTTGAGCTGAATATAAAGCGTCATGTAATTTAAACAAAATTGCAATTAAGAGTGATAAATTGGTAAGTCCCTGTCAGTTGAAGAAGTCTAGTGCTAGATGTAAGATTTCGTATTGAGTGTAATAAAGGGCCAGGTGAGGATGAGATGTAACATATGCATTGTGTGTCTGTATAAAATGCTTCATTGTTTGGTAGGTGAAGAGGCTCTTCACTCTAGTACAGTGCAAAGACCCTAAAATTTGAAGAAGTGTTGTAAGTTTTTAGTTTCCTGAAATACTGACAATTACAAGGCTTATTTCCTCACATCTCATAGCTGTGTGAGAGCTGATACAGGTTGCACTGTACTTTTCTTAATGGTATTTTTTTCTGTTGTGCCTAAATATAAACAGGATGACAAAAATTGCTGTATACTTGTACATGGTATTTCCAAGCTTATCCTTAACAACCAACACAGAAGGTGGATTTTGCCAACAATATCCAGCTGTCTCTCACTTTGGCAGCCCTGTCCATTGGGCTGTGGTGGACCTTTGACAGGTCACGAAGTGGCTTTGGTCTTGGAGTAGGAATTGCTTTCCTGGCCACATTGGTGTCACAGCTTCTGGTATACAATGGAGTTTATCAGTAAGTATTTGCTCCCCTCAGGTGAAAGGATAATGTTCTGAAGCTGTTAACATTAAATCAGAATAACTGAAGGGGTTTGATTTGACATGACTTTCAAAGCTGTCAGCACCTAATTTTGAGCACAGCATAAATTGGACTGTTCATGAAAGCTCTTTATGTGTGTGTAAGTGAGAAATCTAGTTGGAAATGCTAATTGAAATAAAATTGCTACTTTGCCAACAATGTAACAGGCTTTGTTTGGTTGAACAAATGCAGCTATAATCAATAAGAAGCCTTGATTTGTTTGCTGCAAGAAATTAAATTTCTGTAACACATATATTTTTGAGTTGATATGTCCTAATAATTGTGAATTTGTCTTGTGATTGGAGGACTCTCTGTATTGCACAATGCTGAGCTCAAAAATGTGCATTCTTTTCCAGATACACCTCTCCAGACTTCCTCTATGTTCGTTCCTGGTTGCCATGTATATTTTTTGCTGGTGGAATAACAATGGGCAATATTGGCAGGCAGCTGGCAATGGTGAGTTTGGAGGGAGAGGAGGGTTGATTGCCTTCCAGTAAAAGTTTAAGTGTACTTATCATTTCTTCCTCCATGTGTACCAGCCAGCTATTTGGCTCAAGGGCGTGCAGTGAGGTAGAAATCAGCAATCATTGCTTGCTGATGTACTTGGTGAGCTGATTATACTGTTACTCAGAGCACACCCATGTTTTGCTCTGTACACTCTGTTGCATACTTTTAGGACCATGAGCTAAGTAAGAGCTCCTGTGTTTAGTGGGAAATCAGGCCATCCCCAAAGTCTGACCTGCTCAGGGGACAGAAATTGCAGCCACCAGTATGTGCACAGAACTTACAGAGATCAGACTTCTCTGGGTGGAGTTTAACAAGTGCTATTTTATCACCTGTTTTGTAGAAAAATCACTTTCTTAGGTCCTTTTTACTAGTTATATAAATTAATATTATTTTGTCAACTTCTGTTTTTCAGTATGAATGCAAAGTCATTGCAGAGAAGTCTCACGAGGACTGAGAGGAAACAATATGCACCTTTTAAACAGGAAAATGTCTGACGAATGACTGTTGGAGGAGCATAAGGAACACTTGATTATGAAATTGCCAAAATGCAATTTTTTCCCTTGAGTGATATACTGTACTGCAATCTGTGATTGCTGCTTCTAATAGAAACCTTGATGTCTGATTTTGATTACTGTGAAGTTACAATAGTATGCAATACATTTGACAATATTGGTTCAATTATAGGATTCTTTTTTCCAAATCTAAACAGTTTACCATAAATTCCTGTCAGTCTGTCATGTTGCAGTGCCAAACTGAACCTTTGCACTATGTTTCTGTAGCTGAAACTTCTTGCTTCACTTTATCTTGAAAGTTTTGAGGAATTTGTTCTTAACAGCTGGTGAAAGACGGAGGGGTTCACATTTAGCAATGAAGATCTCTGTCCATGATGATAGCCCATAATATCTGTATGAAATTTATGGATTACAGGTGAACTTTGATGCAATAAGTAACTGATTTATGCCTATTAACACAGTATATCATTCCTCTGACTCACAGTACAGGTGAGGAAACTCAATGCAGGTTCCATGGGTTATTGCCATAGTATTTCATTGTCTGTAGTAGAAGTATCACAGAAATGGAAACTGAATCTGGAAACTATTTGCTATTTTTCCCTTGGTACTCCCAGCATATATGTTTGGTTTTGAATTTATGTGAACCATGGACCGATTCTGAAACTGCTTGTGTGCAAAACAGGATACAGTTCAGGTCATTCTTGTACAATCCTTTAAGCTGATTTGTGTTGATAGGAAAAGCAACTTAGGGAGTTTTTATTGCAAAATTTAATTCTGCTGAAGGAAATCAGCCACTACCATATAGTGTCATAAACCCTTCCATTACCAATGTTACTCTGGGTGGTCCTTGTCCACCCCCTGCTCTGTTGGCAGGGATCAGCAGGGATGTATTCTAGGTACTACGATGGAGCCCCTTGTTGCTGTTACTGTGTCCAGGCAACCATAAATGTATTTGTTCTTGTAGCAGTTTTCTGAGGTACAGAAATGCTGTTACCCCTGTTTGACAGGTGCCTGTGCACAGACAGCCTGGTAGGGCAGTAAGCTGAAATGGGCTGTGTGCTGATCAGTTCCTTTCTTAAGAAGGTTTTTAATGTGTGACCCATATTTGGGGGCATACATGGAATTTTCTCTTGGCTTTGCAGCTCCCTTTTAAGACCATGAGCTAGAAGAAGTGCAAGAAGGCAGAAAGCAGATTTCAAGAGGACACTGCTAACCTGTGCCTGCAGTGAGTTTGGCATGGGATGTCTCCACTTTGTTTTCCCCTTCTGTCTTCGTTGATGATGTTTAAATGTATTTGTTTTCCTTTTTTTTGTCTTTAAGTACTATTTTTTAAGTCTTCCATGAAAGGTTTATAAGACATGTTACAGTCACCTAGGGAGGCTGGAGCTGGTCCAAAGAATAAGTAGATGTTTAGACAAGTTTTTATTAATAAATGTGTGAATGCATTGTACATGAAGCTTGAGCTAGGCAACTTATTCAGTCTTACCTGCTTACCTCCAAGTCTGAAAAGTGTGGAATGAGCACTTCCAAAAGCATTGTAACAAAAGACATGGTCACAAAAGGAAAATTTCTTGAATGGGGAATTGTAAAAATAATAAATAAGCAAGTGATGTATGAAGAGCTTGGTTCTGCAGCTCTACAACTTCTCATCACCTGCAGCACACTGTCCCAGGGTGATGCTTCAGAAAAGCACCTACAGAGGCACTTCGCTTTAAGCAGAGGTAGAACATCTCTAAGTAGATTCCTGACTAGAGATTCTCTCTTAATCAAATCATATGGCAATAAGAAGCATTTTATTAAAAAAACCAAGCTGGGCATGAATGAAGGGTGAGTTCCTTTAGGCAGGCTCTAACAATTCTCTGAAGAAGTTGGGTCTCTCTCTTACAGTATTTCTCCTCATCCACCTTCTTTACTTCAACAAATGGCTTCAGCTTGGTGGACAGCGTGAGAAGTCCTTCTTGAGTTATCAGGGCATGAGTGGCCTAAAAATTCAGATTTCATATCCTAACTGTAAGGGGTAACATGGTACCTCAGTAGCCAGCGTGCTGACTGGGTAAACAGTGTAGTTTCATCATGACCAATGAGTGTGCACAACTGCAGATGAGTTGTTTTTGTTATTCCCATGGTGGTAGAGCTGCTGTTACCTGCCAGTCTCGATACTTACACAGAAGCAGCCTTGTGTGTGTTGAAATGTGCAGTATGTGGGAAGTGGCTGTTGTGCATCTGTGGCACCCACTCTACAGCACTTTGCACTCAGATTCAGCTAAACCTGGTTAGACTGTGCTGTCCGCTGACTTTTAAATTTCATTTTGGAAATTTTGAGCATGTTGTACAAAGGCAGCAATCATCCAAAATAAATTTGGGTGGAGTCCTTTATTATATGTGTCTTACTGTTTTTATTCTTACTTGACTAACATCAGTACAGGATCACATCGTGGGTGTCCTGTTGTTTCAAACTGTGCTGTGATTTTAGGGCTGATGTGTTCAAACACTGGGAAAGGTTCATGATGAGAATGCTGACACTAACTTTAGTGGTGTGGACATGCTGCTACTGTATAGCACATAGCTGTAACTTGGACTGTCTTAAAAACGTTGTTCAATAAAGAATGAATAAGGTATATTTTAGATACAACTTTAAAAGCACTATAACCTCTTCACCAATTAACCCTTGTAAGCTCTATGCTGTTTGAACTGGCAAATTGCTGTTAAAAGCAAAATGTGCATTAAACACAATTGCAACCTTGATTGATAGGTTTCTTCTTTCTTTAAGAAATTATATTGGTATTTAAAATACACTGAGTTGCCTTCTATTAGCCATCTCATAATAATTCTGACCATTTAGCTGGCATATTGGTTGCATATCTGTATAAAAATAGTGAAAAAGAAGCAGAGAAGATCAAATCAGCTGTGATTCTATCTTAATTACCATGCTGAGCAGCCTTGAAAAATCTGCCCTTTTGAATCTGCAGTGGGAATAAGATAACTTCACTCACAATGCAGAAAATAGAGATTTAGATACAAATGGCTGCTATGAATATTAAAAAAAACCCAAAACACAAATGGCAGGGAATTCATAATATATTTGTATTTATTAATGTTCTGGTCTGGATATGAACTGAATGTTATTCTGGTATTCACAGACTCCATTCATCGTGCCCATCACTGTCTCAAAAAGGATGTGACAAATAGAGGTTTGGAAATGTGTAATGGAAAAGTGTCCAGGCAGAGGTGAAGACAGGGTGGGAAGAGAGGTGCATGGGGGTTTGGGATGCAGTCCCACAGCAGGACAGCACCACGACTGAAAGCTGGAAGGAGTGCAGGGGGTGAGTAGAAAAAGCCCCTGTTTGTGTTGGCAACCTGTGACCCAAAATTCCTAACTCTGCTATCAAAATGCAGCATCCTGGGCCTGCCATGTGTCTGACCAGGCAGATTACAGCCAGGGAGAGAAATAACCATAATTTTGGGTAGTAAGCACTAAGTTTAGCCAAAAGCACAAGAGCAAAGGTGTTTTGCTGGAAACTTAACCTGTCCCTTCCATCTGTAGCCTGGGAGAATGAAAATTCCAGGTCCTTCCTGCCTGAGGGTGTCAAATGAAAAGTTCCTTGGCTTTTGAGGGAATATTCCAGCTGCTGAGCTGTTAGGCTCTTGAAAAATGCACCCTGTGCCTCTCATTATAACACGGCTGCTGTAGGCAGCTAGGAGGAGAGTAAACAAAGAAACTTTTCCTCCACAGCTTCTGTACTTCCCTGCTGCCATCTGGCTGGGAGCTGCCACAGGGACCTGTGGGCATACACCAGTCCTCCCTTTTTTTCTTTCCTGGTACATAAGGAAGGAACATAATTCCACCACCTGCATCACCCTGGACGTTTTGCATATGCTTCTTACATTTTGGAGCAGTGTTACCAATAATTCTTGATGGCAATGGGTGAACAGATCCTGTGGAAGTGATGTTAAATAGCAGATCAGTGCTTGTGAAAGTAGGTGCACAGCTGGGCAGAGGGAATGCATGCCTCGCCCTGGGAATAGCTATCTAATGCTTTTAGTTCTGATGCCAGTACTAAATGCAAAGCATGAGTAATTTTGCAGCTTAATGTTCAGCACTAAACAGTAAATGAAAGGTCAGTCCAACATGTTAACTGTCATGGAATAGTAAACACTCCTTTAATTGCTTTAGGCAGCCAGCTTGAATTTTTGGTGTGTCTGTTGTCATGTTTTGAGCAGCATGGTCCAGAGCCTTGTCCTGATTACCTCTCCCCCAGCCAAATGACAAAGCCTCAAATTAAAGGATAAACTTTATGCCTGGGCTTTTCAGGCAGCGTACTGGGAGTTTGTGCTTTGAATGTTTAAAAGCCGTGCTGGGAAAGAAGTAGGGGTTATTTCTTGATCTGATTGAAGCTGAAATCCAGGTTGAAATGTAGTTTGGCATTTTCTTGAGGTTTTCCATTCTTGTTCTTTGGTTCTGAAGCACAGAAGTTCAGTAGCTCCTGTTGCACATCCACGCTTTTTTAGCCTGCCCAGCACAGTAGCAGGTAGGAGGCAATGTATAGGAACAAAAAGGAATGTAAAGTGAACAGGCAGCTACTGATGTTTTTCAGGCCAAGCTGGTTGAGAGCTCTGTGTCCAGTGTGCCCTGTACATCTGTGTCAGATGCACAACCCGCAGCATTTCCAAACTGAGGTTCATAGGATTCACTTTATGTACAGGCAGCAGTTCTGCCTTGTCTTTATCAAATATCCCTGCAGGAGGTGACCTGTTCTACTGTAGTTCTGCAGGGATATGTGCACACATTGCAGAGCATTTGCAGTGGCAAGGTCCACGGGTGTAGCCACGAGGTCTGTTTTTTATGACTTTGTTGGTAGAAATTCTGAAATTGTGCCTTTGAAGCAAATATGGCAAATTAGTTACTGAAAGAAAAATCTGTATTTATAAATATGTTGCTGTCTGAATTCACGATGTAGTTTTGCTATTTCTGTTCTCTGATTAGTTCAGTGTACATCCTGTAACCAACATTTAAATATTTGATAGCTTTTGGTAATCAAACCTCAAAGCAAGATTTGTTTCACGCAATTATTGGGAAAAAATGTTTGCATTAAAAAGAATGCCATGAGGAACAGGGTTGCACCTTAATTTACCATATAGAAATTATTCAAGGAGAGCCTCCAGCATTTTCCATAATGTTGCAAGAAGGAGAAGGACAGCAAGTGATCGTTCTGATTGTACCCTGGGTTTCAAAACAAGGGTAAGGGGAGTCTTACAGATGTATTTGTATTGACTTGTTCTGGACTCAGCTGTTCTCTTCATTGGCCATGATCACCAGAATATGTTTTGGCTCGTCTGTTTTTCTGTATCCCATCTGTGCCAGTTGTTTCCTCTGTGACTAGGGATGCCTGGGGTAAGCCTAGCTATGCCACCAGAGAATTTGCATGGAAGTATGGCTTTAGCAACTTCTTGCTGAGATTGACACATTCCATTTGAACTCTGTGAGAAACTGCTGGTCTGGCCCAGGGCACTGGTTGGCAATGTTGAGGTAAAGTGAGTGACTCCATGGTGTTCAGGTGGGGTGAAAGGATGCCCAATGCCTCTAAGTGCATGTGTTAATTACAGGTTCCAACAAAGAGCAAAGTTGCCCTGCTCTGCACACCATCATTTCTTGTCTTGAGTAGTGGGACATGCCATCAGTGTGCCAAAGAGAGAAGAATATGCTTTCTTCCTCCTCCTTACTCTTCCTTTGCACAAATAGCAGCCTGAGCTAAGGACTGTTAATCCTGTTCTTGGAGCCAGGACTATGATTAGGCTGGGTTAGCCCTGAAAGACTCCACTGTTTCTTTTTGAAAACAAATGCTTGTTCTGAGCTGCACGTCAAGTGCAATCATTGCTGAATGAACTGACATGCAAAGCCAAGTTCTCAGCCGGACTGGCGTAACTCCATCGATTTCAGTGGATGTGCAGCATTTCGTGCTGGTCGGGAATTTGGCCCACTGTGTTTTAAAGGGATGAAATTGTTTAGACCTTAGTTCTTTTCTCATCTGATACAGGTCAAAAAAATTCCTACATTGTGCAACACGTAAGAGCAGCACGCTGCAGATTCTGCCTTTCCCTCCTGTCTTTCAGCACTGATGAAAACTGTCATCATCCTCTGTGATTTGCAATGTGTGCTTTTCATATGGGATATCAGCTCTTCAGGAGAATCAGATCTGGCAGAGCAGATTAATAATGATGCAAATACAAAATGTTGGCCGGTGATGAGCTTGTTGTCATAAATGCTTGCCACAATCCTGCTTTTTTTTTTTTTTTTTTTTTTTTTTTTTTTGGGCCGGTATTTTGCTTGTAGGAAATTCAGCTGAGGCTTTGTGTTGGACCTGTGCCTGCTCTGATTAAACTGGGGAGAAAGAAATAATACTGCTTTGTGTGGTTTCAGGCTCCTCTTACCAACCAGTTTCCTCAGATCAGTGTGTCAAGCAAAAATGGCACTGGAGTAGTGGCTTGAGGAAGATGAATTGAAAGATTCTGAAGACTGATGGTTCAAGGACATGAATCGATGAGGTGATGTGTCCACTGTGGGGATAGGTGGTATAAGAAGTGTTAGACATGTAGTATTATGTAGGTAATAAGTGTAGAGATGCAGTGTTCAGAAATAATGAAGCTGATAGAAAGGAAGGTATCTACCTATTCTTGGAAATGTTTTTTTTTTTTTCCGGGTTAGTTCTGCAGACTTTGATCATTGTGCTCATCCAGGGGATGAACTTTGGGACAGTGAAGAGCAGCAAGATGGGGGGGGTCACTTGATAAGCTGGCTGGATACAAAAGGGAATTCAGTTTAGATGTCAGGTCAAAATGCCCAGCCCAAAGACAAATACCAGTGGTATTTGTATGGTACACACGGGCTTTTTGATTTTTTTAAAATGTAAATTTACAAAGGAGAATCGCCTTTGAGTACCAAAAGACAAAGAGAGGTTGCTTTTGCATTCAACCCTTAGTCTTGGTGGGAATATACTTGAAGGTGTGGGGAAGAGTTGTTTTTTCAGACCCAACCATTCTGGGTGCGTTTTTGCACCCCAAGTCCCTGGATTTGCAGTGTGTTTTGGGATGTGAAACCCACTGGGTTTCACTGCTTTGAATCAGCTCACAGGTAAATGAGGATGGCTGTGTTGCTCCTGCAACCTGTGGCTTGACAATTGTGGTCCCTTAATCTGTTCCCAGGCAATAAAATAAGATTAGCTGAAGTTGGAGGGGTTCCCCCATCAATGCCAGCTCAGTGCAAAGGGTCGGCCCCTTGTCTGTGGTGTTGCCTCCTCCTGCCTTCCACTGGTCTTAGGAGCAGGACACCGGAGGTGCTCTGCAACAGCCAAGGGACCCAGTTTGTACCAGAACCCCCCAAACTTTCAAGGAAGTTTCAAAGCTATGGGGACAGTGTATGCTTTCTGTCATCATCTGGGTCAGCTTTTCGTGGAATACTTAGGCTTTGGTGAACTGTCAGACCCTGATAGTTTGTGATTTCCAAGGTCACAGTAACTAAGGAAGTCCAGAGGGATATGGTGAGGTTGGTCATGGAGCTGCTACAGAGCAGATTAAGGGATAGGACCTAGGATGGAGTCCGTGCAACATGCCACTGATGTCTCTCTTGCACAGCTGCTGTGAGGTACACAATGAGATTTCACTGAGGAAGGACAGAAACAGGCGAGTGACACTTGTGTAGACAAATCTTTATAGATTTGATACTCTACCTAATGCTGACTGATGTTAAAGGGACTTCATGGGTAGGAAACCTTGCTAGGAAAATTGTTCTACTTGAGTCCAGATAAATGGTGTGCAGTATCCGGTGCGTGCAATGAAGATGAACATATGTTCATCACTTTGGCATCTCTTAGATTATTAAGGCCTGTTCATTCTGGTATCTAAAGTTCTCGAAGGCAGTATCTTACCACCATTGCATTGTTTCCCTGAGATCATTAACAATATTGTTTATCATGAGCACTGTCGCATCTTGTCATTGATTAAAACCATAACTTCCAACTTACTCTCGCTGTGAGAAGTGGTTTAAATATTAATTTTCCTGCACTTCTTCAGTATCAGGCTTCTCTGCAACACAATACTATTTTTAATTAATTCAGCTGACTCTTTGTTATGATTTCTAATGTAAAAAAAGCTGATTAATGCCTAGGCACAATATCTACTTTAAAAAAAAAGTCTGAATTTATTCTGACAGTTAACGCCTAAAACATATACCTTGGAGCATTTACATATATCCTCAACTTTTGGGATGTCTTCATCTCGCTGATGTGTCTGAGGCCTGACACGAGTTGTTGGACAATGCTGCCTCCATTCCTGGGAGCAGAACGTGGGTTTTTTGAAGTATGGAGGGTCTGGGCCATGGTGGGACTTTGAAGGTGGTGGCTGCAAGCAGAAGATGGAGAGCCATCTGCTCTCCTTCTCCCCACTGGTTCAAAGAAACCCACCAAAGCCGTACTCTGAGCCAAGTGGTAATTGTACACTTTTGATTTACAGTTATCTGAGTGTTGAGGAAAAAAAATAGTTTCTTTTCAGCGCCGTCTTGTCAAAATGCCAAATGCCGCTTGTTTTTGACATTTTCAGCTACTGTTAAATAATAGTCTTGCTTCTGTCACAGCTAATGTTGACTTGAAGGCAGTTGTGCATTTCTCAACTCAAATGCTAAGCAGACAGGCTTGGGTCTTGACAAATATTTTTCTGGGCTTGCCCAAGGCAAATAAAAATGAGCTTCTAGTTAATCGTTTGTTTTAAAATTCAAATTGGCGAAATAGGCAATTAAAAAAATGACAATTTTCATCAAAATTTGCAAATTAAATGTCTCTTTGCAGTCAGAGTGGGTTCAAGAAACTGCAATAGATAATTGCTATTTGAAATCAGTGAAGTATCCAGCATTTTAGGGCCATGAGGATTGTGGCTGTTCTGCCTTAGTAAACCTTGATTGATTTGGTAAATAAGCATTTCAACTTCTCTCTTTAAAATAAATAAGCAATTTTATTGCTTTATTGCTTACCCCTGTACGGGAGGTAAACAAGCTCTCGAGCAGCAACCCTGTAATATCATGAGCCCAAGTGCCATCTGTCACCGAGAATTCTGTCCCTTTATGCACAATAGCTACTTATGGCATTAGGTCCATTGTAGGTTAATTGATTAGCAGAGATCCTCCTTTCAGTTGTTCCTGCTTTTCTTCTCTAAAGGACCGTATCTCTCATCTCCATTTCCTTTTCTCTCTCCCGTATTAGCATACTAATCACACTGAACTCCCACTGCTAAAAAACTCTATCCATTTCATACTGGGGGAGGGGAGGAGGAATAAGCCAGCTTTTCCTGGGAGATTTGCGGGTGCTGTTTTTTATGAGGGTTGGAAGGGGGGAAAAGAAAAGAAGAGGTGGTGGCAGAGGCGAATAATGCACCGCACGGGCTCTCGTGTGCCAGTGAAAGCTGAGCCTATGGCTGCATAAATATTGAACACATTTGAGAAGCACTATTAAAATAAATATCAAAGACAGCATTGCTCACACATCTGTTTCTCCTCAAATTTTGCCACAGCGCTCTACATTTGTTTTCTCTCCAGCTGTTAACACCTGTCTTTCTGTCAGTGGTAATAACGCAGTTTTAGGTGGGCTACGGAGCTGACAGAGACATGAAAGAATTCTCTATTTTTGATGTAAGAAATTCCTTTTTCAAGATTAAAAAGGGCTCCATGAACAAAGATATATCCTTGTGCTAATCCTTCAGAGCAGTGTATGGGGGGTTTGTTGTTGTTTTAGGGTGGCTTTTTATCGAACTACGCAGAGTGGGGCTTGTATTGCACAGCTGAACTTGAACTAGATGAGACATCCTACAGTGGGCAGCTACTGCTTGCCTTTGTAGTTCTCATTTTATTGCTGACATGTATTCAGAAGGTTGTGTGTGCATGGTACTCCTCTCTCCATGTGATGCTTGTTATCTAACCTCATCAAAAGTGTATGCTGTGCATTGATTGCTAGCAGAGAACGCACATCCAGCCGTGATGTCTTCTTTATTTACCCCTCAAATGAGCACACTATGCACAAGGCTGCCTGAGAAAGTGCCTTATGCCTTTGCTGTAGCCATCAGCAGAAGGATCATAGGAAATGCTCAGCTCTCTTGGCACTGAAGATGATGAGACATCCTCAAATAATGTAAACTGAGAGAGCCCATTTACTGTGCTGTTTACCTAATACAGAAGAAAAAGCTATTTATTCCTTTTGGCCTATAGAAACACATCCTGAGATTTAGGGCAAAAGCATTGATGAACCACAGCAGAAATAGCCCAGGTAAGGCACAGGATCAAGGTTGTTGAGCCCATGTTTAGTCCTCCTGCAAGGCAGTCCATAGGTGAAGGAGTTCCCACCCACTGTGGGCCTGTGCATTTCCATTCTTAAGCCCTACCTGTGAGTCCCAAGGAGGAAAATGTGGGTGAACTTTGCAGGTCTTTCAGCACAGGTTGTTTCTGCTGCCTGGGTGAAGCCAAGCTGTCAGACAGGGGTTGTCAAGAAATGCCAGGGTGTGGCTAGTGTGACAGGTCAATGTCCCCAAGTTTGGGTTGTCTTTGGGTGGTAGGTACGGTTTGGTCAGACACTTCAAAACAACAGTAAATTCTCCTTCTGAAGGTACTACATAGTTTATGGGCACATTTTCTTTCATTAATGAATGAAATGGGTCCATTTTCAAAAATATGAACTTGCATCAAAATTTGCCAGCAGGGAACCAAAACTGACCATACAGCAGCAAACAGCCCTCAAGGTCAGAAATTACCACCTTGGTTATCTGTAGGAGGACGTGGAAGTATGAACCACGTCATGGCCAGCCTGGCCCTGTCAGCCACCACTTGCAGAGCTTCATGGCATCAGTCAAACAGGCAGCTCAGGGCACACAGGCTCCCCAGGAGAGCATTCCTGGGAAGATCCTGGTCCGTGAGCTCTAATGGTTAACGCAGAGGGGCTGCAGCATTTGAGGCTGCCCTTGGCACGGCGGCTGCGCTTCCCCGCCGCGGTTCCTTGTGCAATGCTGTTTGTTCAGGCTTCATGCAGGGATGAAACATTTGACCCATTGTGCGGGAGCGGGCGCAGGGGAGGAATTTCCCGAAGCGCTCTGTGCTGGCTGCGCTCTTCTGCCATTAAAGCAGCGAGGGGGTCGGGGGGCTCATTGTTTTCCAGTGGGAGAGGATTTGGGCCAAGGCTGAACGCTTCAAAAAAGTCCCACCCCAAAGATCTGCAATAATAGAAAATTGAACCCAACTGTAACTCCGGAAAAGGCAGATGATGTTATAGCATGAGGCACTCCTTCATGTTTTCAGTTTGCCGTGGGGGCTGCATGTGCTTTGGGGAAAGTTTCTTACATGTTTAGTGCATGCTGGAATAGTTCCTACTGCCTGGGGAAAAATTCCGAGGTGCCAAAATCCACTGTCACCCTCAAGTCACCTCTCCTGTTTTTTAAGTGCTGTTAGTGCTGTTGGGTATCCACACTGTATCTCCTGGTATCTCTCAGAAACTCAAATATTGTGCAAATTACAACCAGGATGTTCAGGGAGCAGAATGTCCCTCTCTTAGCAGATGGCAGCAGCCCACAATGTCCTGTAATCGAAACATAAAATATTACTACTTTTGCGTGCTGTGTTTGGGAAAACATGCCAAAGAGTACTTAGGTTTCATAGGCTCAGAAAAGTTTCTTCAGTAGGAAATAAGTTGTTTGGGAGGCTTGGCTTTGGGAGGCTTGGCTTTGGGAGGCTTTTTTTTTTGTTGTTATTACCAAATAGATCTGTCTTCAATCTGCAAGTGCAGCGGGTTTCTGAATATGACATTGTCACAGAGGTAGCCTGGAAAAGGCTGTGCTTCACTACAGCAGAGCCCGAGAGTTTCAAAGGTCCTATAAACCTGTTTGGGCTGACTGATTTGGCATTGCTTTAGAAGCCTTTGCCCTGGGAAAGTTGTAGGGTCTGGCTGCTCTCGGGACAGGCGCCTCGAGGAGGAGAGTTGGGCTGATGTGACTTTAGCTGAGCACGGTTCCGCTGGGCGAAGCTCCCAGATGATAAATGGTGCTGTACATGGAGTGTGCAGAAAAGAGCATCCTTCCTCCTGGAGACAAATTACTTTCTAGCTTCTGCAGGCTGCATGGTTGTGATTTTTCTCCCCGATGTAATCTGTGTTGGGTGTAATGTTACATAATGTGCGATTAAAGACCAGTGATGACTAAGAAGGTAAGTGATCAAATATTTTACCTGAGACACATACACATCATTTATCTCACTTTTCTCACAGAAGAAATTAAACCAGTTTCCTTAGCTGTTAGTCCAAGCAAATGAAAGCCTGAATTTGATTAAGCATTGATCCTTCTGCCTCACTTTCTCCAGGAAATGTTATTCAGATTTTGGGATAACATCAGTCCTTTGAATGGCTCTCATCAAGTCCCAGTCCATATGGTTTCTTTTGTGGAGCAAAGAAATCAAATCACTTTGGTTATTCTAGTGATTGTAATGTCATGACAAGGAAGTTCTCATACTTGTTACAGAGCCCTGCTCTGCCAAAATATTCTCCCATCCCAGAAGAGAAAACTCCTGGTTTATGCCATGGTAGCACAGATAATTTTACCCAAATCATGGCTCTGTTACACTTCCATTCTTCGGAATATGTAAATCCCAAACAGGCTGCCAATATGAATGATGAGCCATAACAGCTGATGAAGCAAGAAAAGCGTCAGGACAGATGCATTGAATGAGAGAAAACAAAGCCTTTGGTGCAAAAAATCTTCAGTATAAGATGGCTGCACATCTGCATGGGCAGAGATGAGGATACTCCAGTTTCATGTCCTGATCCCTGACCTCTCCTGGTACTACTCAACTGTTCTTTGAGTTATTTGGGAAAGAAAATTGGCATGACATTAACTTATTTCAACATCAGCACCTAAATCTGAAGAGCTTCTCCTCGGTGGGACGTTCCTAGGGTGGGCCGTATATCCTGAAGTTTCTTTGTCTCTGTACCTTGCCAAAGTCTTTGTAATACTAGCCTCAAATCCAGCAATTTTCCAACAGGATCACTGCAGCACAACTGCCATCCCAGCTCCTCCCTAGTCCTGGGCTGTGCAGCAGCTTCTTCACACAGATGAGGAGAAACCCGAGCCAAGCAGTGGGGCACTTAACAGGAGCATCATATCTGATATGTTCTCTTTTTTTATGTGCAATGAATTACACATTTCCAGCCACATTCAGAGCATTCAGTTTGCTCATCACAAAAGCCACCAGCACAGCTGGCAAGTGTCCCCCTGCCTCGTTTGATGGCAAGGGCTGTAAATAACCCTGTAGCCAAATTCTGGGTGAACAGCGTGGGTGTAAGGCACTGCAATCCTGCTGCAAACCCTGCTGTGCCAAGGAGGGAGCCCAACACGGAACAGGACAGGACTTTTAATGTCTATGCAGTAACAAATGGATTAGAGATGGAGGCAGGCCGTGGATGCGGAATAGGAATTGAAAAGTTTCCAAAATTTTGGGGTATTTGTATTAGTTTGAGCTTTCAAAACTTTCCAAAATATTAATGTCCAGATTTTTTTGGACTTCTCTGACATGTACCAGAGGAGGGTGTGTGATGAAATATTTTTTCCAGGCTTTGCAACATGTCCCCTCACACAACTGTCCTCTGTCTTTTCCCTTCACAACACTGGCATTGGGATCGTGGCGTGCCGGTGGTGTTTGGTGAGCAGGCAGCCCGCGGGTGACAGAGGTGCTCAACCCCCGTGTTTTTGCTCCACTGAAGTTTCCTTCTGTTTGGGCTGAAATATGAAGTGTTAAAAACTGCCATTTCCCTCCTTCCAGTTGCATTCCTGAGGGAAATTTTGGATGGCAGCCAAACCCAATAGAAGGCAGGAACCCTGTAGCAGAGCCGTGCAGAGGAGGCAGCGGGAACAGCCCATGCTGGGAACGCCTGCGGCTGCCAGGGAATCACGGTCCTGGCTGGCCACAGGGAGAGGAGCAGTAGCACCATTTCCTCTGCCCTCATCACCCACTTCTGTGCCTCATTCTTTTTTCTCTCTCTCATCCAGAGTCAAATCACAGGATTACAGCTCTCAGGCTCTTGGGGAGAAGGAATCAACACTCCTAGCCTTGTGCTAGGGAATGGCAGGAAAAGGCAGACAGAGGGAGCAGAAGACAAGAAAAATGTGTCCTCCCCACCTTGACTGCAGGCATCTGGAGCACAGATCCACTCTCTCTCTGCACATCTCCTTGCTTCCACTAGAAAACATGACCCAGTGGTAGCACATTGCTTCAGGGCTGAAATGCTCATGAAAGGGAGGAGCACTGTTCCGCTTACTTATACCAACAATTTATGTTGTGGAGTGAGGGAGAAGGGAAACTTAATAAAAATATGCATATAGAAAGATCAGGAAGCAAAAGTAGCAGTGGTGGAAGACTGAAATGCATGGGCTCGAGTGTTCAGAGCCAAAGGTACACACAAAAATACACTTCAGTGATCAGGCCTTTGACAACCTTGAACTGTGTGTTAAACAAAAACCAGAAAAGGTCACAGAGACATTAATGAAAAGGTATTAGTCAAACAGACATCCTTGTGTGGATGTGGCAGAGCCCGCAGGGTGTCAGCTCAGACAAGCACCATCCGTCCCTCCTGCAACGGAGGCTGAGTCTCACTCCCTCTTTTGAGGGTCTGTAGGTACCAAAGGTGCTTTGGGGCAAACGAGGGCTCTGAGCTGTGAGCAGGGCCCATGTCCAGCCCCTGCCCTGGAAGGCTGCAGCAGAGCAGCCTCATGCTGTATGAATGAGTGGAGGGGAGCTCGGGCAGGTTTCAGTCACCTTGGAGGGCATTCAGCTGCTGTAGCTCACGTGCCTCACACTCCAGGGGCCAGCCCTGCACTCCACTGCAGGTGTGGGGTCTCAGGCCATCCTCCTTCCTCCCTGCCAGCCCCACACCAATGTCCCAGCTCCCCAGAGGATCCCACCTGGCACTAGGGACTTATGTTTCAGCTGCTGGTCTTCACCCTCTGGGCTTTAATTCCTCCACATACACATTGGCAAACTCTGCCTCGTTCCAAGAGCTTCTGGGAGGGGCAATTCAGGCACAGAGGGGAAAGGCAGAAAGGCTTTATGGTGTCAAGTGCAAATTACCACTCTCAAGAGAAACAACATGCCCAGATTCTGAGATAAATGGCTGTTTTGCTAATCAGAAAATGCCAGTAATGGGTCTGGATGTAATTGTGCTCCATTGGTACTATCTGGAATAACATGGAACGTTATAACCTGGAAGGATGTTGCTAGGGCTGTGCCAGAAGGAATCTTAGTACAGATGTGGATGACATTTAATTGAAATATTTTAGGGTCAAAAATCATGCTGCTATTTTCTTTCTCATCTGTGTTTTAATAGAGCCATTTCTGCCTGGAACCTGGCCACAAGTTCTGTCTCCTGAAGCCACTCTGAGCCAGATTCTGCTTGAGTCACACGTGAGATGCCATGAAAAACCTGCCCGAGCCACTGTGCTGGATGATATGGAGGCACAACACTCCTTTCAGCAGCAGTGCTGAGGAAATCTTTTTGGAGAGGTTTCTCCTTTTATTCCATGTGGGATTATTTTCACTGTACCATCTCCAAGAAAGCTCTGCTCTGGCTTTGTTTGGCTCTGCCATTCCTCAAATATGCAATACATCTCCTGCCTCAGTGTGTTTTGTTCACAAAATGGGCAGTTTCCTTTGTTTTTCTGCCAGAAGTATCTGGGTCTGATGAACAGGGATGAGATTTTCAATGCTGGGCACTTGAATGCTGCAGAGCCAGTGCTTGAGATCTCAGAGGCAGCAAGTTGCGACCTGTCCACGGGGAAAATCCCTTCAGCACAGGATGCTCCATCAAAAGGAGAGGGCATGTGTTTCTTGACAGAAGAAAAACACATCTGGCTGACACCTTTCAATAGGGTATCGAACCTGAAATGGGCTGGGAACAAACAATGAACTTTTGAGGACTTTCAAACTTAAAAAAAGAAATAATAATGCAGGCAATGCATTACATGTTTTTATGGCGAGTGTCTGCAGCCTGGGCTCTTTCAAGAAGTTCAGGTTTCTTCCTCAGACTGCGTGCTAAAAAGCAATGACTATAGAATTTAAGCCACTTTTGTCTCATCAATGCAGTGTGTTATTTTATGCATCTGAATTAATCCAAGATAACAATAAGCCTAGATTTTACTATAGCTTGTCATAATAACACATGCAATTTTAAACAAGTTTATTTCTTTTTAAAAATGCATCTAATTTAAATGAATTATATGTACAATCCAGCTGCAGCTACAGTTCCAGCTGCTGCGGAATCCAAATAATTTCTAAAGCAAGGAGTCCTAGGGATTAGGTTTTTTTCATCACTAATAAATTTCAGCTTATTTTCAGTCCAAATGTGTTTAGCTTGAGCTTGCAGCTACCAGATCCTACTGTACCTCAGCCTGTTGGCTTAAAGAGCCCTCTGCTGTCAGAATTTCCTCCCCTGATATTATGTGTAGGTGGTAACAAAACTGCTGTTGGATCTTCATTTTGCTGAATTTTCATTTTACTGAGTTACATAGGCTGATCTTTGCACTACAAAACAGGTTTTTCCAAATGCTGGAAATCATTTCCTGGGCTCTTTCTTGGAGTCAGTTTCAGGCTGCCCATGTGTCTTTGCTGTCTTTGGTGGGCAGGGAGCCCTGGCTCCTGTCTGGGATGACACAGGAGGAGGAGGATGGTGGTGGTGGGACAGCAGCTCTGGCACTGCTTGACTTCACCAGAGATAAAAATGGACAGGTTGATAATATGTGAGCCTTGCCATTTCTTCAAGTGTTACTTCTATTTACATAGCTACTATCTGTGCATTATATCGAAAGAAGAGGCTGAAAAACTTTCAGCTGTGACAATTTCCTTGCAGCCTAAAATTTCCCAATCTCTCCTTCTTTGTGTGAGCCCAAAGCACTGTCCAGCAGGACTGCAGCTAATGAAACCTTTTTATTTGAAAACTAGTGGTGAAGGAAAAAAAGGTATTCTGAAGCATCAGGCATCTTTTCAGATTAAAACCTCTGTTCTCCTTTTAACAGAGGGATGGAAATTGGTGACGTGAATTCATGGCATGTGTTTCCTATCATATAATCACTGGGAGAAATATAAAATAAATGAAGGAGAAGTCATTAGAAAACAGTTCTGGAGTTCTTTTCATACCTCCTTCAGTAATTACACATGAAAACAACTTGCATATAGTATATAATTTGTCAAGCAATCAGATGCTTAGCTTTAATTCCCATCTGGCTTTGGGGACTGCTATGAGGCTGAGGCTTGACCTCGGGATTTGAGGTGTAACCTCCTCAGGTGTATGGGAGGGACATGCCTGTATCAAGAGGGGTCTCAACTCCAGTGGTCTGAAGCCAGCTCCTCTAAGTACAGGAAAGGCAAATTCCCCAGAAACGTGCTCTGTGCCCCACACATGCCCTGTGGGTAATGTGGGGTGCACAGATTGCATAGAATTAACTTAGAAAGAGTTGAGAGTAGTTTTATCCTGTGTGTAACATCCACCAGTCAGGCTTCCCATTGTGCTTGTAGGAATCATTGCCTTCCAAACCTGCTAGTTCAGCCTCTGGCACAGAGCCGTGCATCACCACTACCGGGTGTTCACCTAACACAGGCACCTGAGCTGTCCAGGTAAAAGCTGTAATTCATCTCACCTGGGCAGCCTAAATCAAACTGGAGTGACACCAGCAAACTCCAAAGATTGGAAAATGCTGGGACCCAGCTAAAAGCTCAATGATTTCTAGAAGAATTTCTTTCTATAGTTCGTCTTTTTTTTTAACACCCGAGAAACTTTTGAATTTGTGTTAGGGTTAGCCAAGGCATATCTGAACTGTAAAACTTTAATATTTTCATGTCAAAAATGATTTTGCTAAAGTTAACTTTCCCCATACTTTGACTTATCAGTTTCAGTTGTGGTGGTGTGCATTTCAGTTGAAGTTTTATTACATTATGTTGGCAGTACATTATGTTTTTTACACATGGATTTGATTGAGAAATGAAACTGGAATAAGAATGAGGTAGCAGCAGCATCTGCTGGGAGACGCAGCTAGTGCTGGTGTCAATCAATCTGATTGATTAAATATGGTGGCACACATTTTATTAAAACAAAATGCTCTCCCTGAAGAAGACTATTATGCCAATATAATACACAGCTTTCCTAAAGAACATTACAAAAGAGGTGGTCTGTTTGTGACATACAATGCTTGTAAATAACTGGAAAGAACTGAAGAGTTCAAATTACATTGGGCTGCTCATGGAAACAGCTATTTTATTGTTTTGGCATGCAGTAGCTGGTATTGTTGCATTGGCAAGATCAGCAGCACTGATGGAAGCTGAATTATTGTGTGGGACCACAAAGGGTTTTACGCGCTCGCTGACGTTATTGAACAGGTCCGAGGCTTTAAAGTGCGTGGTGGCTTGAGACCAGGGCTGGAGACAGAGGCACTGCCTGCCCACCCCACACCTCCAGCAAGCTGGAATTCATTTCCAGGCATCCTCCTGGCTCCCTCATTGCAAGGATGGGTGTTCACAGTGCCAGCCTGACAAGAGAACTCCTCTGGGAATGGACAGACACCAAAGGCACGATTCCTGCCCTTCCAGGTGCAGACATCTCCACCTTGCCTTCCTCTCCCAGGAGCAAATGGGAGCTGCAGCCCCTCCACCCTGCCTTCCTCTCCCAGGAGCAAATGGGACCTGCAGCCCCTCCACCCTGAAATACAGCTGGTGGAAAAGGAAACTATTTTGTGGTGTATTCTCTGCTGTCCCCAGAGGAAGGTCAAGAGAAACAATGACTCATACTCCTTGAGATGTGCTTGGAGACTGTAGTGGTGGAGAATTTAGGACACAATAAATCCTCGCAGTGTTTGCCATCCACCTAAAATTATGGCTTCTGCTGGGTATTTCAGAGAGTCCAGTAGTTTTCCACTAGTTTCACTTGGGCTGAGGTTTTACCCACCTCCACTTATATTCTCCACATTAAGATGAATTATGAAAATTCTTAACCAATGTCAATATTTTACTCACTTTCTTCCAAATGTAGACATTCATAATGTAACATAGGTTTCTGCTTGCCACATTCGTCCTCACTAAATGTATCCAAATAACATTTGTTTCAGTGAATAATATAAATATAAACAAACATCTATGCCACAGAAGGGTGCTACATCCCACTCCTCATGAGTGTGATGACCCTGGGATCAAACAAGTGTGGTTGTACACAGAACTGCAGGAACAGAAGGGGAGAAGTGTAGAAAACATCAGGTTTTGGTTCATTCACTTTCCATTTTTATAACTGAGGTTTCTCGTGGTACCTCCTATGCAACAGCTCTTCTAACTAGAGTGCAATTCCTTGTCCTCGTGGCAACTCCTGTGGATCTCCTCATCTAGTTTCAGAGTGATTCCTCATCCTGTTTTATTCCATTAGGAGGAGGCAGCCTGCTCTCTGTGCCCTGATGTCCAGATACCCTCAAAGCCATAAAGTGCTCCCCAAGCACTGGCTGCCCTTTGGCCATCTCATTCAGGTAAATACTTTAGTGGGTGCTAGATTTAAAACCAAGCTCAGCAGAGAATCTCAGCATATTTAACATGATGACTTCAAAACAACCTGAGTACAGATGGCTTAGACAATATCTGTGTTGAATTTTTAATGGCAGATTCAGAACTATTTTTAAGATCCCACTGTTATTTCTCCTGAGAGATCTTTTCTTAGCAATCTAAGTAGAAAATAATAATGAGGGGGAAAAACCCTTGCTAGGCAACCTCTTCAATATGCAGATGGTTTCTACAGTGACACTTCTGCTCAGGCTAATCTTTCAGGATTGAGATATTTTCAGAAACATCCATTTGTGGGGTTTGGGGTTTTTTTACTCGCAAAGACACAGCTTTGTATACAAATCTTTTCTCCATCCCCACCCACTTACTTGGTGGTTTTGAGGCTCGCTAACAACTTTTTGCATGAACAGACATTGCTGTCGTACTTTGCAGACCTCAGGAATGTAGCTAATGATGGTATTTGTACTTCTGCCTTCAGCCTTCATTTCATCATGGAGCTCATTGGTTTTCTTAGAGGTTCACTACCACCTGCACTGCAAACTTATCCCAGTGCAAAATTGTTCTGAAGAGCATCAGGGCTCAGATCTTACCATTTTACAGTGGGAAATGGTGTATTTTCAAATATCCTCTCAAAAAGAGTCACTGACGTCATTCTCAGCACATCAGTCTTTGGCAGGTGACTCTCCCATTTTTTCTTCTAAGTTTGTCTCCTTTCATCCCCATTAATCTCCTGTACTCCCCACCTTTGCAGGAGCTTCTCCATTTAGTTTCCTTGCAGCTTGGATCCCCCTGGGCTGGGAGACTTTCTGGTTTGTGGTACTTATATTGTCATCCTGATGGAGGAACCCAAAGGCAACATAATCTCTGGATTTATGGTTAATGTGCAAAGACAGGACAGTGATGTGGGCTTGGGGGAAAAGCCTCAGGTTTGCTGTACAAGCAGAGGAGAGGATGGTCACTTCAGACTTCAGTAAGCATCTGAATTAAAGCAAATGCAGTGACACCACCCCTTTTGATATTCCCTGACAGTGCAGAAACGAAGATTGACATAAGAATTTGATTTCATGCTAAAATGCCAGACTGCACAGCAGTTCAAGAGTGCTGAGTATCCTGTGCAGGTGTAACTTGCAGCAAGCCCCAGGAGCAGTCTGGGCAAAAGAAATCACTTCAGCCATAATGGTTAAATAGCTGAGAAACATGCATCAATTTTTAAGTAGCATAGAGTGAAATGTAACAGCTCCTAAAACATTCAAGAGCAGCCTAAACATTGCTGAAGGAGTGAAAATAACATGAGACATTATCAAGCCTTTTCTTTAAATCTTCATGAATCTGCCAGTTTTACTACCAGAGGTTCATAATTACAACTGTTAACCCAAAATGCTTGTAATAAATAATAATAAAATAACAACTGAAGTGCATAATAAGACTTTGATCCATATTTTGACACATCTGCAAATGCTGGAATAGAAAGACTTTAACTTGCTGCTGGCTATGATTAGCCCTAAGAGAAATATTTTTAGAGTGGCTCTATGAGATTTTGATCTCCTGATAGCTATTGAAAGCTAATAACATATAAAAATATAACTAAAATGCAGTGCTTATACTTTCACACAGGACAAGGCACTGATCTGTGTTTGCTAAAGTAGGTAGCTCTGGGGATCCTGACCAGAGACACAGCATCAAACTGGGACCTACTGACTTCTGCACAGTCAGGATTTTGCATATTATGACCTGGATAAAACTAATGTTAAGTGTAAACATTTATAAGACTATTAAGCCGTTGAGTGCTCGATCACCACCACATCTCAAGTGCTTTTGCTGGGCACAGTGGATACCAGCTTCTCTTTTTCCTTCTTAGGACTCAAAACCTATTTCTTGATAAGGAAAATGCCCTTGAACAATGCAGTAGGAGGGAAGACCAGCTGGAGCTCTGCTTTGTGGTTAGTTATATTTTGGAATCCTAAGCAGCTGTTTGCCTATGTCTATATTCATTAGACAGGGCTTTAAAGCAAAAAGTACACCATTCATTATTGTTACCGCAGCACAGACCTCCACAGCCAGCCCTATCAAATAATGCAAACCCAGTGAACAAACAACCAACATAATTTACTGTCAGCTTCTGTAAAAACCTGGAAAAAAATCTCCACAGTCCAAAATATCATGGGTGGTTTTAACAACGTTGTCCACAGTGCATGAAATGCAATATTTTGGGAGTAGTAATTGCCGTATTTAAACCTCAGAAAGCTGCAGATTTATATTTGTTCGCTTTCCCCTTAAGCTGGATAATAAATCTGTACAGCCTCTTCTGGGCTTTTTTTTTTGTGTGTCTCTTTTTTTCTTTTTTTTGTAAGAAAGACTTCTGAGATTATAATATCTGGCTATATCAGGTTTGGGTTTTTTGGGTTTTGTTTTGCTTTTTAGAAATCACAGGAAAGATTTTAACTGCTGGGTTGTTCTATATGGAGCAAATTCTGCCCTTAGACATCCCATATGTACTGAAGATAGCACCACAGATACATATGCAGAAACCAGCAGTCAATTTTGACTCAGAAGATAATACACCAACTGTGTATTAAGTTTAATGTAGATTAATGTGAGTTGCTTTCCTTTGCATGTATGTACACAGGTACAAATAATTAAGATTAATTCCACTGGATATAATGGCCTTCACTGCGCACGGTGCCATAAAATTCTTCTTTAATAGCTGTTAATTGGATGTATTTACTTTGATGGTGAAGTCCTGATTAGTCTTGTTACCCTGCAACCCCTTCCCCCTCCCTTTGATCACTTTTGTGCTTAGGAAAAGATTTATAATAAGGGAATCACAGCTATGCAGTTTATTAGCAAAAAAATCAATACCTGTATCTGTTTACATGTATTAGAGGTTCAGCCAAAGAGGGGTGCTCTGCATAATATTTGAAGAGTAAAGATGATGCATGTTTTCATTTTTGATTCTTTTCCCCATGCAATGTCTTTACTGGTAATAACTCAGATTTCTTACTCGATTTCTTTTTTTAATCTCTTTTCTTTCTTTTGCTTCTGCACTGAACCTGAGGAATTTCTCAGTGGTAACAAGAGGACTTCAGTACCTTCAGCAAGTTCCAGCTCCAGGACGTCAGGCAGATGGCTGAATTTAGGAACTGCTTCTATACAGTGATTCCATGTATTTTTTCTGGAAAACAGTCAGTAATTATTTTGGAATTTCTTTTCTTTGAAACACAGTAATTCTAAGCATAAGGGACAGGGCCTTCCGTGTGCGCAAATCAGAATATCTTCACTGAAATCTAGGTGGATATTTGATTTGTGCTGAAGTTCTCGCCCTAGTTTTTTAACTAGCTTGTTTTTAACAATGATACTTTGCATTTGTTGTCTCCCAGGAGCACAGCTGTCTTTATGCAATTAATAAGTCACGAAGGAAGAAGTTAAAGGTACAGCCGCAGCCAAGGTCCGTGTCTCAGAGTACAGCGTGTTCCTGGGCACAGCTCCCCCACACTCACCCTTGCTCCAGTGTGTGTGGAACCATGGGCAGTTTTCCTGGGACATAGCCCATGTGTAGCCAGGGCAATTTTTTCTGCCTGGAGCCATTTTATGTACCTGAGTCCAGCCACCCAGGAGCTGTGACAAAGCCAGGCCTGGCCCCTCCTGCGCCCTTCCGTCTTCACTATGGATTTCTGCTCCAATGACTCAGCCTTATTGACACAAATCATCTGTACCATTTTATCACTAATATACTGGTTCCTTTACTAGTATGAGCATAAACTCATCAGCTTAGCATGCTTCCTTCTCCTGGTCATCTCACTGAAGAGAACAGGGCTCTTCCCTTCTCCTCCTGCCCCTTCCCATCTGCCCAGAGTCACTCAACACTGTTGGGACACAGCCACACACTTTGAGGTGGTTTCTACTCTAACAAATATGTTCTCCCTCCAGGAACACTTGAATTATCTGTGGGGTCTAGTCTACTGCCAGGAAAGCTTTGGTGGGACCTTGTCCAGCTGAGGACGGGCTTCTGACTTCCTCCTCCTCCTCTGCCCTGTGTTTAGTGAGTCAGTGCACTCCAGCAGCCAAATGGGATTCCTAAAAATGAATGGGTTATAAATGACCAACCTGATTAAAAATTACAGCATCAAGCACTCCACGGAGGACAAGTTAGCACTGCTACTTGCATGAATCACTGCTATTTATGTCCTTTAATTAGGAAAATTGCAGCACAATGCAGGTTTTAGAAGATGTCTTCTGAGAGATCCTCAGGGCTCTCTCTCATTTTATCTCTGCATCCAAGGCTGCTGCTTATATTATTTGGATCTCTTACTGCAGCCAAGGGAAGTCCAGACAGGGCCAATTCCTAAAGTGTTTAAATCTGAGAAGCCCCATCATCATGCCCAATTATAGCATCATCTGAGGATCTGATTGAACGATTTGGAGACTGAAAGAGCAGGTCTTTTACGAGATTAATAATCTACGGAACATTAATATGTAATTCTCTCCCCTCCCCCAGAGAGGAAGAAGTCTGCATAATAATGACAATTATAAGAAAAGTTAAAAAAAATAAAAAAAAAGAAGGCCATTTATTTGGAACCACTTAAAAATGCTTTGCAATTATACATTTATTATCAGTATAAAATGAACAATTCAGAAAAAGGTGGGTGCATATCAGCAGAAGCAATTAAGAAAGGTGTTTATTTTATTGAGAACTCACCATTTCTATTTCAGGAATAGAGCCCTATCATTGAGTATGCAGTTGTTTTATTCATGCTTTTAATTACAGCCCATTTCCAAACTTGGCTGTATCTGCCCTAGGCAAGGCTGTATTTCCAAGCACTTCTGCCTCAAGTCCCCTCTGGCAAGGGAAGGGTTAAAACCAATATTTGTAGATAAAGAGGTAAACATATTTACATTCAGTTTTTCACACTTTATGCATATGTCATGCAGTGAATAGTTTTAGAGGTATGTTTGTACTATCTCTCCAGAATTTTTACAGTCTGCAGGACACAAAATCTCTATAAAGTGACTTATTGAAATAGAAGCAGATTGGTAAAACCGTTTCTCTCTTATGAACTGTGAAGAATGATCCTCTAAATGAAATCAGGAAGGAACTGGACAGAATCTTGTTTAATGGTGTGACAAAATGAATCACAACTATTCCAAGCATCCATCACTGCTAAAAGGGGACCACAAATGATCTGTGAACTACTATATATTGATTACTCATGTACTACAAGTGTCGGATTTAATGTTCACACACCATGGAAAGGCGGCAGGGACAGATGGTGCCTTAACTCTTCTTTGATAGATTTTAATGGTGAAATATTGATTTCTATCTGGCCAAGGCCTGTTGTTAGGGGCCAAAGTCATTTGTTGGGTATAGCTGGACACCCAGTCTGCTAAGGGTAATCAATCATTTTTGGCAAGGCAGGTGAAATTCTGAAGAGAAGCACCTTGGGTTCCCAAACTGTATCGAGATGAGGCTGAGACCAACATTTGCGCATGCACACCCCTTCCTCCCCCCACACGTGCATACAAAAAGCCTCCATGAAATTGTGCTTGTAAAGAATTATTAATGATAAGACATGTTTACTGAGGAGAGTCACAGCGAATCACAGCTGACATGAAATAGTCTGGGAGCCTCAGAGAGAAAATGAGCTTCTCGCTAAAAGGGACTATATTTTATTTAAACATCCGTCTAGGGCTGAAAACTCAGGTAATCTGTTGTGTTACAAGCCACTGGCTGTTCTTGCCATCCAGAGAGATAACAGTGAGGAGCTAATAGGAACACATCAATCACAATCAAGCTGCAATTCCACCGGTGTCTCCTCTTCCCAGCTCCTTTTTAAGCTCCTTAATAACGATGATAACATAGTTCTGGGCTTGTGAGAGGGTTTCTTCCCTTTGAGGGTCATATTCATAAAGCGAATGGCTTGCAAAGTCAGCATCTCACTCCTACGGAAGAGGGGGGTTGAGCACAGGGAAGGGGTCTGCAGGTGGGAGGGGTAGGGGGGCAGGAGGGGGTGGATTTCCCCTGGCAATAAATCCGTGGATGCCCCTCTTTCCCCTGACAGACTTCCCAGGAGAGGATTCCTGTTCAGAAGCAGGCAGGAAAGGGTAGGTTCTGCCCAGATGTGCCCCAGATGTGGGAACCAGTTGAGGCTGATTTTTCGTTTAGATTATCTTGCTTACCTAATGATTTTTGCTTCACTGCTCAGCTCGATTGTGTTCACTAGGACGGCAGGCTATTAAAATGTCAAGGCGCATTGAATTGTTGTTATCAAGGAAAGAGACCTTTCCAATCAGCCCGTGTTCCCCAGGTTGTATAAAGGCAAAGAAGGGATTGGAGGAGGAAGGAGACCTTCCTCATCCTGGGGAGGGGGGAGAGGTGCAGCGGGGGGTGTGAGTGTGTTTCTGTGTGTAGATGCAGATGTGTGAGTGTGCCTGCTGCAGTACAGGTGGTAATTAAAATGCCATCTTTTATAACAGGTATCAGACACTTCTCTAATTCGTATTTACAGGGAGAGATGAAACTTCACCCCATTGTGCTTTTCACCACAATCCTTATAAAGAAAATACTGGGAGGAGGAAAGTTGTGTGGTTGAATCACTGGCCACGCATACTAAGGAGCTGCTGGGCTGGGCTGAAGGAGAAAAACAAAGGCAAATGCCTTCCTCATGTCTGCACCTGCCTTAAGGCTTGATAAGAAAATAAGTTCACTGACCTACTGGGAAAAACACTGGAGATTGTCCGGTATCACAATATTGAACAACTGGTGACAGGATGATACAAACCCGGCACATTTGGAGACACAAAAATCCCCTACCTCTCGTCACCACCACCACCTTGTTCATATAATTGCAGAACAGTTTATTACACAGAGGCACATCAGATATTGCCACAGATTGATTTTTTTCTTTCTTCTCTTGTAAACCATACTGTACATCATATTGGTTGGGAAAAAATATATTCTTTGGATTTACTTCTCTTTGTTTAAATCATCTTACAAATATTTTGTTTTTTACCTGTCATTTCTCTTTCATTTTCATTTTAAAAAGATGGCTTTGTTTTTGCTTGTGTACGGTTTTGTAGAATAATGACATCTATCTCGTCCTCCATGCATCAAGCATCATTGATTGCCCCAAACATCATTGTCACTACTGGGTGTTCATCTTCACACTTGCCACTGGCAGGTCCCTCATCTGCTTTCTGTCTCGCACGTGCCCCTCTCCACAGCTGCACACTCACTCACAAGAGGCATGCCCACTTTCTCATTTTGCCTAACACTCATTCCTCCTGGCCTGCTTTGGCTCTGCATCTCCTCCTCACAGGCCCTCATTTCTCTCCCTCCAACCTCGTACTGCTGTACGAGTCCATGAACACAAATCGCTCAATTCTGTGGTGAACTTCAGCTTGGTCTGCATTAAAAAGCCAGGACAAACCAAATTCTTCCATCTTTTTCCACATTGTCTACAATGACTCATGAAAGCTTCTCTCAAAATATTTGATTCCTTGACATATTCAGGCACAGGGAGCAGAGAACACTGAAGGGACTACAGGAGTCTTTGCTAGTCCTGCAGTGGTAGTGGAAAAGGGGCACACAACCCTCCTTTCCCACCATGCTGTTGCTCCAGTTGGCCTTAATTGTTGCCCTGCCTTACATATCCACTCTCATGTCTGTCTCGGGACTTGTCTTCACAGCAAAATTATTGCACACAAGGCTGGGATGTGAATTAATAGCACATCCCTGCAGAGAACATTGCAGGTACAGTGAGGACTTGTGTGCACAAGGACATTATTGTGGAGGCAGCCAAGGTGTAAATCTCCCATGTCGTGGCACCAGCTCCCCCAAACACGCTGCCAGTGTCTGCATGGCCCCCCAGACCCTGCTGGGCTCCACATACCCAGTGCCCACATGCACTCACGGCACGTGGGCTTTTCAAACAAGAAGAGCCTGGGCATATTTGCTGGTGTGCATCAACCTATGCCTGTGCTCCTGACAAACCTTGATGTATTTATTCCTGCAAGTTGCTAGAGAGGTGAGAAAGTGGCATTATTCCTTTAGAGCAGGGAAACTGAGGTGTGAAGGCTCATGAAATGCCCAAGACCTTCAGATGCTGGGATCCAAAGTGACTGCCCTGAGGATATAATAAAGTGGGTAGCTGACAGTAGAAATTGCCACCCAGTCCCTGAATGATGTACCCTGGGTATTAGTAGTCTAGTTATTAGACCAGCTTTCTTTTCTCCTATTAATGTTTTTTCTTGTCTCTTCACTGCTCCTTTCAATATCTAGCAGTTTCCATGTTTTTCTTGCAGACCAAAGCTTCCTCAAGGAGCTGGTTTTGGCTCAACCACCTCCAGCCCAGCCAGAGAAGAAGTGAGGCTCCTCCACTCGCTTACCAAGTCAAACAGAGTGGGCTTCGTTGTGGCCCAGGTGTGGGACTCATGGCACCACATGAGTCTTCAGCCTGACTCTGCTCCCAGCCATCATGAGTCACCAACCTGTGGAGGAAGAGGGAAAGGATTCTATTCAACATTTTCAAGACTCTGAAGTGGTGCTGGACAAGTTTATTAGGTAATGAAAAGCGTGTGATGCTGCTTAGCCTACAGGAGAAAAGTGCTAGCGCTGGTAGGAAGCTCACAGTCAGTTGGATTAAAAAATACGAGTCCAAACAACATATTCAGGAAATTGTCACAGGATGGAGTATTCTAGTTGGAGGACATAGATGGACCCAGAATGACAAAGGAAAGTAAGGAGAGCAGCACAACTGAGGCCAAGTGACCTGGAAATGGTCCAGGCCTATGAAGCCTTGTCATAGATACAGATCCAGGCAAGGATGCAAGTTGGATGTCAGTCACAGTGCCTCACAACAGGAAGAGTTGCAGCTTTTCTTTTATGCTCTGTCTGTATGCTGATCCTAATGCCACAGTGTGCCCTTCTAGGTCTAGCTGGGCTAAAAGACTTGTTTTCCCTTCTGAGGCACAAAGGCTTCTCTTTTTATAGCAGGATGAAATGGATGGTGACAGAGACGGGATGAACTCACAGTATCTTTTGATGAAATGTTGCTGCTGGACTTACCTGCTACCTAAGCCCCCCAGTCTTTCCAATGCAGCAACGATTTGCTGCTCCTACTGCTCCCACTGGTCCCCTACCTCTCAGTCCACAAACTTCAGAGCCTTTGCAAAACCTTCAAGAGGATCTAAGTTTCAGCACCAAAATCTTATTTCAGACATCTAAGACCTGCTTCTGCATCTGGCCCTTTGTGCAAGAAAAAAAATCCTAGTAGTGGCTATTACATTTAAATGTAAGTTGAGTGGGACCAGGAGAATTGCTCCCTGAACTGTGCCAAAACCCCTGTGAAGAAGTTAAGGCTGGTATATATATCAATCACACCAGCATAAAAACACATCAAGGAGGGATAATTGTCCCCCAAGCAAGCCTTATATTTCACAGAAAACTCAGCTGAAGTTAGCTCAGTTAAAATAGGCCCAAAGAGAAAGAAACTGGAAAGTTCCTGATGATTTCTTGGGATATCATAAAATAACCTTATAATTATGATTAAAGCTCTATTTTCTTTGGCTTCAGAACTTACCTGATTCCCTGGCTGTGTCTCTTGGCTCCTCCAGTGACTTCTATGGAACAGTGGAGCAGTCTGGGTTTGGAGAGGGTCAGTCAAACATCAAGCCAACATGCTTGGCCATGGGGCACACTCTCCATTTGAATTCATTCCTGTCTTTGTGGACTTGCAGAATTGTACAATAAATGCCTGGGCTGACACCATCAAAGACATGACAGAGAGGGCAGAAACATGTAAGGCACATTGAAATAGCCAGTTCAGCCAAACTGTTTTTGGGGCAGATGTGACCCAAAGTAAGCCCTGCTGTGCTCAAGGCCAGGCAGCAGTTGCCTCAGCCTCCAGGCAAATTCATTCCTGAGGCAGTGACCAATGGCAGCCACAGAGCTGCTGTCAGATGTGCCAGAGATGTCCTCTCCTGGCATCTTCTGGTTCTAAGACACTCAGCACACAGAGGAAACCCAATGTCAGCCAGGGCAGAGCATGTATGACGGGGTGAGAGTAAAGGTGAGTAGTCTCTGCTGGCTGCCAGCCCCCTGCTCCAGCCAGCCTTGGCTCTATGGTTCAAGGGTCCCTGCAAGCATTCCCAGTCCATACCCTCTATCCTCCTCAGTGTGTCAAGGGGAAAATACCCTGGGGACCTTCTCAAACAGTCAAAACTGTTACAGCTCTGGACTCCTCAAAGGAAACACTGGAAGGAAGGCCGAGACACAACCAAGACATCCTTTTTTTTTTTTTTGGCACACCACAGATTTATTTGCTTGCAAAGGAGCTGTGTAGGGCAGGGGAGCAGTGAGCATGGCTGTTGTTTGCAGTGGAGCACCTTGAAGAAACTAAACTAGCACTCAAAGCTGAATAATTGGTGCAGCAGGAGGCTGTGCCCATGCTAATAGTTTTTGCTGAGATGAAGCTTATTAACATGTGCACTGGTGCATCTGTATTGCCTTTGGGACTCAAACTCAGCATGGTTCTCTGCTGTGCTGCATAGAGGTTTTACCTTC
The DNA here is from genome assembly GCF_041296385.1 of Aphelocoma coerulescens. Classification (NCBI taxonomy): domain Eukaryota; kingdom Metazoa; phylum Chordata; class Aves; order Passeriformes; family Corvidae; genus Aphelocoma; species Aphelocoma coerulescens. The sequence goes on along the minus strand of NC_091021.1, from coordinate 31,492,412 downwards.
CTCTGACCTTGCTCAGGCTCCTTTGTCCTGTTCTGCTGTGCTCTGAGTTAACCTTTTATCTGCCTGGGTTTTTAGCCTATATTTTAAATCCAGGATAACTTTTCAAGTGTCTTCTATACTAAAGGTTTTAGTTGTGCTGAAAGTATTTTGAGTTCCATTGTTATGATGCTTTTTGTTTTAGGAAAGTTTGTTGTGATAATCAGCCCATCTCTCAACTGAAATTTTAAGCCATTACAAGTGATAAAATATCTCACTCTGTGCTTGCCTTACTGTTGTAGTTTGGGGCAAGAGGTGTGCATTTACTCCACCTGAGTTCCCAGACTGAATCCCTGTTTGAGAGAGAGAAAATGAAAATTAAACTGTTTTTATAATATCCAGACTATGCCCTTATTTCATCTATTAGAGGAACAGAAATGTAACTTTTGGGGACTAATAGGAAATAGGCTGGAAGAGAAAATGTGGTGTCTCCATCTGATCTCTGCTGTGAAGTGCAAAGCAAAACAAACCTCTGGCTTTTGATTTACCGCTGCTGGCACAGTTTAGGTGGTGTATACCAGGGTGTTACCTCTTGTCATTGATTAATACCATACCTAAGTCCACGTAAGGTATGTGACACACCTGACTTATCACTGTGCAAAACAGGCACCTTGCTTCACCAACAACTTCTCTGACATAGTTCAGGCTAAAACCCTGCCAAGGCTTCCCCCACCTTACAGACCATTCAACCAGAGAAAGAACAAGCCCCAGCAAAAAAAAAGGTTTCAGTAGTGTTTTGCTAACAGTACCAACCATCCAAATCTGCATGTTCCATCTTGAAATGCCCTCTGCTTACCTGTAGTTAGGTTGTCCCAGCCCAAGGCCTCTTTTCAACAATGTTGTGCACCAAAACTGAACACCTGCTTATTAAGTCGGTGTATTTTGGCCCCAGACAGATTTAAGACAGCATCTGAAGACTCATCATTTGTTAGTTTCCCCTCACTGTTGCAGTGTTGAGGTCACCTCAGTGTAACCTTGTGAGTGTTGCATGGACAGTCACCACACCAAGAGCTAGCAGATTTGGCTCATTCATCTCTTTTGTGAACTCCAGTTGTTTTGCACTGAATGCAGCACATCTCCAGCATATGTGATTCAGATCAGGCATTCATCCTACGCCGTGTAAATCAAGCAGATGAAATGTAGCCATTGACAGCACTTACAATTTTGCCCATTACTATGAAATCCTCTTTCTTTAAACGGAAGGTGCTTTTATGAATGCACTGAAGCATAGCTGACAAAGCCTCCAATACTGACTATTGCCTAAATACTGCAAAACATACAGTTATAAAAGATACAGGTGGTGCATATTCATAAGGATTAGAATAAGCACTTTGTTGAGTCGCTGCAGTACATTTGTACCCTTTTCAGTTTACTTATAGACCTTGGATATATTCTTCCTCCCATGACTCAAATAAACACTTCCCTGTGGGCTCACCAAGTCTCCCTGCCTTTCCATGGGCTGACAGTGCAAAATATGTACTTCTAAAACTGTGTTAAAAAAAAGTCCCTGCACTGTAATTATTCTTTATGCTAATATAATAGACTAGTAAATGTTCCTACACTTCTTGTAGGACTAATTACATTTCAATAATGTGAATCATCCCTGGAGCCACTACTGTTAAATATTTTTGGAGCAGTAGCGAGGGAGTTTGTTATTTGTACACACTAGAGAAGTGTGGATTTTTGAAACAATAGCATAGCTCTACAGCAGAAATGCTCCTCCTAATGTGGTCATGCCAGGTCAGGGTAGATGTGGCAGAGGAACCCATCAGCTGGAGGATTTGCTGCATCCCATCTGATGCACCAGCTTCTCACACTCAGAAGTCAGCTCTTGCAGTGGCGGAAATAAGTTTCACTTGAGACACCAATTACAATCAGCTCATTAGGAGCTGCTGAATAAAATGTAAATTTTATGGCTTGCTCATGTCTAAAAAATGTAAGGGATTCCAAACCCACATCTTGTTTAATTGGCTAAATTAAATGATTTGATATAATTTGCAGATTAGCAAATAAATCCAGAAAACTGTTAAGGCAAGTAAACAAGGTAATTTCAGATAAAGCAACTATTCCTTGTAAGTGTTCTATAACAATTTGGCAAGGCACCGTGCCTAGTCATTGAATTCTGAGAAATACTTTGGTTTCGGACAAGGACCTGACATGGGGACAGTCATGTCATTCACTGGGGGAATCTGTCACTGAAGCTGTAGCCTTGCTTGTGTAGCTCCTGCTCAGTGTGTTGGTGGCCAGGTGAGTCTTGTCTTTACCTTCTCTGCTCTGCACCATAGCATTATTAACAACACTCTACAACTCCAGCTGCTGCCCCTCCTCAAACACCAGAGCACTGATCAAGGTGTAGCCATTCCTGTTCTGCATTTGGGTAGATCAATCTGGCTCCCTGAGCCACAGCTGTGAGCAGCTACTGGTACAGCCTGCCTGGGCTGCTCAGTCTGAACTGGCCCTGCACCAGAGCTGGGTGCTGTCAAACATCCAGCTTTGTAGTTTGGGTTGGGGTTAGGAACAGCAGGATAATAAACCTGCTGCTGCAGGGAGATAACGAAGGGCTAGGAATAGAGAGATGTCCAATAGGGAAGGGCCACTGGAGCAGCTGGGTGTGACAGAAATGAGCTGAGGGAGATGTGGAAAGGGAAATCCTTGGCAGGAAAACAGAGACTGAAAAAAGAGAAGAAAGACTGAAAAAAAAATTTTTAAAAAATTAAAGAGGACCAAACGTGAGATTTGAAGACAGAAAGTATAAGTGGGAGATTTTGAAGAAATTTGTAACTGCCAGAAGAAAATTAGCATTTGGGGAAAAAATGAGAGAAGTCAAAATACCTGTATTTCATCTCTTCTTTTTTCTACCAAGAGTTTCAGATTTTACTTTTAATATGGTCACTGAAGACAACTGAGAGAAGGACAAAGCCCTGTTTTAAGTAAGTCTGTGCTGCTCATGGCATCTCATTGAAATCTCTCCAGTCTGGAAGCAAACTAGCTCTTTGGGCTTTGTGTTTCCCACTGCAACACCAGATTGTAGCTGCTTAAACCTCCTACCTGCTACAGACCCTTGGTCGTGCCCACACCTAGGACATATGAAGGGACAAGGGACATGGCAAAGAGAATCAGCGAGTGTCTCATTTGCTCAGGCTTTGTTTCAGCCAAAGAAACTGTGAAATGGGTTTTTGAGCTGTGCTCATGACTTGTCATATGGAAGCTGCCAATACATGGCTGAAATGGTGTATTTTTCCTGTCTCCACACCCCCTTCTTCCTTGTGTTCCCTTTCTCCTCATTAAATTCTTCTTCCTGATAGAAAGGGATCAGAGCCAAAAGTTCCCTAATTCCAGAAACTGTGTGGTTCTGAGATTTTGACTTATTTTATCTTTACCTGATGATGTGAGTGAACTACAGCCCTGGTGACTACCACAGTATTATCCAAGGCTAAATCAGTCTATACCTGATCCACAAAGGAACCATTGTACAGCATGTTGGCATTTGATCATGCTGGGGAATGAAAGCCATATTTGAGTGAGGCCTACAAGTGCCTCATTACTGCACTGTAAACAACTGGATAGCACAGTAATGGACAAGGCTCTGAGTGCTACGAATGCCTTCACATTCACTGTATTGATTTGCAATGTGCACAGTGATGGTCTGCTGTAATAAATACAAATGCCATAGCGTAGAAATGTCAGAACAACTTATTAAAAATGTGTCTCTCCCTTGCTCGTGCAGTACAGCTTGTACGTCTGCACAGCTGCAGGGTTGTGGCAAGGTGGGGATGGAGCTGCAGCTCAAAACCCAGCATTGTGAGAATATGAATTCAGCATAAAAACACAGCCAGCACAGGCCAGTCCTTTCCTTTTTCTTTGTACTCCCCTGTAATAGACAAGACTTCTGTGCCTCAGAATGTATTTCACATTGCAGAGGATAATACATTGTTTCTCACATCTCAGGAGGGTTCAGGTGGCACGAGTTTACAGCCCACACACCACAGGCAATTCTCTGCCCACCTTCTGCCACTTAGAGAAGCAGGAAATGCCCCTGGAGCCATCATTTGTCTTAACAGTACAATTGTTATATGCAAGCATGGAAACCCCTCAGAGTTTACCAGGGCTGTAGCTCAGAGAAGGCACTTGTGGCAGATCCGGTGTGCTTCTGCTGGGTGCACTTAAAGCCTGTATGTGCACTGTTACATACCTGTGTATCTCTCTCTCTCAAAAGATATTCATGTATACATTAATACTCTTTGACCAGAGCAGGTTTGTATGACACCTGCTTGATCTCTTGGTCCACTAGAGGGTAAGAGGCAACTTCCTTAGGAAAACGTGTGTTCCTCTGCATATTTGTTGAGGTACCATTTCCCAAGCCATCCATCTCTGTGACAACTGAGCTGGGCTGCACCTCCCAGCTGGACTCTCACTTCTGGCAGAATCCATACACTCACTAGTAGTTTCCTCTAGGGTTTCCCCACACGTCCTGAAAAATCTGTCCCTATCTCTAAAAAAATCTGCCCCAAACTCTAACCAATGGAGAAAAGTGGTAATCAAACCAGGGAAACTGGCTTTTCTATATAGGAGAAATGACAGGCTAATCATTGTAACCAAAATAAATAAGAGTTCATTAATGACTGTGGAGTGTGACAGGAGCTATGGAAAGGCTGGGAGGAGAATGGATGGAAATCTTTTGCTGGAAACTTCAGTGTGTTTCCACAGTCATGAATATAAATATTGCCTATGCTTCAGGACTGTACACCTATACAAACATTCAGATAGATATTTCCATGATATTCGTCACCATTAGCACTTTGCAGATGACAACTGAATTAAAACCCATCATCTATTATTTGAAAGAGGATTACTGTGCTCATCATTCAGACTAAAAAATGGAAAGGTTAGATGACTTAGCTCAAATACAGGGCTTGTGGCAAAACTGAACCCATAAGCTCTGATTCCATCTGACCTTGTCCTTGTATTTATAGAAAATGTCCTTTTAAGTTTATTAACAGAAGGGATCTATGGAGTTTCACAGGCATCTGTAGATGTAGCTACAGGAACTGCCAAGATCACCTATTTCTTAGTGTTCTCATTGTTCAGGTACTCCTACGGATTTAGAGATTTCCTATAACATTCTGCAGCAGATGCCATAAGAAATGGGAGAGTCTTGAACAGGATAGAGAAGGTGCAATGGTTTGCTCCCCAAAGCCCCCCATTTGGTAGGCGTGCCAGGAGGGGGGAGGAGAGCCTGCTGTTAACCTCATCTGATGGATAGTCCCTGAGGCACCACTGCCATCTGGTGAAAGCTGGAGCAGCCCATGGGGATGTGTTAGGGAGCCATAAGTGACAGCCTTACCACTGCACTAAGCCCAGCAGAAAGGGAGCAGTCTGGCCCACAAAATTTTGTTGGGGGTTTTTCTTTGGAGTTTTTCTTTTAAAAGTCTGTTTTAGATCTTTAAAGCAAATCCATAATTCTTCCCACAGCCTTTGCATACTCATCGAAAAGTATAGTAATTAAACTCTGAGGACCACGTCTATGAGGAAATCACAGGCTGGTGTCCTCTCAGACTCAGGAATGCTGGTTTTACCACTTTTGCCTAAGCAAACCCATTTTCTGAAGCATGTCAGAAGGAAGTGGCCTGTTTGTGTTGTGCAAATGCCCTGTTGAGGAGCAGGCAGGAGAGATTACTTCTGCAACACTGAACTCGCTTCATGGTCACATTTGTCAAAAAAAGAAGTAAAACGCTTTAAGATGTGACTGCCTATTGTCTGTTCAGTTCCCTGGGCTTAGGAAAATAACCTGGTTCATATCCAGGACACTCAAAAGTTGTCTTGGCGAGACTGGCTAGGCAGATGAGGGGAAAGGAGCTGCTGGCATGAACAATCTGGTGCATGTATCCGTGCTTTGTGAGGAAGGCAGCAGGTGAAGGAAGCAGAAATTTCTCCAAAAAGCCATTGGGTATTTTTCTGTTACTGACCTGGTATCCTACCTGGCATAGAGAAAGCCAACAGGCATGGTGTCTCCTTGGGGCTGGTCTGTTTAGACTTGTACGATGAAATGAGTAGAAAACTGCTGGCTAAATCAACTTTGGATTAAGCACTGACCTCCTGCTATCAGAGTTCCCTGTAAGTGATGTGAGAGTGAAGAAAATCTCTCCAGCACAATTGTACCCTTAGTTTAAGTGTCACAGTTGGCTGGGGTGATGGATATACACCAACATTTGCTTTCTCCTTGCACTCTTGCTTTTAAAATCAAAGATTTTTTGTATTTTTTATTATATACCTCAAAAATTTATTATTAAAGTGTTTATGGTGTTGTGGGTTGTTTTGCCTTAAATCTTAGAATCATACTTAGAAATTGTATCAACTGCTGTTTTGACAAGGAGAGATTGCATTGCAATCAATATTATATATTATATCCTGGGGTCCGTTGTCAGCAGATTGTATTAAGACATACATAATTTATTAACAATTTCAGTCGAGGCCCAAAGTCCTAAGTGAGAATCAGGCCAAGTTTTGGTCAATCTTTGGTTAAGTCTTTAACGACTCTGTAGGTGCTAGGTTACCTTCGCTGTAGTGCAAACCCATTAACTTCAGTGGAGTTAAATAGCCAGTTGTTCAGGGAAGTAGAAAATGCAGAGATTTAACAACTAAGTAATAGGTTTTTCAACACAACAAAAACAAAGGAAACGAAGAGATTTCTATTTTGGATAATCAATTTTGCATCCTGAAGAACATACTGGCTAAAGCACTGGAAGCTGTGAGAAGCCAATTCTTTATGCTTCCAGCCAGAACCTAGCTAGAGGCCTGAATACAGCGTGTCATTATGATTAATTATGGGTAATGAGTGTTTTATGAACCTAAGAAAGAAAAGCATTTATTTTTCTGGTATTATAGTGGTAGTGTCTTGTTTTGTTTAAAGCTGGGATTGCAACACCAAGCAGATGATGAAACCCCTTTATTAGCTCTTTTGTTTTGCTCTAGACTGTTTACTACACTTTTGGGGCCAAATCCCCATCACATAGTGGCTCTGCCAATGAGAGAGACAAGGACCCAGTTCAGGAGATCTGGGATTTTGCATTTGCTCTGTTTAATCCTGTTTCTGTGACAGAAACCCCACAGATCTATCTAGGATGCTGTTCAATGAGCATAAGAAGTGGTAGGACTAGCCTGTTCCAAGAGTGGTCTTACTGCAGGAGTTTGTGATCTCTGGACCTGACTCAGAGCTTGCTGGAACCTCCAGGAATATTTCTCTTCATTTTTGAAAGGCCTCAGACCAGATCTTTGAGGGTTTCTCTAGGAACCTTCTGCTCAGGATGATGAAAGCTTGAGAGCAGTGATGGCTGAGGGGACAGAGCTGTGACAAAGGCCCCGTGCAAACAATCTTGCCTGGAATTGACAGCCAGTGGCAATGCCACCAGCACTGTCAGTCCAGAGTGTACCTCTCCTTGCAGGCTGGGGGGTTTCCATCCCTCCAGGGTCTCCATGCTTCCCAGCCTGGGATCCGTGTCAAGTCAGCAACGTGCACGGCGCTGGCTTTAACCACAGAGATGCTCTTGGAGAAGGACAGCAAGAGGGAATGTAAAAGCCCTCTGCTTCATCCCTGTGTCTTAGGGGTCTGGGGACAGCAGGGCAGCATAAGGGATTTTGGCGCTATTGGCCCCTAAGTTTTAAGGAAGTGTTGAAAGGAAATAGGGGTAAAAGCCGCGAAAGGAGAGAAAATCAGTGTCGGGAAGGGATGGGAGAGCGGCGGGGCTCCGGCTGTTCCGCAGCGCACCAGGAGGTGGTGCACATCCCCTGCGCATCCCGCGGACAGGGACAAACCTCCTTCTGCCGGCGGCAGCTCTCCAGCCTGCACTGCCCAGGAAAAATACTACAGGTTTCGCCCTCCCCGGCATGCTTCTGTAACTCGGGTATTTTGGGTTGTATTCAAGGCTGGCAATGGTAACTGTGCGAAAGAAAGCAAATGCAGGGGAACTTTACACTGCGAGCTGCTGTTGTCACGCTGCAATAATGGTAATAAAATAAAGGTATTACCAAATGACTTCTAAAGTATTATACTTACAGGACAAATGATTCTTGCTGTGCAGAATGCAGGCAAAAATGTGATCCAATTTTAGATTCCTTGTGCTTGCTTTTTTCCATTTTGCACAATTCCTTTCTTCTTTATTTTTTAAACTTTTTCATTAAATGATACTAAAAATAAATTAATAAGGGTACAGATAAATAAATTTTCATAAACCATAAAATCCATGTGTACAAATTAAAAAAAAAAAAATTAAAAGATATGTCATGAAATTGTGTTATCAGTTATCTCTTACTCAAAATGGGAACTGCCAAACATTTCCCCTTTCTCCTCTCTGGAATAGTATATATTAGTAACATGGAATTTTAAATATATTATATGGCCTTTGGTGGTAATATAAGAAAGCTAATAATTTTTCATTGTGACAAAACATGGTCACATGGTTAATTGTTGAATTCCTGAAACATTAGAAAAATAAACATATTAGTTTTAGGCAAACTGATGTTTTTATTTCGTTTTAAAAACCTCAGTGTGTGATTACAAAGCTGCCATATGAAAACTCATTTTGCATTGGGAAAAAAAATTATATAGATATGAATTCATCTTATCAGAAAATAAAAAAATAGACTCCGTTTATTGTTCCTAATATTACAGAAGTTCTGTTTTGCTTGCTTTTTTGTTTTAAAGAAGAACAAGGGTCTGTGAAAGAAGCATTCATTTAAGCTTCTCACTTGGCAGTGAGTAGCAAAGTCTATTGTGGGATAGTTTAGACTGCCAGTATACAAAAAGCAGTATATTCCATACTTTCTCCAGGACAAAATGGAATATAGTCTTTTAATAATTTCTTTTTTTTTTTTACACCTTTTTCCTGTCCTGGATAACAATTTTTTTTTTCAGGCAAATGTTACATATGTTCCAAGTAGAGAAGCTTCTGTTGTTTTTATGAAAACAGACTTCTTCAGGCAGCATGTACATACGCTGTTAGAAACATATCTCCATTCAACACATTATTAAACAATCTTTTTAAAGGAGTGGGGGAAATTAAGTTGTATAAAAACTAAAGAAACTATAGGATTAAATTTGTGCTGAGTTCCTTGCTTTTTAAAATTCTGAGAAATATTGTATAGGTTTTTTAATCCCTACCTTCATAATAACACATCTACCTCTTTATTTTGCATTTTGGTTTGGAGGTGGGTATCGCTTTGGAAGCGAGGGGTTAGGGATGAAGAATGATGGACAGCTGTAAATGTAAACATCCAAAGCATCATCCAAAAGACTCGATAGCATATTATTTTAAATTTTAGGTAAAAAAAGCTTTTAGAAGGTTGTATCAGAATCTCTTCTGCATTATATCAGTGTCACTCCACTGCAGTCACTGGAGCTACATTGGCCCGTGTCAGCAAAGAGTCTGGGCTATTGTTTTCAATCTGCTTTTAAGAGTGAGTGCTTTTCTACAAGCCTTTAAAAGTTCAGCTTTGCTTATTCAAGTAAATGAACATTTTGAACTCTGACTTAGAGTATTAAAAAACCATTTCACAATATAGCCAGATTTTCTGTTCTTGCTAATTTAACTTTCCCTTATTATCTTTGGAGAATGTCAGTTTTCGAGCCTGCTAATGCAGCAAACTTTTATACCATCATTAAGGATCATGGTTTATTGGATTTCCTCTGACTACTCAAGCAAATATTTGTTTAGTGACACTCTTAAATACAAGATTGTACCACAAATGTCAGAAATGCTACTTGAAAGTTTATGAGTAAAAACTTAGTTGCTTTTCAGACAACCTGGAAACAAATGAAAATGTGAAAGTTTTACATGAACTTTCTCTGTGGTGCTATGAGAAAGGTATTTGGCTACAGGGTTTTTTTCAAGATTCTTATGTGATAGTAAAAAAACATATAATTAAGCTTAGAAAAAGCATGCATAAGATAAAGATATAGGTCCAGAAGCGTGGATGCAGGTGTTTATCTATCACTCTTAAGCAGTCATTTTCATTGACAGCTCTCGATAGCAATAATTCAATGTACAATATACTAACATCACAATGACTTTATCTGGATTTTCATGTTGTTAAGCTAATGGAAAGTTTCCTATTTTATTCCTTTCCTTTGGATCTTTTTTTTTTTTTTTAATCTGGTTAAAAAAAAAAAAAAGGAGGTGGAAAAACTGCATTTTACACTTTTTATACCCATTGCTGAAAATCTGTCACAGCTACCAAGGAAAGCTAAAGAAAACCAGAAACAGAAAGGCTATTATTTATAGCTAGCAAGATACAGTATGGCACCATATGGTAGAATTTATCAAATTCTTTCCTCTCTCATGCGGGGCGAATAGGGGCTGTAGACAGCTCCCTCTTGCAGTCCTTACTTTGCTGGCCACTTATTTATTTATGCCCTGGGCTGAATCCTGCTCAGCCTACAGCTTTTATACCCCTTTTCCACCTAAACTCACTTCTGAGGGCCGGGCAAGCAGAGCTTGGCCCTCCATGTTTATTTCTTCTCTGCTAACGGAGTTTCCTCGAATGCTGTTTGCATTTCAATCAACTGAAACAAGAGGATGGATAAATTAATGCCTGACTTAGCTCTTCCCATCTGATACTGAAATGTAACAGTGGTCTGCCAGGGGTTTAAGTTTGCAGGGTGACACTTACCAGGTGTAAGGTGCTGTAAGGTTAAGAAGCATCAAACCTATAATAACAGTCTGACTTCCTCTTCATTTTGTCTCCCTTTGTGTTACATACTAGGGCAAGGAAGGTCTGCCAATCACTATCATTTCTTTTTCTTGTTCTGTAAAGACTGGGTCGTCACAGCAACAGGCCTGCGACAGGCTGGTATCCATTTAGAGCTCCAGGGGGGTCCTAATAGGATTGAACCAAAAGATCAAGTGAATAGCTTCCTATTTTAGATTTGTAATAACTCTGAACTGCTTGCATATACATGGACCTTACAGTGTTTTGAGGAGACTTTTTACCAGAGAAAAGATCTGTCTGTTTCTAAGAGCGCTGTACTTTCGAAAGGATGCCCCTTAGCCTACTCCATCCTTAAAAAAAGGAAGAGAAAAAAAAAATACAAACCAAATTAAGCCCACTTCTCTTTCTCCTGCACACACAAATTTCGAAGGTGTCATTTCCTTTCATTAATTCATTTTGCCAGATCAAAGTAAATAGTCTGTTTATGGAGAACAAAGAAGCCCCTTTTTGGTATTCTGTTGAAGTCGCTATCAGATTCAGAAGTTTACTCATCTTTCTGAAATCTGGCAAGGCTACATGCTGCTGAGATTACAGCCAAACAGCTCATGCAAAACAGGCAAATAAATTCCATGCAAAACAAATTCTAACAGAGAAAGAATTAGGAGGAGGCATTTTGTTGATTTGGGACATTCTCGAGAGGCCAGGGCTCTCATTCAGCTTGCAGAGGGGGCTTTGGTAAACCCACAATACTCAGCATGCAGACGAAGAACCACAGGGGGAGGGAGGAGCTGTATTTTTTTAATGTTATTTTCACCAATTATGAAATCCATCAGGAAATAGATGTTGCTTCATACATTTCATTCCCAGCCGCATTCTTATATCTATTGTTTACTAGGAACAGCGCTTTGTGTAGAATTTCTTGTAGGGCAAGATCCCAGGAGCAATCATGTCAAGATCTAGCTCCAGGAATTATAAAATACGTTTTTAAAGAGGACTAAATTTGGGTAGAGAGTTAATTTTCCTAAAGTACAGCTTCTGAAGCTTCTGAAGCATCTCTTTCAGAGAGGGTGGGACTGTCATATCGCAGGTGAGACTGTCGTAGAAGTGGCATTGGTTCTGCTGTCTCCTCCCAAGGCGCAGTGAACTAACTCCAACCAGGTTACAACTGTGTGTTGAAGATCCCTAATGCTGCCCAGCCAGGATGCCCAGCCCTGGAGCTGTGAGCTTTGGTACCTCAGCTTTGATAACATTATGCCAAGTGATGACACCTGAAGGCTTGTCCAGGAGAGCCTGTCTTTTGAGTACTCTCCTTGTGCTCCTTTTTTTTTTTTTCTGCTTAGATGATATTCAATGCCAGCCTCTACAAGCAGCCTGAGACCATCTCTGAATCTCTCTTTCAGCAAGAAGAATTTTAGACTTTGGCTTCTCCACCCTGCCCTAGAAAATATTTTGGTTTTAGCCACAGAATACCTTCATCATTTTAAAACAGCCCATAACTCCTTCAGGGGAGCCTCCTATTGTCAAATAACCTGCAGTTTCTATGCTAAAAGTTCAAGATTCACACATGTCGAGAAATACTCATAAAGACAATGTCTGGATAAGAAAATTCTTCTGTTTTCCATAGGGTCTTGGCACATAGCTACTTCCCTGGCACTTTTATCAGCACAAATTTTGAAAAAGGATTTTGCATAGATTAGGGATCCAAAGGCACTCAGTTAATTAGAATTAGGGGCATCCCTCTGTGAGAAAGGATTAGGCAGGTAAAAGACTAGGACTGTGATCTGTCACCTCATAGGGACAATGGTGAAACTGCAGTTCATTGGTTCAGACCCTGCATGTGGGGTTGAGATACATCACAATGAGCACCAAGATGAAGGGAGCTGGGGGAGGGACATGTAGCAAAACCCAGGGGCATCTGGAATGGGCTTTGAATGGATTTTCCAAGGGCATGTTTGCCCTAACCCCAAATGTCTCAGACTTCCCTTTTGCATTCAGCCAAATCAAAAGGAAGACACGCTAAACAGATTTTAATAAAGGTCTTTACAAGAATTTATGTTGTTTTTTACACAGATTTCCTGGTGAATATGGTGTAACATGTTCTGAAAAATTGAAACAAATGCTGATTTTTTATGCATATTTTTTGTGAATTTTAGGGTTCTTTTGATGAGACTTTTGGCATGCTTTCTATAATTCAAAAAAAAAGACAACATTTTTCTTTGTTACAGCTTTCCTTTGAAAAACCTGTGTCATGAAGACTTTCATTCTGGCAAAGGAAGCCTTAAAGGATCTTCTTAACAAAATACAAAGATCATTTACTTGTAAGGTCCAAAGTTTTGGTGAAATTATTTTAGAGGCTTTGAATATTGCTTTCCATTTGTGAAGGAGGCAGAAAGTCTTTATGACAGAGAATGTATAAATTGTTTTACAATCCCATACTTTGTTGCTACTCATTTTGAAATCACTATAATTTCAAACATTAAAATCTGAAATTTGCATGCCCAAGTAAAAGGAGAAACCTGAAGCCAATTCTTCAATTTTTTCTCCTGTTTCATCTCTTCCATTCAGCCAGGTCTACCAGCTTGATATTGTCCCTGAAGAAGCAAGTTTGGTTTCCTGATGCCATTTATCCCTGATTAGCTTTCCACCAATGACTGAAGCACTCTATCATAGCAACATCCTCCCCCCAAAAATTGCTAGTATTTACCTTTTTTCTCTTGTTTTGCTCTTATTTAAAGTTAGATCTCACTTGGTTGCAGGTGGTGAGGAATGTAAGGACTGGCGTAAGGACACTTGATAAATTACAGTTTTGACACAAAAACGGAGCTCTAAGCTTAATATGTTGGTTTGAAATTCTTTTTTTCCCCCCTAACTTTCAGGCCTCAGAAAAGAGCTGTGAGTTCAACACGATAAATCCCTTTTCTTTAAGGGATTTAAAGGTCCATATCCATGGAGAAGCTACCTGTCAGTGTTGAGGCCTGACCTCACACACAAGCACAGTGAGAACCTGTCTGTCTGCTTGGGCATGTGTTCTTCAGTCTTCACCTGCAGAAGGAAAAAATTACTGGGCTTTAAGAGATATTTATAAAATTGGGGTTTTCAGTGTATGAGCAAGGCAGTGCTTTGCATGTGTGTTTGCAAATGAAGCATTGACGCAGAGTAAAATCTGTATGTCTGATTCTGAGTCTCGTGGCCATTTCTAACACTTGCAGGACTAAACTTTTCACAGCTGGCTTCCAAGCAGTTTTCTCTTTAGCAGTTTGATGTGTCTGATAAAATGTTTCAAAAAGGACCCTGAATAAACAAGGTATGGTAAAGGTGTCTGTTCTCTCCTTACCTTCTGGCTTTCTCCAAGGGTTGCAGTCCTGACTCCTGTTAGACAAAGACCCTATCTGTGAAGAAAACAAATATTTTATTTAACCCTGATATCTGATGTGTGTTCTCCTTTGTCCTGATCTAGACTAAGCTGTCCAGGTCAGGGATGGTCACCTTTGCTATTATTCTGTAACCTGTCTGCAGAAGAGAATTACTTTTTGGTTTATGTTGTACAGCACCTGGCTCCTGGCATGGTGCTAGTACAAATAATAATAATGTACAGTACCTGGCACAGCAGCACCTTGTGCTCTCCATATGTGGCACTGCCATAAATGTGATAGTGCAATACCTCCAGTCAACAATCAGAATTACCTCTTACTGGAACTAAATGGATGTGGGTACTCTGGATGATAAATCTGCCCACCCTGGTCCATGCTTTTCTTTATGCAGTTAGCTGCAGTGAGGGATGGGTTTTTTTTCTGATGAACTACCCACTTTTCAGCTGCAAACACAAGAAGATACTTCCCAAGGGCTTGTCTGGCCATGACATGGCAGAGCTGTGCTATCGCTCTGTGTGATGGATCTCCTGGGGCTACCTTGGCCCCAGGTCTGGCTGCGGCACTTCATGTCAGCCCCCCTTGGAGCAGACACTCCACACGCTCCCCTCATGAAGGCTGCACTCTCTGTCCTGCCATGCCTCTTCCTCTGCAAAGTTTGAACAAGAAAGTGAACAGGCTCAGGTAGAATTCCAGAGGCAACTCCAGAGGGAAGTTCTGGGGAGGGAGAATCACTCTGTGAAAGGGATAAATACTGCTCAGCTGTCAGCATGCAAGGAAAAGGGCACTTAAAAATTAGAAAAAAGCAGAAGAAATTAAAATCAGCAGTTCTCCAGCCTGGCTTGCACAGAGCTCATGTCCCCCGCACCAGTAAGGGCAGTGTGGGGGTCAGCAGTGCTTCCGTGGCCCTGAGCCCCTCACAGCTCTGAGCCCCTCACAGCTCTGAGCCCCTCACAGCCCTGAGCCCCTCACAGCCCCGAGCCCCTCACAGCCCTGAGCCCCTCACAGCCCTGAGCCCCTCACAGCCCCGAGCCCCTCACAGCCCTGAGCCCCTCACAGCTCTGAGCCCCTCACATCCCCGAGCCCCTCACAGCTCTGAGCCCCTCACAGCCCTGAGCCCCTCACAGCCCTGAGCCCCTCACAGCTCTGAGCCCCTCACAGCCCTGAGCCCCTCACATCCCCAAGCCCCTCACAGCTCTGAGCCCCTCACAGCCCTGAGCCCCTCACAGCCCTGAGCCCCTCACAGCCCCAAGCTCCTACCAGCCCTGAGCCCCTCACAGCCCTGAGCCCCTCACAGCCCTGAGCCCCTCACAGCTCTGAGCCCCTCAACAGCTCTGACCCCCTCACAGCCCTGAGCCCCTCACAGCTCTGAGCCCCTCACAGCCCTGAGCCCCTCACAGCTCTGAGCCCCTCACAGCCCCGAGCCCCTCACAGCTCTGAGCCCCTCACAGCCCTGAGCCCCTCACAGCCCCGAGCCCCTCACAGCCCTGAGCCCCTCACAGCCCTGAGCCCCTCAGAGCCCTGAGCCCCTCACATCCCCAAGCCCCTCACAGCTCTGAGCCCCTCACAGCCCTGAGCCCCTCACAGCTCTGAGCCCCTCACAGCCCTGAGCCCCTCACATCCCCAAGCCCCTCACAGCCCTGAGCCCCTCACAGCTCTGAGCCCCTCACATCCCCAAGCCCCTCACAGCCCTGAGCCCCTCACAGCCCTGAGCCCCTCACAGCCCCGAGCCCCTCATAGCTCTGAGCCCCTGAGCATCCATTGTGTGTCCAGCCCAGCTCCTTTGCTTTGCTCGGAGATTCTCCCAAGTATGACATTATTTATATCATTTATATTCATATTTATATTATACCCATGTGGTAGAAATGAGTGAGCCCATTTTTGTGGTGAAACTGCTTTATTCCAATGGAAAAGCCCTGCCAGAATTTTTGGACTCACTCTTTCTCCTCTTTTGCTTGCAGTCCCAAAGGACTTCAGCTCCATTAATGCTGAAATATCTTTTTTTTCATTTTGTCTAACTATAGACCACAGCAATAAGCCTCAGGTCTGCCAGAGTTGTGAAGGAGTTACACTTAGGGAAGCTCTAGAGCCTTCACAGGGAGAGGGGAAGAGCAATGAAGAGGGAGGCTTGATCTTAACACCTTTTTTTTCTCTCAGCTGGTTTATGGGACCTTGTTTACACCAAATTTCACCAGAGAGTCTGTGGCATGGGAGGCTGTGAATTTTACGTAACTTCTCTGCACCAAATTTAACCATATATTCTGTCAAAAAAACCCACCCATGTAACAATACTCTTCCCTAGAAGTGTGCATTCAGAGCATTACTGTGGAAAAGCATGTGGCTTGGCTTACTGCACAGCAAATTTCCCACATAGACAAACCCTCTGTCTGAGAGAAAGAAGACAATCGGGGCATAAATCTTTTAAAAGTGTAAAATGATAGCTGTCTTGACAATGGCAGATCTGATAAAGTGTATCCCACCTGGTGTGGAAAGGCAGCATATGGCCACGGTAATCTGCAGTTCAATCAGAAATTCAAGGATTTAAGTCCTAGCCTGGAAGGATTTCTTGTCGCTGTCTCTCCTCATCCCTGTCTATGGATAAGTCTGTTCATGTGGCATGAGGTAAAGAAAGGGGATGTTGTTCAGTGGCTGTGCTCTGGGTATGAGGAGTGCTGGGCTTGGCTGAACTTTACAGAAATTTCCTTTCAGATCTTCCATACTGCAGGGAAACCTGGACAGTGTTTCTCATCTGCAACCCATCCCCCAGATCTAAAACATCTCCAAGTAGGTACACCAAAGCTTTCCCCTCTAGCTCCCACAACGTTTATAACACTTTTAATTACTGTTAATAAACTGCCCAAAGTTGTAATTTTTTATATTGCTAAGTCCAAGAATAGATATAAGAGTTGAGTACAGGGAATATCTGTTAATGCCTCTTCTAGCCTTCTTCCCAGAAGATCTGAGAAGGGTTCTGCAGGAATGCTCCACTCTGTTTTTTTCATGTAGTTATGAACTCTTTCTATTTTGTCTTTGCATGATTTTTGTTTTGATTAGACAAAGTATACAGAGGAATCCACAAGTTACTATGTGTTTGTATAGGCAATCTGGGAATTTCTCTTTTCATACCCATATTGAAAGGGTCTACCCAAGCTTCCATGTAAACCAGACATAGGCTGTGATTAAGTTCTGCTGAGCAAGATTGAATGTCCCTGCTGGGAATCTGAAAAGGCAATTTTAATGGAGTAAGGAAAATCTCTCTGAAATCAATACAGGAAACAGAGGCTGACAGTTTTGTTATTCATTATCTTCTAGTTAAAAAGCTCTTTAAGAGTATTCCAAATACTTCCTAAAATTGGGGGGGAGTTATTGATAAAGTTTATGCTTCACGTTTATGTTTAGTGAACCTTAAGATAGTTTTCTGTTACTATTTCTCAGAAAAGAATATATTCTTTCTCTCTTTCTTCAGCAAAAAGCTACGTGCAGGATGAGGCTCTGTGTGTGCACACTTTAACCCAGGCCCCAGGGGCAGACACTTTACAGTTCTGTGTCTCTTTGTGCTTTCTTCTGGGACTGATGTAAAGCTTAATTCATTGATTTTAGAGGGATCCTAAATGGACTATAGGAATATCTTCACTGCTTTTAGTTCAGGGTTTCATAAAGGTCCCATTGCTGCAGGAGTCCATGCTGAAAGACTGACCAAATTCTCTGTGCCTTTACTGAAGCAGAACCAGGCCAGCTCCAGCACATCTGTGACCTGTAGATGCTTGAAGGCTTTGTCCTCTCTCACAGGGAAGAGAAGAAATAATCTGTTGGTACTGGTGCAAATTTCCTTCTGCTGAAGTGAGATGTAGGAGAAGCTGTCTTTCTCCCAAGTTGCTCCTCACCCAGTGAAATGGTTTATAAATGCCAGAGCCTGGGGGCTCTGTGTGGTTGAATTAGGAGGGTCACTAGTTTTCTCTCCTCCCTGTTTGCATGCAGGGTCTCTGTGCCCATCTAGATGTGTCCATATCTTTACATTTTTTAACACCTTAGAGCAGAGGGACCTGCAGTACTTCTGTGTGAGGAGAAGTACTCCAATAAGAAAAGAATTGTATGGGGGTAGACAAATCCATACACCTTCCCTAAATTTAAAAAAAAAAAATCAAAAAAACCCAAACTAACATCAATAAAGATGATTTTTGGGTGCAGTTTAAAGACAGCTGGAGTCACTCTCTCTGAAATCAGCTTCTGCATTTTTAAAAAGTATTAGGCCAAAGACAATCTTCTGTCACTACTACTTAATCTTACCCCTCCAAAGGTCATTCAGTGGTACTACTAGGTTTTCGGCATGCTGTTAAAAATGGAGAAAAAATGTTCTTATATGGTGATAGCATAATGAAACACAACCTTCCACTGGCCAGTGGGACTCTCAAGGCAGAGATATATGGGGGTTTTATAGTGTTTGTGAAGGATACTTTATGTTCTGTAACATATGGTATTGTTGTTACTCCTTTGATTTGTAGTTTTGGGCAGACACATTCTCATAACCTCTGTGCGCCTTCGGCTTTGGAGGTCCTAAAGCTGCTATTGTTCGCTCAGTTTCCAAGCTCAAGAAGAATGTTTTCTTCATAAAGAACATGTTAAATATTACCAGAATTTCAGCATCAGTTTTATATTTCAGGCATATGATTTGGCATGTTCTACAGATGACGGAACATAGCTTTTAAGTTATGATTTAATTTAGATTTTTTAAATTAAAAAAGCAGCTGTTTCTCTATATATGAAATATGAGTCCTCTGTAACTTCACTTACATAAGCGTTGTTTTCAAGGTATAACATATTGGATAACCTAAGAGCAGAATAAGGGCTGGATTCAGTCTAAGATCTGTCTAGCTGCTTCCTACCACTGAGTGAGTGCAAGGCTCGGGTAAGCTTGACAAATCATTGTCAGTCGCTTGGATAAAGTTTATTTCTCTCTCTTCACAGTTATCATTCGTCTGCCAGACATACCTGCCTTCTTAGCTGAGTAGAGTCTGCACATTGGTAATTAGATTTATGGGAGTTTTGGTGGTGGAATGAGTTTCAGTAATGGATTGCAAAGGGGAAGGCAGATCCTTTGGATTATATTCCAGATACCACCAATGCTGGGTGAAATGCTCCTAATGCAGAGAGAGAGTGCAAGATCAATTAGGGTCTATTTTAAGAATCTAAGGAGTTAGTGTGTGATGTTGTGAAGAACATAAGATTCCCCTCATGTTTATGTGTTGCTGATAGTTTGGTAAACCTGCATGGACTGCAGGATTATGTGTGGATACCTTTACTGGTGCCTTGATTTTTCAAAACACATAAAGTCCTTCTGGCTTTGCACTGTGTTTAACATTAGATTTTTTTCCTAAGATTTGTTGTGGTTTTGCTTCCCCCTTTTTCATTTGTGATTTAATGAACTTCTAAAAAACAGTGAATGAGTTGGCTGTATAATATTCTAAGAAGAATGCACACAGGATACCCAAATGTGTGCTAATAGCTGTGTTGGGAGCAGTGCAGTGCCTTTGTGGCGTGAGAAGTCTCTCTTCTAGGAGTCTGAGAAAAAGAAATTACTTAGGATTAAGTTTTTCCACACTAGACTAAACAGCTATAACTCTGATAATAAACAGCCACTAAAAATTGTTCTTCTCATTGAGTATCTCTTTTGCTTACTGCTATTAGTCAGGAGCAGTTGTGGTGTAGTGAGGAACCAGTGCTTCAGGATTTCTGAACAGGAAGGGAAAGAGGTCCATTTTTCATGCACCTATCTGCTCTCAGGTTTTCACTCATGTCTCTTCTTGGGGCATCCTATGAAGCAGTGATAAAATGAATGTATTTGACATTTCCTGCACCTCATTCCAGATATTGCACATCATTTATATGCAGTCTCACAATGCAATAGTTTTTCTAACATATTGTGGGTAGCTGAAATATGTGGTACTACTTTTATGAGCACAAAACTTTAGTTTAAACCTTAATGCTGTGTTGCTGGGCTTTTAAAAATCAGATTCAATGTGCACCAGTCCTTAGATGAGAGCTTTACACACTTCTCCAGATAGATCATGGCCATTACTGCTGTGCCAATGTCAGTTGTGATGGTTGCTCATCCTTGGTTTCATGGTTCAGTACTGAGGGCAGGTCTGGGGTAATAATGAGATGGGTAAAAGGCCTCTTCCCATTCCCACCTCCTACTAAATCACCAAATCAAAATAGTTGATTGAGAGGATCATGGTACACAGACACTTCTTGCAGTCTTTTTAAAATTCTTTCTTTCGTGGAATTGCTTAAAATGATTTTTTGAACTCAGCAGCTTTAATATAAACAACTTCATTATTTTGGTTTTACTCTTAAAATGTCATTAAAATATTTCTTTAATAAAGTAGGTAATCCCATGAGATAAGGCAGTAATATGACATCAGCAGATGAAAAGTTTCATTTATCATATATTTGAGTAAAATATTTAGCCATTATTTGTCTATTCTATCTTGCTGTTTTCAAATTATTTGCTGAATTTGACCTGAATTTTCAAATATTTCTATGTAGGGTCACTACATGACATTTCCTGATGAACATATTATTTTTTCTGAAAAATTTTACCCTGCTGTGTTGGAAATGCCTTGTGTGACTGTAAAGCACTGGCAAAAAGTGTGTTTTGAATAAAGAGACTGAATAATGCTGCATGCGGGGAATTTCCACCAAGAAATTCCGCTAAGAAAAGTGGAGTTGTTAATGCAAAGACTTTCACCGGGAAAAGTTTGGGATAGAAGCAAAGCAGTAAATCAGTGATTTAAATCAAGACTAGAAGTCCATAAATTCCTTTTTCAGCAGTAGGTTAAACTGTCAGGTTTAACAAAAGCTTACAGCGCTCGCTGGTCCTGATTCTGTATGTGCTATTGCTACCAGGTGTCCTGCTCCCTTCTGGGCCCTGCCCTCTGAGGACACAGGCTTGCCTGGGACCTTGCCTAGGTGGGGCAGTGTCTCAGACGTGGTAATCTTGTAGACATTTCCAGTGCTGCTGTGCAAGCCCTTTGATAATAAATACCAAACCTGACAGATTTTCCATGATGATGTGTGATAGACTCAGTGTTAGAAGAATCTCATTCTGGAACTATCATTCTGACTTTTTTTCCTGAATGGTCTGAATAAGAAGTCACATAATTATTCATAGATAAATATCTTAATAGAAATTGCATATTTACATATTTGTGCATTTATATGTTTTATATGAATCATACATTGAGCATGTACTTATTTCACACCGTTTTATCTGTTTTTTTGATTTAAAAGCAGATGACTGAGATGTACAGAGGTAAAACACATTTTTGCTTGTCAGGTAAATGATTTGAATTGCTTTATTCCTTCAAACAATCTTCCAGTATAAGTTTTATCGCACCAGCTGGTGCTGTGTTGTCCTTGTCACAAGTCTCTCAATATATCCTACACAAATCCTTCTTTTCAGGTTTTATAGTCCAGTCATCAACTTTGGATCGTGATGTTTCTTGGGACAGCAGCAGCTCTGTGGAATGCATGCTGACAAATTAGCTGCCCATCAAAAAGGGCAAGAAAGATGATAAGAATTTCAGGGTACCTGTGGACTTCATCAAAGTGTGTTTGTGTGAGGTTTACAAGGACCAAAAATGGGTGGTTGCAGAAATCAGAGGAGATCAGAGTGGACTAATATAGTTCATGAGTCCATTTTTGTGGACAGCATCCTCAGTGCCTTGCTGGCAGCTGCTTTGCCTAATGGGACTTGCACTCTGTGTTTAAAACAAGTCCCCCTCTAAGCTGTTCCCTGCTATTCCTCCTGACTGCTGCAATTGCTGAGTGTGGTGAATGTATTGAAACTCTACCACTGAGGGTAAGCAAGAGCTATGACTGAAATAACATTAGCAGCAGAACTGGAAGCTGCACTAGGTCCTACAGGCTGCTCAGTCCCTTGAAAAGGAAAGCTAAGTCAATTTTAGGTGTTGCAAATTCCTTCTGTGGGGCATCTGCTTGGCAGAAATTTCCTCTGCACTTCTCAAAGTCTGGCTTAGGCAGGTTAATAAATCTCTGCCTCTCTTTGGCTGCAGACGGTTGGCATTTTATAGCTGCAGAAGGTGAAGAAAGAGAAAGTTACATCTTGTATGGAAAGATAATTCTAGGGCAACACCAAAGGAGTAGCAGACTTCTTAATTCTTGATGCTCTCTTCTAAGTAGCAGAGCGTGTTGTTTTAATAGAAAACAAAGGCTCAGAGTGCAGAAAGGCTGAGAATTGAGTAGGCTGAGTGGACAGAAAGGAAACAGATTTCTTTGCAGAGGAGACTGGGGAGATGTAAGGAAATCTGTATGTGTGTACGTGATTTGTGGCTGTCACTGAAGCTATAGAGCGGCCTAAATCAGATTCTAGAAACTGTAATTTATTCTATACTGCTGATAAATGAACTCAAATAATATTGATTCAAGACATTTTCTTATTTTAATGGGTTTTGTGTACACCCAGTTTGAAATGCTCAACGAAGTTATAAAAGTGTCCTATCAAGTTTATGTACTTCTAAATTGTGATTAATTTGATTTACAAAAGACAAAGTATAAAAAGAATGGGAACATTCATAACCCAGTGATTTAGTGCAAAACATAAAATTACTGGCAAAATAATACAGTTATGTGTTTAAAAAATGTAAGGAATAAGTTCCAATGATGCCATAAATTCCAGGAAAATATTTTAGGAACTACAACATAGAAATTTATTGTGGCTTGGCTGGAATAATGATTTCTCCTTGGCCAACAGAACACTTTATAGCTTTAAATCTATGGATCAGTATCAAAGCTGATTTTATCAGAGGGGCTCCTTTTAGATTTATATGTTGTTTCCTAAATTTAAAATATTAAAAAAACATGTAAATTAACAGTTATTTTACACTTAAAATGTAATAATTTAAATTAAAAATTAAGCAGCTTATATTGTGCATGATAAATTTGCAAGGTACATAGGCTCAGCAAGACAATTCTCATTTTTCCCCCTTGGGATGGTATCGGGGTGCTACTGGCAGTGTTCTGTTTGGTTCTTCAGGCAAACTTGACAGAAGGTGGGTTTGGTAGCCTTGCCTGATTGTTTGGAGGCTCACAATTCATCCTCTAATAAAAGGCACACCTTTGTGAGCAAGAGTTACACAAGCAAAATGGTGTTCTCCCTGATTGCCATGAGCTGACACAGAGGGAGGTTCTGTTCCATCACCTTGCAGGTCCATTTTTCCTTATGCAGTGCAGAGATGTTCCTCTGAACCCCTTCTTCTTAGCAGGGCAAAGACAGGGGTGTGGAAGATCTGACCAATTTCAGTCTCTGTGTAATGCTGCAAGATGGTTTTCCATCTATAATGGCTTGGGGTGTTTTTGGGGTCAGGTGGAGCTGTGTGCCTGGGATCTATTAACATGACAAAGTTTTGGCTCTGTTGAACCTTTAATTCAGGTGAGCCATGGCCAGAGATAGGGATGTTCAAAGGCAGAGTGCTGCACTGCTGAGATCTTCACACTGATCATTTCCATAATGCTCTAAGTGGGTGGAGGTTTAAGTGACTGTCAGGTTAATAAAACTTGATGTTCCTGCCCTAAGGATTTTACTGTCCAAAGTTCACTTGCACAATATGACCCAGATTCAAGGACTTTTGAAGTCAATTAAAATTTTTCCACTGATATGCCTGTTGCTGGAAAACACTTCAGCAGTTTATTGCAGAGCTATGACTGAGAGTATGCAAGGGGGAGGCAGAGGGGGCATTGTCCCAATCATCCTCTAAGCAGAGCACTCTAAAATGCACTCTGACACCTGTCACTCTTACAGGTGTTTCCAGAGACCCTGTGGTTCTTCTCTTCTTGGCTGAAGCTTGATCTGCATGAATTGTGAAGCCCTCCATTGCAGAGAGAGGATATTTTGTGTCTGCCATGTGTCTGCTGAACCCTGCTTCTCTCTGCCTTGTTTGTGGTGACATGGAAAGACATAGAGTGCATTATCTTAGGTGTCTTGAACCTCGTGCCATCTGGAGGGCTCTGTCCATTGCCTCCTTCCCAAAGAAATCATGGTGAAAAAGGTGGGGATGGCAAACTGGCATTGAAGTGCAGCATAGGTACATCAACACCAGCATTAAACTGTGGGGCCTCTCTGAGGGTTTCAGTCCCACTGGAGCAGCACAGGGCTCAGGGCAAATGTGAGAATCTGCTAAAGGACAAAAAAAAAGAAGTGTTTGAGTCTTGGTGCTCCAGAAATAATGCTGATAAAATTATATGTATATTTATATATGTATAATTCTCTATCCAACTGCTTCAAAATAGTGTCCCTTTACCACACAACTCAGGCACAGGGCCCACTTGAAGCTTGTGTTTGCAGCTAATGAAAAGATCTATGCAGGTAGTGTGGCTGCAGTGCAGTAAACAGCCTGCAGAACTGCAAAATCACTGTCTGGGCTGGCTGCCTTGTCATTTAACAGCTTAGTTTTAGGGTAATTCAGATCGGAAGCTAGACTTAAGAATCAGATTTACCTCATTTGGTAGTGGAAATGTTGATCTGGGACCTGCTTTTATCTGTCCAACATTTCCAGTCTTCAATATGTGTTACTCATATTTGGCCAAGAACTGAAGTGGTTTCATTGTGGCTATGTGAGAGAGGGAAAAATAAATCAAAAGGCCTAATTCTGAAGGAAACAGCCTATTCTCATGTGAGAAGTCTTCTCTCTCTTATGAAAAGTCTTTCCTTTCATGTAGGGAATCATCCCAGAGTTCTGGCAAACTAAGTGAGGTTTTTCTGGGTTATTTGCTGGGGAAAAGGCCAATAATGCAATTTAAAACTGCTCAGAGTCCAAATCTTATATTTATCTAAATCTCCCAAAAGTGCTGTTTTTTGCATTCATGTCACTTAATAATTCAGTCCTGATCTTCCAGTTTGTCTTTATTTTCTGTCCCATTTTGGGGTTTCAAATACTCTCCTTTTTCCTCAAACATCCTGTCACATACCAGAGGTGCAACAGTATCCACCATCTTAACTCCAGGTGGCTGGAAGCTGATTCTGCATAAATTAGAGAGAAAAGCTACATTCTTCTCTTCTTTCTGATAAAATTACCCCAAATTAAACTTATAGACCACAAACCTTGCCTGCATCTACCTCCTCTTTAACAGTTCTCCATATTTGATATTCACACAAACAAAATTGGTTTTCAACATTGTCGACTCATTTCTTTACATTCCTCTGCAGTTTTCGAAGCCCAGATTTTAGCATAACCTGTTACATGCAAGTGAACTAAATAACCCCACACTCATGAACAACTCAATTAAAAAGTGCAGTGCAGTAAATTTCAATTACAGAAATAGAATCTAAGAAAAAGTCAGACTCTCATTGCCACACAAAACTTAACTTTTGCATTACATGGCACAAACACATAAAAAAAGTGTTTCTCCTTAAATGCAGAGGTTGTTAATGAATACCTGAAGATGACTGGAACTATTGCAGCAGAAGCACCTGCTCCAGGAGCTGGATACTCCTATGTTGGTGAGGATAGAGACTATACTGAGATGACATCCTGCTGTAACCTTTGGCTTATAGTTATATGAATCAGTATCATTTGATTAGTATCAGTGGAATTTTTAAGTTCTATCCCTTTACTTTTGCATTTCCAATTATTTAATGCAAAGTGTATGGTTAGAAACAAACCCAAACTCACAGAAATTTGGTCTCTAATATTTCTGTAAACCCCTCACCCTTTATGGACAAAAGCAGGACATTTCCTAGATTCAGCTGACAGGGGTTGACATGCATTTTGTGCTTGCAACTGTTTTTGTCTCTACACAGAAATGCAGGTACTGAGGTCAAATCTCATCAATGACTGCAATTGTTTGTCTTGTGAGAATTCCACCACTCTGGTACTGAAACTTCTCATAGTCATTAGACATTTGCTGTTCTGAATCCTGATCTCAAACCAGCTTCACCGTAAGACTTTTAGTCTGAAATTGGTACACTCCAAATTCACACAAAGCAGCTATAAAAAACAGGTCACCCCATACAATTCTTTTCAGTTTCCAGACAGAAAAACTACCTTCTTTCTATTCATCCTCATATATTATTCCTGTAGCACTGAAAAGACTTGTTTGCCAGGGAAAGTAGTACTGAATTATTTCCAATGTGCCTAATCCTGGAATACAGCAACTGAGCAGAGTGAAAGGGGTCACTGTGTCCAGGGCTCACTACCTTCTGGAAAAAGCAGCATGATAGTCAGCTGATCCATGGGTTAATTTGAGAAAACTACAGAAACCATCACCATTGTAGAATATTTCTGTCATTAATACACCAGCAAATATATTTACCCTCAGAATTTCTTCTCTCTTTCATGACTGCTTATTCTTTGCTATGAAATCAGCACTGCTAGGTGAACCCAGCACAACTTTAAAACCAAGTGACAACTTTCTGGGTTTCTATTTTTCTCCATTGCAAGTCCAGATAGTTTTTGATTTAAAAAGAGTATCCATCATTAGTCAAAAAGAAAAGGCTTGTAGGAGTATTGTGTTGATACTTTATTATTTTTACAAAATGCATTACAAGTTTGATATCTACTGTCAGGGATGAGATAAACAAAAGATGAGTGCAATATGCTCTTGCCCTGGGTGAGCTTGCTCCAATACTTGTCAATTTTAAGACTTTTTCATGGCTCCTAAACTCCTTTCTGAAATGTTAAAGGTCTCACTAATCGTATCAGGTCATTGATTACCACCAGCTGAGCACAACAAAGAGCCAAAGAATGTGCATTACCTTCAATACACATCAGTGGTTTTACTCTCTACCTCACTCTAAAATTATTCCATTTCTTTAAAAGGTGTGAATATTGAAATTACCTCGTTCAAAATGTATGTTGTGTGTGTGGGGTAGTCAGCATTGGTTTCAACATCATGCCAGGTCATGCAGCACACTGAGGTATAATTGCAGGTATGGGACCCTGAGTGCCAGGGATCCAGCACTTACCACGCTGATGACAATGGCCAGCACAAGGGAAGTTTCCATGGAGCCTCATCCCTTTCCTTTAGCTATCAGTCTCCTGAAACAAAGCTGTAAAGACAGAGTTTGTTGCTGCGAAAGACATGGAAAAGACTTTCCTCTGCAGGGGACTAGGAGTGCAGATTTCCTCATTAATACAGTATATTATATAATAATATGTACAATATATTAGGCATATCATATAATATTATATAGGTATTATTATCATAAATGAGATGTGAATTAGGAAAATTCACTCAATGCTGAAAATTGAACTATGTGAGATGCTCCAGAAGCTGCAAGTATAAATCTTCCTTATACAGACATCAAAGCAGCAGGACTGAAAGAGGCCCCAAGGGGTTTTGTGAAGCTGAGTTTTGACTAAAGATGGCTATAACTAATATGGGTCAAAGCTTGCATTCAGTGGATAAGTTCTCAGTTTGTCAATTTATTCCTATTTACTGGACTGCTAAAATTTGGCAGGAGATACCAAGAAAATAATATCTATTATGATGCTTTTAGAATTTCCTGTTCTGGTTCAGCTTGGAAATGCTCCAAGATCAGCTTTCTTGTTTTGGCACCACTTTTTCATTTCTCAGTTATTTGTACTTTGACATTCCTTTTTCACTAACTGAAGCCTGAACTAAAACCTCTGTAGAAGAGATGGCAGCATGAGGCTGGCTGAGATGGACACTGGAGTTAGAAAAGAGCTTGAGCAGTGGGAGATGTAGGAATTTACTGCTTTAATCAGAGTGACATCAGCTGAGGAAATGGGACTGTGATACTTTCACAGCAACAGCAAGGTCTGGGAGGAAAGCATAGCATAAGCTTAATCTCCATACTGATGGAGATTTAACCCCAGGGTATTCACTTAGAGACTGAGCACCTCTGAGCAAGCTACTCTGCAGCTCCTGCCATCTGGAACAACCTTCCCACCTCTCCATCTCGCTGATCCTCCATTTCCCTTTGAATCTTTGAAAACATTCTTTCCCCCCATTCCATACCCCTGGAGTTCTCTTTTGCTCTCCTTATAGTTAGTGTTAATTTTCTCTAAAACACTCCTTATGCAACTGGTTTTTGGTACATTTTGGCTTCAACTTACACCTCGGCTGGGCCTGTGTGTGCAATAAAGCATTGGAGGGGGGTTCACAGTCTCTACTATGCAATTCAGATTAGATGCTGGGGCAAATTTACAGAAGATAAAGTACTGCTGTAAAGCACTTTTCCTTCAAGAGTGGTGTGTATTGTCACCAAGGATTGGAGCCAGTTAAGCCAAAGCCTCAGTGCAACAGATAACAAACATCACCCTGTTTAAGGTCTTTCTACTTTTCCCATGTAGACCTTCCTCAGTGTCCAAGAACCTTCTCCAGACCTTCCTCAGCTAAGAAGGAATCAGAAGACTAGAGCTGACTCTGTGTTGTGTTTCAACAGGCATGCCTACAAACATGCACCTCCTCCCCCTGCTCCCTACAGTGTGGATCACTGCTAACTGGCAGATTGGATTGAAGATAATTCTTCCAGATGCTGCTAGTTAGTGTCACAAGTGACACTCACTTGTGTCAGTGAAGTTTCTGCAGAGCAGCTACTAAATTGCAAACTTCTTCCATGATATGTGTTGAGTGGCTGGAAACAGACATTTTGAACTTTGTTTTCGGGGTGAGGATAGCGGCAGAGGCAGGGAGGTTGTGTCTGGGGAATCTATTCATGCACTAGGAGCACTCAGAAAATGCAAGCCTTTCTACAGATATGTCTGGCCCACTGACTAATACTTCTGGCTGCGACAGGACACCATGAAACTAGATGTTTTAGAACCACATTCCCACTTCCCAGTCCTTAGGATCTCATCTTTGAATTCTACCAGGAAATCCATACATTGATCCCACTTTTGGCACTGTTAAACTCTGAGCTATTCACTCAGCCAAAGTAGGAGTGGCAAAAGGACAGTAAAAGGAGCTGTTAACATAAGCAGTATTTTATCTATTTAAATTTAATAAAGGATGTCAAACAAAAGAACATCTTAGTGCAAAATTTTGCTTCTGTAACAGATTAAAATAATGTAGGTTTTAATGATATTGACCAAGCACAGTTCTTAGGACTTGTTCCATTGCTCACTGAAGATACTGGAAAGACTCTCACTGACTTTAACAAGATCAGTCCCAGAATGATGAAGGAAGTGTTTTGTGGGGATTAATTCTTCTATTTAAAGAACTTTCCCCTCAGTAAGAATTCCTTCAGAACACAGAGTTAACTGACAATTTTCTTCATTCCTTAAGAAAGATAACTAAAAGAAAAGAATTATTTGGGAATACTTGTGGAGTTATCTGAAATTCTAACATATCAATGAAGAACTTCATTCTGTAATATCTCCTGTTTCTCATCTAAAGGTACATTTAATATAACCCCAAAACTGCAGATATTTATTGTTTAAACAGATTGATAATTCATGACAAACAAAAGTTTACTAATTTCAACACTCTTTTAAAAATTATGCATTAGTTGGGGTTTTAATCATTAGTGTTTTCCTGTCCTTTTTTACCTTCTTCCAATGAAATGACAAACACTGACATAAGAACAAAATAGCAGTCCAATCTTTGTGTTTTGTAATGAATAATAAAGTGTTTTTAACCTCTTTAGGGATTTAACACCACGATAATCCTTTAATCCCCAGAAAAACCAATTTTGTTGACATGAAAAGGGGATATTTAACTTCGTCCAATTAATTTTCTTCCTTGGAGATACCATGATTATGAAGATTAGATTGAATAGATTCATTAGAATAACCTTATTTTGTACAAGTGGTAGTTTTGCCAATAGATAATTGTATCAGAAAAGAAAATTTTACATCACAGCTATGCTTAATTTTCCTCATTATAAGAAAAGCCAATACTTTGAAAGCCAGAAAACTCTGCCACTTTTTAAATACATAGGTACTAGGTATTGGATCTCCTTTTTAACTGTATTTGACTAGAAATGGAAGAGGGCAGAGTACCCACTACTTTGCCTGTCTTTGCTTTATGGTTCTGCAAACTTTGGTCATCTTCAAAGTTTTACCTAAGCAGTGAATCATTAAAGCAACTATTCGGTGTTGATTTTCCAAATGCATTGCATATGTAAATTGAGACAGATTTTTCACTTTCCATTTAAGCATTTGCAGGAAGGTCAGATTTTCAAACATGTTTTGTGGCACTTCAACAGGATAAAGCTTTTTTTGAAAAAGCCTGCCTTATAGTTTGCTGGCTCTGAAATGAAAAGAATATGCATAAGAGTGAGGAAGGGTGGTTTTATGGTTAAGACATCAAAGTGAGATTTGCAAAATCCAGATTAGATTCCCCACTCAGCCATAGACTCGATGTTCAGTTTTGGTCAGGTCATTTGACCTTACATCTTCCACTGAAAGTGCATAGATAATACATCCTTTCTTTCAGCCTTTTTTTAGTTGCCTCTTCAAACTGGAAGTAGCTTGGGGTTAAGGCTGAGACCACAGTTCAATGATATAATAAATTTGCTGTCTAATAATGGATCAAACATTTTGTGACTGAATGATGTGAAAAACCAAAGTCTGGGTAGACTTTCTCTGTTAGGCCAAAGCTGTCACTTCTGATGACTTTGTACCAGTGATCTTTACACTGGATGAGATATCACTGGATGTACCACTCAAAGAATGTGGTTTGTGAAGCAGTTTAAGCCAAGGAAAGCCTGGGGTCCTGCTGTGTGTTCCCTCTCCTTCTCTGTGTTAGCTTTAACAGGGCACAGCTGTGCAGTTGGCTGTATCAGTGAGCTGATCCAGCACAAAAGGATTCACACACACACACACACACACACACACACACATACATACATACATCCCCATCCCCTGCCCCCCAAATGATCATTTTTTGCTCACAGCCAAATGCCTGATTATGAAAGCTGTCACACAGGAGAAGATGGGAATGCAAGGCTTGGGGAGGGAAGGTGGTACCACACTGCAGATGGACAGATCTTCACCAGGTTGGTGAAGGGCTTTGCAAAGAGCAGTTTGTGGCCAGTATAAAGGTGCTGTCAAAATCTCCTGACACAGGCACAGCTGTGCTGGCCAAACAACAGTGCAGTAGGAGGTACCAGAATAGCTATGATGAAAGAGCTCCCTAAGGGTGTGCTTGACCCTCTACCCAAATGCTGGCACTGGCAGCACAGAAGTGGTGTTGAAAATGCTCTTTTGCATCTAAGTCTCAATCCCAGGCACTCTCTCATGCTGTGGTGTGGTAACCAGCTATTCCATATCTCCTTCTGAGAAGTGATGGGCATTTTAACTGTCACTGTGCTTGCTCAGGAGATTTAGGGATGAAGCACTTACATCTCAAACACAGAAATATTAGACTGAGATATTTTTTATGGCTTGCACACTTGATATGAACCTAATACACACTGATCTTTCCTTTGGAGCTATTATTTTGTTTTCATTATACAGGCAGATGAAACTGGTCAGAACATGAATTATTACAATCCACTGGTGGATATTTTGCTGCCTATAGTATTGATTTTGAAGTTATGGTGCTTCAGTGTTGCAGTATTTCTTAGTATTATCTTCAGCACTCTTACTCATCATTAAAGCACAGAATTGCACAGAGTACCACTTTGTGTAGGCAGAAAAACTTGCCCAGACAAAATACAACATAATGGTTTCCAAGGAGTCATTACTTTCTGTCATGCCAATAATTGGCAGATTAAAGCTCCTTAAATAGACACTAACAGCACTGAGTGTAACAGCTCCAAAGGAGCCATTACTGCTTGTGGTGTCAATAAACCATCAATTAAGGATCTCTAATAGGATGCATTGGCAAAGAGAGTTAGAATGAATCTGAAGGAGCCATGTGTAGTCAGTTGTTTGCTTTCTATTGCTTAGGGTTTATTATTACACCCTTCTATTCACATCTTTTATCTTCCCTTTCCTTATTCCTTTCTGGAAAGTCTAGACAAGTGCTATACCTGCATGACATAGGAATGTATTTTAATGTTACATTTAGATTCAGAATAATTCAACAGTCTTGGACCAACTTTTCTCTTGCTTTGTCCCCACAGCAGTGGGCACATGTGCTCCCTCATGACAAACACAAATGCTGTTCAAAAAATTGAAGGGTATGCACATGCAGGTGCCATTTGAATTAAGACTTCACTGAATCCAAAATGCATCTTTAACTTGGCTTCTCTACAGAAGTCCTCAGTGGCAATAGAAAATTAGTATCCAAGCCAGCAACATAAGAACAAAGCTTACATGGTTGATATTTTATTAGAATGTCAGATTTTGTGAGAATATTATTTTTATCCCTCTAAGTAAGATTTAAAGTATGACATTTAGGTAATAAGAGGTTCAGAGAATTGTGACTTTAGGCAGGCTGAGGGATACTTCAGGATGTAGTTTGAGTCCAGAACTGCTACTCAGAAGTTCATTTATCAAAGCACAGAAGCACATGCTAAGCACTGAGTTCAGTGAGTCCTAACAATATTCTAACCAGTCTTCCCTGAACTGTATCCCTGGCAAGGTTTCATTCTATATGTGCAAAGAAATGAGTACCCAGTCCTCCACACTTTTCCTGCAGAGATCAGTGCTTGCCTTGGCTGACCAATGTCCGTGCAATGGCTTTAGGATGCTTTTTAAGTCTCCAGCTGTCAACAGTTGGAGAAAAATAATAAAATATCTATTGTCTGAACCCTCCTGCTGACCTTGGGTGGGGTCAATGTGGTTTTACATGACGGAAGTGTGGAAAAAGATAAAGGAGGAGATAATTTAAGTTTTTTATTCCGAGTTCCACTCAGAAACTATATTGAATAAAGGAATTTTAGTATTAAAAACTAGGGGTTTGTTCTGCCTATGTAGTATTAATAAGGCTGTCTACACTGCAAAGTCTTTAATCACATGAGCAGACACTGTACAGTGGAATACCATTCTCACTAATTCACATTATTCAATTTGCAGAGCACTAAGTGCTCCTGTCGTCAAGATTTTGGGGGTTTGTTGCATGGAGTTTAAAAATCATTATTTCATGCTAAACATGAATATTCATTTTAAGTGGCAAAGCAAATCAGATTTAACATCCTTAAGAAATACATACATGCAGTAACACTGTATTGCAGTGATATGCAGCTTCACACATCTGAATAGTGATAGTGTCCTTAAAATATTTCAGATGAGGAAGTTTTCATCATCCTTCATTAAAACCCTGCTTTATTCACTGTGCCAAACCCCGGGAGTGAGTTAGTACTGTGCAATCAGTGAAGCTCTTCTCTGTGCAGAACCTCACCCCATTTTTTTTCCAATGCTGGAAGACAAATGACAGAGGCAATGGGGCAAAAGTAGAAATAGCCACATCCTGTGGTTAAGAGAGCTGGATTCCATCTCTGTTGCCTTATAAAACTGGGCAGATCGTCAGACTCAGCACAGCTGGGCCTTTTGGGTGAGTTTCTCATGTTCTGGATGTCCAGTACAGTTCATCTGTGGCCAAATTTTGAGAGATGTTGAGTTCTTACAGCTGTAGCAGGAGTCAATTTGAGCTGTGATTTGAATGTAGAAAGTGGTGAGATGAGGCTGGATACTGAATAAGAAGACCCAAGAAAAAAATCCCCAAACAAAATTATTTCAGATACCTGGGATTAGAGCTGGCTGCTCTGTGCCTCCATCCTGCAGCTGTAAAATGGGGATGATAACATCTGTTCTGCAAGGTGCTAGGAAGTGCCATGGGCTCTATGCTTGTGAAGCTGCTGGTTACTCTAGAGTGCAATGCAGAAACAGAGTTAAAAGAAGACAAGTCTTGGATGCATGGACAGATGGATGGACAGATGGATGGATGGATGGATGGATGGATGGATGGATGGATGGATGGATGGATGGATGGATGGATGGATCCAAATACTAGTGCAGGGCTGTATCAAATATGGAAGTAAAAAGTTTTATTGAATCAAACTGAAGCCCTTCCCCGCATACTGATATTGTTGTATGTATGTGCACATCATTCCCAATATCTTTAGAGCTTGATTTTGTCACCATGATGTCCTTTTAGTGTTATTTGATAGTGTTTTCAGTGCATCAGTCCATGTGTGTTCTCACTCCAGTAATACCAAGAGGCTTTTTCACAGATTGTTGTGTCAGACTAAAACCTGAGCTCTAGCAGGGATCAAGAAGTTGTGGTGCAAGGGGAATCAATGAAACCTGCTTCCCTGTGGGGCTGTGCACTCACTGTGTACTCACTGATGTGAGACCTATCTGATGGTTTTCCAGCCCTGATACTCACAATGTCTCTTGCCCATATGGCTTCTCCCATGACTAATAGAAAATAAGTTCAAGCTGTAGCCTTATCTTCCACAGGGGCACCAGTACAATCTCTCAGCCTTCCCAGCTGCTATATTTAGAATTTAATAGAACAGAAATTGCAGGAATTTGTTGAGACTCAATACTTTTCTCTCAAATTTGGCTGACATTGCCCGGTAGGTTCAAAAATCTTTTGTGAAATGAAAGGGTGAGGGAACATTCAGATGTCACATGTTTGCATAAGTTTAATTCCCTGAGGAGAAAAGGGAAAAAGAAGCATGCAAAAGGCAGAGATTCCTTCTCCATTCTGAGAAGCCATTCATCAGAGGACTGGTGGTCTTAAAGCAGGAATGAGTCTTACTACTTATTCTGCACTGGTGTGATTCCCCAATCGCAACTTTTACAAGAGTGTGACCAAGGGACAAAAAAATCAACTCCACACATCCAGGCTGATGTACTATAACCAAAATCAAAAATCCATAAATTCAAAACTTGGGGCAAAAGAGAGTGTGAGTCTGGCAGACTGTCTAATGCAGCGCTGTAAGCATTTCCCTTTAGAACTACTGCTGTGTAACAACCTTCCCTCACTTTAATCTTCTAAACTTTTCTCAGAAAACAGATAGGAAAAAAGTATTACAGCAGTGTGTGAGCCTTGAAATTTGCTTCTTCCTATCCCCCTCCCCAGAAATTCACACTTATATTGTAGGAGACAGAACTCTATTGTCCCAATTCATTCAAGTGGTGTGTATGTTTCACGCTCTAAAATGAATGTGCATAAAATATTATGCACATTCAAAATTATATTTGCATCAAAATAGAAGAGATGTCTTGAGCTTTTTTTTTATATCTAATGAGAAAAGTCCAAATTTTCTAAGTGACAACCTGATCCCCAGGACTCCTTTAGTGTGGAATGTATTTTTCATTAAGGAGGTGCTGTGTATGAGGAAAGAGACCATAAAGAGTACTCTTCATCTATTAATATTTTGAAGAGCTTTAAACAATTTCCAGAAATAGAAACAGCACCTGCTAAGGGCAGATGTATAATTGTTTGCATGCCCTCAAACATTGCTTTACTGAACCATTTTTCATCTTGTTCTGAGAAGGATTAACAACTAAACACTGAGGATTAGAGTGGTGCAAAGTTAAAATAAGGAGATCAGAGCAGGCTGGGCAGGCAGGAGTAGGGAAAAATGTTTATTTGTAACACAGTAATTTGTAAATCCAATGGCCACTGTGAATCCAATGAATTCTGTGACTAGTTTTGTTTGCATGGTAAATTAGAGTAGTTTGGATCTTCCTCTAGTGCCCTGCCAGTCTAATGGTGCTAATCAAGAATTGCAGCTTCTTGTTTTGGCAGCAGAGTGTGACACTGCACAAAACTGCACCATGGACAAGAAGATGTTTGTCTACACCCTACAGACCAAGGGCTGTTGGGACCATGGGGCTGTCCTCAAGTGTGGAGTTCAGTCCCTGTTGGGACAAAGTGTAACCATGTCTCTGATGTTGCAGCAATTAAACTTCTGAAGCAAAGACATGAGCAGGAAAGAATTTGAGGACAATATCTTAATATCATGAGTTTTGGTGACTTTGTCTTGACTTTCTGTATAGCCTTACACAGCCCACAAAAGTGAGCATTGCTGGCTTAGGACCTGACCTTGTCATAACACAGCTGACCTTTTAAGCAGTCTGGAAGTGCTGGTGGGCTAGAATAAATACCTGGGGCAGAAGCAGGTTGGTAGAAATAGCTCACAGGATCAAAAGCCTTTTCAAAACTGCCCTTAAATAATATATAAAGGAACACAATATTTTTTATCATATGGTAGTCAAGCTCTTTAGGCAGTTTCAAGCTGGACATAGATGTTTCGGCTGTACAGTCATTTGGACTTAGAGCAGGAATGGATGGGAGCTGCTGCATTCAGCTCCCCCTTGGCTCATACAGCACAGGCTTTCATCAATCTCCTGCCAGATTTCTGTGGCATGCTTCACAAGATTATTAAAAAAAAAAAAAATAAAAATATTAAACTAACTGGAATTATAGAACTGGGAATATGGATGAGGTCACGAATTACCCTAAGTACAGCCTGTAGAAATATTTCATTGCTGTCTAGGGGATGATCTGACCTCAAACCCTTTTTCGGGGTAGAAATAATTGTTTCAGTTGTGGGAAAACCAAAAGGACTCTCTAGTTGTTTTTGTGGGCACTTTACTAAAATGAAAGGAACCAGTTTCAGCCCAAATCAGGGACATGATTTGGTTGCTGTCAGGGCAGAGGATGGAACAGACACAGTCGGCTCATCCTTATGACTGCTGGAGGTGGCATAAGGAAGCTTAGGCTTCCAAACCCACATAATGCCTATTTTGGGAATACTTATATAAGAATTCCTTTTCCTGTGATTTTACCTCAGTGTCTTCCTATAGAATCATACAAATACATGGTGTTACTCCAATAGAAGGGTTACAGTTCTAGCAGCTAAAAAGAAAAGAAAACGGTAAAGAAGGTATTTCTGCTGATGGAGTAATGCCAGATTATACACAGCGAGGTTTGGTCAGAGATATGTCCACAGCTAGGTATATTTGTGTCCTTTGACATGAAATTCTAGTAAACCTTTTTTTTTTCATTAATTACATAAGTTTCTTCAAGGGAAAAATATCTTTTCTCTACCAGTTAATTTCCTTTGCATGTATGCTTTATTGGGAAGAAATAACCAATCTGCTACCCTGTAATTAATTGGATTATAGAATAATTACAGCTTTGTTTGCTTTCTGCAGATTACATGGTAATTATATTTGGTATTACCATGAAAAACCAAGAATTCCTAACTATGTCATTACATGGTTATTTCTACAATACAATACAACTGTTTAATTATACATGCAGTTTCTTTACTTCAATGGAAAAAATGATTAAAATAATGCCAACGCCTCAAATTTTTGAACAAGTGCCAGCATATTATATAACATTTATAGTATTAGTAGGCACTTGTGTGTGTGTTTGCAAGTATATATTTACATATGCAGGGTTCTCCTTCATTCTTCCAGTCTCTCCTTTGTACCTGAGGTACATGTTTCAAATCTTGCAATAGATAATCATACTCCTGCTTTTCAGTATGCCCAGAAAAACTTGTTCCAGAAGCCATGAGTACTTTCCCTAGTTCTAAAGCCTATTTAGAACGAGGCACGACAAAGATGAGAAAAAGGATGAATGTAGACAGACACTTCAAGCTACACGAGCTTCATTTTGACAAGGTTTCTTGTCAGACTATTTGTTGGCATAATATCCAGTTGCTAAAGGACTGAGCTCTTCTCAGCTTCTTCCCTGAATTATCCTCTGCTGCTAAATAAGCTTCTTTAGCTGGATCTTGTCAAAAAGAGTGAGAACATCAATGCCACATGTTCCCTGCAATGAGAGGACAGAGCCAAACAGATCCAATAAAGTTTAATCTGTCTTTTGTAGCTACGCAGGAGAGCCAAGTATGGCAAAGCCTACTCTTTTAATGTTTGGGTCTCTCATTCAGAGTCCTGATTTGCAACAGGAGCATGAGTGGCTGGAAAGTTTTTTCTCATCACCATTTCACACCTCACAGATATCTGATGAACGAGGTAAAACAAAACCATGAAAGAAGTAATATGAGAGACAGTAAGAGTAATTTTTTTTAGTGTGATGATCTGTACATTAAAACAGAAGGTACAAGGTAGAAGCAGTTTGCACTGACACAATCACAGATTCTTCTAAAGAAGCAAATTAATAACTGAATTAATCACATGGAGAGCTGTGGGTCTGTGGGCTCATGTGAACTGCTTTGGAAGAGGCACTACTGATGAATGTTCTTCCTCTGCATGAAAAACAGAAAGCCAAACAAGGCAACAGCAAAAAAAAAATCCAAAACTTTTAACTTTTTTAAGACTGGCATCTAGCATACATTTTTTTCTCCCATATTCCCCAAGGCATGAGAAAAGCACCTTCCATCACCAAAGCCACACATCCACCAGCATCATAACATATTTGTAATACACCCAGTAAATACAACAGTGTGGAATAACAGAGAATTTAGAATTCTCAGAAAGACTACCAACATAGTCATCATCTAGGTAACCATAAAATGCCACATGCTGTCTTTATGTAAAGCTGCAGGGTGTTCTTAATGTCTGCTATCAGGGAACAAAATAAAAAGGAAAAAAAATAGAGCATGGATATATTGTTAAAGTCAGTGTTAAATCTCACAAGAGAATCAGTTTGGGTAGGACTAAGTCAGATCTAACTTTATTTTTATTTCCCAGACAGATAAAACTTTGATTTGAGAAGGAAGAATAATACTTTTTCTTTTCTTTAGGCTTTTCTCTTTTATATTTTTCACTTTCATTGGCCACAGAGTATTGCTTAGAGATTATTGTCGTGTTGGGCAGTGTCCATAGAGAAAAGGGGAACTAAGAGATCCTTCTGATCATTACATGTGACATGACAACAAGATATTGGAGGAATACAGACATCTGGAAGAGACAGAAGATGACATTTAGGCTGTGGCTTGGAATCAGTAGGTAAAATATGATAAGCTAGGAAGATCCTTGAAAGTAAATACTTCTGTTAGATACAGCTGTGACAGATGAATCAAAGGATGGCTTGTACAGTGAGGGCCAGAGAGGCTTTTAGGATGATATCAGAATCACTGCTCTTCTCCATCTTTATCCATTCTGGATCTGGTCATGCGAATCATTTGTGCCTTTTAAGTCAAGGGAAATCAATGGGAGTTCAGTCTCTGGGGGTCTTGCAAGACTGTGCCCTGAGGAGAGGTATATTTTATACTCCATCCAAATTAGTTTGAATTTGTTCTGTCTGGCAGTAGATAGCAATAGCTGCCAATGCAATCAGTGTCACTTGCTGCTGAAGATATAGCATGAGATCTCTGTCATTGGACAAGACATTTTGCATCTTGTTCCTTTTGCAAAAAGCTGATTTCAACACTAGAAAATTCAGCAAAGCCATTTCCCAACACTTAATTGCAAGATCTCTCAGTGTGAGTAGAGAGCAAGTCAGCTCAATAACCTTAACCCCAACCTTGAAACCCAAAGGGATGGTTCAATGCTACCAAAGGGTACCTGGATCCTGCAGCTGTATATTAAAGTACTGACATTAAAATGCAGTTCTACCTCATGTTTCTCTAGATGGTTGTTCTGGGATTCACACATGGATAGTGAAACTCATAAAGGAAAGAAACATCACAAATGAAGGTTGCTTATTAGTCATCATCTGGGGAAGATAAAGTGAATGATTAAATTTTGCTGCATCACATTTCTTTTATGAGTTGCTGTCGCAGAGAATTCAGCACAGTGAGAGCTGCAAAAGCCTCCATGTTCAGTTCAAATGCTGTTTTGTTTTAGCATCATTATGTGCTGTAGTTAAGCATTTTGTTAAATTCAATATTGACAGACAAAACATTTTTCAGGTAAGTACAGCTGGTAAATTCAGCACAGCTTTAAGACTGTGGGAAAATACAGTCATTAAGCTATCTTAATAGGGGGAAAAGAGCCATTATTTGCTGTCATTATGCGCTGTTTGCTAATTATGCTCATCAGGTGATAAAAATGAATAAGTTAATTTAGTTTTTTATTGTTCTGCCTGAAATCCTCAGAGATTCTTAGGGAAGTAATTCTTCCCCCTGTTGAGTCTTTCCTCTCTCTACCAACAGCCTTGTACATTAAGGACCAAAATATGAAGTTGATAGCAAGTTCTAGCTGGTTTTAATGGACAGTGTGGATTTCTGTCCATGGCGATGGACTTGTCAGTGGTGGGTTAATGGTTGGACTTGGTGATCTTAAAGGTCTTTTCCAACCCAAATGACCCTTTGATTCTGTTCTGTGGTTGTAAGCAATGAACCCATAGGTATTTCTGGGAATCAGGATAGTCATTGTGGAGCTTAGCTCTGGCTACCCACACCTTATTCAAAAGCTTCACATACAACTCATCTTTATCCAGAAAATATTAAGTGCTGCTGTTGCAGTATATTCATGTGAGAAAACATCTGGGGACCAGGCCATTATTTCTTCATTCATAAAGTACTTTTCCAATTCCAGGTGAAAAGCTGTATATAGTCACAGCAGCCATTGTATATATCTGAAGATATTGTTATTAAAGGTAGGCCACTCTCATCTGTATGCCCGTGGTTTGATTCACTTCTGCAATAACCTACTTCTCTCTTGAATTCCACTGTGAACGAAATGAGAAGGGGAATTGCACATTTGACTCCAGCAAGGGGAGATTCAAAGGTCATTACAGTGTTGGGGTCACTTTGGGAGCCTCTAAGGAGGGAAAAAGTTGAAGCCCAGACTGTCATGAAATCCAAAGGCAGAAGGCCATCTCCTCAGATGGTTTAAATCATTGTGCAACATAACTGTATCAGTATTTTGCTGGCATGTTCTACCCCTTTTTTAGAGAAATGTGTTTTAAATACTCTACTGTTACTGTGGTTTGATTAATGAAATTCCAATCAAAAATGAAACACACATTTATTTACCGAGTACGGCCTGTGCACTACCAGAGAACATATTACAGTAGTGGTAGAGCTTAAAGAAAGCTACAAAAATGTTTCTAGATCTTCTCATGTTTTGATTCAATCAACTGTAGAAGTACAAAGGGTGTTTCTGTATGTGTAATAGAAAAAGCTGTATACACTTGGATGAGTAATAAATTCTGATGAGCTTTCTTTTGTTCTATTATTTAAAGTATTTATAGAACCCATTTGCATTTAGCTGGATGATTTTAGGAATTTTGTTTGTGTATTGAAATGCCAGTTCTAAATCACAAGTACATATTGGAGTAATAATATATAGTGCTTTTTTCTTAATGATTTTTCATTTTGTGGTTGAGCCAAGTATCTATATGGGTTAAAATCTATAATTCCCAGAACTGATAGACAATTCAAAAGGCTTAACAGACTTCATGCATCACTTGCTATTGAAACTGTATATCCAGAGGAAAACTAATATATTGACCCTAGAAGGCCATTTACTCTTATATGAAATAAACCCATCGCTTATAAGTCTATGGAGTGTTTATTTTGGTGGTTAAAAGGGAAACATTAATACTGTGAGCATTTGGGCTTTTTGGGAAGCCCATTTTCAGATCCTTGAATAACCTCTGTGTTTGATCTAGAGCTAAGTATTAGTTCCAATGGGAGCTCTGAAAAAATACCTATTGTTCCAGTGGTTATATTTATTCCCTGTAGGATGCCACTACCTAAGCATTTCAGAGGTTTTCTTTTATTTTGATCTCTGTGTGTAACACAACTTTTGAAGGGAACAAAAGTTCTTCCTGTTTCCCACAGTTATGAACAATTATTTTTTCAGCACTGAATTCTAAATGCACTTAAGTCCTTTAAAAGTCATCATTCCATTTGTCTAAAGTGACTGGACATTTCATAGGGCACCGTGGGCCAAAGAATAGGAGGGCAGTGATACATTTTTATATCTTTAAGATCCTTCTCTAGTGTAGAAAACACTTCACTTGGTGGTAAGATATTTAAACTCTGCATAAGAGTTGCACTTCACAAGGAGATTGTTAAAAGCATTGAGAGCTTCAACAGCTACAATTAATGTTGAAGTACCAAACATAATTTCAGACTTGGGAATCTTAAAAGTATTATGTCTATTTGATCAGACCTTATTGGGTTAGTGTTGACCATCAAGCTAAATTATTAGTTAGTGATCCTTACTACAACAGAAATAGGGATAATAGAACAAAAATAAGCCCATGGAAATCCTAGAAAATTCTAAGGGCAAGCAAGGTTTAATAAATAAAGAAATAGGATCCCTATGGAAATATTGGAAGATATCTTCTTTAATACTGTAAAGTGCAATAGACAGCATATTAATAAATTTGATATCTTGCAGAAGACACAAATACCCTTTCCTTCCTGAAAGAAAAAACATAATTAGATGAATATTTAATTTAAGATACTAAGATACAGATATAGCTTGTATTCAAAGAAATGCACTTAAAATCACTCTTCAATGGCAAACAAAAACAGGTAGAAGATGGAAGAGAAAGAAACCTGATTTCCCCAGATCTGTGTGTGATGACCTACAGAAGAGATGTCCAGTACTGTTGTGGGGGAAAAAAGATTTTTCAAGGTCAAGCCTTGTCCAAGAAACAACTTTAAAATGTGGCTCAAAAGCATCCTTGTTATCAATATCAAAATCAAACGTTGATGGTCAGACTGAAAGAATTAAATAACCTCATGGTAATAGGATTAGATGAATTTCCATGTATACTCTGGTTGATGGTAAGCCTGAAATGAGAGTATGTAGGGCCTAGAAGACTCCAGCATTACCCTGTTGTGACCTTCACAGCTCTGACTGGGAACGAGAGATAGAACCATTTATAAGATGTCTAAGGAGAAGAGAATGTCTAATTGACATTGTGCTGACTTGACAGGAGCTGGTGCTCTCCTGCAGTGAAGTGCATGTAAGACAATACCAGATGTTGGTCAATTTTTGATGCCAACTATCAGAGAAGCATTTAAGCACACACTTACCTTTATGCAAATATTGATGTGATTGCCTGAAAGAGACATTTTTACATCTGAAAAAACCCTTACCTGATGTCTGAGGCAAAAAGAATTAGAACATATCCACTGGTTCATTTATGGACATGATGAAAAACATTGACTCATAGGGGACACTTGAGGTCACCTTCATTCTGTCATAGGCGGTAGATAGGTCCCATTAATTCTTCAGTAATTCTCATCATAAAATGTCAGTTTGCATCAGTTCACTGGCACAGTGACTAGCTTTCTTTGCCACCATCCACAGGAAATTTTCATTAATTTATGTACACTGATTTCCCACTGAAGTGTAACTTAATCTTATTAATTCCTGAAGGGAGTTATGTTTAGTTTCTATACGGACAATAGGGCATATGCATTTCATTTTTCTGTTCCAAGGAATCTCTTAAAGGGGGAGAAAAGAGAGAAGAATTATTTTAAAGGAAATCTGTTTAAAAAAGTTGATGTTTGTTTAGGTTTTTTTTCTTCTAGTTTGATATATTTTTACATGTGACAACTTTAATTTCTGTTGATATTAATAATTATTCTCCTGGTGGACAAGGAAAACTTTCAAGACTTAAAAACACTGATACTGTAATATCTAGCCTCTTAGGGAAGTTCCTCCACTGCCTTAATAAGGGTTAGATGGTGGATGGCAGCTATTAGAAGAGTAAATACACATCCTAAAATATTGCTCCCTGTTTGTCTTCCTAATATCCATGGTTAAATCATACAGGAAGGAAAAGCTGCTCTAGGACATCTTAATGGAGAGAATGAACAACACATACAGACATAAAAGCAGAATATGTTTGTCTTGCATCAGAGGATGAGTCAGTGGTGGCCTGGAGTCAAATGTCTCCAGAGTCCTTTCCAAGGTCAGTTTGTCCATGTGAGATGGTTACATGGACCAGTTTTGTTGGGTGAAGCCTCATTCAGAGTGCTCTGGCTTTCCATCTGGAGAACTGGAAGAGCATATTTGACAGTGAGCCATGGTAAATGCAGCTGATGGGGATGTGATTGTTTTGCCCTACTTAAATATTCTATAGAATTGTGCTTTTGAGAAAGTGTGACCTGTGTATATTTGATTAGAGGAATAATTGTGATGGGAAATAACAGCATAAGCTCCTCCTTCATGTTACTTGCTTTGTGAGACTTCTGGCTATTTTGTATAAGCAGCAAAAAGATATTTCCTGGAGTCCTTTAGAATGTTAAATATGTATGATCCTAAATCTCAATGTGCACATTTACAAAACACACAAAAAATGGGAACTGGGAAAAACCAGTGTGCCTCCATGTTTGATCTGAGGTGTCAGGAGGCATAAGACCCTCTCAGATTGACACATCAGCAA
This sequence comes from Aphelocoma coerulescens, assembly GCF_041296385.1. Lineage (NCBI taxonomy): Eukaryota > Metazoa > Chordata > Aves > Passeriformes > Corvidae > Aphelocoma > Aphelocoma coerulescens. The sequence continues at coordinate 31,448,142 of NC_091021.1, read as the reverse complement.
TGTATGTGCTGGGTGGGCTGGGGAGGTCAGCTCTAGATATCAGTGCTGAAACACACTTGAAAATGACTTTTGACTGAACTCATGTAAATGTTCCCAATGCTTGGACATTGGTTGGTCAAAAATTGCTTGTAAATGTAGTTCTGTTTTGTGTCTGGGAATTTTGTGCAAGCAGTCTCTGAATGTGATACATTCCAGAAACTGTCCTTGCATATGCAGAGTTCATTAACTCTTAATTCTCAGTGTCAGCCATGGAAGCCACATGATGGTACATATCATGTTTATCCTCCCTTACTGAAGCACTAAGATTTTGCCAAGCCAAAGTGGAGACATTCAAAGAGATTCCAAGAAGACAGATAATGAAATATTAACCTTCTGCCTTTAGAAAAAATATCCAATAACACTTTCAGCATAAGGGCGGGCAGATACAGCTTGTATGATTGATATTTTGAGAAAACTAAAAGGAATAAGATGAAAAAGCATAGCCAAAACAAGTCCAGAGTTTTCATTCATTTCACCATGAATAGATCTAGCTATATATTTCTACCCTGTTGCACCAGTTTTATCCTTTTTATTCTATAGAATAGAATAAATAGAACAGCACAGTGTTCTGAAAAAATTGTGTGAATTTATGTTGTAGTAACTTTATATGTTTCTTCTCCGGAAGAATGAAAAATGCAAGATAAGAATTTTTTATTTTTGACTCATTTTGACAAATATATTTATAAAATATAAGAAGTTACAAGCCTCAAAACTGTTGCAATCACGTACTCAAGCTGCTGAAAGAATATGTACATTTGGTCCAGACTCCTTCTCCTTTTCCCAGCTATAAAGTTTATTTTCAATGGGTAACATATTAAAAACCTTCGACATTATTAGGGAGGCCAGAGCAGTCTTGGGTGTCAGTAGGTGGGTGGCAAGGGTGAAACTCTGGACTCTTAGGACTTACAAGTTCACCCCCACTTGCTTTGTAGGATCAGGCTTTCATTTGAGACTTGTTGCATCAGCATTGATAGAATTACCCATCTCATGCAATAATAAATATGCTCTTACAGGACTGGAACATAGATTAACACCCTAAATTTAGGATTAAATTACAAAAATGTTGGCTCAGATTTTTAAAATTCTGCATAACACAGCAAACTTCAGTGAGCTAGGCCTGAATTCTGACTTGCATTTGAATAGGGAACCAAAGTTGTGTGCTTCACTATTTATTAAAGGTATCTATTTGTGATTTAGCCATAATAATTTCTTTCTAAAGCAAATTTCTTTTTCAAGAATCACAGTACTCAGGGTGCCCTAATAGAGTGCAACTCTTAGATTTTCTAAAATAAGAAACTGATTTTGATTTGGTAGGAGTGCAAACTTGTCTCAAGCTACTAACTTTTAATTTACTGGTGTTCTTAGCAGTCAAAAATGATTGAAGAAGATTTAGTTCGAGAAAAATGAAAACATAATTTGTTTTATCCTAAAATATCTTTGAGAGCATTTAGCTTTCCATAGAGAAAACACAGTCTTAAAAGATAAGGATTTGCCATTGAAAAGAAATGAATTATACATTTTATGATATAATTTGCAGTTCAGCAGATGTATTTAGCCTATGGAATTACGAAACCCTGAAGAACTCAGTGGGAGCAAGACAAACCACGTGTTTGTGTGTGTGTGCATGTGCAAAGGAGAAAAAGAGGGAGAGTGAGCCCAGGCAGAGAAGGAGAAAACATTCTGATGGATCTAATTTAATTTTATGCTGTGTTTTTATACCAAAGATCATTTACAAGTGCTGACACTGCTGTGAAATGCCATGAATGTGGGATCTGCCACAAATGAGAAGAATATTTTTAACTAACTTTAGCTGAGGATGATAATTTGTTAAAACAAACAATAGCTCACGGCATTACCGTTGAATGCAAAGATATTACTGCACTCAGCTAAAATCAAATAATCTTTTAGTTTCTATTCTCTCCAAACTAAGCTAAACAGTGGTGTCATAAAATGACAAATTACAGGATGAACATAAAAGCAGTGCCTTCAAAAATATAATAGTTATACAAGCCATCTATTGTTAATGAAGAATATAATGCAATTTGTCTGTCTGTAATACAATTATGCAAATCAAAGACGGAACTATCCTGAAATCTCTCTAACACTCCAAGTCATTAAAATGAGATAATTTATCAAAAAGAATATTACTGATCATGTTTATGTGTTGCACATTAATCCTATTACAATAATATATCTTTCTACTAATGTAATGGATTTGTGCAATCTAACAGAAAATGACTTTTATACTACCCACAATTACAAAAATATTCAAAGCATATCCATCCCTGCATAATAACATATGCCTAAGAGTGTACAATAAACTTATTAAAACAAACAAAGCTTATGAATGTAACCTTCAAACCAATAAAGATAATGTTAAATTCAATTTTATTACCCTCATTATTTCAACAGCTTCATATATAATAAAAATGGTGAGTAAATTACCTCAACTTTCTTTATGAAAAAATAAAATCTTAGAAAAAAGTGTGATACAAAATTTGAGAATTGGTTAAATTGACACCAGGCATGTAGAACATGATAAAATCTTCCAAACCAACACATAAGTGGTAATCCATGTACTTGCAGTCCAAAGTCTCTCTAAATCTCAGCCTTCTGACAGATATAATTTTAACAGGTGACAAGTCAATCCTTAAAGTAACAGCATCTTCTGAAATAGTTTCCTTTATCTGCAGTGAAGCATGTGAAAATGTCATGAGGTACATATGGGCATTCTTCCATTCCCATGGAAAGATAATATTAGGCTTAAAAATTCCCCACACAGAGGTATATTCAGAAAAGTCATGGTTCTACCTTTGAAAACTAAAAGATGCAAAGGAAAAAGCAGCATATTTAAGTAAAACTAACATTGTACATGTGTATTGTAATACAGTCACTAGGTGAGGGGTCACATGCTCAAGAAACATCATATTTTACTTATTTTCTCCACACAAGTCTGCACAAATGGACTGTTGTATAATATTCAATCTTGTTATTGTATATTTTCACTAATTTCCCTTCTAGAGCTCAACCCATCTTTATTGAGCAGGGCTTGCTGCACTCTTTTTTCATCCATAAAATGCTCCATTAGCTTCCTCAGCAGGGAGTTCAATGTACTGAACTGTTTTCCTTCTGGCAAGTAGGTTTTTCTTAGATGCCAGATAGGGATTGAGTTAGTTGGCTGCAGAATTAATGTAGCTGCATGCACTCCTCCTGCTAATCCTATCATTGACCCACCCTGACATGAAAATCACATGGTGTTACCCAGTTCACACCCATTTATAACTCTTTCTTTGGAAGAATTCTTCTCATACCTCCTCTTAAACTGGTATATTCTGCATATTGAAATGAGAATATGTCTCAAAAGAGAGACAGAAGAAGAGAAAAAAGAGATGATTCTCATGTAAATCATGTGTTTAGTGGTCTTAGCCCACTGCAGACTCAAATGTTACTGCCAACACTTCACATGTATGCAGTGTTTAGAAGATCCTGGGATAGCTGGCTGCAGTTGCTTAAAAGCTCATTTTCAACCTCCCAATCCCTGCACTCTTGCTGAAGGCTGGTCCCTCGTGATTTTTCAGAGCTGTTCAGTGGCTTTCTGAATTGATACCAGCCTTGAAGGACAGCATATCCCAGCTGGGCTCATGTTCTTACCCAGCCTGTGATTATTTTCCTTTCTGACATACTTGCTTTCCTTCAGTCCTGGAGGATAGAGGTTTTCCATCTGGAAGCACCTGACTTAAACTCAACAGTTGTCAGGAGCTGCTGTTAGTGACAAAGGATCTTCACTGCAATGGATGAAATGGATTTACGCTGCATTTTAACAACTTCCTGATAAAACCAGACTGTTCTGTTCTGGGCATCTTGACCTGATGTACTAGACATAACACCGGTAAATGCAAAAGTGTGTTGACCACTCTACAAATCTATAAATCCACCCCTGCTGTTGCAGCTACAGTATCATGTTCAAAAGCATTTGAATTCCTGAACTTTCCCTCTGTTCTGTACTCTGAATGGGATAACATGATCTCATGGATAGAAATTCTCCTTTTGAGACTGGCTGTCACAGGCCTCTGCTTTCAGCTCCTAAGAACCTTGGGTTTGTATGGCATTTGTAATATATTTGTTTCTTTATCAAGTGTCCAGGAGGTTTAAAATAGTTTTGAATTCTTTGTCAAAGCTGTCTAATACAAGCTTAGTAAACCTCCTGCACTTGGCAGAACCAAACAGTAAGAAGAGGGCTGGTTTATTTGAAGGCTGGCAGGGGCAGAACCTTCCCTGTCACGCCATTTAATATTTGCAGAGTTATATGAAGTTATCTCAAGTCGAGATCCTGCTGCAGTTCTTTTGGATCGATCTCTGTCTTAGCTTCTGTCCCTCTTTAAAACACATATATACTCTAAGGCAATTGATGGATGACAAATATACAGAGCTCTGCTTCTGTTACCAGTAAGAACAAGGCTGTCCTTTATCAGGTTAGAAACATTTCAAATATAGCCATGTTTGGCACTTAGAGGACTTAATACTTCTATACATTCTGGATAAGTATTAATTCAACCAGCCCCTATGACATGTGCTGACATAAATTTCAAGTACCTTAAGTAACCAGCCTGAAGCTAGTTCATCAGCGTCAGAGACTTTATGTCACCATAAAACCTGCAAAAGGTGGGGTGGCAGATGGCCCTCAGGATCTCATGTGCACTGGAACAACCCCTTTGACTTTGTTCCTCAGTGTTCATCATGACAATGCCAGCCCATTTGGATTTCTGCATGACAAAGGCTTTCCACACATTTCTCCTTTCTTTTTAAATAAGTGGAAGCTTGCCAAGGTTTTGGACTGAGTTGCTCATCAAACAGAATATTGAATGGATTTTAGCCTTGCTGGTCTCTGTAGAAATGCCTCTTTTCTCACAGAGCCTGTCATAGAGCTTCCTCTCAGCTCTCCCATATAGTGACACCATATAGTGACTGAGGGGCTTCTTTGGGCATAAGGACTACTGCTTGCTAATATCACTTAAAAACTGATTTAAAAATATTTAAATAGCAAAAAATATAAAGCAGGTGTCCCCTGGGAGGTTTATGTCCTGGTCTGATCAGGACAGTTGAGTCCTGAGAAGAGCAAAGGGGAAAAGTCAGGAAAGAAGGTTTATAAACTTATAGTGGTACTTACTTATCTGCATTTTTTAACATCTTGACTACCTTTAAACCTGCACTTGTCTCTTTTTGTGATGCTTCCTAGAAAATAAAAGCTGTTATTGCCTTATTTCACACATTATTTGTAACATTAAGCACCATGAGATGTTCAGGTAGCACAGCAGAGGAAGACATCGAGGTACCTAATTTTGCCACATAGCCTAATTTCCCTGAAATAGCTCAGCTAATCTAGTAACTAGGGGCAATAGCCCTGCTGGTTGTGGCAAACCCACTGAGCTATTGTGCTTTTTGTTTACTGCACACTTGACTGTGTGCTGTGCTAGTGTGTGAACAGGCATTCTGGAGAAAACCAGCACCAATTTTCCATACCATCTAAGGGACTCAGTTGGCAGAACTGTGTGACAAATCAGGGCAGATTAAAGTCAAGCTGGTCAAATTCTGCCATATTGACATCTGCACATAAAAACCCCATGGCATCCCTGTGTCCAAAAAAAGGCATAATTTGGATCACAGTCACAACACTCAGATGCAAGGAGGAAGAAATCTCCAGTGTTGAAGACAAGGGAAGACTCATTTTGGAGCAGAATGCGGCTGGGGCTTTTCTGCTCTGTTGAGGTTGTAATTACAGCCTCTCAAAACTTGCGTGACATTGCTAATTTGAGAGAAAATGGGACACTGATATCTGTAAGAACACTCAGGGCTGGGATTTTGATTATAAACTCCATATATATCAGCAAATCAAGCCTGTGAATATTAAAGTCATTTAGTATTGCTATATAAGTAATTACAGAAACTGTTCAACAACAAAAGATGGGAAGATGTAAATGTCACCCTAAAAGGAAAATTTAAAGAGTTTTGTCAGATTTTAAGATACCTGAAAGTCAAACTGACCATCAAATTGTGTCATGAAATTATGAAATTTTATTGTTTAACACTTTTCGAAGAACAGCTTTTTTTGCTAAATACCTCCTACCTACAGAGGAATCGTTGTTAGGTGGTGCCCTCCACTTAAGATACAGTCTTGTCATTTGATACATCCTGTTTAATTTCTTATAGCTTTGTGTCATGAAAAGACCCATCCCTGCCATAGAGGTTTGATAGTTGAGTGATTCCTCTGACTTTTGGGAAGCTATGTGTAGTATGTATCAGCATAAAAGAGAGGCAAACATGACATGAACACCCACTGCAAATAGGCATTTGCTTATGGTTTGTGTCAACCTAATTGTGTGGAAGACACAGTGCTCCTTGGCACAGAGTGTCCAAGTATGTTCTTATCCTACCCCCTCAGCCCAGAAGGGTGCCTTTCACCTTGCAATACCACAGCTAAAGATCCCAGTGGAACTGGAGATGTGCCATGTGTGAGACATGCAGGAAAATAAAAAGCCATGTCCTAGGCAAGCCTGTCTGAATTTCTCCAGCACTCTTGGCCATCTTTCTCCAGGTGCTCTAACTTTTTTGAGTGTCTGGGTTCCTACAAGGGGTCCTGGGCATCTTCTGTGAAGTGCCCTTTAGTGCCAGGCTCCTAGGATGTTCATCTGACTGAATGAGCCAATGGTCCATGTGCCAAGCATTCATATGGGAATGAAGAGAACTTCCCTTAGCCTTTAGCTCTGTCCTTTGTCCCTCCCAGGAGATTATGGCCAGCTCTTTCTCAGCATCAGTGGGAGATAAGGATGCTTGGTACTTTGCCACACAAGGCCTGAAAACAACAGTTCATTGCTGTGCTGAGCTTTATCAGAAGCTTAAAAGAAACTAGCTGAGATTTCTTTCTTCTTGCATGTGATAATATCCCACAGCAGGAATAACAGGAGAAAACTACTTAGAAAGGATATTGTGAAAGGATCTGCAGTTTGGGGGGCTTCTGAAATCATCTCTTGTTCTGCATAGGCACCCCCTTGCTGATATGCTTAGCATCCCTTGACATCACCTGTGTTCTGGGTCTGTGGATGGAAATGAAGATGTTGGTGCTTATCTATCTGTATCTAATTTACAGAGAGCTTTCAAACTTTCCATGCCCAAGAAATAGTATTGCAGGGATTTGGTGTCCAAATAAGGGTGGAGAAGGCGAGAGAAGACAGAAGAATTAAAAAAGGGTTTATCTGACATAAATCAAAATGGAACAAATTCTCATTTCTTCATTTCTATTTGAGACTCCCTTAGCAGCAAGGTGCAAGCATCAAATACACAGGAGATGGCAAGCAGAGGAAAAAAGTAAAAGAGTTAAATGATAGCAGTGATCAGTATTTTACTGTATTCCTTCTACAATCTAATAGATACAAATAAAAAAGTCCAGGCACAGCACAAATATTTCCTATTATGAATAAAGTAAAGTCACAATGGAATCTGTCATGCTTGTGATATGAGAAATGGACAATATTCCCAAGCTGTTGCCATGATGGCACTTGAATGCAGTTTGTACTTTGTTTATGAAGCTGAATCAGAAACCCTTTTCCCCCTCTCCTCTCTCTCTTTTTTTTTTTTTCTTGGCCCAGCATGTGTAATTCTTCTTCATGGAAGCTCAAAATGGCTGTGGAGCAGCTCAATATTCCATTTATTTTATTTATAAAATAAATTCAAAGCCTGAAAAGATGAAGTAATTGACTTACTGGGATGACAGTTAAACCCACTAAATTTAATCTTATCCTCTCAAGTACAACATATCGCGCTTACAAATTATCACCCTGCACCAGACAGGCCTGCTCTCTTCACCTAATCCAAATGGAAATGAAGGCCTCTGTTATTGTATTATCTGACTTTACTATCAGCATTAATCCGGCTTAACTCACTTAATGATGCCACTTGTGGCACTATGAAGGCAGCAAAGAAGTCTATAAACTACTTCCATTAAAATGCAAATCTGGCCCACAGAGAAAATAAGTGACACAAAAGTAGGAGAATTCGGCCATACACTGTATTAGCCTCTTGCAGCACAGAACTGATACAAGTATAATAACTGATGCTGTGATTATTATTCTAGCTGTGGATTTCCAATGAAAGGAAGCCAGTCTACCACAGAACGTCACAAAAGTGCTTCAACAAGCCAGGGTATTTAATTTCTGAAGAGATTTATATTTTTTGTTGTCAGGAAATGAACAAATACTTATCAATGTAAAAACTGCTATCTTAAATCTTCCTGCCAGGTTTTTCATACTGATATTATTTGCACCCTATAACACAGGAAATGAAAATCTTCTGTGCCTTTCACATCTCCACTGTATCTTAAAATTCTTTAGTAACAGACTTGCTTCTTTTTTTAACCCCCTTCTGTAAACATAAAAGAAAACTTTTATGGATTAAGTATAGGGAATTACTAATGCCAAAATCCCAACCCCAAATTCCTTCTCCTGAACATTTCTGTTCGCTGTTAATTTAATTATTTTTTAAAGGGAATCATAACAGCTGTTTTATGGGAAAGCCTGATTTAATTTTAGTGTAAATCTACTCACATTTACCTCAACCCCTCTCCTCCCTCACACACACACATGCACACTGGCATATTCTGCCTAGCCACCCCTTTGTGTGAAAAATCATTAATGCCTCCATTACTATGAAAGAAATCCCAGTCAAAACACTAGGATTCGAGTCTCTTCCAATCTCTCTTAAGTTCAATAGTTTCCTCTGTCTTGATAACCCTAAGACTTCATTTCTGGCTTTGGCACAGGGACAACATGCATATCTACAGGGAGACATAGGCACAGAGCTCCTACTTCTTAAATCAACATTTTTCTGCAGGCTTCAATAGCAAAATGTAAATGCAAGAATTTGGTCCAGCATATTTTATGTGCAGGGTGTTAGATGTGTGATGCACCCTCACTTTTCCTTGGAAAGCTTATTACTGATAATATTGCAATTAGAGATGGGGCCAAGCTCTGCAATTGGGATTCGTGTTTCAGTCTCGCACATGGGAATTTGATTTAGCTCAGTGCGCTGAGAGGAGTAGCAATGAGATTCAGGTTTGCATCGAAGTTTGGATGATGAATCCCCTCTGAGGCTGAAGAATGTTTTGATCTGGAGCCCTGGTGTGCTCTCTGACAAAGACCTATTCTCTCTCATCCCCACCCACACGCTTACCCCACCTGGAGCATGACTTGTTACTGGGATGGCCGTTCAGCAGCACAAAGCTTGCTCTGATGTTACTTTGCTGAAATTACTGTTAAATTGGCTTTTCTCTCACCTGAGGCCTACACGAGTGTGATCTGATTGTGGCGGGCGTTGGACGTACCCCAGCACTTCCGCCTGGGATACACATCACTGACCTCAGTGTCACCAGTGCTTCAGCAGTGGTGACACTGCTGCAGTGCAATGCAAATGAAAACATCCACTTTGAATCTAAAGCCATGCTCTGTGTGCTTACAGCAAAGGGGGTTTCCACTCAAAAGAGGCCGACAGCTCTGTAGATTTCAGCAGTTTCTCTTTGTAGCTGTTCATGGATGCTGGGAATTGTTGCCCACTTACAGGATGAAGTTAACCCCTAGGCACAACCGATCTGTAAGTCACATTGTGGCCAAACAGATGTGCAATGCCATAGACATCCTGCTCATCTGATGGGCTTTGAGCTGTTCTCAGAATGGGGAGCACGAGCAGATGCCAGAAGAAACCCCAGAAGTTCCTGGCAGGGGCACTGCCTTCCACCTCCTCACCACCTTGCAATCCATCCTTAGCCCCTATGGGTTTGCATTCCCTGTGCCAAATCCCGAGCTGGTGTCAGCAAATGATTTACTGAGCTTTACTCGGGGCTTGTTAGCAAGAAATAATTGCCTAATTTACTAGGGAACTGCCTCAACTCCTGCACAGCTTTGGTCTGAGGCCTTTACCTTCAGAGATGCCATGCTCTGTGTAAAAGCAAGATATCAGCCAGGTAATTTTTCTTAACCGCTACACAATAGAACTTCAGTGGGTTAGCTTGAAATGTCATTTTAAAACTATGGAACTACCGAACTACATCTCAGCATGAATGCTATTATTTAAATTTAAATTGGGATTGCTTCCATTTAGCTGAATGTACTGAACTGAACTGGCGTAACATAAACAAACGAACAGAAGTTTCCAAGGGCACAGGGATTTTTAGTGATGTAGACTACAGGAATCTGTGACAAAAACTGCTACAAATTGTCACTGTAAATGACACAGGACTGGATTCTCACATTCTGTGTTTTGTTTTCCTTGCATCATGAGGCATCTACAGCATCTTCATGCAGACGTCTTACAGTTATATCCATTATACTTTTCCAGTAAATGGGAGGGTGTTGGACTGGTTGAACTTCCAGCAAAATTATTCTGTGCTTCTATTTCTTCTAGTGAATCAAACCAAGTACTAAGATACCTAGTGAAATATTGCCTTGCATCATGGATGATACTACAGGTTTAACATTCAATCTCCTAGAACACTGTCTGTATACACTGAGTAATTAGCACGCTGCAGTATCCTGAACACGTAGTGCTGTGGTATGCAGTAAATCTTTTTAAATGTTATTGTATTCACAGGAGGCATGGATTTTAGGTGTTTTTCTATAAACAAATGCACGTGTAGACCAAATCATACCAAATTTATACATGCAATTGTCAATCAAGTTTGCATATGATTAATTCTAATTACAGTTGAAGAATTATCAAAGAAGTACTTGTGCAATTTTTTATTTTTACTGGCATTGATAGAGGCGTGATGATCTAGATATATATTTTTTATAGACTTGCTAATATATTTGTGGGAAAAAATAGACACCTTTGAGGCCCTTTTGAAGTCTGAAAGAGAAGCATCAAACTTCAATTAAATATCAGATAACTTTAATTTAAATATGTTAACCAATTAGATTGTTAGAGATTATCTAATTCACACCTGTGGAACAATGAGGGTGTAGTGAGAATTGAGAAGTGAGTGAAAGACTAATATACCATAGAAGTGATCTCTGTGGTCTGTAGTGGTCTTTAGAGGCTAAAAACAGCCTCTAAATGGAAAGATTGTTTTCAGCTGCAGCTTAAATGTAATAGATGCATTTATTTATTATAGTATGATTAAGCCTTGACCTGATGAAATAACGTAAATTATAAAATGTACTTTCTTTTGGAAAGCTCTAGATCAGACTAAAGTATGGAGGTATTTTTGTGGGGTGGGGAGCACGAGACTGAAGAAAAGGCAAAACGTAGAACTTGCAGGTAGAATTCTCAGCCAGGGGAGCTCCTGAAGTCCCGACTCAGTTTCGACCCTGCCCACACTTTCCTTTCAAGGTCTGTACCTGGAAGAGCCACTCAGAGTGCTTTTAATGGGAAAAATAAACCAAGGAGTTCTAACCAAAATGAAATATCTTGCCTGATCTTTCTTCTTTTGTTTCATTCTGGCTTTATTGCTTTTTTTTTCCCATCCTTAATTTAAGATCATATTCAGCTATTTTTGTGAGTATGTTTATACGTATCCTATGATTTTCTGGTTTTATTACAGTGTTAAGTGTTTGTTAGGCACAATATTGACCTTTACTGATCTTTCAAAGTTTTATTTCATAAGGTCGGGGTTTTTTTCAAAGGATGGGAATTCCTATTTTTTCCCAAATCTATTGCCCAGAAAAAGAACTGAGCCAGTCCAACAGAAATATGATTCCGTGTGAGGGTCACTAGAATATATCTCTAAGCAGAAGAGAAGGTGCTGGATTACTCAAATCTCCTTACCAGCATAATTCCAAAGTGTCAGGGAAAAAAACCCTCATTTTTGCTCATAAAGAAATTTTGGCTCTACTCTTGTGTAGCTATGTTATTTCTTCTGTTACTGTCTGCCTCCCTAACTTTTGGGTAGACAATTGTTCACTGTGTGAAAGTTGCTCATTCATTTCTTTCAGAGGCCCCTGGACAAGAGTCAGCAGGTAACAACTCACTGACCTAAAGACCTACCCATGCTCAGATAAATGAGCTGAACGTGAAAGGCTAAAAATCCTATTACCAGACCTTGAGCCATCCTGTCCTTAAGCAATTTTGCAGTATTTCTAAGGAAGAAATAAATACAAGTTAGGGATTAAGGGACAAATCAGATAAACCAGCAGTGAAGCATTCTTCTGAAATAAAATTTTTTCGTGTTTTTTGCTTAGCTGTGTTCCTGTTGCAATGAGATGATAGTCTTAAGAAATGCATGGTCATTGTGTCCTGGGTGAAATCAAGCCAGAGACTGAGGCCATAAACCTTATTTTACTACCTTGGCAATGATGTCTATCCTAAATTTTTAATATTCTTTTGAAATTCTTCATACAGTAGATAACAGGAGAACTTGTTCAGGTGACTACAACCAAATTTCTTTGAGAGATGATTTCACCTTTAGCAAGCCTGCACTTTGCTCACTGTTTTTAAAATTAACCAAACTATATTTTCCAACAAGATCTGGAAAGTATCTTGCTATCTATAGCTTTATTTAAGATCTACACCTTTCAGGGTTCAGGACTCTTGCCTATACGTGACTCAGAAACTCTTATGGAGACTCTTCTTCAAACTTCACCCATAACCCAGTTTTTAAGGGCATTAAAAGTGAGGGAAGACAATCCCTCTGTGCACCTAGGAGAATTAACCTTCAAAGTCATGTTATTTATTAGTTGGTTGGTGCTGGGAATCACCTGTATTTCTGTCTTCTGCTGAGATCCAATGGTTTGTGTATAAATCCTGAATTCACCTGAGCCCATTGGAATTCAGGCCACCTGCAAACCATTCCTCCCCCGTGCTATCAGGGCCCTTCTGAAAAAGGATCTCAAGCTGGTTTTTAGCTGTCTGATGTTGCTGCTGCAGAAGCAGATGGGACAGATAAAAGCTGCCAGAGCAAGTGCTGAGGGTGCCTTTTCAATTAAGCAACGAGAACAGGCAAGAACCTTGGCTGTGAGCTCAGCCCTGCAGCCTCTTAGGCTGAAATGAGTCATGGGAGAAAATTGAGTATATTTATACATATATATTTATATATATATATAACTGGGTGAATTTCAGCT